>NC_133111.1:39350062-40000062 GCF_022965805.1 Primulina eburnea | reverse complement strand
TCCACATGAAAGGAATGGTCACATTCTATACATCGGTAGAACCAGTACCGCGGATTGACGTCTTTTTCGCAGAACTCGCAAAAGTGATCATCACCCAAGTCTGGCACTGCTGAAGAATCGGTGATTAGAGTGAGTGGATGTTTATCAAATTTGTGAGTCACTCTTTTAGGCAGAAGAGCGCAAGGAATGTGTACGCTGAACCTA
Organism: Primulina eburnea; assembly: GCF_022965805.1. NCBI lineage: Eukaryota > Viridiplantae > Streptophyta > Magnoliopsida > Lamiales > Gesneriaceae > Primulina > Primulina eburnea. The sequence continues at coordinate 39,999,858 of NC_133111.1, read as the reverse complement.
CATTGAGTACAACGGTAAAGGTCATAATCAGTACGGATTATTTGGTCGCAGCAGGATACAATATCTTTGAACCATTATACCACCACCCCAATAAGAGGGTGTTGCTTGTGTGAATCATGATTGATGACCCGTGGAGCCAAGGCACATTGAAGATGGAAGATATTTGAACGATCATCTGAGTATCCAAAACCGTTGCCCAATCGTGAACAAAGTCGACATAAAAACAGAGAAAAGAATTCATCGCATCTTGGAAAAACCAGGTCCCTTGACTTGCCATACAAATCGAGGATAACAAGTGGCAAATCTGCAGCAAAATTTGTGAAGGAGAAAATCGCAAGCAGATTTGGCTGCAGCTGTAATACGGAGGTGTTATGTGAATAATGCAAGCGTTACAGACCGATTCATGTGAGGTTTCATTGTTCGAGATCAAAGAATGGGCGGAGTGGTATTTTTCCAACATTGTCTCACCATCGCTATTGGGTGTAGTATTCTGTACTGCGCACGTTATCCAACTCAGAAATGCATCGTCTAGAGGAGGTAAATTGTATATTTTACCTGGAACGTAACATTACAATTAGGACAGCCATTAACAAGATTGTAATAAAAGCTACTTTTTTGTAATTAATAAACTAACTAATCCGAAATGAGTGATGTACGTATACTTATTTACCTTGATTCTCCATTGCCGATACCGCACAATCCGCGTGAGCTCCAAGCTCACAAACCAAACAAACATAAGCCCCAAACAATAGTGATATCTTTTTTTCACAAATTGTACATTTGGGTCCGTAAAAAAATGTGGCAGTTAATGCATCAGAATACATGAGGGAGAGATGGTGATCATGATGCCGTCCAACTCTTAAAACGCCGGGCAATGAGGCACAATCCTGATGAATCAAGAAATTACATTGGTGACAATGGAAGAAAAATCCCTTATGTTCTCTCCCACACACGTCACACAGCAGCAAAGATTCCTTGCAAATGGCAACCATCGGGTGTTCTTGTGGCTTACGTGATTGATCTGGATATCCAAAGGGTGGCCGCATAAAGGGTCGAGATCGAAATCATCACATTTGTCACAGTGGTAGGTGAAATTCTTGCATAGGTTCCCACATTTGCTGCACCTGCAATCCTCAGTGATCTGGCTTGGCACGCAAACGAAGATCATGTGTGTGTGATGCGAACTGCCTTCGAAAGCTCAACCTGTCGGGAAGCCGCGTGCATGGTTCGTGGAGATAAAAACTGCAACCTTGAACAGTGCAGATGTAAGAAGGGCTGGACAACACACGCAGCCCACATGCATTGCAACAGAATGGAATTCTCCTCGGATTCCTTAAATATCAAAGGATGCTCATGAGCAAAATGTTCAATCTCCTTCCTTCTTTCCTCCATATCTCTCTACGTACGTATTGTGTCAGTGTGTGTGTGTCTATATATATATATATATATATATATATATATATATATATATATATATGATTGTTGTTTTTGATCCGGTGATGGCATTTCACAATTTTGTTGATTGATTGATATATAAATAGGCTTGGATTAAGGGAATCGTTCACAAAGTTTTATTCTTTGAGTGCGATTTCGGCAAATCAAATTCCTTCCAACTTTTTGACTGAAGCTACAAGTTTATATTTTATTAGATGGTAGAAATACTTGTTCTATTTAAAAATGATTATTCTTTTACGATAAATTTTTTAATACTATAATATTTTTTCTTCTATGAAAAGAAGAGAGTAAAATTAAAGGCATCCGACACAAAACAAAAAAAAAAAAAGAAAAGTAAATAACAATTAATTTTTAATTTATTTTAGTGGATTGTTGATTGAATTTTTCTTATAAAAATTAGTAACAGTTTTTTTTTCTCGGGGAAAAAACCTCCTTTATTATTTAATAGCAAGCACAAATATGAAATTATAGAATTTCAAAGGATGTAAGGTCCAATAATTAATAAGAGATCAATGTCATTGCATTCAGTTTGGTACATTGATTGATCAATTGGTTGACAATTTTTGGTTTTAACTTCATTGAGTTTTTCATTCCTTCTCTACAGTCGTAATTCACTCTATATGTGCACCTTATACCGAAAGGCGAATAAAGCCAAAAAGAAACTGAATTAAGCCGAATATGGCTTCTAGTATACTTGTTCATGACCAGTGATCTAGTGGAAAAATCCCTATACTTGTAAATTATAATGGATCGAAGTCACTGTTGTCATTAATTACTGAGATAATTGTTGTTAATATCTGAGAATCAAGTTAAAACAAAATAATCTCATTTTGGGTCGGAAACATCAAAATATTTTCAAGAACTAACAAGTTTATATATTTAGTTACATAGCGGTAATGCTTAGTATATTTCAAAATGATTATATTTATAAGACAATTTTTTTAAGGATAGAATTTTTTTTATTAAAAGAAGAGAAAGTAAAAAGCATCTTACACACAAAAATGTAGTAAATAACAATTAATTTTTAATTTATTATAATGGATTGCTGATAGAATAATTGTCCATTCTTAAAAGATTTGCAACAATGAAAACCAAGCAAGATTTCCAATAATTAATAAGAGAAATGCTATTAATATTATCTATTATCAAGAAATAATAAGAGAACAGTCCTTTTCTGTTGGGATCAACCAAAGTCTCACGTTAGAAGATTTAAAGAAAGATTATGGGTTAATAAAGATGGAATGATATCTCTATTGGTATGAGACCTTTTGGATGGTTCCAAAAACAAAACCACGTGGGTTAAAACCCAAAGTGAACAATATCATAGAAATCCGGACTTCAATCCTTTTTGAGTTTGTAGATGACAATTCTCTAGACACTACAAAAAAAAAAAATAGCGACGGTTTCGCGGTTCGTAACAGAAGTTAGCGTCGCATTCATAAAGCAACGGTTTATAACTCCCGTCGCTTATTAGCGACGGTTTATATGAAGAAGACCGTCGCTAATTAAAGCGACGGTTATATAAATACCGTCGCTATATTAAGCGACGGTCAACAAACACCGTCGCTGTTGAAGAATATGTTTGTTATAACTACCAATCCGTGTTCTTATTTCTTGTCTCTTATATTGATGATTATGTTGAAGAATATGCTTTGTTATTCAATCATTTACGTCACGAACTAATTTAATTCTTTAGAAGAACGGTGTTTCTTGATTTGAAACTATGATCGTTAGATGTTTTTTTATTAATGCTTTCGATTTATTAATCATAGATTAAATAATAAAATATTTAGAATCTATCACTCAGTAGAGAAAATTTTAAATAAGATAGTAGGAAAATCATTGTGCGTATTCTATCATTGCTTGATATTTTTATAGGAATATTATATAAATTGTAATTGAAATTAGATAGATAAAATTGAGTAGCTTCATACTTAAGAGAAGATTAAAATACAAAAATTCAAGTTGTTGAATGAAAGAAAGATTTTAGCTTGTTTTATTTACTTCAATCTTCGGAGACAATATTGAAGGAATCGAGGGATAATATAATATTTTATAGACACTTTTCCTACCTAATGAATTTATGTCTTTATACCCTTTTAATTTGATGTTTAACTCGTATATCAAGCAACAAACTAGATTTATTAGATACATATATCTTTATTTCAATAAACTTTTATAAAATTTATAAGGAAGAATAAAAAAAATTTAAAAAAAAATTCTCGTTTTAGGTCCGAATTCCTTTGGCAACATCCAAATATTTTCAAGAACTAAATAGTTTTATATTTAATAATTAGATGGTAGAAATACTTGTTCTATTTAAAAATTATTATTCTTTTAAGATAAAATTTTTAACACTATAATATCTTTCTTGTATGAAAAGAAGAGAAAGTAAAATTAAAGGCATCCGACAAAAAACCAAAAAAAGAAAAAAAAAAGAAAAAAGAAAAAAGAAAATAAAAAGAAAAAGAAAATAAAAGTAAATAACAATTAATTTATTTTAGTGGATTGTTGATTGAATATTTCTTATAAAAATTAGTAACAGTTTTTTTTTCTCGAGGAAAAAACCTCCTTTATTATTTAAAAGCAAGCACAAATATGAAATTATAAATTTTCAAAAGATGTAAGGTCCAATAATTAATAAGAGATAAATGTCATTGCATTCAGTTTGATACCATTGATTTATCAATTGGTTGACAATGTTTGGCTTTACCTGCATTGAGTTTTTCATTCATTCCTTTTGTAAAGTTGTATTTCACTATATATATACACATAGGCAAAAACTTGTGTGAGACGTTCTCACGGATCGTATTTGTGAGACGGATCTCTTATTTGGGTCACCCATGAAAAAGTATTACTTTTTATGCTAAGAGTATTAATTTTTATTGTGAATATGGTTATGGTTGACCCGTCTCACGAATTATGATCCGTGAGACGGTCTCACATGAGACTCACTCATACACCTAATATCGAAAAGCGAATAAAGTCCAAAAAAAAAAAAACGAATTAAGGCGAATATGGCTTCTAGTATACTTGTACATGGCCAGTCTAGTGGAAAAATCCCTATACCTGCAAATCATCATAGATCGAAGTGACTGTTCTCATTAACTATTGAGATAATGGTTGTTAATATATGAGAATCAAGAAATTTAAAACAAAATCTTCTCATTTTGTGCCGGAAATATCAACATATTTTCAAGAACTAACAAGTTTATATATTAAGTTACATAGCAGTAATACTTAATATATTTCAAAATGATTTTATTTATAAGACAATTTTTTTTTTTAAGGATAGAATTTTCTTTTATTAAAAGAAGAGAAAGTAAAAGGTATCTGACACGCAGTAAATAGCAATTAATTTTTAATTTATTATAATGGATTGCTGATGGAATAGTTGTTAATTCTTATAAAGATTTGCAACAATTAAAACTTTGCACAAAAATTCAAAGGAAGCAAAATTCCCAATAATTAATAAGAGAAATGCTATGAATATTATCTATTATCAAGAAATAATAAGAGAACGGTCCCTTTCAGTTTCAAATTCTTTTTGGGCTTGTAGATAACAATTCTCTAGCCCACTGAACTTTTATTCATCGGCCCATTGTGTATCCATGTGTAGATCATGGTATTTTGGGTTCCCATCCTTCGGGCCACGAACCATTCCAAAGAAAGTGGCGAACTTTTTTGTTTTACATGGATTTGAACCCATGCTTTTTATTGGGCCAAAAAAATTAAAGAACTTGAACAAGACTTGGTATTGGATCATCTATTAGTTTGTTCCACTCGACTATTCATGAGTTTGATATGTGTCAAATTTTGACACATGTCAACTATTCGTGGTATGAAGTTGACACGTATCAATGTCTTAATGGTTAAGGACACTAGCCATGTATGTAGTGTGGAACAAACCCATCTATTGGACTTCATTCGAATAATAATATGTTTGGTTTAACGTCTAGAGTGACAGCGATCAACATTTTATGCTTGTATTTTGTGTATAAATGTATATCATCGACATTATTAATTTTTTGACAGTGTTGAAACCATCTATGCACGGTTTGAATGCCCATAAAACATAGTTCAATGTCTTCGTCGCTTCCACTCAACAATTGTTACCTGATTACATTTGAAAATGACACGCATATATTTTGGAAGTAGTTGCACCGAGCTCTCTCATGTACTATAAGCAATTTTCACTGCGTGTTTCGAACTTCGTCATGCTTTCATATACAAGATTTTGATACCTATAATTATCTTTCACATTTTCTATTATATACTTAATCTCGAACGAAAGATCATATTGTATAAATTCCAATTGCGTTTGTGCCACCATATCAATGTTCAAGTTGTGATGATATATACCGATATTGGTAAATATACATGTACGAGGCCCTCCATATTTTATTATTTTTCAATAACATGTTTTCGACTTGAAAGAAGCTCGAAGACCCCATCGACATATGATCGTATAAGAAATTTTTTTTATCTAATTATTTATTTTTAGGAAGCAATATTTTTTCTTGACTTGTTAAGAAAATTAGTTTTTTGTAGAATCACCAGTATTTACTTTATAAACTCAAATTCGGGTTTTTTATCGTGATTATTTTCACACGAGGCATCGAGCAAATATTTATACTCGTACATAATTATCTATGGGTTATTTTTATTTAAATTATTTATTTGTGTGATATGTTATTCTGGTGCGTGTTATAACTAAGTATTATAACGTCTGGGACAACTTTGATATCTGATACATACAACGTTTTTATCGTTTATGTTAAACATAAATCTCATACAGTATATATCATGTAGATCATAAAAATATAAAATATTCATGATAATGTTGTTGTAGATAAGATTTCGGTACTCTAATTAGCCTTTCTTATAAATGAAATCAACTGTTTTTTCACGTTTTGTTCAATTTCATTGAAATATTGATATGATATATATTAGACATTGTTGATATGCTCGACTGAAATTGAATCGGACTAAAAATATATAGACCGTGAAGAATAATAAGTAGAGAAACTAAAATACGCGATGGATCGAAGTATATTCATGCACTGATTTTTTTTTTTTTAATGGAACTAATGTGTACGAATATAGGCGAGATTGAGGTCGTTTTCCGGTGAATTTTTGCGGCCCAATGGCGTCTTCCCCCGTGGAGGAACTCGATCACACTTTTTACTATCGAAACTATTTAAATAGTTATAACTTAAAATATTTGAGATTAATATTTTGAATACTACCATAAATATTTTGAATACTACGTAGTTTTATTATCTTTTATATTTTGATTATAGGTAAAACTCGTGTGAGATGGTCTCACGGGTCATATTTGTGAGACGAATATCTTATTTGGGTCATCCATGAAAAATTATTACTTTTTATGCTAAGAGTATTACTTTTTATTGTGAATATAAGTAGGGTTGACTCATCTCACAGATAAAGATTCGTGAGACCGTCTCACAAGAGACCTAATCTTGAATTATATGATCCACACGATTATCTTCGAAAAAACGATGAAAAATATTAAGTTTTAAGTTCGACTCAAACAAAAAAAGTTCTCATATACAAATCTTTTACTTGGTGACTGATGGAAGAATACATAAGCTTTGGAACATTTGACGTATACTTTTGCATGTTGCTACAAAAAATTTCAACATGAATTACTTGTATCGTATATATTTCATTTCTAAATGAGCACTTGCAACGAATTAATTTGATATATAGCTATCACTAATCGACATAACTCTCATTCCAGGAACCTTCCACTGCTGGAAGTGGCTGCAATGTCTTTGACCACTCTTTCAACCATTTGAAATCAACTACTTTTATCTAGTTCCATCTTCCCTTGTTATTTATGTCTCATCATTCAAGATAGAAATGCTTTTTTTAAAAAAAAAATCCATAAATTTTCTTTTCATTTTAATTGTTAAAAAAATAAATCAGGGAAAATTTATCCAACCTCAGTGATTTATCCATTATTCGCCCTCGCAACGTGTGTTCATGAACGCTAGTATCAACTTCAAAAGTTTTATCATTGGGAGTTATATTCTCTGATACTCACGGGAAATTTAAGGTCCGATTTCAGCAAGTGTCATCAGTCCAGACACATGTTTCGAAATTGTCCTGAGCCTGAAATCACGAACATGACCGTTAGAAGGGGGCCAGGACGGTGTCCTGCATAGTCCCTCCGACGCTCAAGTCAGAGACCGAGGATATAGGTGGGGAATAGCTAAGAGTAATGCTGAAAAATAATATATTGAATCCCCGATTTAGACACCCTAACCTGGTATTTATAGGAGAATATTTAGGCCCGTGTTGGGCCTTACACCTTGGCTGGAGATGGACCAGGGGTCCCAAATATAGTTTGAGCCTAATGTCCATGGGTATCATTCTCATATATTTCAACCAAAGATTTTACACTTGTTCAAATTCAATATTTGGGGGCTACAACATCGAGAGTTGAAGGATTTGAATATTGGGCAAATTATTCTCAGTTGTAATTCTCGACGAGACGACAAAATTGTAGGGAGTAAATAAGTTGAATGCTTGTGAAAAAAGTAAACCCTAATTCAGTCAATGGGATCCACGTAATACTTAATTATGTCATATGTACGTAATAATTACTAGTAAATTATGCAGAATCATAATTTTTATAAGATTTTTTTTAAAAAAAAATTATTACATGTTTAATTTAATAATAATTGATAGAAATCATTGAAGGGTCATAGGGCAATTTGTAAATGGTCATATTGAAAACAAGTCAGTGGTAATTTTGAGAAAAGAATGTTTGTATTAAAACAATTTTAAAACAAAAAATGATGTGTTTTAGGTAACATATTATTTACATAATAATAATAATAATAATAATAATAATAATAAATAGCAACAAAAATAAAAAAATAATAAAAAGATTTGGATAAAGATGGTTGCTTCCCAAAGACAAATATGTGGGTGAGAGGCAGCTTCCGAGGTTTGAACAAAAATACGACCTTATCTATGTTAATGTCATGGAGCACGTCATGCACTCCACGTAATCATCAACTTGTCACTCAATCTACATAAAAAAAAAATCTTATTTTAAAATATATATTATAAATTTTAATAAAATCGTGTGTCGATATATGTATCTTTCATTTTATCAGGAAGTTATATGCTACATCGGAAGAAAAACTCTCGAAGTGATCTCATTCTTTGGATTATCGAGAAAGATGAGAAAATTAAATCATACGTAGAAAAAACAACACTCTCGATGTAAGATTAGTAATCAGATACGATAACTCCAAACTCCACATTCATAGTAAGATTGATCATAAAATGCGATTGATCCAAAACTTATGGTGAGGGTAGTGATAGTTGTATCCAGGGGCGGAGCCAGGATTCAAAATTACCTGGGGCTGGCTCCGTTTCATACAGTATTTAAAATAAATAATTAACTAAAAAATTTAACATAAAAAATATGTAAACATGCACTGACTTCATGAAAACATATAACAAGAGTATTTAATACCTTCAAAAACATAGAGCTAACACACTACTAAAGTTGTGCTCTGAATTCCAAAAAATATTTTTCAAATTTTTTACTCTTACAAATCATCGCGGTCAAAAGCCAAAGTCAGTTCACATCATTTTTTAAAACCAACGGTAAAAATAATAATAATGATATTGACAAACATCAAAGAATAATTAGGACATTAATAGAAAACAAAAAGCTTGATACATCATTTAAGTCATTATGCACAAAATTCAAATCATTGATAAATCATATAATATCACATATTATGATTCACATGAAAATTTTGTGCAATTTCTCAAAATCATTACTTTATTTTTCTCAAAATCAATTCTTATAAACATACACTAGATCATACTAAAAAAATTAAAATTATATAAAACTTTTAGTATTAAAAGAAATTAAATAAAGATATAATAAAATATGTAGTAACTGCATAATTGTATTATCATATTAGCTAAATTTAATATATTTTTGTGTTATTGTAAATATATTGTAAAAATATATTTGGAACTTAAAGCTAATTTTAAAAATCAACTTACATTAAGTTCTTCAATTTTTTGAGCAAAATACAAACAAAAGTCAAATTTGATTATAGATATTTATAGAAAATGATTTTAAAAAATTACCCATAGTTAACAAAAATTCTTCAAATTTACGTCAATAAATTAAAACTAACAAAACACAAAAAACAAAACAAAACAAAACAAAAACAGAAAAACTAAAAAAAAAATTGTAGAATTTAGGTGGGGCTGGAGCCCACCCGAGCCCAAGGGTGGCTCCGCCCCTGGTTGTATCATATAGACCACTTAAGGAAGATAAAACATTTCATTTTGACACAAAAATTTATGTGAGACAAATGAAAAGGTTTTACTTTTTATTGTAAATATGAGCATGGTTTATCCGTATCATGAATAAAGATCTGTGAGACCGTCTCACAAAAGATCTGCTCTTTTCTTTTCTTTTCTTTTCTTTTTTCCTCAATGTTATAGTTGTAATTCTATTCATGGTTAAGCTTCTTAATTTTATAATTAGGTTGCGTTATTGATAAAAAAATAATAATCAATTTCAAAAAAATTTATTATATGATGTATAATTTAATATCATAAAAATTATTTAATATAAATCAATTGCTTATAAATAAACCGGAATGATACTTTTAAGAGGTGATTGACTAGACCGAGTCTAATGTGACATTTGATCATGAATAAATAAAGTAGTGAATATGAGACAAACAATTAATATTTTAAAAGCGCCTTTTGGAAAAAGTTCCGCATACATAATGTGTACACAAATTCTATTTATAATAATTAATTAATTAATTTAAAAGTTTCTCTCTAACATTAATTATAACTCACTACTTTCTAGTACAAAAATGATGTGTTATAGAATTTAAAAGTCATTTACAATTGCTAATAATTCAAAATAATATTTCATAAAAAAATTGTAACCATATTATACTAATTATTTTTCAAGTCATCACACATTATTTAAAAAATTACTAATACAAAATATACCATATTACATACATTAAAAAAAAATACTAATTTTCCCTTTATTTTATTTAATATCAGATATAAAATGGTTTTATCATGAATTCGCTAGCACACAAAACTTCTAAATCTTACTTAAATCTTGTCACTCATCACCAAAAAATTATGGTGAACCACAATAAATTTTTATGAAAAGTTATCCATGATTTTCGATTTTTTTTTTAAAACGAAAAACTATTTAACATAAAAAAAAATTAGGGAGATTTCAAATTTGTTCGGGGTAGGTCTCTTATGAGACGCTCTCACGAATCTTTATCTGTGAGACGGGTCAACTCTACCGATATTCACAATAAAAATTAGAGTGGGTCTCATGTGAGACCGTCTCACGGATCATAATCTGTGAGACGGGTCAACCCTACTCATATTCACAATAAAAAGTAATACTCTTAGCATAATAATTAATACATTTTTATGGGTGACCCAAATAAGAGATTCGTCTCATAAATACGACCCATGAGACCGTCTCACACAAGTTTTTGTCTAAAAATTAATATTCATAGCATAAAAAGTAATATTTTTTCATGGATGATCCAAATAAGATATACGTTTCACAAAATACGCGTCTCACACAAGTTTTTGTCATTTGTTGTGTTCATGTGTGTTTGATGTATTTCCATTAAAATCAAGTCTTAGTCCACAAGTTTCTCAATAACTTTAGTTTTTTTTATTGAGAATTTTGATTTACATAAGAAAATATAAAAAACACAAAAATAATATACTACGACTGAAATTTGATTAAAAATTAAAATTACAAACATATAATTATACAAAACTAAATCTATATTTTTCCCAAAATTTTAACATAAATACACCCATCGTCGCCGAACAACCTTCCTCATTGTTCAACGGTCCGCACGCCCTACACCGGATCCTAAGAGTCATCGTGTTGACTGAAAAATTAAATCGTTCAACAGATGACTTTTCATAACCCCAAGTGACAAATTAAGTGACGCAAGCAGTGACGTCTATGCCACACGTGTGGGCAATTTACTTCCCCGTATGTGACATTTTTCAATTTGACCGTCAACAAAGTCCAGTTCAACCCATTACAGCAAATCTTCAAAAACTTCATTAAAAATTTAATTTAAAATAACAAATCGTATTACCCCTCACAATATGTGTATATATAAAAACAGCATTTGTGTTGATATTCATTGGGTGCAATTATTTTTTATATAAAAAACATAATTTTAAACTGTTATACGACTTAAAATTTTAGAATTATCGATGCGTACACTTCACTTTATAATCATTTTATGCATAAGATGAAATGAGGTGCACTTATGTAGAAATACTGCAAAGGTGGCCATCTATCCGAAAACTTAAAAGTGGAAAATAATATTTTTAGCATAATCGGATCGAGTTGAATATTTGTTTCATAAAATAGACACGTGAAACCGTCAAAAAACTGTTTATGTTATTGTAAAAAAACTAAAAATTATAAAATTTTATATTTACCTACTTGAAAATGAGCTGAAATTTTTGCCCACATATTTATGAAATTCTAGTTCGCCCCTAATGCAAATTACAAGGTCCCCAAATTTTTATGGTAAAAAAAATTGATAATACATCTTGATTTTGTTTAATCAATTTAAAATATATGTCATGTAATAAGATATATATATATATATATATATATATAGTTTTGATATGCTGCACACCTATGTGAGCACCGATGAGGTGTCACTCACCCATTGAATGTGATGAAATATAGAAAAATTACGCATCCAAACTCCGCCGATTGTGACTTAGTCAATTGATTTTTCTCCATTTCCAATTTCACTTTCCGCAGGAAGTTTCGATGAGGTATTCCCTCCGCTTTTACCCGCAAAAAAGAGCCAAAATAATCCGAAAAACAGTAGCGATTCTGACTTGAAAGAAGTATATAGAGATTACATGGTGACTGAGAGAGCTTGCGACTACTGAGGAGAAGGAACGACAATGGCCGCTGCCATCTCACAATTAGGGCTTCACGGAGCAATAATCCGGGTAAGGGACGATCTCTTGTTTTTTGTTTTTTGTTTTTTGATGAGAAGAGAGAGTTTTCCGGATGTGCTTAATTTTGAGAAGAAGAGATAATTCTGTGTATTGAGAATTGAAAAAAAATAAATAAATAAGCCACGTGGACACCAACTAAGCGGTGCCCACGGAAGTACACACCAAATGTGTGTAGGATATCATTTATATATATATATATATATATATATATATATATATATATATATATATATATATATATATATATATATATATATATATAAAATGTTCCTACTGTTAATTTTTTTAATAATAATTCTCATGTATTAAGTTTTCCTTGCTGCCCACGTATTCCACATATACCGACTTAGCTCTCCTGACCCAAAATAGCACGTTTTATTATTGTAATTGTAATTAGCAATTATATTTTATTCAATAACTTAAAAAAAAATTTGTGTGTATTTATACGGCGCCGAATCCTCCATTTTCTTTGTTTCAGAGCTCGAGTGCTAGAAGTCTAACCCCATAAATCCAGATTCAACCACAGAAAAGAGGAAAGTTTTTGGCAATTCAAGAAGATTTTGGTGTGAATGAAGGTTAGTGATCAGCAATTGAATTTGCCAGCCGGATTCAGGTTCCATCCGACGGACGATGAGCTGGTGGTGCATTACCTCTGCCGTAAGTGTGGGGGGCAGCAGATTGGTGTTCCGATCGTAGCTGAGCTTGATCTCTACAAGTTTGATCCATGGCAGCTTCCAGGTAATGTGTTCTTTTTTTTATGTTTATTGTTTTTGTGTGATGGGATTTTCAAATTCCCTTTCTTTGAGTTTGGATGTTCGAGGTTTATGGATGATTTTCATCAATTTTTCCATTTCATATAGTCAGATTCGATGAAATTCGATTCTCTTTCTTGAATACTCTGTCACGTTCTGTGATTTTCCACCGAAAGTATCTGAAATGAACCGTAGGAACTTTGGATATTTTCATCATTTTTTTCGTATCTTTTAGTCAAGTTCGTTTCTCTTTTTTGGATATTCTTTCATGTTGTGTGATTTTCCATTAAAAGTCTTTGAATTTATGTAATTTATTTTTTATTCTGACCACCCGTTAAACATTCTCTGATTGGTAACAGGTATGGCTCTGTATGGTGAAAAGGAGTGGTACTTTTTTTCTCCAAGAGACCGCAAGTATCCCAACGGTTCCCGACCGAACAGGGCGGCCGGAACTGGCTACTGGAAGGCTACCGGAGCTGACAAGCCGGTCGGAAAACCAAAGACTCTGGGAATTAAGAAGGCTCTGGTGTTTTACGACGGAAAAGCTCCAAAAGGAGTTAAAACCGATTGGATCATGCACGAATATCGTCTAGCTAACGTGGATAGGTCTGCTGGCAAGAAAGACAATTTGAGGGTGCATATCCTACACTTTGAAGATGAATTTTTCAGTTCATTTTTTAATAATTTTGGCAAAAATTTGATTGGGAATTTCGGGTTAATTAATGTAGTATTTCTTATACGTTGCAGCTTGATGACTGGGTATTGTGTCGAATATACAACAAGAAAGGAAATCTTGGAAAGCGATACAATGTCGTGGATGAGAAGGCGGAGCAGTTCTCAGATGTTGAAGATCGAAAACCAGATGTGAATTCCATCCTTTATAGTGGAATGGTAACAAAGACGCCTTTGGTGCAGGCTCCGCAGTCCTTTGAATTGCAGAAGATGGATGATTATATGCATTTCGACGCATCCGAGTCTATACCCAAGTTGCATACTGATTCGAGTAGTTCAGAGCACGGGTTTTCCCCGGAGTTTATGTCAGATTATAAGGAGGTTGGGAGTGAATCAGAATGGAGACAGTTGGAAAAGTCTCTCCAATATGAGGAGTTCAGCTACACGGATGGCTTACTAGGTGATCCTTTTGAATCCCAAATGCAGGATGATGATCAGATGTCTCTGTTTCAAGAAATGTTTGGCTACATACAGAAGCCCTTTTAGTTAGTTGATCAAGATTGGTCTGGTCATCGATATTATAGTATCAATCAAGTTTTCGTAGCCATGTACATCCATCAGTTGCATAGTGACACCAGATTCTTGATTTATATATTCATTTTCTCCTAAGAAAAAAACAAGGAAAATCTTGAAATTCAACAAGCATACTAGATTACCAGAAATTCAATGTGGGTTGCCATGATATAGACGAGATGAATGCGACGACACATCAATCGGGCAGCAATGGATTGAAGAATTAGCGTGATTTTTAAAGCCTGAGTGCAGCTGTGTTGAGATATGCAACAAGTAGGGCATTCTTGTATGTTAGAATCTTAGCAGATGTTCAATTTTATTATTTCTTTGTATTGTACGTGTAGAATGTAGCATTTGCCTCGTTCTTTAATCCAGGCTAGAACATCTAGCCGTAAGCAGATACTGCTAAACTTGGTTTGACCTCTTAAATTTCTTGAAAACTGGTATAAAAACAGCGCAGTGTAATCAGTGCTTATCATATTGTATCGATTGAAATCAAGGTTTAGAAAGTTTATACCGACATTTAGGAGAGAAGCAAGAGATAAGAGGGTAATATCAAATCAGAGTCCGTTCTGAATGAATGTTTCATTTCTATATACATGACATCATTAATTCAAGAAAAGCGTTCAGATTCTGATTTGATTTAGTCACCTAAAAAATTCAGAAAATCTCAATTGTATTCTGAAAGAAAGTTTCGTATCTATGTGACTAAAGTCTGGGAGAAAAGATTTCTTAAAAAAAAGCGTAGCAAACGTAAGTTGGAGTTCATTCACATTTTTCGAAATAATCTCACAACATCTTGTAGACCATCCCCATGAGGTGGTGAAGGGAGAGCTTCAATTGATAAAAATAAACTCAAAATTCCTTGGAGTTATTCTGTGCTTGGAAGAAGTAGAAAAAGAAATAAACATAGTGATAATTAGATTATTTTACTCACTAACATTCTCGAAGATTTCATTGTTCGTCGACTTAGAATATCCTAGGTCTTTTTTGTTTAAAAATTATATTATCAAATATTTATTAT
The DNA here is from genome assembly GCF_022965805.1 of Primulina eburnea. Taxonomy (NCBI): domain Eukaryota; kingdom Viridiplantae; phylum Streptophyta; class Magnoliopsida; order Lamiales; family Gesneriaceae; genus Primulina; species Primulina eburnea. Next base: position 39,984,312 of record NC_133111.1, on the reverse strand, counting down.
TTAAAATTTAGATGTTAACTTTTAAAAATAAAATAAATAAAAGTTAACGTAAAAAATATTTTTTTTAAAAATAAACTAAAATTTTATTTAAAAAGCTCGCCTTTTTTCATGTTTAATGTGATATTGACTAATCGAACTGTTAGTCACGCTTCGCACTTAATTCGCACTTTATGTGCTTGTTAGAACACTGAATGTATAAAAGAGATCGCATACTAGAGTTTTGACCCATAACTAAAGTTGAAACTGTTTTTTCTCATGAACTCAAGCTCATAAAAATTGTCTCAAATGATGGTTTTATACATCAATAGTGTTGCATCACTCAGTATGTGTTATACTATTTAACTACAAATATTAGATATACAATTTTTCTTGTTCCTTCCACCAAATGAAGTCATTGATACATAGATGAACCAACAACAAAACTAAAAGCTATCTACATCATCTGCTTATAATGGGATCCTGGTTTCGGAGTTGGATTTCGGGTGCTGATCGCAGTTGGCAGGCGTCCACCCGATTTTTTGCTTCTCATTGTCATAGATCAAAACCTTATCCTGCATTGATATATCTGGATAGAAAGGCCGTGGTGGTTGATTATAGTGCAAAACCATGTTAAGTTAAATGGTTTTTCATAATCAAGTTTTACCTCCAATCATGTTGAAATTGTTTAGTCCAACATCTGTGCCATTCAAGATTCCCAAACAAGCATTGCCCTTCGACTGAAAGTGCATAAAAAATCTAAACTTACAGTTGCTAAGCAGTGACAGGAAATGTAATATGCAACAATAAGCTTGAAATTCTTACTGAGATTATGAGATATGATTCAGGGCTGATTTCAAATTGAGCTTTAGATCTCCAACCATTGGCAAAGCTGAATGTTAAATTCTTGAAGTAGCTTCGGACTTCACGAGTAGTCCTGAAAGGTTTCTTGCCTTTCCAGCAGAATGGAAGGGTACGGTCGTCGGTTGCTTCTTTTAACGAGTTCTTGGTTATTTCTTTCTTTATCTAGAAGCCCATATTACACATGAAGAGTCCATCAACGACTAGTAAGTTCAGAAGATACTTTTTGAAAAACAGATTAATAGTTCAAAATGAAAATGATGTGTTATCAGTTTCTTGGGCTTAAGTAAGATATTTTAAGGAAATCGAACTGGAGAATCTTCAGAACTAGCTCACCAAAGAAAGGAGAGTGTGGTAAATCTGAGAATCGAAGTATGTGTAAGAACTCCCACTGTCGAAAATTACGTTAAGATTCTTGAACCCTGTGCTTTTCCCACCAAAAAGAAGTTCTGCCAATCCAGCTGAATAATACTTTCTGTCAAATACATATAAATTGATATGTATGAGAACTGAAACAACTTTTCTCCATATGATGAAATGTGGACGAAAGCATATAGGTAGCACTCACGTGTGATCAAGGGACATTGGTGTCCATGTAACTCGTGAAGAATCATAAGCATCTTCTCCAAAGAAAAGAAACCCACCTTTTCCACTTAGACAGTGGCCAACAACATTTTTCACGACTCCCTGATCACGAAGCTGTGACAGAACGCTTGATTTTCCTCTTCCAAGGCCGAGCACTCCATCTAACGGGTGATCGGATGATCCTGATAATTGATCATATCCACACCTGATATTACATTCTGAATCTGATAAATGCTTCTTATTGACACAGAAATGCAGAGGTTGAAGCCTTATCAAGGAAAGGTTTTGAAAAAGACTACCGACCCAAGAGTTAGACGAGGACTCATTTGGGTTCCAGACGTGAGATTGAGGGTGAAGAAATCATTGACAAGAACACCGAGGGATGAACCTCCATCTGCATACTCAACCTCGTAATCACATTGCTCTGGAGTGTCGCATTTATAATCACTTGAGTGCAAAGATGCGCAAAGAGGGTCTTTACAGATAACAATATTGTTGCTAGGTCGGTATAGTGGGTGAAATCCCTACCGGAAGAGCACTAAGGATGAGAAATTCATCTTCATAGCAAAATCATCAAAGGGTCATTTTGAAAGCATATGCAAGGCCAAGAACGAAGACAACATGTGAACAATTTCTCTTGAATCATGAACCGCCAGATCATTGCAATGTCTCTACCTTAAAAGTTTCTACAACTCCAAATGTTCCGCGACGATTAGTTTTCACTCATAGTTATAGTAGTATCAAGCGATGGCCAGTGTATAAAAGTTAACTAGAATGTAACTCAAAATATTTTAAACCACAAATCAGTTTAAGCATTCTATTTCAATCACTTCATCATAAAGACAGCCACACAAAACGTTAAAAAATAATTGTTCCCGCAACTCGTAGGAACTGAATTTCTGACTATAACTTAGATACAAATTATAGAACCAAGTCACTAAATCAATAGCAACTCATGAAATTGAACACGGGACTATAAACTTTCATACAGATCATAGATAATTCCATTTTCGACTCCCTCTAAGACACGAGGGGCGTTTGATGACAACACAAACTCAACAAAGCTATTATATGCTTCTTGAGGATAACAATGCATCAAAATTTACTAAATCTTACCGAGGTGCAATGAACACAAGGGGCGTCACATTGAAGCCAAGTCAGGTCACTGCCTGTGTCTGGATCAAGAAAATACGGCTTTGGAGGGTAACCTACAAAAACTTGGACAAAATAAAACCTGCAAGAAATGCAAAAGCTCATCCCATTACAATCACATAACCAATAACTCCTCCCGCGAATCAGTGATCTTCATTATTATCTATACAACTCAACAAAACTCCCACTCATCAGCTGAAAGAACTAAAAAAAATTACCTTTTCTAACACTCACAAAACCAGAATCACGCCAAGACACCAGTGGTTTATCGGCATAACCGTCTATTTGGGGTTCGATCCCACGTTAAACAAAACCCCGCCCAATTATAATAATAATTAAAAAAAAAAGTTCTGGGCTAAAATCCATTTAAAAATTGAGAAAAAAAATCGCATACCCATTGGGATAAACATTCCCATAGAGTGGGAATACCACTGAAGATGTGCCAGCTTTACTGATTCTTGATGGGCAGCTTTCAGAAGGCCTCAATTTCCTCCATTTCTGCTGCTGCTGACCAGTACAACCCCCACATATCACACTCAACACCACAAATAATATCATAAAGATGAACTTTTTCCCCGTCATTTTTTTTTTACTTTTCTCAACCTTTTAATCTAGTGTGCCACTTTATCTACAAATTCAAAGCTTTTGGACAAATCCCAGGTTTTTTTTATATGGAACTTTGGTCCATTCCTCTACAATAATTGTTTTTTTTTTTATTTTTTTGGCCGAGGGTCATGGAATTTATTCTGTTTGCTCTGTTTCATGCATTCACTGATTCTTGACTTTTCTTGCTTCAGATCTTTGGGATAATTTTGATCTGAAATCAAGGGATACCTTCTCAATCTGTGTGATTCCTGCTTTGATTCCTTGCTTCCCTGATATTACAATGTTGCGTTTGATGGGATCTGAATATTTACTATCACCAGGTCTTGCAAGTTCAAAGGACATGTTCCACGTTCGTCTTTATCAAAAATAAAAAATGACTTTGCCCAAACAATGAGTCAATCCTTGCTTGTAGATTTGATTCATAGAGACAAATTGACCATTTTTTTAAAATTATATTTCTTAATTTTATATTAGAAACTTCAGTTCATATCATTAAAATTTGAGATTTGCAATGTTTAACAATGAACATAATTGACTCAATGCAAAACTGGAAGGAAAAAAAAACATAAATATTGCATTGTAGTAGTTAGTAGTACATCAGAGATTTTCCTACTTAGATCACATGAGATTTTTGTTTTGTTTTGTTTTGTTTTTACATGTCAAGTGTTCAAGGTTCACCCGACTAATCTTACAAGAAAACAGTCAGATATAACTTGGATCGCCGGTTGATAAGTCGAACGATGTAGCATAATTGATTCACTAATTAGTTTAGATATATTTGCAGAATTAGAAAGCTTAAAGCTCCCCATGTAAATCAAAATCTGGCAATTGTAATTTGCAAGATCAAACTTTAGGTTAAGTATAAGCAAAATCTTCTTTCATTTTGAATTTGACTCCACGGAACAAAAGAACAAATGCCTTGCAATGCAAAATTAGGTTTCGAACTTCTACTGCAGCACTGCACAAAGATCTGTCTCCATTGTCCGGAATGATTATTATTTGATTATTCCTCTGCAGTCTTTAAATCTGCTGATTTGGATAGGACTAGGAAACTTGTGCTTTATTTTTATATTAAAATAAAATATTATTGCTCTAAAAGTTTGATGTTTTGCATTTATATAACCGGAAATTATCAATAAATCTCCAACAGTATATTTTTATATGATGTCAGTTCATGTCATTCCCTCGTCAAAGGAAAAAAAAAACAATTTTTGGCCCACATTTTTTTCCCAAATGAAAATTAATACAAAAATATTGAAAATATTATATTAATATATGATATTTGAATACAAAATATTTCATATTTGCTACTAATATATGATTTTTGAGTACTCAAACATGTAACAAGTGTTGTTATTAATGACTCGTGTCTTTTCTCGGAATAGAATAAATACAAAACATTGAAAATGTGATAGTAATATTTGTCTATTAAATGTTTTAGATCTTATGCAAAAATAAAATTTTGAAACATATATTAATACCGAATCTGAAATATTTCATAGTCAAATATCATATATTAGCAGCATATTTTCAATATTTTGTATCATTTTCATCTATAAAAAGATATGTGAGCCAAGGAAAGCGATTTTTTTTTATGAATCAGAGAGTGCGTAAATTTTTTTATTTGACTGAGACCGAAAACACATTAATGTTTGTACTTAAAAGGATTTAAAAACAAGTTGCCATTTATATAATAAAATTTGTTGTTTTTTGTGCTAAATTTTCTGGCTTTTCTTGATTATTTTTAATTTTTTGTTGCAACTTGAACTAAAATGATATTTTTTTTAATTATCTGTTTTGTATCTTTGATATTGTAATTAGAGTAGTTATTTACGTAACGATTTTACTAATAATATTTGTGAGACAAATTTATTTGATTCATATATGCAGAGAAAACTAATATTTTTTATATAAAAAATAATTTTTTAACTGAAATCATCGTATATTTTTATATATTGTCTCATTTTTCAATGTCATTTTAGATAATAGAAGTACATAAAAATTTTAACTCATTAATATAGTAAATTTTAGGTTTTTATGTCACTATGATATTTTTAAAAATATAATGAATTTAGCTATTCAATACAAAGATTAAAAAAGCCAAATAAAATATATTAGTCTATGTACATATTGACAAACCAATAATAATAAATTGTATAGCTACCTAAAAAAGATGTGGAATAAGGGAAGGTCTCTTGTGAGACGGTCTCATGAATCTTTAACTGTGAGACGAGTCAACCCTACCGGACATTCACAATAAAAAGTTATACATCCGTATTTCTATTTATTTAGACAAAATTCTAAACATCACATATTTTAGTTATGTCTTTTATTTTGTTTTTGAAACAATATTTATCTATTCAAACAGTAATAGTTTTTTAAAAATAAAAATAAAAAGGTTTATATTTATATTTTTTGTGAAAAACTAAATGTTTTTTCGAATAAAGATGGAAATCAAATCCTGGTAGACCAAACTCCCTCTATTACATTGACCCTAGGAAGATTCAAGCGCCTGCGTCCTTCCATCCAATCAATTCACGACACGTCACCCTTCCTTCCACCTGGCTCGGATTCATCAACCCTATATTAACGGCTTCTCCCCCTTCTCCTTCTTCTTCACATGCAATAATCGGAAGAATCAACTTCTCGGAGGGAGGAAGGTGCAATAATGGGCATGGAATCTAGTGCTCGGAGTGGTATTTTGGTGGTTTCTTTCGTGCTTCTAGCGTTTCTGAATATATCGCCCGCGGCGGCGGGAGGGGAAGGGGAAAAGGTGTTGACTTTGGACCGTTCCAATTTCACGGAGACGGTGTCCAAGCACGACTTCATCGTCGTCGAATTCTACGCTCCTTGGTAAGAACTATACGTGAATTGTGCGTATCTGTGTATTTGTTAGTCTATTGGATTGTGGTCAGGTTTTGTTTTTCAGTATTCGTGAGTGATTTTTGGGTCTTTTCGAGCATGCCCAAGCTAAAATTTTGAGTTTGTGAGAGATGCTGTGCTTTGGCCATACTTTGTGGATGAATGATTTGTCATAACAATTAGATTCAGTTAGTGTTATGGATTAGTTAGAGAAGTAGATTTTGTGACTGAATTGTGCATAAGGTTTAATTTATCACGTGTAATTGATTCATTGCATAATATTACAGAAGCAGATTTTCATCTCCGTCTTTGCTCTTCAGCTTCATCATCTTCATGCTGCCACGGCAGCTTCATCAATCTGCATGTTAAACTAAACATTTTGATGTTTCTTTTTACTTTTGAGCTTGATCCATAAATTTGTCGCGTCTGTAGTGTTGATGCTAATGCGTAGATGGACATAAAATGTATCCAGCAAATGAACAAGTAGTATTTTTTTTTATTTTTTTTGCATTTGATAAAAATTGCTTTCTTTTGTGATTTTCGCCGGCTGTTCTTATTTTCTTGATTGTAATCCCTTTCTCTTGATCGTGAATATGCTGAAGGATTTACGTCTTGTTTAAATTGCCAAGACTTTTTTTAATGTTATATCGATTTAATGAATGGTACTTTCTGTAAGGAGCTCAGGACCCATCTTTTCTTTTGTTCTTAATGAAAGTAAGAAATATCTTTTCTAACTGCTTTGAAAAATATATTCGATGCTTTCATACACTGGCCTCGCACTTGTATAATGCACCTGACAGCAGCTATACATACCTACTTCAATATGTCATTTAGATTAGTGGTAAATTGTTTGTGTTCCATCGATTCTAATTTATTAAGTTCCCATGCTTTGTTATTGTGACAGGTGTGGCCACTGTAAGGCTCTTGCTCCCGAGGTAAACCATCTGTTGCAAGTTCTGGATTTCTTTATTACTATTTTTTTTATAGAAAGAAATCCTTTCAAGCAAGTCTTGTATTATCAGCTAGCTCCGTAATTTTCTGTCAACTCTTTAGTATGAAAAAGCCGCATCTACCCTGAGCAACCACGAGCCTCCAATTGTTCTGGCAAAAGTAGATGCAAATGAAGAAGCAAATAGAGAACTAGCTACTGAATTTGAGATCCAGGGTTTTCCAACCATTAAAATCTTGAGAAATGGGGGAAAAAACATTCAGGAATATAATGGTCCTCGCGAGGCTGACGGTATTGTTGATTACTTGAAGAAGCAAGTTGGACCAGCTTCAGCTGAAATTAAATCTCAAGAAGATGCTAACAGTCTTATCGATGAGAAAAAGATTTTTGTTGTAAGCTACCTGTTTTTCTTTGTTTAAATATCTACCTTTTATCTTTCTCGTTGCTAACACATATAATAATCTACAAGGTTGGGGTGTTTCCGAAATTTTCTGGGGAGGAATTTGAGAATTTCATGACTTTAGCCGAGAAGTTACGTTCTGACTATGATATTGCTCATACCCTCGATGCTAAATTCCTTCCCCGGGGCGAACCAGTCGACAAGCCAACTCTTCGCTTACTCAAGCCTTTTGATGAACAGTTTGTTGATTTCCAGGTTTTTATTGAAAATGCTTTCCTTCTTATTTGCCCACTCATTTTGAGTCTCTTTTATCTGTATGTCCTGTTTATGGTTGTCTCATCCTGACAAACGTTTCTATCATGTTATAGGATTTCAAAGTTGATGCCATGGAGAAATTTATCGAAGAAGCATCCACACCAGTGGTGACTGTCTGGGATAATGATCAAAGCAATCATCCATATGTTAACAAATTCTTTGGGAGTTCCAATGCCAAGGTAATCAAGCTTTCTGTATTTATAAGTGTACTAAAACTTAAAGACACGCAATGTCTATCCCATAGTTATTTAGGGCGTAAGGCGCACTAAAGCGCTAGGCTAACCTGGAGCCTGAGGCGGAATGCGCGAGATGAAGCACACGCTTTATCGAAGTAAAGTGCATTTGACATAAATTTTAAAATTCAAAATATATAAAATGATTTATACTATAAATCAATAATATTAAATAAATTAAATATTTTTCACAAATATAACAAACATTATAAATAAAATCTACTAATAGATAATGTAGCGTAAATCATAAACAGAAGAAAAACTTTAATCATCTAAAATTCATTAGTAATTCATCATTTCACAGCTTTTTAAGAAAAAAAGCTTCAATTATCTAAATCATCAAATTTCTTTTCATCCTCATCAACTATATCATATCATCTTCCAAAACCATGGTGAATCATCAGTGTAAAAGAAATTAAAGTAAAAATTTACATAGAGGACATCAAATTTTTCATCATCTTTCTCAACTATATCATCATCACAGGGGAAGATGACATTAAAAGTTTGCATGGAGGACTTCTGAACTTTCTCATAGAAAACTCTTATATAAATGAGCGACAACATGGCTCTTTTATCATTAAATAGCCACAAGCTTTGCTAATTGGACTTCAAAATTAGTTGGGTTCGAGTTAATTTTTATTTACTTACAAAATATCAGTCAACTTCTTTAAAGCGCACGCTTCTGCATTTCTCAGATTCCTTGCGCCTAGGCAGAGGCACACACTTTAAGCGTGCTGAGCCTGGATGGGCATGTCGCCTATGCACAACCAAGCGCACGCTTTTAATTACTACGGTCTACCTCCTACTAATTTATGGGCAGAGAGCATTGCAGCTATTCTAAACATCATGGCTGCTGTTTTAACTTGGTGTTTTAAATTAATTTTTCTATGTTAAAAATAAATCACATCAAGTGGAGTATTTGGTGGTGGTATTGTGGTTGTGGAAATACCCACATACAATTTCTTTACAAGGGGGATATTCTGGTGGCATTTCTGATTTGTATTTTTTTAGGAAAAAGAATTAAAGTTGGAGTTGGTTCAAATGAAAACCTTTATTAGTGAAATTATAAAATGTTATTGTATGTTTTGCATTGGAAATACTTTACATTGGTGATTCCCTTGATGCGGGAAATCACTGAAGCTATTATAACTTTCAATGCACACATTTTTATTTTTGCATCCTTTGGATGTCATTCTACATCTTTAAATTGTCTCGGGTGTTTTGTGCCATTCAGGACTGTCTTTTTATTTGTCTTGGTTCATACTAACTTTTGAAATCAAAATGTTATCTAGAATACTGTTGACATTTTCATTCACCTTGACCACTTATAATTGTTCCAGTATTTATCTGTTTTTGCATGGTTCAGGCTATGCTATTTGTGAACTTCAGCAAAGAGCAAGATTCTTTTGAGACCAAATATAAAGATGTAGCGATCCTGTACAAAGGGAAGGGTATTAGTTTTCTCTTTGGCGATGTTGATGCTGGTCAAGGTGCCTTCCAGGTTGGTTTTTCTCCATGAATTTCTCATGGTTTTCTTTTGAGTCAGCAAACTTGGTTTGATTCAATATACAACCATATTTGGATCGCAGTACTTTGGACTCCAGGAGGAACAGGCTCCTCTGCTAATTATACAGAATGCTGAAGGACAGAAATATCTCAAGGCAAACATAGAGCCTAGTCAGATTGCATCATGGGTGAAAGATTACGTGGTACTTTTACACTTTTTTACCTAAGAATTATCAAATATATTGCATAGATTGAATTGATTTTTGGTGTTTTCCATCACCTAAATGTATTGTGATTATTATGGGATCCGATTAAATCTTATCAAATTTGAAGATTTTTGGTATTTCAAATGGTGACAGGATGGACTAGTGAAGCCATTCATAAGGTCAGAGCCTATCCCTGAAGTCAATAATGAACCTGTCAAGGTGGTCGTCACCGACAGCCTTCAAGACATGGTTTTGAACTCGGGAAAGAATGGTTAGGAAGTACATCCTTTTTATTTTCATCACATCTGATCATTTTTCCTAACATTTATATATAGTCCCTGAGACGTCAGAATTTGGCCCGAGTTTTGTTTTTGATGGGCAATGGAGTGTATTTTTCTTTTTCCTGATTTTTTTAAATTTTAGCAGTTTTACAATTTCTCTACCGTGCTTCTGATTTTGCAGTGCTGCTAGAGTTCTATGCACCATGGTGTGGACATTGCAAAAAGTTGGCTCCGATCTTAGACGAAGTTGCAATATCATTTGAGAATGATTCTGATGTTGTAATTGCAAAATTGGTAATGATAATGATATAATTCTGTGGCAAAGCCTTTTATTAAAGTTCCATGTATCATCATTTGAAGTGAGTAAATTTAGTTCCGTTACATCACTCTTAAAGGCTAAACCCCTAATATATTTTCAGGATGCAACTGTGAATGATATCCCAAGTGAAACCTTTGATGTACAAGGATACCCCACTCTCTATTTCCGTTCATCGAGTGGTAACTTATTACCATATGATGGCGAGAGGACAAAGGAAGACATCATAGAGTTTATTCGAAAGAACCGGGATGGTCATGCTGATTTGGTTTCTACCGAATCTGAATCAGTGAATGCAGATTCTGTCAAGGATGAATTATGATGAGGTAAATATCGATATCTACTTGAAATTAGAGACTGAATTACTTTATTTTCTTCACATTATAGAATCCCGTTTTATGGAACTTCTATCCGACTTTTTTGGTCTTCTTGATTCAGGGGTTCCTGCGGGATCACTGTTCTGAAGTGTTGCGGATTTGATTTCTGTTTGGAGGCTTCTTTTTCTTTTTTTTTTTTCGGTTTTCTTCCTGTTTAACTTTTGTTTTATTTGCTGCATGTGAAATAAAATGGGTTTCTCTCTACCCACTACTGTCTTGTAGGATCAGATTATGGTTTACTGCAGTTAGATATCTTATGCTTCAAATGTTTCTTTAATTTTGTTCAAGAAATGGAACTGTAGAACTACAAGAGTGGTATTAGTTTATATTGTTGCAATTTTATTCATATTACACCAATGAGAGCCAGAGGTAATCAACTAGGGTGCAAGTGTAATACCCCAATTTGACGATAGTCTCCAATGTACAGTCACGTGTTTTTCCACCATACTTATGTTATCACTTACATGGATCTGGAGAAGCTTTTCACGAGTAAACCATTCTAAAATTCCTGCAGGCATGCAATGTGATTGACACCCAACGCTTAAATAGTGAGATGTCATCGTTAAAAATTGTGGGAAACCAAACAACACACCACCATGCTACAGCTTGCACCATTCACCTTTCCTCTTGTTTGGGGTTGCAACTTTTCTTAATACATTTGAGCTTGCTTCATTAATTCTACATTATGTCAACCATTATCTTCATCATCACCAAGCTCCCGTATAAAAAACTGGAGCATGAAGTCCAGTTATAGAGACAAAAGTCAAATAGCTAAGTTACTACACACTAAATCTTGAAAAATATGTACTTTCCATATAATTGGCAGGGTACTTGTTTGTACTATACAACAGGTGTAGAACAGGAGGAAGTTAGAAGACAGCACTCAGTAGACAGAATAAAAATGCCTGAATATGTAAAATCCACCAAGAAAGAGTCAACATCATAACATAACATTCCCAAGAAAAGCAAAGCAGAATCATGAAATCCTCAAACTAGATTAACAATCAAAATCCCCTTCGGTTATAACCTATTTTTTTGTATGTACTGGTTCCTAGCCATCAAAGTGGTGCAGCCAGAAACTGGAACACAGCGACCTGCGGACCGAACAGACGTGCAAAACATAAAAACCCACCAAGAAAGTGTCAAACACCACAGCAGAACATTCCCAAGACAGCAAAGTAAGATCATGAAATCCTGAAACTACATCAAGAATCATAAATCCCAATCGGTTATAACCTATTTTCTGCATGTATATTAGTTTTATCCATCAAAATGTTGCTGAGTCTGATCACCTTCGGTAGCTTGGTGAATCCTAGCATCCCTCTTCTTCCCCCATTCATGAAACCTCAAGTGCAACTCAGCTGCAGCAATCAAGAAATGCACACCCTGTATAGGACTCAACAAACTAACCACTTTTCTCAGTGTGTTCAGCCTCAAATCATCTGCTTTCTGCAACACCTGCATCAATCCCTCCTCCTTTGGCCCCAGCGTTGCCTCCACCATCCGCTCATCCGCCGCCACCCCTTCCCTCATCATCTCCGTCACAGCATGTGACAACTCAACCATCGACTTATCCGCCACCGCCTCCTGCTTCTTGGCCATTTTTTCACTCAATTCCTTCTCCTCCCTTATCGTCAGCTTCTGCAATTCGTCCACTTTCTCCAACTGACCCGACGAGAGATCACCCAAATCACCCGTGCTTATCCCCCGTAAGATCTCCACAATCCTGGCTTCAAGCTGCAGCCCGGATTTCGAATACAGCAAGTGGAAAGCCATACTTGGGCGCCACCCGCCGATCCAGAGGAAAGCATCTTCAAGACTACTCGTCCATGAAGGATTAAACATGATCAAAACATCGTTCTTGGCCCATCTGGATTTAGCTCTGTAATAATGCTCATAATGCTGGATGACCTTTTCAACTAAAGGAATCAATATGGTTTCATCCAATTCCCGTTGACTTACAGCCTGTTCCTGCCGTTGCTGGTTCTCTTTGGAGGCTGAAACAAGCTTTTCCAAGAACTGGTTCTGCTCAACGAGCCAGGACTCGAAGAACTTGTGGAAAGATTCAGAGCCCTCGGTCATGTATGGGGCGCTTCTGATCGGAAAAGACATGAGAATCTAGCTTTGTTGTTTGGTCCTGTTTTGTAGTTCAGTTCAGTCGTAAAAGAGTGGAGCTGGAGCCTGGAAGGAGCCATGGGGTTATTATACATATTTTGCTCTTTCTTTTTTCTTTGTTTAGTCATTTCATGTGGATGATAATATTATTAAGCAGAGTATTAGCAGGGAGAGGTTATATTTAATTTCCTTCTCATTTTTAAATTCGAGTGTGGGTGGTCATACTACCTAAAAGGGAAAAATATTAATTGTTTGAGCAAATTTTTTTAAAAAAATAAACCCATTTTTATAACATCCAACCATTTTCTAAGTATCTTAAAGTATATAAAAAAAAAAAAAAAAAATCGAACCCACTTCTTGTAATTCAAACTTTATTATATGCAATCACTTTTATGTCCACCCTCAAGTGCAAAGGACTCGAGTCAAGTGATTTTCGTACAAAAAATTTAGAAAATCAAGAATTTTATAGATAATTTCTAATGAATGAACGTTATTGTGCAGTGCCGCAAATCTCTAAACCCGTACTCTTTGGTTTTCTTTCATCTAGATCAGCAGATGACTTTTCTCTGATACCTCAGACCATGTTGAATAATGAGATCAAGTTGATGATATTGATAACATCTCTCATCATTTTTAGTCATTTACAAGGCAAGAGAAAGGAATATTCAGTTGAATAAACTTGGACCTGAAACAACTTATTAAAGTGTGAGTTAATGACATTAAGAGATGATAAATGACCTTAACTAGATGACTCTTCGGCTGAATACATGAAGACTATAGATAGGGGCTCAAGATTAGACAAGAAACATACCAAAAATCTTCTCCAAAAGCTTCAGAATTTTCAAGCACCACTAGCTGGAAGAAGGGATGAATTTTGCTTCCATTTTCGATGAATTTCTATTCAAATGTTGCCCGGTTTCACGAAGAAGTTCTAGCCATTTTCGAGCCAATTCTTTTACACATTCTCAACCCAAAATCAGGTAAGCTGACTTATGTTTTAAAACTATATTTGGTATATGAATTGAATCCATTTTTGAAAGTATCGTTCGAACATGAATCATTCATTTCGTGTCATGTTTTAAGCGCCTTATGATTTAGCATTCATGATTCAACTGGAAATGAGAATGATTTGTGACTATAATAAGTGTATGGCCCTTGTAAGGTGGGATTATAATTGTATTACAGTCTCACCCCTTTGAAGATACCGTTAGTTAAACATAGAAAATAGATTAATTTCAGTAATTATATGTCTCGAATGACCATCATTTACTGAGTATTTCACAAAATAATCACTCTTACAGTCCCATCTCATATAAGAAATTCGAGGAACAAACTGAAGATGAAGAACAATAATATTTTTGGGTTGGTGATGAAGTCGGTTCAAGCAAGGCCACTCATTTCATTTTTTATTTATATTATCATATTTTACGCTTCCACATTATGTTTGATTTTTATCGCATAGTAAAGATGATGATTTGATTTATGTTATAGACTGGTTTTGGCAATAAATGACTAGCATACTTGTTGTTTTACATTTGCGTCATTGTAAATAACGTCGGTGTCGACATGCCTCTGTTTTGGGGCGTGACAACTAGGATTATCAACTCTAAATATGTTCGATCAAGTCCTTTTGAAGCTTGTGGTGCAATTTTTGGTAATGAATGACGATTTGTCGCTACAGAAAGACGTCGAACTCAATTATATGATATCTTGAAGAGACAACATCTGGGAGCATATATTCGTCATCTCGAGATGAGAATCACGATCTTCCAGCATATCATATCTTTTGTCCTCTACAATCATGTTATGGAAAATGATACAGGTTTATATTATATAATCTCTATGAGTTGAATCTCATATGATAGATGAAACTCTCACTATATACCAATGTGTTTAGAGTACACAAATTGCTCGCTTAACATATTTTCTAATCCCTTCTTGATATCATGAAAAAATCATATGTTTTTAACCAGGTGGCTGAGGAATGGTTTTCTCAAAGACAACCTGAGATGGATAAGTATAATCGGCGAGGTAGTATCACATGTTATACTTTTTCCCGTTCACCTCAAACTGTACTAAAGGGGCTTCACCATTTGCAAAGTTTAAGAACAAATTAGACATATCCAGCATGTTGATTTCATTGTTGCATCCTGGTATGCTGAAATATGCTTTTCAAATCCATAACTTTCTCAATGCAACATCATGTAATATGATTGAAGGTTATTTTTGGTTTCCACTTTGATATTGTCATGCCCATGATGTTGGACAATTATTCCAAACCCAGTGTATGCAATCAAAGCTTTCAAAAATCCGGAAAAATCCCTTTCTAGCATTTTCACCAATTAGCGTAGCAACACTCACATGTGTTGGTTGCCTCAAATAATGCTATGAAAATGTCATACACCCCCTTACAAAATATTTTCAAACAATACAACGTTGTACATCCACCCATCCTCAAGTATTCGTTAACAAAATGGAACATCATGTGCAGTTAGTCGGATTGCAACCAAAATCTTCTCAAGTGATGACAACCCAACTTACCGTTTGTGTCCCTTTTCTTCATTGGGAATCGCCTTCAAAAATCATTTTCGATGTAGACATGATTATTGGCAAAATAATCTTAATAATATTTGAGCCCAACAACACCTTGATTTTTTTGTTTATGTTTGTAGCTACGCGTGCCAATAATCTATGGGTCGGTGGTCTTCTTGATGAGATGAGTAATTGGTTGTTCACGTGACATGACAGATTTTCATCGTTCGATAATGAAAAGTTCATGTTTTACATGAGAAATATTGAAAAATATGTACGGAAAAATATTGGAGATCGTGTGCGCGAAATCCACATTTTTTCTCAATTTTCAATTTTTTTCTTAATTTTAATTTTTTTAAAATATTTATCTTGACCGTTTATCTTCAACAGCCAGATCATCCTAACTATTGAAATATTATTTTTTAATCAATCAAATTAAAATAAATAAAATAATAGTGGGCACTTCATAATCATCAGCCATTGGACATGATCTTAACGCATTTGTCTTAATGTTTATGCAACGATCGTAAAAAAGTTAAATGTACTTTTACGACGTCCAAAATTGCATCATATGAAAAAATAATACAACTCCTGTAACTATTAGATCAACATTTAAGATTATCAAACTAACCCAAACCGAGGCTAGAGGTCGGATTTCTTGGATGTTACCAACTTTTCCACATGGATGGGGGCCGCATATTCTGTCCAATATATCGTACAGATAATTTATATATTAGACAGAATATGCATATATATATATATATAGTAATTTTATTTGTATATAAAATTTATGAACCAAAAATGAAGATTATAGGCCACTTATACCTAAAATGAAGCCAGATGATTTCACTCCGGTTCCATTCCCGGTAGGTCGAGCCGTTTTCGTGCTTAAGAATATATTTATTTTTCAAGTTTTGAGGTTCCAACTAAGCTTCAAGCTAGCTTCATAAAGTATACGCTCAAACTACTGTGGTACATTTCTCGGGTATAAAGTAGCAGTAACAGCTGAGTTGAGTTCTCTTCTGCATTGTTGCACCATTGCCCTCCATAAATATGCAAGACTACATATAATGTCCTCAAGCTGCATTAGAGTCGATACTTAAGAACGTATTCAATATATACATATAGTTGAGAATTTATCGACTACTGTGGTACATTTCTTGAGTTTACTTGGATTTGCTTTTATAACTTGATTTCTCCATTAATTACCTACTTGGTAAGAACCAGAATCTGGAGTAGATTCTCCAGTTCTCCGAACTTGATCCTCTGCTTCATCCCTGAAACCAAAGCGAGTTCTTTGAGAGATTTGGAACAAAATTTATTTTCAGCACACACAAAAAGAATGAAGCATGTGAATTCACATTCATTGATACTCCTAGTTTCTATGCAGACAAAGGAGATATCACAACGATGTAGTAAGAAGTTAGGGGATCGTAAAGTAGCAAAGATTTGAACTTGATTAAAATGGAAAGTCCACAGCAGAGCAAGAACAGATTCCAAATCCAACGATGTTATAGTCTACATTTCAGCTTCTTCAAAGAGAACCTGAAACTTTTAATGAGAAATCATTGTTTAGGTACATAATTTATAATTCTGACTAACGAAACCAATCATCACTGGGATTAAAGTTTTTGTAATGGGATACATCACAGATGAGTTCCATGAGATTAAAGAATATCAATTGCCACAAGAGCCTTATAGATTAGAATACCAGATTGCAAATTTTATTATGGAATTCATATGAGAAACTACTTCCGCTGTTCTCAGTTCTCACAATGGCCACCTTACATATTTGAAAGCGGTAATGAAAAAATCAAAGCCAACGGGCTCCTGCATGCCTACTTTTTCGGCCCAAAAAATATTATGACAAATACTTTGACCCACACTTCTTTGGCATATAATTATTAGTTTCAACACAGAAAAATGGAAACCATCCAGAGACAAAATGATTTGGAAACCTGAAAATCGCCAACATCAATCTCGTCTCATAAGTTGATGCAATCACATAAATACATATTATATGTAATCAAAAAGTATATTGCAAGAAAAGATTGTAATTTAAATTACTGAACAGATCACGGAATCAGTTAAAATTTACACCCCACAAAAGATAGACCGAAAAGACGGTCTTTGCAGCAGTTGCTGGTAAACATAGATGACAATGAGAAATCAAAACACGTGTAAGCTTTACAAATTTTTTTTTTTCCGGAAAAAACACTGTGTATGCATTTATGAAGGGAATAAGAGTTTTTGGAAGGATAAAAGCTAATGACAGAATTTCCAAACACCCAAACATAAGAAATTCAATTTACATTACCTCAATAGCGTCTTGATTTTTGTTGCGGAGGGTATCCAGACATCCCCATTCCCGGGTCTTTCCTTCTCAACTATTATAAAAAGAATAAATCATGTGTCTAATAAGAAAGAGAGAAACAATCACAAACATTCAAGAATTTCCTCATTTTAAATCACAAACCTGGTGCTGTTGATGGGCCTGGGGAGCAACACCCCGCTGCATTTGGATGCCACCAGGATTCACTCCACCCATTCCAGCCTGAGAAGCAAGATTATAAGCTGGAATACCAGGAGGCTGCATTCGTTGCACACCAACCATGGGCATTGGTCTGGGCACAGATCTAGTTTGCATCACATGAGGACCTCCTTGCATGCCCCCAGATGCTGCATTTCCAGATGATACCTGCTAAACAAAACCAAAAGTACAGGAAATAATGAGGAAGATGCACACCAGAAACCGTCATTCAAATCTTGACGCTGTTAGCCTGCCACATGCATTGTATCACCAGAAAATGTTATTAACAATGCTTAAGATTTTCTTAAGGATTTCTATAAATGACTTTTATATAATGGGGTTCTTTAACATGATGTTCGTATCCTTATGTATTCTACGCCATTAGATGTTCCTACTTTATGTTGAACCTGTTCATCACACACACACAAGGATGTTCTATCCCAACGATGCTTACATGGTTCGCTGTCATACACACAAATGTGCATCTTTATGAGTTACACAAAAATGAAGAGTTACTGTTTCCTTATGACGCATACAATTCTGAAGTTCAATCAAAATTAATGCACAAAATAACTAAAGTTTCCCATTTGGAACTTATAAGAATGGGAACTCCAACAAGTACTACACACATGCTTTTCTAGAGTACCAAAACCAAACTGTCAAGTGAAAGGTTGTAACAATAACTAGAGGAGACAGGCCACTTTTACTTCCAGTGATTAAACTTCTTATATGTTACCACTCTCATGCATGCCTACTTAACCATCAAGCTTAAAAAATTCTACATTCAATTGCTAGAGGAACATAGATAAAAATCTATATCATATATCCCATTCTCTTTATGATGTTTAGATGTTAGATTGTGCTTAATACAGTAATTCTAAAACAAATGCCATGACTAATTTTCATCTACTCATCAAACCACCTTCGAAAATTTTAGGCGCATGGTTTAGAGCTTGAAGCTTTACCAAGATCACATCAAACTAATGAAGGAAATCAAGACTGAAATATTTACTGCTGTATGCAACCTCGCATTAATCAGTAAAATATCTAAAAGATTACTATCAAAGATAAAACCCTAAAGCATGTTTACAAATGTACTACCAAATTGTATGTCAAAGACGCATCATCCCACAGTAAATATATTCTAAGGAAATATGACACTTTTGTTCAAGGAAATACACCATAATTCATTTAGATCATCTCAACTAAAAAGCAAATATTGTCATATTTTGGGAAGTGCCCAGTCATGATTCTTCTGGAGAAGAGTACAACCACCAGAAAAATCCTAAGCACAAACTCAGGACCAGCCTCACTGCAGCATATTTGATCAAATGCATCATAAATGAGAAACAATAGCTACAACGAACCTAATTGACTTGAAAACCAAGCCAACGCAAGAAATAACTGTTTCAAGTTTCCATAGTAGGAAATCCATGTGGTTTAGTTAGCAAATCATTTCACACCTACATTTTCATGTTAGATTGACTATGATGATTGTCATCATATCAATTATATCTATTGTTTCGTGTCTTCAGGATAAAATAAGCCTAACAAGAGTTAAACCTCACTCACTACACTACATAGCCCTGGACACGAATCTCTAAATATTTTATAATGGTTCTTGCTTATGTATTTCATGCGAGAGAAGTGCTAGGAAACTAAAAGGGGGAGAGAGAGAGACCAAACAATCTTATTTCCATTTAACTTACAGGCATTTAATCCCCTCAGTTTACTTTCTTGCTGAATTTTACGTTTCTTAACTACACTCAATCCAGATTTAATCTTTTCTCAGCAGATAAAAAGGCATGCGATTGATTTTTGCCTTTACTTATTAAATGCACAACACAGACAGGAAAATGCTGCCCAAACGTACTTCAGGATCAATCGAACTACTGAAAGGGTGCTTTGAAGATGGTGTGCAGTTAACGGCAGAATTATGGTGACATGAAACTAATATAAAGAGGCGTGTCTTTAATTAAACAGGATTCAAAAAAATCATGGATATATTTATAGGTTCCCGGGTGTTTTTTCAATCATTTTAGCTCCCAGTGTGATTTTTGGAAAGCAACAATAACTAGGAAACTCACATCTTCGGAGGTCATTCTAGAATTAATAGTAGTCTGGGACAACTAGTAACCCTCAAAACATATAAGAAGAATACTTTGACAAACATAACCACACGACAGCCCGCATGATTTATGAAGGCCAGAGTACCCGTACCACATTATACATAAAGGTTTAAACAATAAATAGGAAATCTATTTGAAGATATATGAATTTATAAATTAGTGAATTAGCTGTTAAAATGAGATAGTAAAAACTAGCTTGTGCAATTTGTCAGAATGTTACAGAAATATCAAATAAATGTTACTAATTTCCACATTAATATCAATCAAGTTTCTCAGTCAGTCCCATGCAGGTCGTTTCATCTTGGATTCCGAAAGAAATTTGGAATTAGTTCCCCGTAAGTACAATTCAACACACTTGATACTGTACCTGGAATGTGGAGGATGATCATTACGACTGCCAAACATGAAATCTGAGGTAACTTACCACAGGATTGCAACATACAATCTTAGGATGCGGGTGCAGGATAACCCTGTCAAACTATATATACTGCTCTAAAATTCTCAACATCACTCTGGAATGACATTTTGTAAAAGTAAGAGGGCATCACTGAATTATCTTGGTAAGCTCAGATAATTGCAAATAGCAATTGGAAAGATCTCAAGACAACAAAATTACAATTGTGGCAGTTTTTCCGTTTAAAAATCCAGAAATTGAAAAGTTGGGAAATGATACCGGTTGAGAGGGCTGAAGACTAATTGTTCCT
Organism: Primulina eburnea; assembly: GCF_022965805.1. Taxonomy (NCBI): domain Eukaryota; kingdom Viridiplantae; phylum Streptophyta; class Magnoliopsida; order Lamiales; family Gesneriaceae; genus Primulina; species Primulina eburnea. The sequence goes on along the minus strand of NC_133111.1, from coordinate 39,963,677 downwards.
TCAATATCCGTGCTTGTGTCTACTGGTCGACTTGGGTAGTTCACAACTTTCTCTCCTGGTTGTGGGGATACCAGTGCACTGAGACCAATAATGAATATCACTTAGTTATTGCAGGAGCATGCTGATATGCATGATAAAATCAGAAAAGAAAATAAATTACATACTTGCGTCCTGGTAAAGGTTCCAGGCGAAAATACCTGAGAAGTAGGGAAAGTGATATTTAAGAAAATTGACGCACAGTTACAATGTTGTACACTCTAAGATTAGAAGCAATTTTCACATCGAAAAAAAAACACAACTTGATCTACTGAGAGAAAGAAAAACACGGAAAGTTAAAAAAGGAAAAATAATGCAGGAAGTAACGCAGAATAAAATTGTATGAAGATTTTAGCTATCACGTAAAAAGGAGATGAAGAATGCCCCACTAATTGTCAAAACATCATCATATAATGCGACATTAAAGATATTAACCACCTTTATCACTATCATCGTGGGTATTACTCATTCAGTCTCATTGGATCCAAATTGATGAGCATGTTCAGCTAGCCAGAAAACAGAAAAGCATAAAGAACCGTCGAATAAAGTCTGGTCCATTACACAGAAAAGGAAAAGTGTGATATACTAGATGGGTTGATTTTAATTTTAATCCCGACAATGTCACACTTTGCTCCTTATAATCCAGGCAACCAACAAGACCAACAACTAATTTTTTATGTATGCATTTCTGAAGCCTCTTGTGGGTTACTTGCACAATTTGTTTGACAGCTACACAATTTAGCATGCACACAACAGCTCAGGTGAGATCAACAACTAAATTCATAGCATGCACTACATAAATTATTTTGAACTAGAGTTGAAGATTCATATTACTGACCACAAGGTGTTGAGTGTTGACCATATTTTGTCGGCAAAGGTTCGCATAAAAGAAACAGCATTCAAGTTATTCAACTCACGACAGCAAAAGGCAAGCGATTTTACTTTAACAGTACAAACATCAGACAGAAAATTTCATAATAGAAAAAACAGTCGACATGTACAAATCTTTGAAACAGTAAAACACTGCCCAGTCATCAATCAAGAATGCTTCTATGAGGATAATAGAAGAATTAAAGTTGTCCAAATTTGAGAAATGAGAAAATGAAAGAAAATATGTTGAGTTAATTGATTATATTAAATAAATTTAGTTTCCAAAGGATTCAAGACTGAAATGAGCATGATCATTCAGCATTGATCAGAAAAATATTATCACAAGAAAGAGTTGCAAGACACACACAATTAAAGGTCAAAAAAATGATAGTTACAACAGTAGAAAAAGAGGGGAACATTATCAGAAGAAGACAATCTCATCCCTTTAAAGTAATCAGAAAATAGAGTTAGTTCAACAATCATGGCAAAAGATATATTTGGAAAGGAGTGACAGTCTAGAGGTGAAATGCGTAAAGGTTGGACCAAATCTTTTATCAGGTGTAAGCAAACACATTGTAACTAGAGAGATGCAAAATATGTATAAACTTTAAGTTTTCTGTGTGCAGCAAAAGCGTGATAATGGTAAATTTTAAATCAGCATGCATTTGACAATTTAAGACAGACCTCATCCTCGCAAAGGAGGAGTGACATGTGCAAGCGAAAGTACAAAACTCTCCAAACTATGCATATGGAAAAAACCAAGTAAATTATACTCAAATTGAGCAGCAGCAATTGTTTGCATGATACGCTAAGGGGAACATCTCTGGCATCATGCAATATAAGTTCACTATCATGTTAAAAAACATTTGTAATTTTGTTCAGATCCAAAAAACTTTTCGTAAACCAAACCAACTACATAAAGACATGAAAGTCAAAGGCTTAACATCTGGTGTTGAATAGTTCTTTCTTTTTTCTATATTTCTTTAAATAAATATTTTCTTTTCTATATTTTTGCGGGTGTGGAATCCCATTAAAAACTTTAGAAACATACAAACATAAAAAAGCCTTTTATTAGCAACTTATCAGCAAACCAAAACATGTATTATCTTTTATTATAAGAAGAGCAATAGCGGTCATCCAAGTATAACACACAATAGAGCTGATAAGGATTCAGGAGGAGGTTAAAACAAAGGTTAATTACGTACTCATGCTCAAGAGCTTGCGAGGCTGTTATCCTTTTTCTAGGATCATACCTGCAAATATAACAAAATATCTCAGTCAATCAATGCACTTAACTTTTTAAATAAAAACTGAATCAATTACCAATTTCAGGGAACAAAAGTTGAAATCAAAACAAAGGAGGCACTATTAAAGAAAGAGGATAAAGCCAACTCATATTTTTTATATGCTCGTTATTATGGTAAATGTATTCATTCATGGCAACGCATAGTCTAACTAGTGATTTCAGATACAGAAATAGCAATGACTAGTCACTTTTACATAATGGTGATCAGATGGTAGTGGACCACATCTTTCAAGATTGATACCAACAATTCATACTCAAGGCATGTCATATTCTAGCATAAACACAAGCTCGTTGAGAATTTCTCATTATGCATCAATAACACAGAGAAATGTACCCAAAATGTAATTCCAGTCCAGAAAAAAAAATATGGAAAGCAAAACATCACATCTTGGAAGTTATCATCATGTGATTAAAAAGTTTTCATTTAAAAAAAAAAGAAGAAAAAAAACACGAATTACATAAAGTGAACATCAAATTCATACTCGAGCATCCTAGACAGAAGGTCATATGCCGGAGTTTTGGGAAGGACAGGAACTACAGTGTGAAGTCCGGTATTGTCACTGTCAAAAACGAAGAAAATTAAACAAGAAGAAGCATATCTTAACACCACATACAAGAACGGCATTCACTAGACAAACTATTGATATCAATATACTAACAAAAAATGACCAGAATGAATGTTGCTTACTATTTATGCCCTTGAATGTGCTGTAGATCAGACTGCCAATGTGGAAGATTCACGAGCATGGGCCACTTTTCTGGTGTGGGATGACCTGATGCCACAATCAACTATCATTATCAAATGTTCATCAAACAACTAAAATAAGGGAATTACTGCAATTCTCACCTAGAACCTTAAAAATTTTGTCCAGCTGATCGAGCTGCATCAGAGAGAAACTTCAGAAAAGACAACAAGAAAGTAGGACTAGAGATGAATTCACACAGAGTCAATAATTCTCTTTCACAAAAAATTCAAGAAAGAAAAGCACGATACCTGAAAAGGGTTAGGAGTCCCTTTTACTTCTTGCCCTTGAAATAATGGCTTTAGCATCAAAAGTTCAGCAAAAATGCAACCCACAGCCCACATGTCTTCCGGACAAATCAAAACATATAATAATATGTACAATGAGATGATTGAAATGACGCATGGTCCCAAGAAATCATACCGACAGCACTTGTATAGTGTTTGGACCCAAGGAGTAGCTCAGGAGCACGATACCAAATGGTCACTACAACCTGACAAACAACACATGGTATGAAAATCAACCCCAAGTACTGCTCAAGAAACTCAAATTTTGGCAGTTCTATCGAAAAATTCTCTTTCCTCTAACTATAGTAATCAGAAATCAACTGCAAGACAGCTGCATCATAGGATTGGAAGACTCAAGACGACCAAACAGTTGGCAGGCTCATGTTATTTATAATTTCACCTGATAGTGTCTAATTATTAGGCCAACAGCAGTAACCAAATCAATATAAGTTAGGACTCGCGAAGACCAAAGTTGCAGAGCAACACAATGAGAGAGAGAGAGAGAGAGAGAGAGAGAGAGAGAGACCGTGTTTTAAATAGAAGATGTACGAAAATGGTAGGAACAGTTAACTCGTTACCCCATTATCGGACAGTGGCTTTAAAGGAGCTTGGTAAATTCTTGCAAGGCCAAAATCAGCAATTTTTACCACTCCCTGTTCTTCTCCCTCACCCATTACCTGGTGGTCAAAAGTTTCAGAAAATTGAAGGAGAGGCATGATTCAAAGTTCTCAATTTTTAATAATAGCATGTCACTTCATTACAATGAATACGATTTCAGATAAATATAATAAATACGAAGCAAAATGGAAGTTGTAGAGTGTCAACATCTTACCAAAATATTTGACGGCTTTAGATCTCGGTGGATAATCCAATTGCTACAGAAAATTTCGATATAACCAAGATATCAGCAAGGACAATGTTGTTGTTCGATGGGAATTAAATAGAAGACCACAAACAACCAAGACTGGCTGTTCCATGTGGCCCAACAAGATAAAAACATATATGTCCCAAATCAATGAGCCAAATTCAAGAAAACAAGCCAGAGACTAAGTTTTGGAATATAATATACAGAAATCGACACAAAATGTCGATAAGCTAGAAACTTAGAGTGTAAAAAGAATGTGAATTTATCTTCTCCACAGTGTTTTGTTTGAAATTAAAGGAAAATAGTTTTAGAAGTTGCATTTTTCAAAATCCAAATGCACAAAGTCATTGCCATCAACATTTGTTCCCAACCACACTACAATGCTATCCATATCACCACCAAAAACAAACAAGACTGACAACATCCACAGGAGCTGTAAAAGGCAGCCATATCACAGATTGAAAGCAAACTTCACCAAAGTTTATCGCCTTATACTTCATAGTTAGAAATGTGTGAAACACAGAATCTAACCACCGTGCATTCGAGAATTCGTAGAATAGAACAAGTTTCTTTTGTCTGGATTTACAAACTAGTTCAAACAATTTGATCCACTTTGGGATACGATTCATCAGAAAACATAATGATTAATCACAATATAATAAGAAACATGCATAACCTGTGAAGATAATTAAGACCGTTAAGAAGCTGCCACAACAATGACTTGATGGTGTAGGAATTGATTTGTTGGTTGACCTTGTCCCTATGATGTCGAATAATTTCCTGGTAGTATTCAAGAAACGTCAATACAGTTTTGCTACAAACATTTATGAATACCAACAGAATTACACAAGTAAATTAGTTTTTGGTATGGCTTAAGATAGAGAAAGAGTGAGAAATTTACTCACGTAGAGATCGTGCTCGGCATAATCAAATGCTAGATAAAGTGACATATCGGCATGATTGATGTGCACATTTGCAAGCTTTACCACATTCTCATGGGAAATCTCTCGAAGCAACTAGCATCATAATACCCACATAATTAAATCCAACATTTAATGAAAATGAAAAGAATGAAATAAAATTAGAGTAAAGGCCAAAATAAGATATTTGCAATACTAGTACATCTTCAGTTTGGAAATTGAAAATGACGGAAACCGAGTCCAACACGTGAATATGATGCTCTTTTTAACCATTGATGTTCTTAGCATAAAGATGCTAATCGACTAATCAATATAAATTTAAAAGCAAATCTACCAACCAATATTTAACTAGAATATGATAAAGGTTCTATCTCAATGCTCCTTTATGTTTGCTTCATCGTCTAAAAATCATTAGACAAAACAAAATTCCACCATGAAAATTTCTTGGTTAGATGGGGGGCAAAAGCAAAGAATACAAACATAGGAGGAAAACGAGCCAATGACCTTTTAATTTTCTGAAATGGCATAATGTTCTTTTCCATCTTTGCAGTAACCACACGTATCAAATAGACTAAAGAAATCCACATCTATTCCCTAATCATATTTCTTATTCCAGACAATTGTCGCCAGGTATGACATGTATCAGTGTTCTAATAAGTTAAACCACATGTATTCACGAAATAAATAAGGTAAGAGGGAATTGATGGTACATTTTTTGCTCATCCTATCCAGTCAATCAAGTCAATATTTTCAAAAAAAATTAAAAATAATGGCACAAAAACGTCACCAAAGGCCAGCTTCCAACCGGAGCGTTAACTTCTATTAATTCCAGGAAAATAAGACAATAAGAAGACAAAAGATACAAAGATTCACCATTTCCTCCCCTCAACTCAGGAAACAAACACAAAAAAGAACCCAATACAAGTCCACAACCAATACTCCAACTTTAAAATTCTCTAGTTCAAACCAACTTCCACTGGATAAAGCACATACACCATCAAGAACCTATATAAAAACCGTAATCACACGATCAAACGCAGAAGCGATCAACAATCACAATTTTCATACCATAATTTCGCGAATTGCGGTAGGAGAAACGCCATCCCCGTCTTTAGACTGCTTGAATTTCTTTATGGCTATCGATTTGGATCGATTCAGCTTAATCTTCGCCAAGAAAACCAAACCATATGTTCCCTCACCGATTTTCCCAATCACGTCGTACTGCTCCAGCCACTCAGGTTTATTGTTGCCGCTGTTGCTGTTCGAATTGCTCGCTCTTCCATCAGCCATCTCCTCCAATCGCTTGACCAAGAAATCTGCCTTAGTTTCCGGATTTTCTCAGCATATCTACGGAAACATCCCTTCAATTGAAATTGGGAAAGTGAATTTACTGGAGGTTGAAGCCTTCCTATGAACAGAATCCATGCGAACGAGCGTCAATAGCTGTCGAGATTTTGCATTGATCAATTCTGTTTCTATTTCCAGTTTTAGGGTAATAACAAAACAAATCCTTAATAAGTCGCGTTTTCAAACACGATTTTAGACTAAAGTCGCTTTCCATAAATAGCTCATTCTTGTGGAAACTGACTGATGTCGCTTTTAGTTAAATCGAACCGTTAAATCATTAAACCAATATTTTCTTGAGGGGAAAAAAATATAAAACACGAACCCATATATTTCATTAATGAGTAGGTCTCTTGTGAGAATATCTAACAAATTTTTATATGTGAGTCGGGTCAATCCTACGAGTCAATCCTATCGATATTCACTATAAAAAATAATATTTTTTTATGTATGACCCAAATAAGATATCTGTATTAAAAAATACGACATGTGAGACCGTCTCACATAAATTTTTGTCTACATTAATTTATTGACTCAGAGGATATCCCCACTATCTTTACGACTTATGAGAATTAAACATCTTAATATGATCAAATGATTAATATTTTGCAAAAAATTATATTTCTCCAGCTTGTTAATACATAAGATAAGCATATATTGATTTTATACATAATTGTGATTCAAACAAACTTTCACATTATTGTTCTCCAACAAAAATTTAATGATAATAGGTAGATTGCAAATTTCCAAGTTTCCAACATTATGTTAAAAAAAAAAAACATTGTTCTATTACCCTTTTTATTTTAAATTTTTTCAAATTCTTACCATTTTTATTTTAGATTCCTACACAAAATTCATATGTGATTGTTTCATACTAGTTTTGTGAGAAAAATATCCGACTCGATCCATAAAAATTATTTTTTTCAAGGTTGTAAATGGCGGGAGGCGGTGGCGGGGCGGTCGGTGACCGCCTACCGCCTCGGCCGCCTAGGCGGTGCCCAGGCGGTTGAATTTTTTTAAATATTTTTTTATAGATAATCATATATAATTATACAATATAATCACAAATAGTCATCATTTTTCATGTAAGATGTGTAATTAAATAATTTTTAAGCACAAAAAAACTTCATACAAAGCAAATAAATATATACATGCAAACTAACAAAATAGTTAATAAAAATTCATCATCATATTAATGCTATTATACTAACAAAGTAGCTTCAATCTATTATCCATCAGTAGAACAAGTACTAGAGTAAACATGACTAATCTTCCAAATCATCTACATATGCACCCTCTACTACATCTACATATGCCATAACTAATCTTCCAAATCATCTACATATGCACCATCTACTATATCTACATATGCGGGCGGCGGACGGCAGATAGTGTGTGGTTGGTTTAGTGGTTGAGACTTGAGAGTGAAACCAAAAGTTAAAAAAAAAAGTGGGGTGTGCTAGGGCCCGCCTGCTCGCCTTGGCCGCCTCGCCCGCCTTGACTGCCCGCCTTGGCCGCCTCGCCCGCCTTGACTGCTCGCCTTGGCCGCCTCGCCCGCCTGCTCGCCGCCTCGACCCGCCTCCCCAACGCCGTATAGCTTTGGCCGCCTAAAACATCCGCCTCAAGCATAGGCGGTGCGGTCAAGGGCCGCCTACCGCCTAGACGGCCGTCTCGACCGCCATTTAGAACACTGTTTTTTTTATGCTCAAATTATTTATTTATACCGTAAAAGTATTGTTTTTTGTTATTTCTATTATGAATAAATATTATGTAATATATGTTGTTTTTGTTAGAAAGTATTAATTTTTATTTCAAACATATCGAGTAATATATGTTTATTTGAGTGAAAAATATTATTTTTTATGTCAAAAATATTATTTTCAAAAAATGTGTAGACTGGGTCAACTCGCTCACGAATATAAAACCACAAGACTATTATACATAAAACCAACTCATATCTATATCGTGTTTGCAAACATCACAAAGTTCACTCTTTATCCACATAACCAATTTTCTCATCGATTTTTTTTTTTTATATAATATATATAATACATACATATTGACATCTAGCTAGACTGCATGCTCCTGTGCTAACAGATGTGCTACTTGATTATCATGTCTAGAGCAATGAACAATCAAAGAGTCCGATGTATTGGAGCACAAAAGCCGAATCTCCTGAGCTAAGGGTTCATCCAAACAAAAAGTTTAAGCCTCGTCAACCAAAAGGCTTTGAAAACCCGGACATTTTCCCCTAACGATATCCGCCACCGAATTCCTTTAACCATCTTTTCCCCAAAGAATGTTGCGCCAAACAAAGGATGTGTTGTTTCCTTTAGCAACATCGAGGAAGTGGTCGGAGGGGAAACATTTAGCTTTGTAAAGTTGAGTCACGGGAGATTCTGGCTTGACCAAAATACGCCAAACTTGCTTGGCCAACAATGTCTGGTTAAAAGATTACAAATCTCTAAAGCTCGGGCCTCTTTTAACTATTTGCCTTACATAACATATTCCAATGGAATAGGTTTTCCTTGTCCTATATCACCCCACCAATAATTCACACGAAGCTTCTGGCAAAGGACTCGAGGTAGCCGAAAAATGCTCATAGAATGAGTATGAATGGCTTGATATATGCATACAATAGCTATTCGTGATTTTTTTTTTTTTTTTACGAACGTGGACTGAAAACAGATTTTTCCATGTGAATTAAACATACCAAAATTCACCAACTATAGGATTACGATAGTTGGGTCCAATCTCACGACAAATTTTAATTAGTACTCATTAAAGCAAGTCAAAAAAATTTGATGATGCAAAAATTTTATCTCTGAGATCAAGTCTTCGAATCTTCAGAGTTGAGTTGATTGAGTTGGTACTTTGGGTTCTGCACGTACAGAGCTAGTGTTAGGAGGCACCGGAAAGTTTTCCGACCCCTCTAATGCTTAAATCAGTCTGGAAGACAAACTTAAAAGAGATATAGAAATGCTAATTGAATAAGAGAATGTGAGTATTTTAAAATCGTGATCAATACATGATATTTATAGATGCAGGAGATGCTAAGATTCCCTAACCGCGTCAGGATTAGATTTCCCGACCCATCGGTGGGCTCGGACTTCTAGGAAACGGGGTTGAAGATATCAGCCCTATTGAAGATTCACGGGATCATACATATGAGCTCGAACTTTTAACTATACGTTTGAGTTCGGTATCCAGATCTTTGATCAACAACGAGATCTGTGCCTTAAAAAACTAAAGCTAATTTTGATACGGGCTTGGATTCACCTGGATGTGTAATTTTGGGAGCATCAAATTTGAAATAAATTAATTTGAAATCTATAATTTCAATTCGTCGATGCAAACAAAATACAAGATTATTTCAGAGAACTTACATTTACTGAAATAGTATCAAAATGTTTACACTTTCTTTCAGGTTAAGATAGTTTGAAAAATGACCATAGTGAAATATATATTTTTGATCGTGACATGGCTTCAATTTTTTAAAAAATAAACCTCAAATATGTAGAAAAACAAAGACTAAACACGTTAAAATTTTTAAAGAGGTTATATTCCCCTTTTCAGGCCTTGGCCTTTCCTACCCGGATAGGAAATCGGGTCAAGTTTTACCCGAGTATTTTGGTACATGTAGCCTTTTCTTCTCCAGCACGGGAAGGAACTTCTACTTCCCATCCCGAAACCCGAGTCAAGCATTCAGCTTTGCTTTCTCCTTACAATCTCTCTATTTTTCTGATTTCAGATCTCGAAATTCTGCGTGGTTTTGTTGGTGTCAACGGATTTGGATACTCATAATTGAGTATAAACATGTCTTCAGCTCAAGACCCGTTTTACATTGTGAAAGAGGAGATTCAGGATTCTGTAAGTGTTATTTGGTCTATGCTATTCGCAGATCTATTATGCGCTTTTTTTTTTCGATTTTGTGTGGCTAGTTCAGCCCTTTTCCTGATCAAATCTTAGGCTCATGTATATTGTGTTTTTTATTATTTTGATGACTCTTTCTTCTTTCAAATTCTGCAAAGAAGTTGATATTGGGTTACTGATAATTGTTATTTTGTTGTTATTCGTATATTTTATTGTGTGCTTTGAGGGAATTCAAGTTATTTTAGCGTATCAATTTGTTCATGAATCACGGGTCTGGATGTAGTCCAAGTTTAGTGGTTTGAATGATCGTTTTGGTAATTTTGCAGGCAACTCTATGAGTGAGTTTAGTGATTCGAGTCGTAGCAACAGAACTGTAGTGTTTACTAATTGAGAAAATTTGGTAAAAATTAATTCTTTGCTGATTTTTTATTTTTTATGAATACGGAGTGATTTTAATTTTATCTACTATCTACTTATTTACAGCATTCAACTTTGTCAATGCTTGGTTTCCCAGTACCAGCTGGGCCCTGAATCTCAGTACTCCTTAAACAGATCAAAAGTCGTAAACAACTAATGGCTGTACACCCCACTAACAAATGTGTGTGAATGTTAAAAGATGATCTGTTGACTGTATTAGAGTCTGGTACTGGTATCACCTGCTAGTGATTTTGATGTCGATATCGAAAGAATGTGTATTTAGTCCAACACCCAGATACCCATCTTTGTTAAATCTGAATCTCACCAACCAAGTTCTACTTTAATAGATTGATAAATTGCTCTCAAAGTTTCATCAATGGGAACGAATGCATTCGGATGGTGGCGAGCAACTACATCTCACTAAGGAGCTTCTTGCTGGTTGCGAGAGCATTGAGTGGCAGGTATGAGTTAACATATGAATACCCGAGTGTAGTCTTTTTCCTCGTGGAATGATCTTGAAGCTTTGAAATGTTTTAAATGATGTTGACCAAAAAAAGTGGTAGACATGAAGCACATTATATATCTATCACAGTGATATATTTATATGCTTCCACTTCATGTTGGATGAGTTTGCACTTGTGAAAGGTGTATGAGATCTATAACTACTCTAATCTATAAGCTGTTACTGTTTTAAGAAGCTTTGATCTCTTGCATCCTCTTGGAATAAGAATCATTTACGGTCATGGTTACAAAAATTACAAAAAACAATGATGAATTAATGATATTTGTTTTATGTCCTATTGACTCTGATAAAATGCTTCTATAGCTTCTCTGATTGTCGACGGGTAATTGTGAAGTATCTTGTCAGTACTGAAACTTTGTTTTCTTGGTAGAAAGGTGGATGAGTTGAACAAGACAATTTCCGTTGCAGCAAGAGATCCTGCGCTATATGGTATCAATGAAGTGGAGCTTGATAAAAGAAGAATATGGACTAGCAAAGCTCGCTCTCAGGTATCAACGGGCTTATTTTCATCGAGCTTGTTTACTTTAGATGATGGTGCTGATTGTACATATGTTTTTTGGTTTATCATGTATCATGTCTCTGGAGAAATGTTGTTGATGAATAGGTGGGAACAATGAAGAAATCAGTCGTGACTGGAAAGGAGTTGAATGGGACAAGCACTTCTAATGTCAACGGTATGCGGCATGAGCTTATGAGGCTGCCCGATTCACGTCAAACTGATAGGAATCAGTACATTACACATAGTAACAATAATTTCATATCATCAGAATCAGATAGACAACTACTTCTGATAAGGTAATTTTGTAGTTCAAGAAAACTTGTTGATGACTAACTGGGTTGTTTATGTTAGTTGCTGCAATTATATTTTCCACTGAGAAAGCATTTAATTCATCCTAAAGCTAAGAAAGCTTTGACGTATATTTCTGCTATTTTCTGTGTTTGCGTATTCTCCATCTGATTAAATTTATGGAATAAAGGCGACAGGATGAGGAGTTAGATGAACTCAGCGCTAGTGTTGAAAGAATTGGAGGTGTTGGGCTCACAATTCACGAAGAGCTCCTTGCTCAAGTAATTCATCTGTAAATTTTGAGTAAAACCTTCCTACTAGCTTGGTAATTATTGAAATGTAAATTCCTGGCTCTCCAGGAAAAAATTATCGATGAATTTGGCACAGAGATGGACAACACATCAAATCGTCTCGATTTTGTTCAGGTGAAAGCCTTTCACTTAACAGACATTGTCTTTAATATGACTTGTGTACCAATAAATACCATACAGTCTGCTACCCATGATTTGAAATTCTGCAAGGAAGCTGTTTGTTTGTTTTTTTTTTGTTTTTTATGATGATGAAACCCTTATCCGCTACTTTTCGGTGCGAACTGGATAAACTCTTGGGCTAACTCATTAGTCTGCAAATCACGTTAACCATGTAAACAGCTCGTCCGAAAAAATGTTGGTTAGGGAATCGAACTCATCATCATCGGTCAAACGTTCACCTATTCCACCGACTCGGAGATCCTTAAATCGCAGAAGCTGTTTATTTCTTGATTGGACGGCATCTTGTTGCTTATCACCTAAATAGCAAAGGATAAACCTTGTGTGATAGACTCGCCCAAGAAAATATTCGGTAGGGGAATCGAACTCATTAATAATGGTCAAATGATCACCTATTCCACAAACTCGGATACTTTTAAAGGGTGGAAGTTATTTATTTCTTTATCGGAGAGCATCTTGGTGCTTATCACCTATCTTATTCTTCTTTCTTTTTCTTTTTCTGCAGAAAAAGGTTGCCATGGTGATGAAGAAGGCTAGCGCGAAGGGTCAACTCATGATGATTTTATTTTTACTCGTTTTATTTATAATTCTTTTCGTGCTCGTCTTCTTCACGTAGACAGTTATTTACCAGAAACTTGAGCATACGGTGAGGAGAGTTTCGGTTGATGGTACTGTTGTGAACTCGGTATTTTTCGTTATGAATGGGTTATATCTGGTCATGTGGATTTAGCCTCTGAAATAATTGTTATAGGGTCATAAATGATCGTACACACTTCTTGTTTATGCTACGAAGATTATACTTGTAATCATCAGATTTAATTATGCGAGTTCTTTCACAAGAGATTCTAAGTTTGAGACAAGATCTCGAGAATCAAATTGTAACAAACTCTCGATCGACTAAAAAGATCTTGTCATTGCAAACGGACACATGCACTATATCATATTTGACCAATCGATGGCTTTCTTGTCTGAAAATGCGAAGAAAAATTATGGTTGGAATTCCATATAGTTTGGAACTTGGAAGAGGCTGAAATCAAATTGATGAATAAGTCGATGGTTTGATTTCAGCCATTCAATTTCACTGTCGAAATGAATTGTAATTTCATGAAAAAAAGAATTCGGCCTACGGTCATCTTGTTAATGGTAAACTTGAGTAGTTAACATCCATTCTTGGGAGTAAATAGTGATTGTTGGGAGTAAATAGTGAATGTGGAATTAATATTACAAAAGCTATGACATGTAAAATTACTAACTTGGATTTTTTAAATCGTAAACTCAACTATTACACTATCAGAAATAATTATTGTTCTACAAGTCAACAATCTTCTTCCCAATAATTGCATTACTTGCAATCCCAGAGAATCAAACATGTGATTTTGGCTTGATTGTAACAGTTTAACTTTTAAAATATAAAATTGCTCGAATGTCATCTTTCTATTGCTCTCCCAACATGTAATACTAGGATTCTATTGGTTTTAAATCAATTTTTAGTCTATTACAATTTGCATCGGTTTTAAAATTAATCAAATCGAAAACAATAAATTGATTAAGAATTTAGATTTTTAGAAAATCCAAATCAACCTGAACAAACCAATATAAGTTTATAAATGTAAAAATTATATAGAAGAATTTGCTCATAATTTATTTACTATGTTTTTTCAATTATATAAATATTTAATTAGATTTTTAATTTATAATAAATCATGAGAAAATATGATAATAAATCTTATTTTTATAATTTTAGTCTTTATAGTAATTTTAAGGAGAAAATGAAGAGCAACAAGGAGAATTTGGCTCTTTTGCTATGCTGAAATCTACATAGTTCTTTATATTTATTTTTAAAAAAAACTACATTGGACTTGAAAATTTTAATATTAAAATTGAAAATATTAAAATTTTCCATTGATTAAAAAACGAACTTTGATTGGAATAATTTTGGATATTTTCAAATGTTCTTAATTCAATAATTTCAATATACATTTGATTAGTAATTAACGTACATATAGAAGTGATAAAGAAAAGAAATTGATCAAAATTGGGTCCGATCGGTAAATATAAAAATATTCAGGGTGAATTTCGTAAACATTTGTATTTTATTTTGAACTGATCTGCAAATATAAAAATATTTAGGGTGAATTTCCTAAACATTTGTATTTTCCCCTGGCCAACCCCATTCCGCTGGAGATACTCCTTCCTCAAAATATTAGTGGAACCAAAAAATCCACATTTACGCCGCGCCAGCGCCACCGCCAGCGCCACCATATATGATGGCGCAAGTTTCGTCTCTCAATACACTTTATCTTAGTTGTACGTTCCTTCTCTCTTATTCTATATCATAAAATCGCGCTCTCGTTGCGTTTCCCATACTTTCCAACTTTTCCCGTCCTTTACTTGAAACTTTATCCAAGTTGCAGGTCAGAAATTCGAATGCTGCAAGTTGTTCAATCGGAAATCGCGTTGTTCGACCAATTCGAGGTCGTTTTCCAGTTGCACTGGAAGAATTCGATTCCGTGGAGTTATTTCGAGCTCAGCAAGAAAACTTGGAGGCTTTTCGGAAGTTTCAGACAATGAATCTCAACCTAGTTATTACGCGTGGCCTGATAAGGGCAAGGTCATTTTTCCGTTCGCCTTGCTGATTTATTTGTTACTCATGTTTCCTTTATCTTCTAAATCTCCTCGGGTCATTAGTTATATTCCCAGTTTCGTCTCAGTAGCATTGCAGATTCGTGGAAGCTTTTAAGCATTTATGTTGATGAAAGTGAAACCTAAGAATACATGCTATATCAGTTGCATTTGTGAAATCCAAGTAATTGGTAGATTGGGTGCTGACTCTTGTGTTTGTTTTTTATGTTTTAGTTCCTAAGGTGTGCAAATCGAATATTGCATGATGATATAGGGACGGAGATTTGTGATTGATAAGTCTATCTGGGCAGGCACACCTGCCTTAGTCTTTGCAAATCTCTTAGACAGTTTATATGAAAATCACTTTCTTTATTGGTTAATGAAGAAAATACAATGGATGTGATCATTCAGCCTTAATTCAACCGAAAGTTATATTTTTTCAATATTCATACATATTTCCGTTCTAGCTAGCTATAGCATATTTGAAAAATCATAAATATGATTTCCCTGATGAGGGCAAGGCAAACAATTTGACAGATAAGGGCCTGGGAACATGCTATCTAATCAAAGCATAAAATGGAACTGCACGATATCACGAGGATAGGAATTGCCATATGGCCCATATCCATTGTCATGGGTAAAGTTGGACAGAATAATATAGTATCCAGAACTCCTAGTAGAGAAATTTGGTGTTTCACAGCGCATGATTTGCTTTCAGTTTTTCTGCTACAGCTTTTGGGCAATTGAGGTTGAATACCTGCCAAACTAGAAGCTCCAATATGTTATCAAAGAATTCCAAATAATTGTTTTCCGCTTGAAATCATATCATGTTTGTGTACCTCAAGAAAGAAGTTAGTTTTTGAGTTGGTTTGTGAAAAAGTTGTGTGCTACTATGTGAATACACGATACTTCTTTTTCCTGGAGCGAAAACCATGTTAATGTAGAACCATAGATCTTCTTATATAGGGATTAGTTTTATTAGTTATGAACTGATGATTTGGAGACAACTTTTGCTATGACTGAAATATAGGGCTTAAATTAATTTTTGCTTCTTAGAGCAGTATCTAATCACTGACTAGAGTTTTACGTTTACCTTCACCCTCTATATAATCTAGAGCCGGCAGAGGTTCATATGCATTTTTTAAAATTCATATCTCTAACTTTAAATGGTTTAATTATGCCAGTTTTGTGTTCTTGAATGCTTACATATTTAAAAGCAATGTGGTACATTCCCCAGGCTGGTATCAACAAATGAGTCTCATCTTTAGTTTGGTGGGCTTGTGTTTTCTCTTTATGCTTCCACTTTGAAATTTTTTTTTCAATCCTAGCAATGTTAGTTCCTTTTGTTCTATTTATTTGTCCATTTTAAATAGTTATACAACCTTAAATAAATCTGATTGTGATTTTTGACATAAGAATGATTAATGCTTGTAGAGACCAAGGGTGTGCATACTGGGAGGTGGATTTGGAGGTCTATACACCGCGTTACGATTGGAGTCACTTGATTGGCCTGATGGGAAGAAACCACAGGTATACTGTGATTTAAGGCACTTTTATACTTTATGCTCTAGCTAGGACAGATCTATGACAACCTCTGGTGCATAGTCTGACACAGACGAATCATTCATAGACTGCTGCTAAATAACTAAGTGCAATGTGTGCTTCATGCTCATATAAGTGGAGCTTCATTTGACCTGCAATAACATTTGAAGGCGATTTAGGCTAAACAAAGGGAATATAGGCCGGGTTTTATGAAATAACACCCTCATTGAGCTATTTTCCCATAGAAGAAAGTAATCAATATGATGTTTTCTTGTGCCCTTTTGTCTTTGAATTAAGTGACGAAGAAATCTTGTAAATATTACTGCATAATGAAACTTTTTTTTGGACATATTATCTTAAATTTCCACTTTGACATGTGTTACCTACAAAGTGAATATTCTCTGACAATCCAACAGGTGTTTCTTGTTGACCAATCAGACCGCTTTGTCTTTAAGCCATTATTGTATGAGCTTCTCTCAGGAGGTAAATTTAAGATTTATCTAATAGAGAAACTATGCTGACAGTTTACCTGGTTAGTCAATTTCTCTGGAGGTAAATTTAAGATTTATCTAATAGAGATACTATACTGACAGTTGACCTAGTTAGTCAATTTGAATTTCTCTTACATTTATTGTTTCAAGGATTTCCTGATTGCAGAAGTGGAAGAATGGGAAATAGCTCCTCGTTTCTCCGAGTTGCTGTCAAACACAGCTGTGCAATTTTTCAAAGACAGGGTGCAATCCATACATCCCACTGATCATTTAGGGATGAATGGAATTTCAGCTTCTGTGTCAGCGGGGGTGGTTCATCTTCAAAGTGGTCTCCTTGTTGAATATGACTGGTATGTTTTTATTCGATTTGCAGGAAATATGTTGTGTTATCTGAAAAATGTGAAATTACTGGGGACTTTTGTTGCTGACCACTTTTAGGTCCTAAATTAATAATGTTTAAATAAATTGAATTAACATTGAGAAGATTTCTATTTTGCATCCATCAAGTTTCATCACCAGCCCAAAAGATAACAACAGGGAGCAAAGGACATAAAATTTCTTAATTTTTTGGAGATCTAGCGTTCCTTCTTTGTTCAGGTTTTGATTTGTTTGGGGCATCCTTTGATAAGAACTAGTCTGGTATAAACCATGTAATATTGGCTCAGATTTCTTTAAACCTGGTTTATGTTACCTTCATATGTGCAAAAACTCAACGTAACCCCATATATTACTTATTTCTTTTTAGGGATCTCTAACTCAGGATATGGGAGTGTTGCACCTCATTGATCTTTCACTGTTTGACACTGCTTTCATAGTTTTCCTTCATGTTAATTGTCATGCATAAAATTTGTACTGTCCTCAATTCAATGTTCTTCGTGTGTATACGTAAATTAGGTATTGTACGACTAGTTTGATGCACTTGTTCTCTCATTCGGATGCTGCAAAACATGTCATGCCTTGTGTGCTGAATATTTTGACAACTGGCTTTATGAAGCAAGATAGTGCTTGCCTACATTACCTCATTTATATGCAGCTACTGGAGGTGTCTCACTGTATGTTTGTCTCGATGATTTTGAATTGGGTGGGTCATTTGCATTTAAATGATTTGTGATGGTGTCATACTGCTTGATCTGGACAGCCAGGTTGGTACTTGCTGTTGGGGGTGAACCAAAAGTTGATACTACACCAGGTGCAATGGAGTATGCATTACCTTTTTCCACCCTTGAGGATGCTCGTGTAAGAACTTCGACCACTACCTACCTATGAATATTACTAGTGAAATTCTTCATGATGTAAGCTTTCTATTGGTCTTATGTAATGCAGAGAGTTAATGAGAAGCTAACAGATTTGGAGCGTAAATACTTTGCTAAGGAGACTCCAATCCATGTTACTGTTGTAGGATGTGGGTACTCTGGAATTGAGTTGGCTGCTACTATATCCGAAAGACTGCAAGCTAGAGGAGTTATACAGGCTATTAACGCTGGAAAAATTATCTTGCCAGATGCACCACCTGGAAACAGGGAATCCGCATTAAAAGTGAGATTCTTGTATGGATTACCCATACAACTTTAAATGTTGAATTTTTCATAGCCACAAATTTTAATATTACATTTCTTCTTACTTGGTGTCAATGAATTGCAATAAAATATAGTTTATTAATCTTTAGGATAGTGAGAAAAAATTACTTCATGATCCGTGCCCATCATCTGAATTATCTCTCCTGCACGTGACCACCTTAGTTCCATACTTACATCAGTTTGTCAAAAGTTGGCTCCAGGTCTTCCAACTCAATTAACATCAGTGATGCTTCCTGCTGGCGACATTTTTCTGTTTTTATGGTTGTCTAATACTTTTCTTGGCAATATTGGTATGTATAATCAATTGATCCTCTCGACACTCGCTTCAAAATTTTGGTATTGAATCATTTTCCTGTTAGTCCGGTGGGAGTATCTGTTCTCTCCAGTTTTAATAATAATAGGATACCAAGGACCATTTGTCCTTCCTGACTTAATATTCCCATAATTTAGGTTCATTTGACTTGTGTTGGACATCAGGGGTAAAAAACCCCATGACCAAAGGCATTGTGCCACTTTAGCAGGTCTTCTATGCACCACTTGTTATGCATGAACAAAACATTTTGGAGAATTCATGCCGTTGAGGGATAATGTTGACTTCTGATTGTTGTACCAGCGGTCATGTTTTTTTTATAATGTGTACTGCGGGGGAGAAAACTGATGGATGTTGCTTTCCAGTTTGTCTTGAGATGTGGGTGCACTAGGAAAGGGGTAATAGAAGCATATGACTGTCTATTGTTTTTCTCAGTGTTTTTGACCATACAAATCTCATGCATTTTTATTCCTATGTTTTCTAATTATCTGATGTTTACTTGATGATTTTAATAAATGACAAGGAGGCATCTTTTTTTAACGAGTTTTTATCAAGAGATTGTTGTCGGTCCCTATCGACAACCACATGTTTTATGTTGTCACACAGTCGTTATATGTGTGGCCATTTACATCTTTTGTCAGTGCAATTTCAATGTATCTCATAGGTGCACGACTCTAAAGCCACTTTTTGTCAGGTTCTATCAACCAGAAATGTTAAGCTTTTGTTGGGTTACTTTGTCCGTTGTATAAGCAAAGATGGCGAGTTTGGGGATTCACGTGAACCCACAAAAGTTGAAGCTGTTCAAGATGTGATAGAAAATCATAATAATGAGAAACTTATTTTGGAGTTGCAGCCTGCTGAAAGGGGCATGCGAAAACAAGTTGTTGAAACGGACATGGTTTTGTGGACTGTCGGGTCTAAATCTATACTTCCTCAGCTAGAACTTGATGATCAAACTTATCTTCCTCTTAATGGCAGAGGACAAGCAGAAACAGATGAAACTCTTCGTGTTAAGGGTCACCCACGTATATTTGCTCTTGGCGACTCTTCTGCTGTACGGAATAGGAAAGGAAAATTGCTTCCTGATACGGCTCAGGTACTGTGTGATTCTTTTAGTTTCAAATTAGTGATTTCTCATGAGAAATATGTCATGACAAAAAAAGGGAAACATTTCATACACTAATTTTGTTGAGACATACTTTGATCCTGTATTTTTTGTCCGGCTCCGCTGTTATGTTATTCTTAGGTAGCATTCCAGCAGGCAGATTTTGCAGGTTGGAATATATGGGCTGCGATAAATGGCCGGCCTCTTTTGCCATTTAGGTTAGTTCTAAACTGAATTAATAAGACATACACTGTTCATTTATTTATCCCTGTGAAGGCTTGTTGAAGCTAGAGTGTTAAAGATTGTTCAGTTACACCACATATTGTAGACTTCTTTTTGCATCAGAATAGAATTTCTCTTCCGGAAAAAAAAAGTAGCCTCACAAGAAACCAGGACACAATGCCTTCAATTGCAGAAAAATGGGATCAAAATTATGTCTAATCATTTCAGTTATGAACCCTTTTGCACATTAAGCTTATGCTTTGTAGCGCCCTTACCGGAGCCACTACTAAACAGACTAATAAACATGCAACATTTAAACTTAATAACAACAATTAAACAGCGGAAACCAATTACTTAATCATCTTACAACCCAAACGAAAACAGAGCAATAACATCGGTCTTAAACATTATTACAACCATAACAAAACATAACGCTGAGTGAGAAAACGATAAACCACAGAAAACCTCCACTGGATCACCACTGAAAACCCAACTGCTCTAGCCACTGCCCTGGTCGTCCGAATCGTCCAACCTAAGACCTGCCCCGTGGAATGGGGTGCCCAAGATGAAAACAAGGATGTGAGCGACAATCGCCCAATACGAGAATGTACGAGTATACAAACTGATATGATGCATGCAAAATGCAATATGCTCGGATATCAAGGATCAAGTCAAGAATCTCATGCTCAGTGACAGTCTAGAGGCGCCTGAGTGTGTAGTCTCTGATCTGCCCTAGGCATGTTTTGGCTCTCACACTCATCATCAAGACGTGGACCTGTAATGTCCAGGTCATCAGAGCCCGCGGGTCCCGTTGGACACTGTAGCTCTCGATGCCCCATCGTCCACAATACATAATAGGGTTGAGCGGCCCCAACAAACGAGGTATATCTCAAAAGATATCAGGCTCAACATGATGTGTCATGCATAATATGCCAAAGCAGTAAAATATGTATCATGCAACAGATAAATATGCAGCATATAAGTGTGTATACTACGCTTGGATATCTCAGTCAGTACATCACGTACCTCACTAAAACAATCTGACAGAAAGCTCTGAACCTAGACAATACCAACATAATGAAATCACTATCAAACCAGAACAAACATGCTACAAGTTCTCCCTAATGATCCTTAAATCACTATCCAAGGATTTAGGATTATACATGCGTCCGTCGTCAGCCCGCTGATGATGTCTCGATCACAGTTCACCGACCCCTCCTCGAGTCGACACTAGCTCTGAAACTTCCCGACACCAAAGTGCCCTAGAAACTGGCTAGAAAACCTAAGATATAACTAGAACTCTCTCTGAAGAATGCGGTGAAGGAAACAAAAGAATACGACTTCCATTTATTGGCTGCATCCGCACTATTTCAGAAATCCGAATCAATCTTATCTGCCACTTGTCAGAATCTCATTGGTCTAGTTGGATTTATCGAGATAATGAAATCTGAAGTAGATCGGTTTATCTCTTTTTAAATTCGGTGGATCCCAACAGCTTGATCCTGAATTATCAATTCCTTAATAATACTTAATTAACAACTCATTAATTATCTCTTAATTAATAATTCATTCAAAACAAGAATTCGGGTCATTACATGCTTCCTTGGCACTTATAGATCTAAAGGTCATTTTAGCTGGTTGTGTGAGTAACTGCCATGAAAGCAAGCAACCGGCAGACTCTAGTTTTCCCATAATCTTGGCCTCACCAAAATATTGAAGACCTATAATTAGCTCCTTCACTCGCATGCATCAGATGCACCCATAAAGAAAAACATGTGGTAGCTGCATGAGTATGGCACAAATGTAAGGACCGAATGGACATTTTTCTTTAATTGGCGGGAACTACTCGCTACAGGTTCAGCTTTTGAAAGTAATGAAAATATATTTTTAACATTCTTCTGAGCGGTCATCATTGACATGGTTGGTCAATGGTCTAATGTAATGTATTAATACTCACATTTCTTGTTCTTTTTATCATTATATGCCAATTTAGTGGTGGTGTGTCGATAACTACTTTTGACGCATCTGATTTTTTAGTCACCCTACTATGATTTAGAGCTTGTGTGGATGCTGTATGAGTGCCAACTATTTTCCCCATGATATTATTAGGACCTAGCCTGCAATGATCTAATTCCTATCTCGAGCAATCCAGCAACTTAGATATATTATGCTTGATTTTCAAGTACATGAAATTGTTGTACTGATCATCAGAAGATTCAGAAGAGCTAAATATGATGGTAGTCTAAAGCAAGTTTTGTTGCTGCAGGTATCAGAATCTAGGCGAGATGATGACTCTGGGGAGATATGATGCTGCTGTTTCGCCAAGCTTTATCGAGGGGCTGACCTTAGACGGCCCTGTCGGTCACACTGGTATAGAAACACCATTTCATTGCATCTCATTTTTTGGGTCTCAAAAGTGATTCAACTTCGTGGTTTTTTCTCTTTGATTATTTTGCAGCCCGTAAGTTGGCCTATTTACTCAGATTGCCAACAGACAAGCATCGTTTAAAAGTGGGGATCAGTTGGCTTGCTAAGTCTGCTGTGGAGTCTACTGCATTGCTGCAGAATAACTTAACCAAATTGCTTTCTGGACTGTAAGTGAAACGCTTTTCAAATCTTATTTTATTTATTTTATTTTATTTTCACTTTGTAAGGTTGTAAACACCTTATGAAATTAGTAAATTGTGTATTTAGTGGTGATTCGTTATTTAACCAAACTGTAATATTTACTACAAAAGATTTGTTTCTGAATAAAATAAAATAAAAACAATCAAATTTTATCCAAACATCAAATTAATTCCCCCAAGGATTTTTCCTTTCATTTTCTCTGCGTGTTAAAATGCAATTTTTTTTTTATTTGTCTAAATTTGTGTCAAAACAAAATAGCGAGAAAGGGTGAATTTAAAAGCCTGGGGGATAGGGATTGTTTTGTATTTAACCCGCTTTTTATGTCATTTAATTTAATTTGGCAATTATTCGTGCGTAGTAATACCAGTCGGCGACTGATAGCAAACTCCAAAACCACATCCACACTTAATAATATTTTTGCATATTATCAAATCCAAATTTTGAGATAAAATTTGCGGGCAAATGAAACTCAAACGATGTTTTTTTTCGATGTAGTAAATAGTTTCATGTAAACAAATATATTTTAAAATAGTTTTTAAATTTTTTCTTCAATAGAGTAAATGCCTTATTTTAATTTTTTAATAAACTGTTTTTTTTTTTGCTTCGGGTTTAGAGTACTTTATCTTTTGTATAATTTTGTTAAAATATTTGATGCAGCTTCGAAGGTCTTCACGCTTAATAAATACTAACGAACCATGCATACACGTTACATGTGTTAAATAATTATCACTTCAAACATCGCAAGCAAGAATACAACAAAAATCAATGATAAGAATACCTGAATTAAGGATCAAACATTTGATAATATGATGGAATTCCGAGCGATTTCTTATTTCTTTCAAACAATTAAATTAAAGATAACCAAACTAAAAAATAACCAGACTCAAATTGCGGACAAATGAAAGGTTAAACAATGGCTTTCACGAGGTCAAATCGACAGACCTGCTAAGAATTCAATAGAACTTGTAAAATTACAACAAAGAAGAAATGCAATCTGTTAACTAAAAAAAAATCAAGAAATTAGGACGTGTGATTGTGAAGGAACAGAAGAAATGTGGGGAAGTATTTTGAAGTTTTAGTTAATTGATATGATTATATATGTAATTTTCGTTTGTTAAACCAAATCATACCATAAGGCATAGTTTGATACACATGATAGGATAAGCATGTGATGTATAATATAAGGATAAGTTAAAGATAAATAAGATGTATGGCATTATATTTAATGTTTGGTATGATTTTAATAAGACTGATTAAATTTAGGTAGGGATGTAAATGAGCCGAGCCGAGCAGAGCAGTAGCTGGATCGGGCTCGACTCGTTTCATTATTTTCTCGGCTCGGGCTCGGGCTCGGCTCGAGCTCGTTACGAGCCTCGGGTTTGAAGCTCGGGCTCGGCTCGTTCGGAATTTATGAAGCTCGGGCTCGGCTCGTTTATCTTGTTTAATGAGCCTGGCTCGGGTTCGCTAATAGCGACGGGTATTGACACAAACGTCGCTAATAGCGACGGGTATTTACAAAAACGTCGCCGATCTGGATCGACGACGTTTTTCTTAAACCGTCGCCCACAGCGACAGTTATGCATAACCGTCGTCGATCTGATCGGCGACATTTTTCTACAACTGTCGCAAATAGCGCTAGTTACTGACATTGTCGCCAAAAAGCGACAATTATTTTAGACCGTCGCTATTATATTGACAGTATGTCAAACCTGTCGCCATTAGCGACGGGTTTTATAAAACCCATCGCTAATGTCGCGGCGGTTTGAACAAAAAACCGCCGCTAAATGTTTTTTTTTAAATGTTATAATTATTTAAATCTGAAATAAAAATATATTGTGCTATATAATCGAAAAAAAATTAACAAAATTTGAGAAATGTAATCATATTATTAATCTGCAAATAATAATACAAGTGTTTCATACAAAATGAATCAGCCATGTAGCGCTACATCTCCTCCTGTGATGTTGATTTAAAATGAATCAAATTGAATTTTCTTAATGTAACGTTGATGAGAATAACGAAATTTAATAAACTTACGTGGAGCAGGGGAATCGCGTGTCAACGAAAGATCCATCTGCATGTCGATGTGTGTGAACGTATAGCTCCCATGACGTTGGATCTCTGCCATGTCGTGCTCGCTAAAATAAATTCAATAATTGTAAAACATAAACATTTATAATTAATGAAATATATATTTTTTCCAAAGTACAATTCAATAAATGTCACGAACATCGTCGCTCGAATATTGAACCTCTTCTATTTCACTTTCAGTTCAAATCAATTTCGTTATCGTACATAACATTAACATCGACTAGATTTTGAGACGATAAAGAAATTGAGTTGAGATGTCACGAGGTCCACTTTCGTTGTTTTGAAATGCATCGTTCGCATCAATTTGATTATGCTCAGTATTTGGCTCAACATCAGTGACATAAGCTCACCTACGTAGAGTACTCACATGCATCCAATATGATTCTACTCTCTTCGTTGTTGGATAAGTCAAATACACAACTTGCGAGGCTTGCGTAGGAAACACAAATGGTTCGTAGTATCCAAGACTTTTTTTTCGATTGACATCCACAATTTTGTACTTTTTATTAGAAAACACAAATGGTTTGTAATTTCGTCTAAATATGGTTTGTTCTGACATTTTTTTCGATTGTAAGGACAACGGATATATCCATTTAATAAACACTCAAGATGACTAAGCTTAATTTATAGACAGTTTGCTAAAACCCTAAACCCTAAAGCCTAAACCCTAAACCCCAAAACCGTTGCTATGAGCGATGGTTTGCAAAACCGTCGCTGATATTAATCGGCGACGGTTTATTCATAACAGTCGCTATTATAGCGACGGTTTAACCGTCGCTATAATAGCGACGGGTTTTAAGAAATCGTCGCTTAATTTATTATGCGACGGTTTTAATTAAAACCGTCGCTATATAGCAACAGTTTAGTAAAAACGTCGCTGATATACCTTTTTTTTTACCAGCAACTCCCGTGAACCACTTAAACGAGCCGAGCTCGAGCTCGAGCTCACGAGCCAGCATAACGAGCTGAGCTCAATTTTGAGCTCACGAACCTATTATCGAACATGTTCACGAGCTAACGAGCCGAACATCATTAATCTCAAGCTCGGCTCAACAAAATTGTCGAGCCCAAAATAAGGCTCGGGCTCGGCTCGATAAGCTTAACGAACGAGCCCGAACGAGATTTTTAACGAGCCGAGATCCGAAAAACTCGCGAACAGTTCGGCTCATTTACATCCCTAAATTTAGGCAAAAACTTGTGTGAGACGGTCTCACGGGTCGTATTTGTGAGACAGATCTCTTATTTGGGTCACCATGAAAAAATATTACTTTTTATTGTGAATATGGGTAGGGTTAACCCGTCTCACAAATTATGATCCGTAAGACGGTCTCATATGAGACCCATTATTAAATTTATATATTAGATTGTAATGATAAAATTAATCTTATCATAATAAATTTTATAATTTAAGTTGTTGCTTGAATTCATATTTCTTATTTATTCATGTGCCGACAGTGCTTGCAGGATTTATTTATTTTTACCTAATTTTATATATTATATAATATGATATGAGAGAAGATAAGGTTTATGATTTTTATAAATCGAGGGCAATTAAGTCATTTGTAGTGTATCTTATCATTAAATTAAAATTATCACACCTAATAGAAGGGATATTTTATCCTTGTACAAAGTTATTTATCAAGGGTCAATGATAATATCATGGGCTTTCTTAAAAAGTACCAAACATGGGATAAAGATGATTATTTATCAATTTCTCTTATCTCGTGTACCAAACTATGCCAACAATTTTATGTGCGCTGAATTCTTAATAATATAGTAAAGATTTTATAATATATTTTTTTTCATTTAAAAAAAATAAATTTATTTAAATTAAAATGAAATATAAAATTGAAGTTTACAATCTCAAAGGACCAATTATTTTATGAAAAATGAACACTTTTTATGACTAATGTAATCAATACACCGCAAACCATAATGTAAATATATAGCATAAGTACTAATTAGATATAAAAATCATATTGGAAGATTGCAATGAAAAATCATTTAATTTAAATACAATTTTAAATTATTAAATATGATTCCTATCATCAAACTGTCTTGAATTTACCTAATAAAGGTTCATCGTCCCTTTTGGAAAAGTGATATTTAAAAAAAAAAAAATACAGTCAGACTAACAGTTTTCAATATTGGAGATTTTATGATTTTTAATTATTTTGTATATTTTAAAAGTCTAGAGATCAATTTAAAATTTTAGGTACTCTATAGAAATTTAGTGATATTTTAAATAGGCTTTTGTAGAGTTTTAAATTGACATTTTGAATTTTTGAAATTTATTTTATGATTTTTAATCTATGATGTATACCACTAATTTTAATATTAAATAATAATTAAAAATAATCCGTGAAGCTATAACGCTGCTTACTACTCAAATAATTGAACAGTCAAACAACAAATTAAACATGATAATAAAAAAAAAAAATTAACCTATAATTAATAAAGAAAGAAAATAAGATTTTATGTTATAATTGATAAAAAAACTTTTGAACACTGTCATTATTATTTTACGACTTCTAATAATCAAATTCTCTAATGTTTAAATTTGCAGTTATGAGTTTTTTTAATATAATTATCACGTCACACATAAAAATCATAAAATTTTATTAGCCCATAGAATTGAAAATAATAATAATAAATTTGTTAATAAATAAATTTTATTTTTTATATCTTTTTAATAGAAATTGATTTTTTTAATTATTTTTTTTAAATTTTTTATTTTCCTATGTTAGTGTGATAATTTTATTTGCCTACAGAATTGAAAGTAATAAAAATTTATTTTTAATAAATAAAAATTATTTAGTTTATTAACATTTTGAATATAAATTGATCTTTTAATTTTTTTTCCTAAGAATTTTCAATTGATATGCAAACTACTTCATATTTTAACTCAAAATTTATATTTACATAATAATATTTCACAAAAACTCTTTTGAGATGATCTCACGGATCAATTTCGTGGGTCGAATATCTTATTTGGGTCATCAATGAAAAAACATTACTTTTTATGCTAAGAGTATTACTTTTTATTGTGAATATCGGTAAGATTGATCCGTCTCACAGATAAAAATTCGTGAGAGCATCTCACAGGAGACATACTCATAATATTTTTATTCACATGAAGATATCTATATATAAGACAAAAATACAAATTTTCATATATATATATATATATATATATATATAGCATTAGTTCAAAAACAACTTTATTGATATAATACAATGAATTTTTTTACAAGTCAATAAAAACTTATAAACTTCACAAAAAATATCATTAATTATCTGTAATGAATACACCCCGTTAGTTACGTTGCTAGCTAGCCTATTGTCCTATCCTTAAGTTAAACCCTGCCTAAAATCAAAGTGTAAATAATTTAATCTAAATTATAAATTTATGTGTAGATATACCAAGGGTAAAAAAAAAAAGCCAAGAAATATATTTTTCTAACATAAATAATATAAAATACAAGTAATGTTTGGTAACGAGAGCCGCAAGGCATTTGCAGGCCTCTCTCGGTTGTCTTCTCTCAATCAGGGACGGAAACACCTCAAAAGCTGGGATGGGCTCCCTGGATCAAAAAAATATATATATTAGTAATTATAGAATATATCTGCTTTTAGCCTACATTAAAGTTTGTCCAATCTATACAATAATTATATTTACTAACTTAGCCCACTAAAATTATATGCAACCCATTTAATCATAAGAGAAATTACTCTATCAACTGTACTTTTGTAAGCCTTTGCCTCGAGTTGAAAAAAGTTGTGAGGATGAAGATTTAAAAAGAATTTCTGGTAAGAGATTTGAAAAAGCTTATGCGGCAGATGTCTCGATTGAGTTTGCACGAGGTGAAATAATTGTTTTTTGCTACTTAATTAGTTTATTCCATTTATTATGCAGAAAGATTCAAACTATGGCTTGGTTGATTTGTAGTTATTTTTCAGCTTATGTAGTGATGAAGTCATAGAAGATTAGATTTTTAGTATGTATAGAACTTGAGATTAACTTCCGTATGATGTATATTTTTAGTGAATTTTCTGTTTTTCCGTCCAACACGATTTTCGAGCAGAAAATTTCACCCGGGGCATTATGACGGGGAAAATCTTCCGCTCTAGCATGCCTGCCTCGCGGCTCTGGTACATTTTTCTTAAAGATTTGGTTTGTCTTGTTTTAACGCTTCATATTTTTAAGGCAACAACTGAACGATCATTATCAACTATGAAATTTCTTAAGTCCTCACTCTGGAATAAGATGAAAGAAGAATTATTAGCAGATTATATGATTATCTACATTGAAAGAAAGTTTGGTATAAGAATAGATACTGATTCAATAACCGACGAGTTTTATTCGATGAAAAACCGTAGGACAGTAGCTTATATATACTTCATGTCATTATTGTTTATCGAGTCATTCAGCACTAGGTCAAAAAATTTTCTGGCTACGTCCCTGCTCCCAACAGAAAATTCAACTTCCCTTACAGTTAATCTTCCATCAATATCATTTCCTAGTCTACTCCACTCTCCTACCCCCCCACCCCCCCACCCCACGCACAATCTATATCTATAGTTCTCTCTCTCTGTATATATATATATATGTACAGATAGATAGGTTCTTGCTATTCTTGAAACCGTGCATATGATTTGTTAAACTAATGGGGTTTTTTAAGGTGAAAGGCATGGTTTACAAGCCCGTTTGCGAAGTCGATCTCGGCCCCGAAAGCGACGAGGTTTATATCAGAGCCAATATCAAAGGTAGTAGTGATCACTAATTTTTTTTTCTCACTCTGATTTCCGATTTTTCAGCATTCCAACATATTTTTTTTAACCAGAAAACCAAGACTTTAGAGGTTTAGATGATATTAAATTTCAGATGTTTGATTAATAATATGAAGTTGTTTTATAAAACTCACGAGTTTTGTTTTCTGGTTTCTGTTACATGCATGGATCTCTAATGTATATAATATTAGGCATTGATAATTTTAATTGTTGTTGTTATTATTATTATTGCAATTTTTATGGATGTGTAGCTCCTCGAATGGCTGGTCTTTTGGTCGAAGTTTTTGCATGGTTTTTGGAGTTACCTATTCTTGGAGCTATATTAATGTACACTTTGAAGAGGATGAATCTATTACACAAGGTAAATGCACTGATCAATCTCATATATATAAAACTAAGATTTTATAAAAAAAAATCTACGTAATAAACTGCTGACGGGTTATTTTCGTGAGACGGATCTCTAACACGAAAGCCGGTGGTTGTAGGTTTAATTAATTAGTTTGTTATGTGGTGGAAAAAAGCAAACAAGAGTAAATGAAAAATACTTTCTACATTAAACATCCTAATTGTCTCTTTCTTTTTAAGGACCATTTTGGTGTATATAATGAATGCTGGTTTGTACGTCTCTAAAATATTTTGAATAGTGGCGGATTTATATCAAGGTAGAAAAACTTTAAATAATATTTTTTTGTGGATGACATATATATATAGTTTTATTATAAGATAAACAATTTTTAAATATAAAATTTTGCAAAAAGTATGGAAACTATGTGGTGCCATCCACGAGAGCCAGTTTATATATTTAAATTAATTTTTTAAAAGATATTATATATATTGAAATATATTTAATAATATCGAATTATATATTATGTAATAAGATTCGAAATTTAAATACTTCTCTAAATAAATTAAGCTAATTACAAAATAAAAAAGTTTTAATTTGTGAATTGTAGCAAATGTATATGATATTTTAAACAAAAGGGATATAATGGGTATTTAATTTTATTCATATATTCATCATCTAAAAATATTAGAAGGAATGTATTCACAACACACTTATAATTTTATCCATTTATCAGTCCATGATGTACAAAAATTATCTCTTTTGGGATAGCGATCGACACAGTAGCGCATGAATTGTTGTGTAATTTAAAAGATTTGAGTTGTTTTGTTATCATTAAATATAAATGTTAGTAAAACGACAAAATTCGATCTTACATATCGATCTTTGTTATGCATCACCTAGAATATATATTTTATCACAATACTCATAAATTGTGTGTACTAGTTGCCAACCTATGCCATGTTAGGGATTATATTTTATTCAACTTCATATTTATTATAATTTAATTCAACATAATATCCCTTAATTAAAATGGAGACTAGAACCAAATAAGATTTGTTTGTTGACATCGTTGTTAGGTAAGGCTACTACTGATAAATTATTTGCCTACAAGCCTGACATTGGCTTTTATTATTATTTTTAAACAAATCTAATTCTACAACTAAAAATAAATTAATAAACTTTAATATCTTTTATAAAAATTTAAATTTATAGATTTACCATTTATTTTTTTGAGTCCATAGATCTGCCATTTTTGAATTTATTATGGATTTGACTCTTCTTTTATATGTATCAGATATATATACGTGTAGCTGCATCATCATTATTGTTGTTATTATTTTTATTATTATGATAAATTTGAAAATTAAATAATTTGTAATATAAGTCATAATATTAAATTTAAATTAGTAGCTGATAATATTTAAGTGAGAGAAAATGAGATTTATTAAATGTGGATTATATGATATTTCGTTAGATACATTAATAATTTAAGTAATTTACCATTATAATTTCTTTCCCCCACAAACTTAAAATTATCAATTTTTGTCAGTCTACTCGCTTTTTCAAGAGTAAGCTCCTTTCTTTATGATCTATCAGTTTGCATGAATTTTCTTTTTCCTTTGATAAAAATGTACATTTTCTTGGAAGATTTCAAAGAATTCAC
Organism: Primulina eburnea; assembly: GCF_022965805.1. Classification (NCBI taxonomy): domain Eukaryota; kingdom Viridiplantae; phylum Streptophyta; class Magnoliopsida; order Lamiales; family Gesneriaceae; genus Primulina; species Primulina eburnea. Next base: position 39,931,830 of record NC_133111.1, on the reverse strand, counting down.
AGAAATGACACTATTTTTCAGCTTGTCTCCTTTGTGGATTTACAAGAACCACCTCTTTTTGTACCTATGCACCCACACCAAGGTAAGATATGCGGCAGTCGAAATCGCTAGCATGTCAAAAGAAGCGAAATGTGGCGGCTGAGCTGCTATCTGATTCGAAAGATTTTGAATATAAATTCTGACTACGGCTTATTATCACATAATCATAGGAATACAAGAAAAGGAAGTAAAATACTTAGAACTTGATTTGCCCCCTCATGAGAAAGTTCAACATGCCATGGATTGTATTGAATCACCAGAAAATGTATCCAAGACTCAGAAACTTGATTTCCAACGATGGACGATACCAGAGTTTTTCATGGCCTATACCACAGGAGAAACAACTCCTCTCATGGTAAAAGAAATGTTAAAAAAATTAACTTTGCATCAGTTGTCATAAAATGTAACGCTAAATTTATCTTTTTTAACAGGTTGCAGAAGGATTCTTAGCCGCTGTTCGTGAATCATCCAGTTCTTCTCTGAATATGTCATTCTTTATCAACTTCTGTGTAGAAGATATTCTAAAGCAAGCGACAGAATCAACTCTTCGGTATAAAGGAGGTGTGTGATCAAGAATTCATGTTAGAATGATGAAACTTGATTGCTACTTGATGTTTTTGAATCAACAGAGGAGTATGGGTTGGGAGACGTCGTAAAATCTTGTGTATTTTTCTTACATGTTTCTTCAGGCGAACCTATATCGGTTCTAGATGGAGTTTTGGTTGCTGTTAAGGATGAAATAGATTGTATGCCATACCCAACAACAGGTGAGTTCATTGCAAGAATATTCAGTTTCTTGATCGTTATTAACATTTTTGGAAAAATCAATCATGAAATTTTCCTAATGAAACAAAATGTGTTGAATCTAGTTCTGACAATATTGTTGATTGAAGTGAAAATTTGTTGATATAGGAGGTACGAAGTGGCTGCACAAAGTGAGAAAGTGCAAAGACGACGCGTGTTGTGTCAAACGTCTCCGATTATGTGGAGCCATAATGGTGGGAAAGACAAATATGCATGAGCTTGGGGCTGGAGTCAGTGGGATAAATCCTCATTATGGGTATGTACATGCTTCAAATTAATTTTTTTAAGAAAAGTTATTTTCTTAGATTTTTTTATGAATATTTGATACTGATTAGTCCCCCTCTGGTCATTAAAGGCCAGCAAGAAACCCGTATAATCGAAACAAGATTACTGGAGGCTCTTCCAGTGGATCTGCTGCTGTGGTTGCTGCTGGATTGTGTCCTGTTGCCCTAGGTGTTGATGGAGGAGGTAAACTAAACTTGTTGTGCTTCTAGTCGCAATTTATAGTATGAAACAATGATCTTTTGTAAAAATCCACGTCCTCAAGGAAACATTATTGTTCTGCACAGGATCTGTGAGACTTCCAGCAGCTCTTTGCGGCGTTGTTGGCCTGAAACCTACGTTTTCACGTGTGCCACATGAGGGGTACAAAATAGATCTTTCTTATGCTTATTTACCATTTAGACGTGAAATGATTCTTGAAAAATATTGTGCTTTCATTCTGACTTTAGGCCTTATGCTAAACTTTCAGTGTTCTTCCCCTGAACTATACAGTTGGGATGGTTGGTATTCTTGCAGCAAGTGTTGAGGATGCACTTATAGTGTCAGTTTCTTGGTTTTACTGACAAATTTTCCTTTCAGCTCTGGATTTCCTCTGTTACATTTGGTAACAATTTCTAAAATTTCAGTTATGCAGCGATTAGCGGCGATCATATATCCGATCAAAATGGCGTGACAGCTGTTCCAGACCAGCCTAAACTACCTCTGCCTCTGCTGAAATCTGCTAACTACACGTCCTATGACATCAAAATGGCACGATATGGAAAGGTTTCTGATCAGTTCTTCCCATTCTTCATTCCCAGAATCACATAAAATACCATTATCTTCATTTCCTCGACTTCAATTTAACATCTAAACTCAAATTTTTAGCATATTTTTACATCTTTTCTATGTTCTATTAGTGGTTTGATGACTGCAGTATTGACATCAAAGTCTGCTGCTATAACGCAGTCACCAAACTATCAGAAAAATATGGTTGGAAGGTATAAAATTCCCAATATAATTCTTAATCTCTGAATTTATTTAGCAGACAAAACCGACAATTCAACTTACTCTCCACCGGTTTAATCGCCTCGTGCAATTTAAGATTGTAGATGTAACTGTACCAGAACTAGAGGTCATGCGCTTGGCACATTATGTCACAATAGGATCAGAGTGCAGCTCCTCTATGTCAAGATACTCAAATAATATGTGAGTATTCTGTTTTGCTGTTATTTCTGTACAAGTAAGAAGTGAAGAATCATACTGTCACATAACAAGGATTGATCAAATATATCAGCAATAAGGCAGAAATGGGATGGGACGTTCGGTTCGTACTTTCTGCATACGGTTCTTTCGACAGCCAAGAATACTTAAACGCACAGAGAATCAGGTAGCAGCCTTAGCAGATGTTCTTGATTTTGTAAGCTCGATATTCTTTGAAGATCACTCACCATCAGCAATAAACCAATGCAGGAATCGACAGCATCAATTCCATGAAAAGATATTTTCGGTGGCGGATATCATTGTTACTCCAACCGTGGGGTATCAGTACTACAACCCTTCTCCTCCTGATTCAACAAAAATTATTCGAGTAAAAGATTTTAGAAGGGCTGTTTTTATAATGCATGGAACTTTTTGCCAGTATGACAGCATATGATATCAAGGACGACGCCACGAGAACCGGTGAGCTAGACTACATAAATGGAGGTAAAATCAACACTCATTTAATCAAGATAAATATTTTGGGCACTGGATGTCAACGGTTTGCATAATATTTCAGCTGCACTTGTCCGTTACCTGGTAGCTGGAAATTTTCTTGGTTTGCCAGCAGTAAATGTCCCTGTAAGTTAACAAAAGCATCAAGATATATCTATAAATTTTTATTCACACATAATGTATTGTTATAACCGGAAACAAATTTGACAGGTTGGATACGATCAATCTGGCTTGCCTATTGGCCTTCAGTTTATCGGGAAACCGTGGTCTGAATCGCTGTTAATTCATGTTGCTTACGCGATGCAAGTGCGTATAACACAAGTTTATAACACGAGTTTACGACGTGGAAAGGTCAAAATGTGTTTCATGTAAAAAAATTCAGTTTACTAACATCAAGTATAATTCTTGTTTTCAGACACTTTGCCTCTCGGGACAAAAGAAACCAGAGATTTTCTATGATATGCTCTGCAAGGATTAAATATGGAATTTGAAGGAAGAAAATTGCAAAGGTCCTACCGAGGTCGCTGGATTCAAAGTCCAGAGTGCTAACCACTACACCATAGAAGCAACGTGCTTCCTTAAATATTTCGACATTTATAATGTATTTTAGTTTATCCAATTGAACAACTAAATCATTGCTTGTCTTGAGATACACCGGACAAGTGTCCTACGAGATTCCAACATGAATCAATTCCCATAAATGGAAAGATTGCCATTTCTCGGATACGTTTTCTCCTATGACTGACTTGACTTCATAGTTATTTAGGGCATAAGACGTACTAAAACGAAAGGATAGGGTATTCTGAGCCTGAGGCACAAGACGAAACACACATAATATCGAAATAAATTAATTGTATAAGGAGTAGTGGAGTACCTTGATGCCCATTCAACAATACAAACGAGATACTTGATTGAACGTCAAGTGCAATGAAGAAACTCATGAATCGGCATATTGCACTATCCAGAAAAAACTTGAAACGCTGCACTGCTGCCCAGAAAGTATACAAGGGCTAGGGAGATGAAACGTCATGCATGCATGATCTTCATTACGATTAAATAACTACTAACTTTGCGGATTGAGCTTTAAAATTAGTTGGGTTGGGCTTGATTTAATTATTATTTTCGTTAAACATCAACCCTTCTTAAAGGGTACGCTTTTGAGCTCCAAGGATTCCTCATGCTAAGGCGGAGGTGTGTGTTTCAAGTGATCACTGTCCTACCCGTGTTGAATCAGGCTTAAAATGAAAATTGAAAAACGGATCCTCTTATTGCAGTAATAAATATAAAATTCAATTTGCAAATAACAAATATTCTAATAATAAATACATAGATATACCAAAATCAATATATTACATCATTAACAACTTAACAAATATTTAAAATAACTATATAAATACTACTCGTCTAGCTGTTTAGATGCAAAAATATTTATGAAATCTGTGTTATCTAATTTTCGGACCATTTTTTTCTCAATTGACAACATAGCTAGCTCATTTAGTGTATCTTGCGACATTATTGATCGAAGATAATTCTTGATCAACTTCAACTTCGAGAAGCTTCTTTCTGCCGATGCAACTGTTACTGATATGGTTAACAAAATCTTATAAGAAATATAAGTATTTGGAAATAAACCACGCAGTTTCGCCAAACACTGCATCATATCAATTGCTCTTTTTTCATTTGTTATGTAACATTTCATGACCATCAACTCAGAACACAACTCATCACCATTAATGTCTGAATGTTCACCATGACTCAGAAATTGTTGATTAAGTATTTTCTGAACCAAATCACAAATCACTTGTAAGTTTTTATTTCTAAAAACCAAAATATCCCTACATTTTTAATTTCTATAATTGTAGAAACTACAAAATCAAAGAATTCCTTGAGTCGAAATAACAAACTACAAAATCAAAGGACAAAGAAATCCAAAACAACAAATTTCATCTTTTAACGGTCCACACATTCAAGCTTTATTCACAATGTATTTTATTTCCTTAGACTATCCACTGATTAATTACATGAGTCACACATAAAATTTATATAAAACTCAAAATTCAATTAAAACTGATTAAAGAATTTAAATCATGCTATGCGTGCTTTAGTTATATATTTAATTAACATCACCTCTAAGCACATTACAGTGCCCATATCGCAAATAAATTTCATTTTCATTGATGATCTTTTTGATAGATTAATCTACAAATATAATATAAATGTGTATTTATAAAGAAGATTTGAAATGGAAATAAAGCATAATTCATGAAGAAAACTACTTACCTTCATACTTAAGAGAAGTAGTGGACCATAAACTTTATTTGTTGAATGAGGTCAAGAATTAGAGTTAAGATTTAGAATGAGTTAGAGAACAAATAACATATACCATATATATTTATAAATATAAATTTGGGTCCCTTATTGGACCGGTCATGAGAGGTCCGGCTCTGAAGTGCTGCCCCTGGATAACAACCCTTGGCTGCGCTAGGTGCACGTTTTTAACATTATCTATGCAATTGACTTGACTGCTGACTAAATACCCTGATAATAATGACTAAACATATGCAGAAGCCATTTGCAGACATTTATTGAGTAAATGATTAAAAATGGAATTTGAACTATATTAATCAAAATGTCTAATTCTGTAAAGCATGTTTGGTGACTGAAACTACTCATACCTGCCAGACCATTTGAGAGTCATTCTTCGTACATATATCTCTATTGGGTACTCTAAGTGGCCTTGAGGCATTTTACAAGGTAAAATAAACAAATTTCATGGAGCAGAAGCTTCAGAGGATAACCTTGGTTCCAGCGTTCCTCTAAATATCAAATATCAGTATTATCATTTTCTTAATATCGACTCTATCTCAGTAGAGACAGTATTATCAGTTAAGATGTGACATCACTTTTTTACGGTCAACCTAACCCAACATCCCCCAAGAAGTATAGAAACATACTTATTGGGAGACTTGAACTCATGACCTCACTCTAATACCAATTGTATCAAACACTTACAACTAGGCCAAAACTGTAGTTGTTAGCCAAGACCCAACTTTATTTTTTTATACTCCTAGCAGCAAAGAGTGCACCTACTTGGGTTCTAATAAGTCGAGCTGTTAGACTCATGAGTCCGGGGAGTTGCGTATCTATCTCCCGGTGTTGTCTGAAATTACTTAGAGATCAGTCTTACTCTTTCTCTATCACCGGTCATGCCCCCGACCGTTACAGTATTACCTGTTAAATTACGTCGTCACTTTGTTACGGCTGACTTAACTAACCAGATCAAACGGCGCAATGTCAACAGCTTGACGCACAAGAACTTCCTAAAAGATCACCTATCTCAATACTACTCTTACTTATTCATGCTTAACTTAACAAAATTAAATTTGGAAGCTCTTTTTGTGATTTTCTACAATTAATATTTTCACTGTTGAGATTTGAGAAAATTAAACACAAAGGCTCAACCTAACAAGATCACAACTCACAAGAGACTTCCGTACCTTAATAAGCACATAGAAGGAATCATTCGCTATTACATTCTTTAATTGGAAATAATTAAATCTTTAATTTTTGTTATAATACTATGTAGGTATTATATAATATTACTTTAAACTTTAGTTTTTTTAACATCACCATCTACATATTGAACTATACTTTGTAGTTTTCTAGATTCTTCTTTAATGGTAGGAGCAATATTCTCCATTTTCCAGATTTCTGGTAAATTAATTTGATTCCAACTTATTGTTTTAGGAATCATAGTATTACTTTTATTAATATCAGTAATAAAGAGTGTAGTTTCACCTCTTTTAGAACTAATTTGATTAGTATTAATTCTAAAATTAGAGATTGTAGAATTCATTACTTTATAACATATTCTATATAATAGAACAACATTTTCTGTTCCATCTATCATGTCGAAGCCTTCACTTTTTATGTTTAATGTGAGGGCTTTCATGATATTTGGATCAGAAAGTGAGATCGGAAAATTAAGAAAACAACTAAAATGTATTGGTCCTTCACATAATGAAGACTCTACTATTCCTAATAAGGAATCTTCGAATTTGTTATGCTTTTGATCTCTTACTAAAATTAAGGCCGAAGTATTTAAACCTAATCTAGTGAGTGGTTTTAAACCTACTTGAATCATACCCAAATGCATAAATCTATAAGATTTCATATGAATATTTATAAGATTTTGAGATAACAAACTGAAAGAATCATAACCTCCTTTTAAGGGAATAGCTTCTTCTATAGTTTTTATAATATAATCAGATTTAAAATTAATTAAATCCTTTGGATCTATATATCTTCGTATTAGAAGATATTGGTAATTTCCAGTTTTGAATATTTTTCTCGAAATTTTCGGAAATAATTAATTCTTTATTTTTAGTATTACTACTTGAAGATTTATTCTTGTTAAAAGATCGTATTATTTTATCCATTCAAGAATTTAGTAGATACGGTCAAGGATTTACACCTACCTTACCCTTTGGCTTTACAGGATTTATAGAACCCGACTTGTAGAGCTACTGCCTTCTTTAATAAGATAAAAGAATATTGTATATTACAAGAATAAAACTTTATTGAAGATTTCTTCAAGATTTGAGGCTCTGATACCACTATTACAACACAAAAACCTTACTATTGAGTCAAAAGTAAAAACAAACATATATACTAATAAAGTAAAAAAAAAAAACATATAGATTAATTTTTAAAAAAAATAAGTAAAGTGCACACAAAGAACGATTCTTGGTCAAAGAAATAGAAAGAAAAAGTTAATACAAATTAAAGTTTTCCCATGCAATACTCCAAGAATCAACTTCATGGAGATTGAATATTTTGCTCATTAACACTCATTAACTTTAAATAAATAAATAAATATATATTTATATAATCAGGTAAGTTTTAATTTTACTTGCAAGAATTTTTTTCATTTTGATTTGATTTTAGGTAACACTAACTTGGGTATAGAAGGTTTTCAGTGGGTATTCCCAATGTTTCTAACGTTTTTTTAAGTGACAAAGACAAAAAGAACAATTCTTGGGTCAAAAAAATAAAAAATAAAAAGTTAGTACAAATTAAAGTTTGCCTATGCAATACTCCAAGAATCAACTTTGTGATTTTAAATTTTTAATTAATGCCTACATGTGTACCAACTAAATTCAAATACACAATCCCGGTACGAGAGACGGAAAATATGAATCCAGGACAGTAAGTCCTGGATTATACTAGTTTTACAAAACTTTATAATTTGGCACATTTTTACAATAATTTTATTAATTTATAATATTTTTTTTAAAAAAAACCCTTGTTTTTTATGTCATAGAAAAATAATTTTTAAAATGTTATTATCTTGCGACATTGTTTGATAAAGTCGTTCATCGAAAAAAAAAAGATTTAAAATCCTTGTATTTCAATGCGGCAATTTATTGGATTTTTGAACCTACTTTCCATCTACATTTATACTTCCAAAAATAAAGTTGGTGATTTAATGGCTATATATATGCCAACACAATCTATGATTCAATCGTAAAAAAGAAGTAGAAAACATAATTCATGATGGAAAGAGAGAAGGGTCATTTTGCTCATGAGCATCCATTGATTTTCAACGAATCAGAGGAGCAGATTCCTCACTGCTGCAACGCGTGTGGGTTGCGGGTGCTATCCAGCCCCTATTACTTGTGTGCCATTCAAGATTGCAGCTTTTACCTCCACCAAGCTTGCTCACAGCTTCCCCACAAATTGCTTCATTATTTCCATGGTAAACATGGTCCTGTTAAAAAACACACTCTTGATTTGCTTGCAAAGCCACGTGATGATAACTGTAGGTGCGGTGCATGTGGGAAATTGTGCAAGAATTTCACCTACCATTGCACCGAATGTGAATTTGTTCTCCACCCTCTGTGTGGTTCTCCGTTGGATATCCAAATAAAACACATTAGCCACCCCCAACACCCCATGGTAGCTCTATGTAATGAGGCTTTGCTGCTATGTCACATGTGTGGGAGAGAACATATGGGCTATTTCTTCTCATGTCACCAATGCCATTTTTGGATTCACCAGGATTGTGCTTTGTTGCCCATCTTAGTGAAAGTGGAAGAACATCCTCACCATCTCTCCCTCTTTTATTCTGCTGCAGCCTTGTTAGACCTCTATATTAATGATCTCAAATGTCTATTTTGTGGAGAAATGGCCTTAAAAAGGTTTGGACTTTATTGTTGTTTGATGTGTTGGGTTACCGCTCACGTGGATTGCACAACATCACATATGAAGGACTCGGGTAACTAAATTCACTTATATCTCGTTTCCAATATATGAATTTATCGCATAAAACAACAAACATATACACATTTTTTATGACAAAAATTGCAGGTGCAGTACTTCATCTGCCGACGATGTTAGACGATACATTTCCGAGTTTGATAACGAGTACAAGAGTGAAGGAGTTGGCTATAAATGAGAGCCATTCTAAGGACATGTTGGAAAAGTATCACGCTCATTCGTTGGTCTTGACAGAAGACAGTACTGCACATGAATCAATCTGCAACGCATGCATTAAGCCCATTTCACCTCCATATTACAATTGCAGTGCTCAATCTGAATGCAATTTTCTCCTCCACAAATTTTGTGCAGATTTGCCCCTTTCTATCAAACACCCATTATTCCACGAATCATACCTAGGCAGCGTAGCTTCTACAAGTTGGGATGGATTCTTTCGATTGTTTGAATGTTATCGCTGCGGAAAGTACAACAACGGAATTGGATACAAATTTAGAGGTGAGAGAGATGTTGATATTTATAGTGACGAAGTTGGTATTTCTAGTGCCGAAGATGTTGATATTGATTGTGCCTTTGCTCCGATAATCATCAAGCATGATTCACACGACCAACACTCGCTTATACTAATTTATTATACTGTTTGTGACGCACGTGTATCATGTTGTGGTAAAATAAAAACATATGACTATACATACCATTGTAGTGTATGTAAATGGGCCATACACATTGATTGCGCTCGTCTTCCTAAAACAGTCACCCACAAATTCGATAAACATCCCCTCACTCTAACATATGCATCTTCTAATTCCCAACACCACTCCGATGACCACCTTTGCGAATTCTGTGAAGAAGACATTGATCCCACGTATTGGTTCTATCATTGTACCGAATGTGACCAGTCATTCCATGTCAAGTGTATTCCTTCAACAGGGGAATATTCAGGAATCAAGTTTGGTGGCACTATGAAAGTTCCTTGTCACAGTGATCATCCATTGACTTTGGTAAGGACGATGAGTGTTTGCAGTCAAACCTGTGGATATTGCGACGATATCATCCAGGGCTTTGAAGATGGGGTGGCCTTGCACTGCGCAGACTGTGATTTTTGGATTCATTTAGATTGTGGATATCAATCTTCTGGTGCAATTGTTCCATCTCCCATGAAACTGAAGCGTTTTTTTGTAGGTTAGACGTCATTTTCATATCAAGTATTTTTTTTTGGGATGTTTATGGAGGAACCATGACTCAAAATAGAGAAACTTGAACGTATCAATTATATTAATCGTTTAATATTAGTGAAATTTTCAGAATTAAAATATGAGATGATAATTTACAAATTTAAATTTTAACAACTTCTAATTTATAATTGTATGGACCTAATCGGTAATGTTGAAAATGTGGAGGACCGAACTGCTAATACGCTTTTCAAACTGCAATGTTATGTAAGTTGCGTATGATATCCTAAGCCTTAGCTGTACCAGACAGAATGTTGGTTTTGAGGTATGAATGAACTTTGCCAGTGACAGTTGTTTCATTTCTTCTGGATTTTGGTAAGGTACGGACTATAGAATTGGATATTGGTTAATTTGATGTCAACTCTTTTTGTGTTCAGTTTTCACTTTTCAGTAGGATGATGGATATAAACTTGGAACTATCTTTTATAGAGTAAGTTGTGTTCATTAGTGTCGTGCTTGAAAACCTCATCTTTCTTGCTGTGATGGATGATTCATGGAACTGGAAAGTTGCCGAGTGCTTCTGTGAGAATTTATGATCTTACCCCACAGTTGTTATGACTAAGATCTTTTGACAACAAAAGACAATGTGAGATCTAAGATCAGGGGATGGGGCAAAAGGGCGACTCAATGAATTTTGAAGATGGAAATAAATATTTTTGGTTCTCACCGTGTTAAGTCTGCCCTTCATGCAGTGAGATAGATATCTGCATTCGACATGAAATTCTTCATATACAGAGTGTGCTTACTTCTCCGTAGTTTATGGTTCCATCTCCTCGCCTCACCTCCCCGAGTCTCGCCCCAGCTCATTTCAATTTCCTGATCCGCTCCTAAATTGCCACCATGTTATGTTAAGCATCATATGTGACGGCTGCTAGTGAAATAAAGAACTAGACTCTGTGATGAACAATAAATGAATGAATCACTTGAACAAGAACTTAATTTCAGTCTAGTGATGTACAACCACCTTATCATATAACTCTTTACAAATCTCAACTTCAGCAAGTGACGAATTTGACTACTCTGAAGCTTTACCAATCTATATTCAGAATATATTACAAGAAAAAACTTTAAACAGAGAATGTATCTAGTTTCCGAGCTGAAAAACATCTGCACTCGCGATCTCTGATGTCCACTCTCACGGTTGACTTACCCAAGTACACCTAGGGTATAAACCTATACAGCTCCGAGTGTTGCAAGAATCATGTCTTTACTCGCTTTTAATGTCAAGAATCCAGTCTTAATTGGCCCTTCAGCCGACAAGCCGTCCCTTTACCCAAAAAGTCTAAGCCGTGTGGTTATAGGATCCCGGCACATGGGGCACGAAGATAACGAGATACCGCAATCCCTGCATGTCTGAAAAATTTCCAAAACATGACTCTTGGCCTAATGAGACATGACAATCATTCAAATTGTAGTGTACACATACATACATCGACACACACACACACATAAATTAAGAAAAAGTGAAAATAGTTGAAAGGTTCTCTTACCAAATGACCACATCCAAAAGCCATGTCTTTCGGATTTGTCAAGCAGATCGGGCAAACCTTAATACAAAATACAAAGTGTTAAATGAAACATTATTGGGAATATTAACAACAAGATAAGATGCTAAACTGAGATAGAAGTTCACTTGCTCAGTTGATGGTCCTGATTCGATGGGTTCCAATTTTTTTGATTCTTGACGTGACTTTATAGCATTGTCATGGTCTATTACTTCACGTGGAGGAGGAAGAGGTTGTCTCCGACGACCTGCATTATGTTTGCTTCACAAGGGAAAAACACAAGAATGGACATAACTTATTTAAGACATATAATATTCATGATAACGGGGTTATGAAACTCTACAAGTCCTTTTAAAATGGCATTGTTTTTTAATACATAATGTATAGTACTATTTAAAATTATGTAACGGAAGCACAATTAAACTGGATCCAGAAAAATAGGAAGAAAAAAAACAAAAGATGGAATCAAAGAACTATTTTTGAAGATACAAACTCATAAAAATTTTGCAGGCTTACTCTTTGTATTGAAGGGTCAATGTTGCTCTATACTGAAACGGTATTTCCATGAGAGCAGCAAGAGCAAAAGCTGATTCCTTTTTAGCCTCGTCTGTCTCCTCTGACATTATTTTTGTGAAGTTGACAAACTGCAAATAACATTTATGCAATAAAAGAAAACTCTATCAAGTACAGCAGAAGATCAACAGTTGATAACTGAAACTATTGTTAGTTCTTGTATTGATCAATACCTGGAAATTATCAAATGCTCGTTGAGGAATGTTGTCATCAAATCCTTGCATTGCATCCCAGGGCCCGTCCCCCACACCAATTAGAATAATAGAAAGAGGATATTCACTATATCAAAACATGTTATAGGCTACACTTAAGAAAATGAGTTAAAAGTATGCAATAACCTATTACAAAACCATGTTTACCTTGCTGCAACTATAGAGTTGATAGTTTCTTGTTCTTGAGGACTAAATCTTCCATGTGGTGTATCTGGACTTCTAGTTACCTAATTCCCGAAAAAGATGATTTAACCAAAAGGTGAGGAGCAATGTGTATCTAATTTCATTAGCAAGAAAGAAAAAGAAAATGAACCTGTCCATCTGCAATGATAACGAGGACATGGTATTGAAAATTACTTTTCTCCACGATATCAATCGCAGCATCGATTACAGGTGCAAATGACGTTGGACCTATATGTCAAGTAGTGAAAAAGAGAACAAATATTATCTGTTTTCACATGGATTGGCAGGTCATATTTTTCTAAATCCACTGCAAAATATGCATATTATGTTCCGATATAAGCTAGAGATCATTGTTAATTGCCATAAATCCTAAAATGTATATACACTAATTGTTTTGAAAGGTACATAACTAATTCAATTGGATTGATCAATCATGAGTTGCTAAAATTTGGAAGTTTCACAAAAGTAAATAATTTATTATGTCGAATGCATCAGATAAAAAGTTTGACCGGATTCTCTAAACAAACATCACAGCATAGTGAATAATTAAGCACCTGATAACTTCAAATATGGAAGAATTTCTTTATATCGTGCAAGAACTTCCTCAAACCCATTACAAGGTCGTTGGTCAGGGTAAAAGCTAAATACGTATCGATCATGTGTTGTAGCTGGAGACAAAAAACATGCTTCTGCTTATAAATATAGTTGCAGTTACATGAACTGTATCTCTATTGCCAACAATGCAGAAAAAACGAAATGAAAGGAAACACTAACCATCGCCAAATCCAAAACAAGGAATCAAATTATCCTCATCGAAAGAAGATAGAGTTCGTCCAATGATAGAAATGGCTTGCTCATATGGATTTTGTGAGGTATGAATCGCATGGAGACTTCTCCTGTTGAATGAATACTTCCCTAAAACCATGGTCAAGTAAAAAATTATTTTTTTCAATAACAACGCACTGAAAAAAGAAGCATCTTTTATCTGAATATCTGTCAACCTGTCCATTCATTGCTCTTCGTAAAATCAATGCCAAGAATTAAATTGGATGATTCCAGGCCAGCATCCCTTAACGCATCTATAACCTGGAAACATGGCAAGCAAATGTCATTTGAGACTTTCAAAAGAACTCTCAGGATCATAAGGCTCAGTGGAAAATGATCATGTTCAATTTCAAGACTAGCAACGTGGAAAAAAGATCCACCTCTTTAAAAGAGTTGAAATTATCAGATATAGATGAAGGATGTGGTTTCTTCGTGTTGTTAGCATTAACTGAAGCTCCAGAATGCGGCGGATGATGATGCAGATAAGCTGTGTGTGTTGAACTTTGAGCATGTTCAGAAGATCGAGTTTGATGCCCGGCATCGACAGGGTAATTTTCATGCATATCCAATTGACGTGTAAAAGTTTCGTACGGTTCATCAGGTGATGAATCAGTGTTACCCATTATCTCTACCTCCCTGATATCTCTGCAGTCTGCATAAATGAAATTACAAAGTCGCATGATTTACATGTGACGAGAGGCTTGATTTGTCTCAACTGGGAGTACCAAAGGTTTGACATGTCAAACAAAAAGTATTGCACCGCAGCCCAATTCATCTCTTTCTATGTTCAATTATTGCATGCAACAATATATTCTTGATTGCAAAGAAGGAACAAAGCACATGGTTGGACTAAATAGAAAACTATGAGAAGCTTAAATCCTAAATTTCTTTTTAAAATGTTTACATAAATGCTATAAGGGATCAGAAGCTGTAACTTCGCAATTGTTAGGTCTCTCAGCTGTATCTGCAGATACTGCAGTATGTACAACAACCTCAAAGGACTATAGGCAGTCCATTCGACTCCAAGGAAAGAGGTAAAAGGTTCCACCAAGAAAATTTCAAAGGGATTCTACAAAAAGGGAATTGAAAGCAAAGATTTGTTTTGTCATACATCCGATCAAAAAAAATTAAGAATATATCATTAAATAGATTTTTGATGAATGCCCAAAATACAAGCCACTGTGCAATAAGTTTGATCACCCTTAACTCATTAACAACTAAAACGGCTGCAATCCTGTACAATGAGGAACCTCTTCTAATGTAACAAACGTCTCTAGCTACATGTTACCACTTAAGCCAGCAATATCTCTAGTCCATAAACCATATGAGGGATCAACACGTTCCAATTATTTTTCAGATAACTCACAACTACGTAACAAAATCCCACAAGTATTTTTTATATAACCGGTTCAAAAGTACGCAGAAAAAAAATAGCAAATTTTTTATATAACCGGTTCAAAAGTATTTTTTATATATATATCAATCACGAGAGAGATAACATGAACTAAAAAACAGAAAATCCCCCTCCACCTTCAATCTAAACTTTAAAGTCACTTCCTTTTACTTTTGCTCCACTCCTTCCCCTTCTACCAAATTCCAAAACTTTATACCTCAAAGTACATAATTCCAAATAGCAGCCGCCCAAAGAACCAAGAAAGTTTGATTTATTTTATTCTGCACAAACTCTTGTTTCAATTATCTGAAAAGACAAATCTTTTCTACCCTCGTAAGAGGAAACTAGAATTCAAAAGATCCCATTTCATACTTCAAGAAACTTTCGATATCCCCCATACATCAACCAGGAAGAGCCCATCAAAGATTCTATTTACATCTACCGTAAAAAGCAACAAAATCAACAGCACAAATAATTGAATCTCTGAAGCTGCAAATTCAGAAAACATGACCCCTCCCCTTTGAAGCATAGATAATCATTTGAACAGCAAATCAGATATTGAAGCATGAATTAACACACAAGAAAAGGGAGAGATATAATCACCTCCAAGATTTGAAATATTGACTAGCAAGTTTATGGGTCTTTTTCTGCTAATCTGCTTGTAAAAATCAAGAAATGTCAAAACTTCTAAAAGATTATAGTGGCTTACGTTTTATAGTTCGGTACTTCGGAAGAGTTGCACGCAAGCCAACTGAGACCATTTCGTTTCATATTAGTCATGTGAATGATGCCGGATTTGGTTTACCATCTGGAAGTAGTCCTACAAAAATAAAAATTTAATATACTACATAAATATTAAATATAGTACTTTTCAAAAAAAAAAAATTAAATATAGTACAATTATTTCCTAAAATTTTAAAAAATTACTAGTAAATTTTAGCAAGCGATTCGCTCACACAGAATAAATTATAATTTATAATATAATTTTATATATTAATTTTCACATTTTCATGAGTGGTATTGATGATGATTAAATATGGATTTTTATTTTATCCTCTTATAATAAATGAATTTATTGTTTTATAAGATAAAATTCAAAACTCGACATAATAATTTTAATATACTTAAAATTATATTTTATATTAAAATTTAATGTCTCTTGCAAAGAGATAAATAAAATTTAAAGAATGAGTTTTCTATTATGTTCTCTAAATTAATTATTTTATCTATCCAAAAATAAATATAATATAATCAAAACTAAAAAAAATATTTAAAAAATTCTTAAAATAAAACATGTGTAGTCATCAATTCTAGAAGTTTACTGATAATACATTCCTTGTTTAACATTAAGAAATGATGAGAGAGTATAATAAACATTTCTTAAATTAAATTATATAATAAAAATAAAATATTATTATTAATAAAAATTAATCATAAATTTGGTCACGTAGAAAAAATAATTTGTATATAAAAATCTAGAAAGGGCAAAAACTAAATACGGAAAATTGTATTTTTAGTATTATATATTTACTTTTTTATGTTTTTATCTTATATGTTGTCAAAGTTGAGTATGTTTTTTTAATTTTTTTTCAAATATTTTTTTTGACACGACAATGATGTAGTGATGTCATGGAACTAACGTATGTAATTGTTATTTCAATATTTTCAAATAAAGATGATTAAAATTGTCAAAAATAAAAAAAAATACAACAAAAATGAAATTTGACAATAATAATCATAGGTAAAAATGAAGGTAGTATTGTCAAATCCCGAGTATGATTGAATCGGTCACTATAGTAACGTGTAAAAAATCCATATACAACTTGAAAGTAAAGTAGTAAGAAGAGAGGAGAGACTCTACTAACCATTTAAAAAAATTATTCAACCCGTCTTCTACGATCATCTGTCGCGCTTATATGCGACATTAAAAAAACCACGGCGTACATGAGTTGTGATACCTTATCTCACATCTTAAAAATGAAAGATTTAAAATGAGTTTATAATAATTTACAATGGACTTTTATAACAACTTGAGTTAATCATTTTCGTAAAGCGAGGACGAATACGAAATAATTGCTATATGGACTTATTGTGCAGTCACGTAGGCACGGGCCCGGGCTCGGGGCGTGACAGAATGGTATCAGAGCCGGTCACGAGCATGGAACACCGAGAAATAAGTGCTATGCGGGACAAAGTGCTACGTGTATGGGAGCCACCTCTTGAACCTGCGAGTCAAAGTGCTACATGACGGGAGCCACCTCTTGAACCTGTAAGAGCCACCTCTAGATTCTCGGCGCTGGTGGATCGAGGGTCAGGCCGCGACGAGGACGTCGCATTTTGAAGGAGGGATGATTGTGATACCCTTGTCCCACATAAGAATTGGCCCATTGCGGAAAATTCCCCACAATGGACTTTTATAGTAACTTGTGTTAATCATTTTCGTAAAACGAAGATAAATACAAAGTAGTTGTTATAGGGGCTATTGTGCAGTCACGCAGGCACGGATCCGAGCTCGAGACGTGACATGAGTAAAAAAATGGTAAAAAAAACAAGCAATTTTGAAACAAATACAACCACCAAACTCTGTAATTTTGAAACCAGCGGCCGAGCCCCCACATAACCCACCTGGACACACACTCACTATATATATAAGCTGAAGAAATTATATTTCTGTTTGCACAATATTTGGTGTTGCGGGCGTGCCAGGTGCGAAGTGCACCAATTTGCGTAAAAACAACGAAAATCTAACTTCTAAAAACTTGACGATTATGGATACTAAATTCGACCGTCGGTTCTAATCTCCTAAAATGACTACGACGCCAAAATAAAGAAAACTACTGGAATTTGGGGAATAAACTCCTGACATCATTTATATTTTCAACAAACAGTAGGAATTTACAAAATATGGAAATATAACACAAATAATTGCTGAAATCTAGAACTAGAAGACGCTAGAAATGTACTGGAAATACTTGAAAACTAGTGCAATGAAAGATTGAATTTTGCAGAGAGTATTTGCAGATTTGTCTGTGTAGAGTTGTCTGTTTGTGTCGTTTGCCGATTCCTCCATTTTCTTTACTGTGCGGTGCGGTGCGGTTCCTTCCACTCCCCCATGACTCACGATCTTTTTCCATTTTCTCCAACGATCTCCTCCTCTCTCCACAATCTCTTGGACGTTATCTGCTTATTTAAATACACTAATGGGCTTCTTCTTTTTCTCTATCAATTTAAATTTTTGGGCTTAGACAATTAGTTGGGCTCAATTTAATTTTTGGTGCAAACAAATGCCCCCCGCAAGCATTGGCCCATTGGGCCAAAATGCTTGTGTATGAGCCCAATTTTAATTGTACTTGTAGCGGCCCGTGATTTTATTTGTATGTGAGTTGGGCTTATGATAGTGGGCTGAATAACCCAAGCCCATTCACAATTGGATTTCAAGCCACTGTCTCTTGGTTTTCTTCATTCCCGCTTTCTTCATTCTCCAGATTCAAAACTCCCTATCCCACTTTCTTCAACCTCTCTGCCTCTCCTTTGTCCGATTACTCTCGTTGTCGCTGGAAGATCGCTGCCCTTAGAGCTTGCTCGCATTTCCTTCGCCGGCGTTTCTCCTACTCCATCTTGCATAATCCCACACCTCACTTTCTTCATTCAATTTCTAGATTTTAAAATCTGGCCACAACCCCTCTTCACCATTGTGCCTTCATGGTGTTTGTGAATTTGCTCCAATGAGAAATACATTAAAATTTTGTTGTTTTCATTCTCGGCTAGACAGACTCCCCAACCGTCGTGGCTCCCCGGTTCACCACAGCTTCTATCGCAATCTGCTCGCCCTGCAAGAGCGAACACTACTATCTTCTCGAGCCATGGTTTTGCGGCTACCACGACCTTACAAGATTTTCCTTCGGTTGTTTCTGCTTCTTCTACAGCTATTGGTAATCTTTCTCCATTTTTCTCGAGTACTATGTGATGCTATTCTTCCTTGAAATTTCTTGATGTCTTGATTGGAGTAGACTCTTTATTTCTTTCTGCTTTGCATTATTAACCCTGAGGCACTTTGACTCTCCTGGAGAAATTTGAGGGAATGACGACTGGTTTGCCACAATATTGATCACTGCCATGTTACTCTATGTTATTTCCATGTTGGCTCCTTGTAGATGTTTACATGCCACTGTCCTTTGTTTCTTTTCTAGTATCGAGTTCCTGTGGGGAGTTGGGTGGTTTTGTGTACCCCACCGACAAACAACTGATTCAAGCCATGTGTTGGCATAACTCCCCGCTAGATCACTGACTCTCTTGTTCAATGAACGTGCATATGGCCATGAATTGGTAGCCAAGAGGTAACTCTAATATTTTCTTTGTGTGTTGCACATCACTTGGGTCACATTCCCCATACCCAAGCAGCCATTTTCATGCATTGCACTTCAGTTGGACTTCTTTCTCGCATACACGTTTACTTACTGTTCTTGCATGCGGTGATTCCGCCTTTGAGTTGTTGACTGTTGGTTTGGTGTTGTGGTTGTTGGGTGACGGATGTGGAACGAAGGTGGATTTGTACGGGGTGTTGTGTATTGGATGTTGGGAATGGGTTTTCTATTCGTTTTTAATCCACTTAACCCACTTCACTTCAATATTTTCAATCAAAACCATATATTGGCTTAAAACTCCCCGCTCGCAATTATTTCCTCCCCTGGTTCCCTATCGAAACAAAATGAATCCAATATGATAAAAGTGGCCTACTGGCCAACTTCATTTGATCATAACCAACAGATATTTTCATTGGTGGCCCTAAGGCCTACTTCAAATCAAGTCTTACAATAGAGAACTAAACACATACAAAAATGGCTAGTTAGCCTATTTTCATACCAAAGTCCGCTTCTGGGTCCTCTTGTGGCTCGCATAGCGCCCTTGTTCTTTTATGTTCTTCCTTTATTATTCGTTGTTCCGCTCGGTGAGCTCAACTACCCGCTCAGTGTGGTCTTTCTTGCCATATTCTAAGTGGCCTAAAGGCCTACTTCACGAGCCTGTCATTGCACATGCAATCAATCATTTATACGGTGGCTGTATAGCCTACCTTATCAATGATTCCTCGTAACATAAGAATAATAAAAACATCAATCAAATTTACGTAAAAGTGGCCATAAGGCCAACTCCCCACATACTTAACTTCCTTTCAAGTAGCACGAAAGCTACTGTGGCCCTGAAAGTAGCTATAGAGTCCACTTTGTTATCCATATTTCACAATATGTAAGTAATAAAGAACATAGGCATACCAAAGTAGCTCCAAAGGTCAACTCCCTGCTTAATATCAGCCTCTCTGTTTGCTTTTATTTCCTTACCTGACTCCTTAATGAAACAAGATACCTCCAAAATGATGAAAGTGGTCTGCTGGACGATTTCATTTTATCAGTTTCTTTATTGAATCATAAACAATGGATATTTACATCAGTGGCCCCGAGGCTCACATCATATGACGTCTCGAAATAACGAACTACACGTATACAAAAGTGGCCAGTAAGCCTACTCTTATATTAAAGCAAAACTTCCATACTCTTCTGTTGTTTGCACAGTGTTCTCATTCTGCTCTTTTATTTCTTCATTCATCGTTGTTGTCTCGTTTGGTGAGCTTTAACTCCTCATTCTCCGGAACTCTTTCCAGCCATGTTTTGGTGGTATGAAATCTCATCCCATGTAATTTCCTTCCAACCAGAATGAAAGCTACTAAGAACTCGGATTTTAATTATTCGAAACAATGCCAAAGTGGCCTCAAATGCCAACTCCCCGCTGGATATTAGCCTTTCTGTTCTCTTTACCCACTCCCTTAACAAGCTGATCAAATCTTGCTTAATTCCTTCTTCCAGCAATCTGCTCACATATACCATCTTAGGATCATCAAATTCTCTTAAGTTGATCTCTTCCAACGGGTCTTGCACTTCGTGTTGGCCATCTTCCATTTGAGATGGCGCCATCAACAATTCATCAACTTGGAGTTCATCCTCCTCGTATTCTTCTTCGTGGACAAACTCGGTTCCATAGGTGTCCCATGCTTCCTCTCCCACTACTTTGTCCAGTACTTGCTGCACATGCGCCTTCCATATAGAGGTTGCAGCTACCTCTCTTTCTTTCTGTTTCAAATCAACCATCAATCTCCTCAATCAGCGGCTGAATTATCGGCCTAGACGGCACGATAACAGTAGGTTTGAGGATTCTCTCCAACACCGAGCTTGGAGTTGGTGTTTGCATGTACAACGGATTTTCTTTCTTGCTGTTGCTACGAATTTTGATAGGCCCAAAATCCCCATTGTAATATCTGGCCTCCACTGCACTTGCACTTGTTTGAAAGGGCTGTCCATCCGCTTCTACGACCTCCACGTCATCCCCTTTCCAAAATAACAAAAGCTGGTGCATTGAGGATGGTATGCACTGGTTTGCATGGATCCAATCTCTGCCTAACAACGCTTGGAAGTTGGCGGAGGAGTTTACCACGAAAAATGCACATAAAGATGACATACTCCCCACAGTAACATCAGCGGGGAATACCCCAATGGTTTTGGTAGTTTCCCCTGTAAATGCAGCAACCGAAACTTCCGAAGGAATCAAGTCTTCTTCATTTTTGCCGAGACTTTTCAACATTCTTACCGGAAGAACATTCACAGCTGAGCCATTGTCAATCAAGACCCTAGACACTGGTTTCCCATTGACATGGGCCTTGATGTACAATGGCCTGATGTGCTTGGTCATGGCCGGTGTAGGCTTCTCAAGTATCACCTGTTGGGGCTTATTTGGGTGGCCCTGCTTGATAATCACTCTTGAACTCCCTTCAGGGAGTTTATTTGCATGCTCTTTATTTTGCACCGATTCTTGGGACATCAACTCCCCATCCTCTTCTTCCATCATCTTAAATTTCTCTGGTAGTATCACCACTCCAGTGGCACAATCCACAGTGATGTGAAACTCTCTAACGCAAAAATTAATTGTTTTTCTTGCTTGATCATCCTCTTCGCTTAACAAATCATCATCATCTTCCACAAATTTATCCTCAGTAGCCGATCTTCCAAATTTGGATTTACTCCCCACTGGATTCCTGGAGACCGGAACATCAATTGTG
Organism: Primulina eburnea; assembly: GCF_022965805.1. NCBI lineage: Eukaryota > Viridiplantae > Streptophyta > Magnoliopsida > Lamiales > Gesneriaceae > Primulina > Primulina eburnea. The sequence continues at coordinate 39,909,706 of NC_133111.1, read as the reverse complement.
GGTTCATTTATCAACTTAGTGGACTCCAGTCTTCTTGCAATAGCTCTTTCCCTCAACAGCCGTCTCTTTTGAGTCCTAGTTGGTGGCCTAGGGAACTTTTTGTGTTGGGTCACTCTCCAAGACTCACTGAACTCCCCTCTAGCTGGAAGGACATATCTGGGCCTTGCTCTCCTATTCTCAATCATTTTTCTTTTTGAGATTTCATATGCACGCCGCTCTCTGCCTTGATCACCTGATACTTTCCTGGTTTCCACCCTTCGTGACTTAACTTCATATGTATTTCTCGTGTCCGACCTTTGGTGCTGATCACGAAATGATTCCCCTCTGAACTTTTGATTCTCACGTACTGGTCTTTCAAGGAAGTGTTGGTTCCTCGGCCTATAGGCCGCGGATTCACCAACATTTCTGGGGAAACGCTGTTGAACTGTTCGTATTTGATCGGCATTATGTCTTCCATGAGCTTCAAACAATTGACCCTTTGGAATCCAGTATTTCTTGATTACTCGGTCTTTTACTGTAAAGGATCGGCTTCTTTTCTCATTGAGAAGATCTCTCAAATCTGTCACATTCACATTGACCAAAGCCACGGGGGGAAAAGGATCATCATCCACCGCCATAGACTCCTGTTTGTTAGGGAACTTCACTACTCCCTTGTTAATTCTGTCTTGCAAGATGTTTTTGAACGCCCAACAAGACTTTGTAGCATGATTGTAAGAGTTGTGGTACTTACAATACTCTCGTCCCTTCAACTCTTCAGTGGGTGGCATCCTGTGATCAGGTGGGAAAGTTGATGAATTTTTCTTTTACCAAGAAATCAAAAACTTCCTCGGTCTTTGACACATCAAATGTATATTGCATGTCTTTGGGGAGTTGGGAGTTGTTCTTCTTTTCAGGTTCTGCTGGCTTCTTTTTTAGTTGGGGAACTGTGCAAGAACCAGCTGATCGAATCTCTGCCAATGACACATCTTCCACCTCTGATAATAAGACCCCATAGCAGTTTTCTTCTTGTAAGACTCTTCCCGCAGTAGTTCTTCATATTCAGCCACTTTGGCAGCTAGCTCAAAGAAATCCCTGAACTCCATGCCTTGGAATTTCTTCCTTAATTCAAAATCCAGCCCCTTTTGTGCCATCTTCACGAACTCGGTTTCAGGTAGGAACACCTTGCATCTATTCTTCATCTTCTTGAATCTGTCTATGAAATATTCCACAGACTCCCCTTTCTTTTGAGTGACCCTGGATAAGTCGGCAATGCACACTTCTGTCTCTGTTCTATAAAATTGGATGTGAAATTGTCTTTCCATCTCATGCCAAGTCATCACTGAATTTCTGGGGAGTGAGGCATACCAAGCGACTGCAGTCCCAGTGAGGGAATTCGGGAATAGCCGCAACTTTAGATTGTTGAAGTTCTCCAAGTTGGCTAATTCCCCGCACTGTATGGTGAATCTGGCTATATGTTCCATGCTCGATTGGCCGTCCTCCCCACAGAACAGGCTGAAATCATGAACTCTATAACCCCTTGGATATGGGTTATTCACGTCTATGTGTTCTGGATAGGGCTTGTGGAATTCTGGGCGGCCTATCTGCCTCAAGGCCGGCCCATATAGCTCTTGAACAGCCTCTCTCACCATTTCTGGATCAACCACGTGAATGTTCCGAGCTGGGAGTGAGTGATGGTAGTGATTTGCCCCCCGAGCTTGAAACCCTGCATTTAAACCAATATTACCTCCTGGGAAGCCCCCATCCATTCCTTGATAATCCATGTGCGATATGTCATCATAAGCTTCTGGTTGGTATAGAGGATTCGTCACGCTATACACTTGAGTTTTCTTTGAGCTCCCCACTCCATGAGAATGTGGATATGGCTGAGCCCTCCCTCCTAAGGTTTCTTCTCTCTTGTGAGGTGGTGTATACCTTCTTTCTGGCTGATTCGGAAGAGTGAACTCCGGGCGGCGAGGATCGCCAGCCCTTGAGTTTCCAACTCCCTGGTCGAATTCATGGACTTGGTCGCTTCCCTGACCAGTCTCTTTGACGGTGGTATTTTGCTCCCCTCTGGTAGATTGATTCGGTCTACTCAGTAGAGTCTTCAAACAGTCGGTCATTGCCTTGGACAGGGCCAGTGATATTTCCTCAATCTTTATAGCAGTTAACTCTTCCATCACCTTGTTTGAAACTTGATCGTATGTAGTAGGAACCTGCAGATCTACTTCTTCAGCATGTGGTTCAACAGTAGGTTGCTCTGGCTGTGGAACCTGAGTTCCCTCTTGATTAGCCAGAGACTCTCCACTCTCCTGGTTGACGTTTTCTTTTCTCCTTGGCGCCATAGTGCGGGTCCCACTGGGCGTGCCAAAAATATGTTTGCACAATATTTGGTGTTGCGGGCGTGCCAGGTGCGAAGTGCACCAATTTGCGTAAAAACAACGAAAATCTAACTTCTAAAAACTTGACGATTATGGATACTAAATTCGACCGTCGGTTCTAATCTCCTAAAATGACTACGACGCCAAAATAAAGAAAACTACTGGAATTTGGGGAATAAACTCCTGACATCATTTATATTTTCAACAAACAGTAGGAATTTACAAAATATGGAAATATAACACAAATAATTGCTGAAATCTAGAACTAGAAGACGCTAGAAATGTACTGGAAATACTTGAAAACTAGTGCAATGAAAGATTGAATTTTGCAGAGAGTATTTGCAGATTTGTCTGTGTAGAGTTGTCTGTTTGTGTCGTTTGCCGATTCCTCCATTTTCTTTACTGTGCGATGCGGTGCGGTGCAGTTCTTTCCACTCCCCCATGACTCACGATCTTTTCCCATTTTCTCCAACGATCTCCTCCTCTCTCCACGATCTCTTGGACGTTATCTGCTTATTTAAATAGGGCTTCTTCTTTTTCTCTATCAATTTAAATTTTTGGGCTTAGACAATTAGTTGGGCTCAATTTAATTTTTGGTGCAAACAATTTCTGCAAAAATCATTAAAAAAAACCCTTGCACAGAAATCTGAGATGGCTTTATTCCTCAGGTACACTCTGTTTCATCTTCTCTGTCATTTTCATCGTGTGAATTTCAGATATTTTGTTTGATTTCACGTCCCAAGTGCAGCCGAAATGAGTTCACACATTTTGTGTTTCCTTCATTGGAAAAGAAGAATTTGATTCCTGTAAGTTTCGGTTATGAATTGAGATAAGACTAAAAAAAAAAAAAAGAGCCCATCAAAGAAAAGTTGAAATTTTTTTAAGCTTTGTGCGGAATTCGATCGGATGATTTGAGTTCTCTTGGTCTTGCATGCGCATGCAAGTGTTGATTGTTTCATGCATGAGTGGTTTGATTCAGTGTTTTAGTTGGTGATAACTTTCGCTCGTGACTTTTGATCATCGCTCGTTGCGTTTTACTTCATCAGGAGGTTTTCGATCTTGTTCTTTGTTTTTTAGATTATTTTGTGCATTTTGTTGGTTTAATCCTTACCTTCTGGGTTTGTTTCAGAATTCTGTTGTTTGGGCGATTGAGACATTTGACGATTTTTTTATTATCATATTCTGTCTTCTTTTTTTTTAGTTTTTTGTATTTTCACTTGCTAAATCCGAACAAACAACATATATTTTAGGTGTCCATTTAAAGGAATATCTCTGGCAGGATATCTCATAAATGAACCTGAGACTGGTTTTAGTGAAATTCTGGCCTATGTTTCCCCTGAGAAACAAGTGAGATGATCGAAGGAATGCCATTTATTTTTCAGTTGCTCATTGTTGATAAACTATGAAATGGTATAATCTTGGAAATTACTTCTGGACGAAGAATTATGGATTGATTTGTCTTTCGGAAGCTCTTTTCCAAATGAGGTAAATAGAAAACTCTAATTAACTTTTACACGGGAGGCGTTTTTCGGAATACACAAACTTGATCGGAAGCATAACTATACTTGCCCTTAGCTTGTCGATTCGTAAATTAAAGAATCGATCAATTCCACAGTATATGTTATATTTTGCAACCATATAATTGTATAAGAAGCACTTAGCAAGTTGGAGACAAATGGTTGAGAAGCAAGCTGACACATGTTTAATTTGAAACGTTATAACCAAGCTTGTTTAGAACTCATAGCATCATAGACTTGCTTTATCATTTTTGCTTGTTTTGAAAGTTTAGTAACAGTACAAACATTAATAGCCCCTAAAAAACAACCCACATCTGAGGAAGTACAATAAGAGAAACACAGAAATGAATCTCCAAAAACTTTGATTAAGGTTTATTGCGTGTGACAGAAGGTTCAATGATAGAATCTTATGTAAAAACCAGTTCCATTTCTAGACAAATTATTGTTGATATCACATTTTTGACAGGTTTGGCAACTTTTAGTATTGAGACGCAATGATTAACTCATTCCTTTTGCTTCACTTACTTCACCTCCTGTTTTTAATTCCTTCAAACTGAGAGTTGCCTTTGCATGTTCTTGTCCATTATGGGCTACTTCAGCACATGCATGTTTTGAAGCCCAATCCTGCTCGAGAGAAAGATCTTTGCAGGTTTCATGCTGATGATTTTGTCTCATTCTTGAAACGGGTCACCCCAGATGCACAACAAGACCTAGCTAGGCAGCTGAAGAGATTTAATGTTGGGGAAGATTGCCCTGTTTTTGATGGTCTTTATATCTTTTGTCAAACTTATGCTGGAGGATCCATCGGAGGAGCAAGAAATTAAATCTCGGACATTGTGACATTGCTGTGAATTGGGCTGGTGGCTTGCACCATGCAAAAAATGTGAGGCTTCTGGGTTCTGCTATGTGAATGATATTGTTCTAACAATTTTATAACTCCTCAAAGCTCATGAGGGGGACTGTTCACACGTAAAATTGCTAATATATTTGTATCACTTGCTGTTTTGTGGAATGTGAAGGCATGACCAAGCTGCTCATGTTTCCGTAACATAATTAAATTGACATTTTAAAATTCGTATTGTACCTACATTTGATGATAAAATTGAAAAAAAAAATGGAAATATTTAAGAAATTTGTGAATCAGGACATGATCTTGATCATAAATTATGCAACACATTTTAAGTTGCTACTTTCATTACGGTTCGATCTGTTAATGTAATTTAATTTCCCTTCATGATGGTTGACTAAAACATTTGACAAGAGATGTCGGCTTTGTTTTATTTCCATATTCTATTTAATTAATACCAATTGAACTTGACAGAATTCTTGACATATGTGAATTAGTTGTCATGAAATAAACCATTACTAAACTGAAATTTTTATCTAGGACAGTGATTTTCCTGTCTGAAAACTTTTGCAGCGTGGATCTCAGCGTGTCTTTCAATTATCTTATCCACTGTTTTGGTGATTTTTCAGCTTTTTTAATGTTTTCCTCACATAATTGTTTAATATATTCCATATTCATTAGTCATTTAATATCTTTGATTACTGCAGTGTGTTTTATACTTGGACATCGATATTCACCATGGTGATGGGGTTGAGGAGGATTTTTAACTCACTGACAGTGTCATCACTGTCTCATTTCATAAGTTCGGAGATTATCTCCCTGGTACCGGTGACATACGAGATATTGGATACTCATAGGGGAAATATTATGCTCTCAACATTCCTTTAGATGACGGAATTGATGATTATATATAGCTATCAATCCTTGTTTAAGCCGATAATGAGCAAGGTGATGGAAGTTTTTCGGCCAGGGGAAGTTGTCTACAATGTGGAGCTGACTCCCTATCTGGGGATAGGTTAGGCTGCTTCAATCTCACAGTTAAAGGTCATGCAGAGTGTGTCAGGTTTATGCGATCATTTAACCTGCCCCTTCTTTTGCTTGGGGGAGGTGGCTACACAATTCGTAACATTGCTCGTTGCTGGTGCTATGAGGTTCATTGTGTATTAAGCTTCGATGGTCTATAATTTCTATTAATGGATAAATTTTTTCAGGTTTTACCCCATGTGGACTTTGTAATTCTAAAACCATATTTCATCTTAGAGGATATACATTTCCACGCTTATGATAAGACCATTCTTTGTAAAAAATTGCCACAAATTTAGAAAAAAGATTGTTCATGTTTGTATTGTTTCTAGATTTATTCAACAAGTATTATTATTCTGAATTATACTTGTTTTCAATGTATGATGTTTTCTTTGGCTGAAAAGAAGAATATTAGAGTTAAAGAAGCTCCATTTGTGATTTTTGATGTGCTTCTTATACGTTTTTATTTCTTGGGCAGACAGGAGTGGCACTTGGAATTGAGATTGATGATAAGATGCCTCAGCATGAATATATTGAGTACTTTGGCCCCGACCATACTTTCACAGTTGCTCCTAGTAACATGGAAAACAGACATTCTCAGGATTTGTTGGAAGCAATAAGAGCGAAGCTTCTTGCAAATCTCTCAAAACTTCAACATGCACCAAGCACACAGTTCGAAGAAAGGCCACCTGAAACCGAACTTCCAGAGGTTGGTTTTTGTAACCGTGTACTTGTCCAGTTATAAGCTTCCTTGCCAAACACCTGACTTCTTGTAGAACTTATTTCCATATCTGCATTCGATTATATTATATTCTTTAGTTGGTATTTTACTTTCTGTTATTTCATTACCAAAGTAAGGTTCACATTACAACACCTGTCTTATGTTTTGTGCATCCACAATGAAAGATGATGTGATGGAAGTTCTTATAAATGCATTGTATACAGGAGGGCGATGATGGAGATGATAAAGATGAAAGGAAAGATCCCCAATCTGATATTAATGCTGTTTATGAACGTTATACTTCTATCTTCTCTGCTTCTTTTCTAATCAACTTCTATCTGTTAGTATACTTCATGTAACAATCATCATTATATCCATGCAGTAAGTTTTCACCTGACAGAGATTTGTTGAATATGAGCCAAAGATAAGGTATCTTTCCTTTTGAATATTCAACAAACCGAAATTTGTTGAATATTTTATTTGCTACCACCATCAAATTTATTCTTTTTTCTTGTCTCTTTTCGGGCTTTCTCTTTATTCATTGTTGTATGCACAAGATTATTGGATTATATCATGTCAATTCATTTTACTTACAGAACGTTACATCTATTTCTCTCAAAATTTTCACAATGATGTGGCTGTTGGTGAGCCTGCTAATGTAGTGGACTCAACCATCATTGAGGCTCCAAGCTTGAAGGTATACCATGCTCGTTCTAGAGATATCGTTTCTGCATTCACCAAAAACGACAACCTTGAAGGTATACCGTACTCCAACGTCCCTAATTCGATAATCGCTTCCTTGTTTAACAATTCAAATCATGTTCTAATCTCTACCAGGCTTGCACATTGGGTGAAGAAACAACCACCATTGCAATAGATGCAACACATGTGGAGCCGGAACAAGAGAACTCGAAAAAGCCGAATGATCAACCTGAGGAGATGGGTCAGAAATGTTCATCATTTCAATTGTTCATGAAAACTACATGATTTTCATTAACTTATGGAGTTGTGTAAATGCTTATTTTGGATGCAAATGGTACTTTTATGTGAGAAATTTCGGGATTTGTATGATATATTATGTACTCGTGGTTGATATAATAACTTTAGGTGCAAATACTGATTTTCAGTATGAAATTTTGGGCTCTTTGTGCGGTTGTACTTGTGCGCACTGTGCTTTTTATTAAGATTCTTTGTTCATTGGCAAACTTGTGTGAGCAAATAGATTATTTTTTTATTAAAATGAAAAATCTCTTTCTCGTGAGTGTGTGTTTTTTTTTTAAAAAAAAAAAACAAAAAACAAAAACCCGTCATGTCTGAAAATGAGAGTTTTCATTTGATAAATTATTAAAATAATTTTTTCCTTTTATATATATCGGTTTATCTCCATTCGATTTTTTTCTATAAATATTCTTATTAAAAAAATTTAAAATTTAAAATAAAATTTAAATTTTCGGATTTTTAATATTTTTTCATAGATTTAATTTTTCATACAAAAACGAAATAAGGTCTTAAAAAAAAGAAAAAGGAACATATATTTTAGAGATTATAAACGCTACCCAAAAACATTATTTTGTTTATATTATGGCTCAAATATTATGTATAATATAAAACAAAACCAAGTTTATTACAAAAATTAATTATTAAAAAGTATCTTTGTTTTCTTTCCTATTTTCATCATAGTACTAGTATTATAAATATATATAATATATATAATATATATATATATATATATATATATATATATATATATATATATATATATATATCCCGTCACTTCAGTGTTGTCTATTATATTGTTTTTACTTTCGAAAAAATATATTATAATTTATACTGTTTATTTAAATTTAAATTCTCTTTTATCCCATACATTTATTCTCAATTAATTATATTGCTATTCATTTGAATTTGTTAACATCAAGTACTTTCCGCTTAATAAAAACTATAACTAATGGTAACAGAACAATTATAATATTTTAAATCGTACAACAAACACATGCATCACATTTTGTTCATTCTTCTAATAGAAACAATTATTAGACATAACGGAACTTATTGTAAAATATATTGTCGTAAAAAAAACTCAATGTTAACATAATATGATGTTTACTATTAAGCGCGGAATTGAAATTAATTAAACTTGTAAGCTCATCAAAACAACTTATAAAACAACTCTCATTTCTACAGTAGATATTGATTATTATTGCAATTTGGCAACAATCGCGAAGCCGTAATTACCTACACTTATTACATATTATACTATGTGCTACGGGTTGGACGGTGTACGTATTTTTGGCACCGTTTGGTACGACTACGAGGTATTAGTTGATTGTATATCTTTGTTTCATCTAAATTTTGTCTTAATTTATTTTATATACACATTTGAATCAAATTTAAAGGATTAGAGTTATACTAATCATGTGTTTATATATATTAATTTATATATATATTTATATATATTAATTTATCATTCATATATCGTACATAATCACATCTCATGAGTTTAAGACCGAAGTTAAAATTCTAACCAACCCGATTGGATGCCACCATCAATAAAACGATTTCTGAAAAAATATGACTTTTTATACTAAGAGTATTACTTTTTATTGTGAATATCGGTAGAGTTGAACCGTCTCACAGATAAATATTCATAAGACCGTCTCACAAGACCTATTCTATAATTAATTGTATCATATATGATTTTATCACAATATCATTAGAATGAAATTGATTTTAAAACGGTTGGTGAATAAGATATGTATATATATTTAAATTATTATGTTAAAATTCGAATATTATTCGGCCTCGGATCGAATATTAAAATATCTAAAATCATGTTTTGAAAAAAGAAAAAAGAAAAAAAAAGATCTTACTTCTTAATGCATATTTGGTCCTTGGATCGTGATATCTTTGTGTTAGATTCATTGTACTTGTGGCTTCGTATGATGTACGTTCTCCCCACCCCCATTTTTTTTCCTCAATTGCCGACGACGAAAAGTCATATACTTTTGAATGTAAAAGAATTTTTTCTCTAAAATATTTTTAAATATTTAACTTCCTAAAAAAAGTTGTCCTTTTATGAAAATTAATATATATTTTAAATCGTAAATCAGTTCAAGCACCACGTATCTATAGTCTGCTCTCCTCATAGTGGCGATTATTACGACTCAACATCCACCACCTAATAATTACACTCTTTTCAATCAATTATAATCGAACAAGTGACTGATACTGATGGTTGAATCAAGCTATTTTCGTTTTTCCAAAAACTATAGCCAATGTCAACGGTATAACTCAAATATCTTAAATCATATATTAGTTTTAATTGTTTATCTAACAGGATAATTATTACACTTCAATAAAAAAAAAAAAGATTATTAATAACAAAGAAACAATTTATAAACTAAAAAATATATTTCACAAGGGACATATCAAATTAACCCCTCGAATTTGTGTGTATTGTATAATTGACAAACTTATTTGAAATTGTGAATAAATGGGGTAAGCAATGATGGAGACTTGTGCAAAAATATATTTGTTTTGCATGAAGAAAGTGACCAAAGGGGGATAATGAGGCCTCATTCGTCACGATTGTTCCCATTTTTAAAATTAATAGCACATAAAAAAAAAAAACCAAATTTTTAATGAAGTTACAATTTAGTCCTTGCAATTCCTTTACGATTAGTAGGAAATGTCCACAGTTGTTGAATAACGAAGTCTTTTTCTCTTGATTTCAGATATATTCAAACGTGTTTTTCTAGTTTTAGAAAAGCAAGATCATAAATTTCAAAATTACTATTACTTGTTTATATAGTGTTTCATGTTATTTAATATGAATTTCAAGTTCGTTCAATAATGTAAGTATTTGAAATCCATACTACTTTGTGTACATAAGTAAGATGTGAATTTAAGATTTCATCTACTGTTTCATCGTTAATAATAAAACTATAATCGAAATTCTCTCAATGCACCTTGAAAGAAAAAAAAAAGTATTTAATTAAAGTTCTTGTGGTGATTTGTAATTATGATTGGGAGATGGATTTGAAATTCATAGATTCGATATTTTTATTTTTTTATAGTGAAACAATAAAATAAATCTTGAATCAACTTCTTACTTATCTATACATTAGTAATACAAAAGTGAAATTAATTTCAAATGACATTCTTTCATCCTTATTAACATGAAATATTATGTAAACATGTAAGGGATGCATTTAAAATTTTAATCTCACTTCTCTAAAAATACAACTACATTTGAATAAATTTGAAATCTATATATTTGAAATTCATCAATCCAATCACAATATAAGTGACGGAGTTTTGGAAATTTTATGATTTTGTTCATTATTGGCTACGTAGTGAATTGAAGAAAGTGATTTAATATAATGTGGGGGTACAAATATTTTTATTTTTTAAAATTTCGAATATTTCATATAAATAAATATTGTTGCTGATGCTCATCATTCTATATCATCTTTTTATCTACTGTTTTAAGATTATAAGATTTAGTCTTCTTGCTGCACATGGCCAATTTTATTTTTTTAAATTTCGAATATTTTGTATGTTTATCAACACTGATGTTATTTAACAATCACATAATTGCTAAACAATATGTCTCATAGTACAGTATAAACCAAAATCAGTTTATATCATAAATACGATAAAAATGGAATCGTCTTTACAATAATAATTCTAAAAACGATAAAAATCTGCGAAAGCGTTTATAACTTTAATTAAAAGTCACAAGACCATATTCTTAATTAAAATTCTTCGTCCGTCCACTATCAGCCCCAAAACTGGTGTCCGACTCTTCTTTCTTTATTTCTTTTTCAGATTTGTCTAGGTAGGGTAGAGTAAGGAGTGAGTGATATGGTCGTCACTCAGCAAGTGGGGGCCGTTCGAGCACAACATAACAAAATGCATAATTTCAAAAATCACATGACTTGCACAACATCATTCATAACACATACATAACATTGACCAGACACTGGTATTTCCTCTACTTTATATGGTTTACTGATAGTAGTCCCTAATTTTTACTACTCTAAGGGGGCGAAGCCATATAGCGGTTATATCCTCACCGCGTAAGAGTCATGTCATGGTTGGGATTCCCTCTCATATCAAGTTGAATTATCACAGTGCCTAAAATCATATGACAACCAACACAAAAATGAAGTATATAAAGAATATGTACTCGACTGGATTTATGAAAAACGAAATAAATATGCATATGCGAAATTTTAACTTTAAAACAAGCCCACTTACCTTAGACTGGAAGAAAACGTGAAGAACTGAAAAATCATAGAAGAATCATGCAACCGACACCTCGAAAACGCAGCAGCACATCTAACGAGCCGCATTGTAAAATTTGTTGCGCCTTATTGCGCTGTTGGATCAGGCTCAAACTTAGATATTACGTTCACAAGTAAGTCAAATGAATTATGAAAGGTGGAGATCGGGTTTGAAAGTCGTTTTGTCCTGTTTATGGATGAAAAACTGTAGGTATGTTGTTACCACCTAAAATCTGAACACTTTCTTGCGAATGATATAAACAAAACACTACCGTTGGATTTTGCTTAAATTTGGATATGTTGTTCAACAAATATGAAAACATATTCTGAAGGTGGAGATCGAATTCTAAATACTCGAGCGAGAGAAACAAATTTCTGAATATGGACAGAATTTTGATGACTCGTGCAGAATTTTGGGAGAAAATTTTGAAAATTCTTGGGAGAGATTAGAGAGAATATTCGAAAATCTTGCATATTTCCATAATTTGATTGATATTGTTTTCAAAATTTGGAGATGCTCCTTCCATAAATTTCGAGATACTCTTTCCATAAATATTGATATGCTTCCTTGTTGAGAAAAGATTTCCTTCCAATTAGTTGGATATCCAGCCTTAATTTACTGTGTATCTTGCACTGGATTTCGATTTCTATGTATTTATTGGCTTGAAAGATTTACTGCACACCGTGTATTATTTATATTTTCGAATTTATTATAACTCGAAATAAATTCTTATATATGTGTATATTTAATTAATTATATGTCCACAAATTTGAGTTCTCACATACGTAACATAGGAAAATTGTTGTCCTATCTAGCGCCATGTCACTACTTCAACTAAATTGAACTAAAAACTACAAAAAATGATAATGGCTAAGATCCAACTTTAACTTTAGAAGACGAAAAGAGAAAAAATATATATATATAACTAAATTGACTATAAATTATTGCCTGCAAGTTAATTATGTTATGATTAAAATTTACTTAATCATGTTTTATATAAAGTATTTGTATATAATTTGTTAGTAAATATATAAAGCAGGCAAATATAGTATAGTTTGGTTGAATAACATATGAAATCTAGACAATTGAGGGAAATTCTTTGGATTAATTCAACTAATCAAGAAATGGAACAAGTTTAAATGGGAAATTATTGTATTAAATCCTTGCTATCTTTGGTGTGCCCAATATATTAACTATATTTTCTTCAATAATTAACTATATTTTCCTTCGAAATTAAACAACAATTAACTATTTTCCCATTTTCAATAATATCCTTTTCCTAAATAGAAATTTCTAGACTTGTCCCCACTCAACCTGATATGTATGCTTCAGTTTTGATATGCTCGATGTAGGGGTGTTCATCGATCGGTTCGTTTCGGTTCAATTCGATTTTTTATTTTGGTTTTTTATTTTTTCAATTTTACAAATATATAATCCGATATCCGAACCATTTTTCTTCGGTTCGGTTTTCTACCAAAATGATTTGGTTATTTCGGTCGATTATTTTGATTTTGATACAATTATTTAAATTAATAAGATAAATATATTGTAAAATATAATATGTTATCTTTCTTAAATGATTTCTTAATAAAATATTTAAATATAAAGTTTAAATGAATTACATAAACAACAATCAACTAAATATTGTTCAAAATTCATAATTCACAAAATATAATCTCAAAAAATATATAATAAAAATAAAATTATTAATTTAATGAAATTTCGGTTTTTTCGGTCGATTCGGTTTCGAAATGTATAATCCAAAACCGAATCAAATAAATTTCGGTTTAACATTTATATCCGAATTATAAAATTCGGTTTTCGTTCAATTTAATGTTCGGTTTTTTCGGTTTTATCCGAAATTTGAACATCTCTAGCTGGACGCCTCCAAAATGTTCGTGCGAACATCTCTGGGCGTCCACAGGTGTATAATGTAACTAATAGTTTTTCATGTAATGGTGAGTAAAAATTGGAAATATTACTACCTCTCAACCCACATATTATTATCTTTATTCCTCTATAAAAATTGTCTTTCTCACATTGTCAAATCCCTCATAATGCACACCAAATCCAAATCCAAATGGAATCAAGTGCTTCAACTCTCAATCTTCATCCCTCATCAAGCCACAAAGCCAACAGAGAGAAAAAAGGGGTTCTGATTTTTGACACATCCATTATAGAAAAACAAGAAAACTTCCCTGCACAATTCCTTTGGCCACACGAGGACTTAGCCTATGTTTCACAAGATGAGCTTAATGAGCACCCTATAGATTTGAAGGGCTTCTTCAATGGTGATTTGGAAGCAATTAGTCTTGCTGCAAAACAAGTAAGCGTTGCTTGTTTAAACCATGGCTTCTTTCAAGTTATCAATCACGGTGTAGGTGCAAGTGCAATCCGCTCTGCTTACGAGCATATGGATGCCTTCTTCAAGCTCCCTTTGAGCAAGAAGCTTGCTCAGAAAAAAAAACCAGGCGATCTTTGCGGGTATTCTGGTGCTCACGCCGATCGTTTTTCGTCCAAATTGCCCTGGAAGGAGACATTCTCCTTCACTTATGAACATGAACATGATCAAGGACTTGATGTGGTTGACTACATCAAATCTGTCATGGGGGAAGAATTCGAAGATGCCGGGTGAGATTCAATTTTCATCACACACATAAACATAAATATGTATGTATAACTTAAATCCAGTTACATATGCAATTTCTTCTGCATGGTCATTTCCAATATTGCTTAAATTCTTATAGTAGTTCTATTTTTTCCTCTTATTTAGGATTGTTTATCAAGAGTACTGTGAAGCGATGAAAAACTTGTCCCTCGTCATTTTCGAACTCTTGGCAATTAGCTTGGGAGTTGATCGGTTCCATTTTCGCCGGTTTTTCGAAGACGGTGTCTCGATCATGAGAGGAAATAACTATCCACCTTGCAAGAAAGCTGGCCTCACTTTTGGCACCGGACCGCATTTTGATCCCAATTCCTTAACCATACTTCACCAAGATCAAGTTGGAGGGCTCGAAATCTATTCGGACAACAAATGGCGAGCCATTCGCCCTCGTCCCGATGCCTTTGTTGTCAACATCGGTGACACATTTGTGGTAAGAATGTATACATTAATTACCTTAAGTCAGATGTCATGTTGCTGTATTTGGTGTTGTGTATGCTTGCATGTGCGCATGAGTACTCAAGAAATGATAGGCTCTCTTTCAACTCTTTTGGAGAAACATAATACTTTTGCATGCATTGAATGTGGTAACTTATATTAGTGTAATGAGTTCGATAGGAAAAACAAAGATACGACAAGTGGTTCGTCACATTTGTGAGTACAATGAGAAATGTTTAATCAATCAAGGACAACAGAAATTACATACAGATGAATATATTACATGTGTACTTTTTCATATTATAAATTTTATTACACAAAAATATATATATAAAGCTTTTAGTGACATCACTTATGATCAGTTCTTTCAATCTCCATTCCCAAGTGCTAAAACGGTGGCCAGTTTATCATAAATCAGTCAGTTTTTTTGTCTTTTTGCCTGTTTGAAAAGTCTTATGCAAATATATATATATATATATATATATATATATATATATATATATATCCCATTTAGCAGGAGAATTTATGTAAAAAAAAATTGAAGTCGTAGAAAAAATTTAAAAGATATAAAGGGTTCTTGAAAATTCTGTTAAATAATTGGTTTTATGATCAAAGATATAGAGTTGTCGAAAATTCAGCTAAACAATAGGTCAAGAAACAAAATGAAAAGATATAAAGTTATTCTTGAAATCCTGTGGAATAATTGGCTAATTTAGAATATAAACTGTGCAGCACATATACTGCAAATTTGGTCAGTACAATATCAATATACCACCCACAGGAGTATACCTATATCTGTAAGACAAAATACAAAGAATTTGCTAATATATAAAGTCAACAAAAATACAAATATCGACCAATTAAAATTAACATCCCATTTTTGTACATATATGCAGGCTTTATCGAATGGGAGATACAAGAGTTGCCTTCACAGGGCAGTGGTGAACAAGGATAAAACAAGAAGATCGCTTGTATTCTTTGTGAACCCTAAAGAGGACAAAAAGGTGAGGCCCCCTAAGGATCTTATGCGCAGAGAAGAGACAAGCAAGTACCCAGATTTCACATGGTCGGATTTGAGAGACTTCACTCAGAACCACTACCGGGCAGATACTGCTACGCTACAAAACTTTGTCCAATGGCTTCATATTCACAAACCTTCAAAAAAAACACAACCTTAAATATTATTGGTGCCGATATTTGGGTTTTCTTTATGGAAAAATAAGGGTTTTTTGGTTTTGTTTCTTGTATGTTTTTCGTTTTTGGTCATATTGTCGGTCATTTTACAGTCTTATTCCACTAAATTGTTTTTTTCGATTTTAAACCATTTTCATCTGAATACTGACGTGACATCAGAAGAAAATGTACAAGTAAGTGGATTAAAACTTTTGAATTGACGGATAATTTGATCATAAATTAAAAAACGTACACATCACATAGCCAAAAATATATACAATTTCCCATTTTTCTTTTTTCTTGTTTTTTTTTCCGGTTACCTTTGGATGCTTTGATTTTCATCATGGGGTTGGCTTGTCTTCTAGTTCGATAGAATATGGGCAAGTGTGGGGGAGTTCTTGAGGTGGTTTATCTTCTTTTTGTCTTTCTTTTGGATGGAATGGTGCATCGTTGTTTTCAAGCACGCAAGTATGTAAGTGTGTGACACCTTAATGTATTTGTATTTATTGTGAGGTTTGGCAATTGGATTTCGATGTTTGGTATTTTAGAGAGTTTTCATTATGATAATTAATGTTATTTGGCTATATTATTGAAAGGGTCTTAAATATTAGTGAGACCTCCCATTGAAAGTGCAATGGGAATAAAAAAATTAGGGTGATCAAGTCTAAATTATTATTTATATATATAATTTCTTATATTTGGTTATAGATAGGGAATTTGCCCTCAATAAAATTGACTTGTCTTTGTCTTCTCATGTGGCCATCTGTACATTTCTAACCAATGTTTTTATAACTGGATCGGTGATCAAACTGGTTTAGTTTGAAAAACGGTTCAACTGGTCGGATCGGAAAATTGTTATATTATATATAATAATAATATGATATCATAAATAATATATTTTAAATTATAAAGATTTTAAATTTGCATGTAAATAATAAAAAAGATATAATACAAAAAATATATATTTACTAAAGTTTAAGAGCAGGAGGTCTCTTGTGAGACGGTCTCACGAATCTTTATCTATGAGACGGACCAACCATACCGATATTCATAATAAAAAGTAATATTTTTTTATGGATTACCCCAATAAGATATATGTTTCACAAAATACGACCCGTGACATCGTCTCACACAAGTTTTTGCCAAAGTTTAAACATAAATAGTTATATGTTTTTTAAAAACAAAAACAATAAATTAAATAAATTATATTATTGATAGAATAATATTTTTAACGAAACCCAAATTCCAAATGATCATGTATATATATAACAAAATATTAAATTTAAAAAAAAATAAAAAATTCTAAAAACCAGTTGAACTTTTTTCCGTTTCATAGCCGGTTCGATCGGATTTTGACCAGTTTTGATCGCTAAAACAATTTTTTAGGGTTGTTGCGTACCAGAACCGTAACCAATTTTTAGTCGAACCGATCGGCCCGATCTGGTTTTGAAAGCACTTTTCGGACAAATTAAACTCTAATATTCCATATAAGCTCAATCAATTATTCTCACCACTTTTATTATTTGCTTGGTCTTTGAAGATAACTTTTGTAACATAAATGGAAAATTGTGATTTTAGTAATCTTTGTAATTTGACATGTTTTAGTCTTATAATTTATCAATATTTATTTTCCATCTCGTATTTTTTTTGTCATTATTTTTGCAAAAACCTACTAACTCTTTCGAAATTTGTTTATTTTATTTGACATCGATGTTCTTATATGTAGCTCATGTAACGAGTATAAACTCATATTACACACATCAAATAAATCTAAACAAAAAAGTGAAAAATAAATCAAAATGACATTCAATATTTCAAAATGATAGGAAAAAAGCTTGTCGTTCCCTATAATTTTACTTAGATAGATTTTAATATGAATGATCTTGTTATATGAGTTATGTAGGAGAGTATCAGTTCCAAATAAGCAATATTTGATAGATTCAGTTGTTTCGGGTGAAATGACCAAAATAGAAAATTCTAAGTTAGTAGATGAAAACCAAACATTAACAAATTGCATGACTAAAAGCAAACACAAATCAAATTACATTATTAAAATTGTAATTTTATTTAAGGAAAATTGTGTAAAACAAAATATAGAATAAATGAATTGTTTTCAAGGTAAGGCTATAATTTTAAAATATGATTATAAATGTATGAGAATTGAATTGACATTCCTAACACCATTCATTTCCTTATGCTTGTTACATCAATAGGAATGACTAATGAGAGAATCATTGTTTTTATAGAATCATATTCCATTACTGCGTGATTATTGTCAGTGCTCATATATTACAATTTTAACATAAAATACTCAAAAAAAAAAGTCGAACGAGCTATGTGAGTCGATTAAAAAAGTAATTTGGACCCCTCGCTAGCTCATGCGCGCCATGGGTTGGGTCCATAACAGTCTCGGGTACCAGTCGGGTAATCTAATATTCATCTTTTTAGGTAAATAAAATTTATTTAATTTCCATATATCTAACCAGGATGTACCAAGGTCTTGATTGTGTAATTAAGTCAGCCGCGTTATGTTGGCCTTAGGCGAGTTGTGTCCCTTCATTCGAAACGGTTCATAACTTTTCATTTTACATAAACAGGAATTTCCTGGGAAATCAAATTCATTGCTT
Source organism: Primulina eburnea (assembly GCF_022965805.1). Taxonomy (NCBI): domain Eukaryota; kingdom Viridiplantae; phylum Streptophyta; class Magnoliopsida; order Lamiales; family Gesneriaceae; genus Primulina; species Primulina eburnea. Next base: position 39,891,052 of record NC_133111.1, on the reverse strand, counting down.
CTCTTTTCATTCTGAATTATGATTCGAGGTTCGAAACAATTCCACATAGAGTTTCTACATGTAAAATAGGATACTTCTTTTAAGAATTTTATTGCTCGTCGAGTTTTGAAGTTCGTTGTATTTCTAATCCAAAGTCGTTATATCTTGGGATGTATCGACAAAAATCTGTAAACCACCATAGATAAATGTTTGAACTCTTGCATCGACTAAAATCTGTCGATGGACAAGCTGTAAGCTTTCGGTACAAAAAAACTTTATTCTCAACAATACAAAATAGATGATAACAAAAAGACTTTATCATTTATTTTGTCAAATTTCAATGTCCGTCTATTATTTTGCTGATTTTGCAATGTTACTCATTGTTTCAATGTGGTGCAGACATGGCACTAATGTGGCAGTCACACATTAGAGTTCTCAATGAAAAAAAGACTAAATTTTCAAGTAATGAAAAATAAAAGGTTAAGAGTGAAATATGACAACATGGAAGATCCAAACTGCAAATAGGTAAATATATACAACTAAAATGCAATTTGTTGGTCCATGATGATAATGATAACAATAAATAATAATAATTTCGCTACAACACTCTAGTGGAAAGACTCAAATTGAAAGGAAAAATAATAATAGGCTAAAATCGTGAATTTCCCGACAACATGATTAAAAATTAAAAATGTGCACATCATATTGATCATATTTTTTTTTATAGAAGCCCTGGCCCCTCAACCAGTCAATTATAGCATGTGCACGTCTCTTCCTCTCACGCGATCCCCCCTAGCCCTTGAACCGACCCTTGTGCAGCCACCCTAAGACCATCATGCAGCCGTCCTAAGTCTCCCGGTCAAGCCATAAATGGCAGCTAACCATCGTGGCCCTCAAAGTGTCCTAGCCGAAGAGTCCTTGTCCCACAAGAGTTCTATTTTCGAGCAACCCCTTCATGCTTCATGTCCAGCCCTTGTATCAGCTTGTCTAGGCCCTTAAACTCTCTTAAACTTGTCCTTTCCCATATCCCTATGATGGCATCCTTTTCATGCACCATTAACACAGGTTTTGGATCATGAAATCATGAGTTTTTGACAAAGCATGGCATAAAAACAAAAATAAATGCAAGGCAACATATTTTTATGTAAATATACATCAAATCCATAATATGGTGTGATAGATAAGAAAAATAAGACTAAGGCGTGTCTTTGTGTATATTACGCTCAAAAACAATTTTGCGATGCGAGGACTCGACGAGGAGAAGACCCTATGCTGATTTTCCTTCCAAAACTCACGAGTTTTTCCTTCAAATTTTCATGTTGTGTGTGTTTGGTGTGTTGCCGAAGAGTCCTTGTATTGTTGTGTGATATGTGTGTGTGTTTTGTGTGGATTGTGGGAGGGTTTTTTGACCTTTTATTTTAGTTAAAACATGTTGCAAGTTTGAGCCAATTAGTCAAGTATAATAGGCTCATTAAACCCATTAGTTATTGTTTAATATATTTTGTTTAGGAAAGTTTGTGAAAATAATAGTCGAGTTCTCAAAAAGTTCATATTTTCGTCGAAAATCGAATATCGTTTAAAAATACTTCTCGGCATATAAAATCACCTAATTTTTGAAAATACCACACAACATATACCATATATTAAACAATTAAAAATAATTAATAAAATTGTTTTGCCTCATATAGCCCCCAGTCTCCATTCTTCGATCGCGTCTCGAATAAGCTTTAAAACACACTTTTATACATTCATGTAGAAAAGTGCATTTTAAACATGTAAGCATGTACACTATATTTAATTTATGCAATTAAAACTATTTAATTAGTCATTTTCATTTTTTCTAAATTCGCATGCAGTTAGTATAGTTTATCACATTTTGGATCTTATGCATTTAGTTAGTTGTGTTAGTTGTGAGGTGTTGTTTTCTTTAATTAACAACTTAAAATAATATCGTACTTCATCAAATATTAGAAAATGTATATCTATTTGATAGTTTTTTTTAGTAATATAATAGTAAGATTTTAAATAATATATATACACACACATACATACATATTAATTGTTTTGTAGCCTAACTAAAAATTGTAAATATTATTATTATTTTGATGTGATGTCAATCGAGTAATACAATATTAGGTATAATGAAGTTCAGTTTTTTGCTACTCTAATGGTAGTGTGGTGACATAAACCTCATCAGTCATCCAACATAGAAGATGTATGAGTTCGATTCAAATTCTCAGGTAATAGTGAAAAACCCACCATCCATGTAATAATAATAAATAATAAAATTTGGAGCAATAATAAATAATAAAAAAATTAGTCAGAGCATCTAATAATTAGAAAATATTTTTTGCATAAATAATCCTTATTAATTTGATTTTTTTTTATCATATTGATTATCTAAATATTATTTACTCCAATAATTATATGAAAAATATAATTTTTACTTTTGACAAATTATTTTAATTTTAAATAATTATCTATCTTTAAAAAACTTGAAAAACAGAGAAGGGTAATTTTTGCATTTAGTTAGATAAAAAAAAAATAGGTTGAGTGTTGTTAACAAGTATTAGAGTTTAAATTACACGATTTTCGATCTCATGATCAAGAAATATAATCAAATATGATATATGAAATAGATTAAAACATGATGTCAATAACGATCACCGTTACGTCAGCGATATATATCCAATGCTATATTAGGACTTCAATTAGTTTTACTGAAAATGTTGCATAAAGTCTTATTATAATTAATAAACTATAACTTTAACTAATTAGATAACCAAAATTCAATTTAAACCAATTTTAAAAAAAAAAAAAACCGAATTTTCTTCTTCCTTTCTAATTAGATTTCTTTTCGATGCACTTCGAATGTGACAACAAAAATTGTAGCAAATCATGTCTAGTTCATTACAAAGATAACATAGAATACCATGTAACTTTTATATATATATATATATATATATATATATATATATATATATATCCAAGTTGATACAATCCATGAAGGATTCGTGGACGACATGGCTATAATGTAATCAGTTTAAAGTAGTATTCCGATCGGACTGTTCTTGGTTAAATAGATCAAAATGACTTTAGGTCCGTGTCGAGAATTCAACCAAAGTCTCACGTTGAAAATACACGAGAAAAGATCAATATGTCAATAAGATGAATGATATTTGTATTGGTATGCGGTCTTTTGGTAAAATCCAAAACAAATACACGAAGATTTATCTCCACAGTAGACAATATCCTATCATTGTGAAGATACGTGACTTTCACCGTTGAACGGTTCGAAAAACAAGACAATTAAGAAAATAATTTCAAATGGAAAATGTTAATCGCGCGACCTGGTTCGACACAATTTGAACTCATAAGAGTCCCATGTCTCACTCACTTATAAACCAACCAACCATACTTGGTATTACAGAGCATGCTACATGAAGTCTAGTACTAGACACAATGCAAGCTATAAATCCCTAAAGTGGTGGATCCATCCACAGGACTGAGGCCATAAATATCTTCCCATGTACAAAAAGACTATTAAATAACGAGCAGAGGAGACAAACAAATTTAGACTACAAAATCCTGACCCTGGTCTGCAGACAAAATATGACAATATCTCTTTTAAAAAAAACTAAAACCCAGTTTATATTTGATGCCAACAAGAGGAATACAAACATCTAGGAAACAAAGAAACCATATGCTTAGGTTGACAAATTTGCAGACATAATTTTAGGGACACTTATCATTCTTCATTTATCTTGCGACATTTCTATGGCCTTTGGTTCTGTAAAAGCCATACAAGATTTGTGTTCAAACCATATCTGAATCCATCTGTGATTTGATTGTTTCTCTCCAAGGCTCATGAATTCCTCACTTGCCTATGGTCCCATTGTTTTTTAGCTTCGAATTTTGACCATCTTTTCATATGCATAGTAGTATCTCTCTCTCTCTCTCTTGAAAATATCAGTGCTACCTATAGATATATAAATGATTGGAGGTCCACTCATTTATAGAAAATTAAACACACCATACATACATACATACATACATACATATATATATATATATATATATATACATATATATATATATATATGAGAGTTGTTACCCTGCACCCCAGGGGTGCAGGGTAACATGGGCGCCTGCACAGCTGGCACTGTGCTGACGCCCGCGCATAACGTAACAACGTTTAGCGACGGTTTCTGAGATTCCGTCGCTACTCGCGACGGTTTACCATAATCCGTCGTCACTAGCGACGGCTAATGTAAACCGTCGCTAAACACCAATTTTTTTTTAAAAAAAAAACTGACACAGAGGCGGCCTCACAATGGAAAGGGTGTTAAATAGGTGTTACACCCCATTCTGGATGCTCTTATGGACGTGATTTTGTATCCATACTGTAGATAAATTGAGATCAATCAACAGAATGCAAAATTTCCAAGATGTGCAGGGTATTTGAAGGTAAATTTTGTGTTTGAAAAATCAAACACTGAAGCTGTTGGATATAAAATCCGGTTTCGGTTGGTGTCCTATAAATCTTTAACAGCCGATAGAAAAAGTAGATTTACAAATTTTACCGAACAATGAAACACCTTGCACATCTTGGAAATTTTGAATTCTGTTGTTTGATCTCAATTTATCTACAGTATGGATACAAAATCACTTTCATAAGAGCACCCACAATGGGGTGTTAACACCCCTCTCTATTGTGAGTGAGCGTTTGTGCCAGTTTTTTTTTAAAAAAATTGGACAATTAGCGACGGTTTATTACAAACCGTTGCTAGTAGCGACGGATTTAAAAAACCGTCGCTCGTGGCGACGGAATCATAAAACCATCGCTAAACGTGGCGCCCAGCTGGCTCAGGCGCCCATGTTACCCTGCACCCCTGGGGTGCAGGGTAACAACCCTCTATATATATATATACATATATATATATATATATATAATTGTGATTTTTATACTTATGATTATTAGTAAACTTTGGAAAAAAATAGTTAGTACAGGAGTGTCAAATGTTGTAATATAGTGTATAATAACATAGATAGTAATGATTTTAACTGGAGATGATTTGCTGTATTATCATTGTTTTATTATAATTTATTAAGCTCTTCTATATAAAAATTATTTTTTATTTTGACTCTGAAGACATATTTATTTATTGTTGTCACAGATTTATTTGTTGGAAAATGGGTTAGTTCCAACGATTCTCGTCCGATAAAATTGAAAATTGGCTTGAAATTGAAATGTTCAATTTGAGCATATATTTTTAGGTATAGATTTTCTCAAAACCAATATCGGGTAAATGAATAGTGACGATCTGTGCGATCTTGATCATTATATCAAGATCTGACGGACTGGATTCAATAGTCGCCAAGAAATATGCCATGGCTCAACTAGTTGTTCTAACGAGTCCCATGACTTCGCCATGGATGGTCCATATGGGCTCAACACGGGCGTCATATCGACTACGTGTGGGAGCAAGCTCAATGTGTTGGCTATGCAAGGATTATTTCTTGTTTGCGAAAAGGTTTACCAAAGGATACATGAATAGGACTTCCCTATAACTTTCTTTTTCATAATAAAAATTAAATTTTTTTGTTCTCTCTATCTCTTTTATTTAATCCTAGTTTTGAATTTCAAAAAATTAGGTCCAAATTTCTAGGACTTCGAATCTTAAATTCGGTTTCTCAACAAAACATTAATGCTTAAATTTAAGTTTCTAAAATACTTTAAGAATTCGAAAACAGTTAAAATGGAGAAATTTTAAACATATCGCTACACCAACTTTGTAGTCATCTTCTGTTGGAAACCGATTTAATCATCTCCTGGTAACAGTAGTGCGGAACAATATCATTTTGAGTAGATCTCTTGTGAGACGGTCTCACGACTCTTTATCTATGAGATGGGTCAACTTTACCGATATTCACAATAAAAAGTAGTACTCTTAGCATAAAAAACAATATTTTTTCATGGATGACTCAAATAAGAAATTTGTCTCACAAAATACGACACGTGAAACCGTCTTACACAAGTTTTTGTCTATCATTTTTAAGAATATAGAATATAAGACTTCGTTTAGACAAGTATTTATAAAATGTTTTTCTTGATTTACGGTCATCGAAAGGATACTAAACAACCAAATCGCGCATCATATAGACAAGTTGAGCCAAGCACTGAAATATTCTTTTATAAGCATATTGACAAGAGTCAGTGTCAGTAATTAGACCAAAATAGTCGAAAATTAAAAATTTATTTTACCAAACTCAAACTTTAAAAAACTAATTATTGACCAAAACCCGAAATTAGACGAATTAATGTAAAAAAAAAATATCATTTTCCCAAATTTGACTGTAATTTAAAAGCCAGTGATGATGACTTGGACAATCAAAAAAAAAAATCAACAATTAGAAGGCAAACACATGAACTTTTTATATCTATAACAAAGGAGTACGTATATTGTTACACTCATATTTCATTGCGTAGCACGATGGCCTACCTTTCCCTAGAAGAGTCAAGTTTCTAATATATATATCTTTCACTATCTCAATATTAAAGACACGTAACATTTGACTTCCCATTTTCACTCGAATTCATGAAATATCCATTAAAGAGATTGATTTAGCACAAGGGTTGTCTTACATTGTAGATACAAATGTATGAATCAATATAAATGCGAGAGAGGGCCCAATTGCTAGAAAACAAAAACATTTTATCGGAACTTAACACAGATTTCGATGGGGTAATTAAAGATCTTGCTAAGATTAAGACCCTAAAAAACAAAACCCTATTGGCTATTGCCTCCTAATTGCTTTCCTCTTGGATTTATACAATTTGTTGGAGAAATTTGGAACAAAACCCTATTGTTAGCCGTGCGTGTGCACGTTTGGGGGAGATGGTTCTTGAATCTCGTCCATGCTAGGCACCATCAAGCTTCAATTCTAGCATAATATGGTGTCACTACTTTTATTCAAAAGAAATGAATTTAGTTTGTATGATGTATATAGGAAGGGTCCATGTCATTAAATGTTCATGCATGTCTATTCTTTTCTATATCGAAAATGAAAATATCTAGCTAGCTAGTTGATGAGGACTTCCAGTTTAAATAATTTTATTTCAATTAACCACGAAAAAATTATAATTTTGATCATGTAATTTGATTTTTTTAGTTATTCCCGACAGTAAGCTTAGTCTTAGTCCAATACATTGGTTCTTGTTTTCACTTTTAGTTATTTTTTGTCAGAATGTTGATATTGTTACATAGGACGAGGTCGACATTGGCCCTGTGAGCCAATCCCTCAGCTACCGCCACTAAACCCCAAAAAATTCTCATAATTAAAGTTGTACTACAATTAGCATCACGACTTTTTCGGGCAGACCTATTAGAATTCAAGTCACGGACTCTTAACATTTGGTTATGTCATAACGTTTATGGTCTAGGAATACAAAATAGATATAAAACATGATAGAGGTTAGACCAATAAAGGTGAGACAAAAAAATTCAAGAGGTTATGGGTAAATTTTTTGAATGTTCAATTATTGTTATTCCCCTATTTTTTTGATAATGCATTGAATTTTTATAACATTGCTATAGACCATCATTGTCATCCTTATCATAAGAACTCGGCATTGAAGATACTCTAAAATGGTTTATATATGTATCATTATCATCCATATCATTTGAACTCGGCATCGAACATACTCCAAAATGGTCATATGTGTGTGTATGTGTGTGTGTGTATTATCATTAGCATCCATATCGTTTGAACTCGACATTGAACATACTCTAAAATGAATTAGTCTATGCTACATCTGTAGTATTTCTCCATCTATGATACGGTCATAGCCCTTGAATTATCAATATATATGTCAATTTTCATAAAAAAGTGAGGAACCCATGTGATTTAATAGTATTAAAATAAGAGAGAAACACTCCCTGTGTAACATAGATTAATCCCTCTAAAATGTTTGTATATATGGATTTCATAAATTCAAGTGAGGTTTTATGAGGATGCAAGAGAAACACTCTAATGGAAGGCCCATCAATCCCATATAATGTCGGACCATATGATCATAGAATTTGGACTTACGTCATGGACTTAGAAACCAGGCTTTAATTATAAGTCCCAATATTGTATAGTTTTCTTGGGATTGGATCTATATGGCAACAACTTTTGGACTCAAATTTCATGAATTTTCAGCATACACTGAAGTTATAACTTTTAATTTCCAGATAATAAAGAGGTCCATATGAATGGTTACCCATAATAATCTAAAAACAAAATAAAATTATCAGTAATTCGCCAATATTGAGTGATCTCTTGTTCTAGGAGATCTTGCCATTTTTGGAACGAACTTCTTTTTGCTGTATTGTATTGTTATCGAGGGGCAGAGGGTCACCACACGGTTTGGGGTGATTATATTATATTTTGGGCCGTGAGGACTATTGCATATAACCTGATGTGAGTTCCCTCTTCAATGTATAACTGGATTTTGAAAAAAAGTCCTCCTAAGTTAAATAAGATCGAGGCACCCCATTAAGTTCGAGAGAAACCGGAATCTCAATATGCATATATCCAGAATTCTTCATCTGGTCTACAAGACTAAGAAGTAATTCTTGTATTTCTACCATGTCAGAGTTGAACCTGTCTTCAGCCACAAAGTTTTGTCTTGCATTCTTTATCTCTATCCAGCTAAACCCGGCTTCTTTCTTGAGATCCTTTTCGCCCATGAATTTTCTAATTCGACCAGAATCATTCCACTTCCCAGCTGTAGCATAAATATTGGAAAGCATCACATATCTTCCGGTATTCTCAGGCTCTAGATTGAATAAAGATTCTGCTGCCTTTGTGGCAAGTTCCATGTTTCCATGGACACGACAAGAACTTAGTAGAGAACCCCACATTCCAATATGATCAGCACCATTCGGAGCTTTCTCAATCACCTCTACTGCTTCTTTGAGCCTATTCTTTCTTCCGAGCAAATCAACCAAAATTGAATAATGTTCTAAGTGTGGAGTAAGGTTAAAATCTCTTTCCATCATTTCAAGAACTTGAACACCCATAGATTCTAGACCTGAGTGGCTACAAGCTGATAAAACTGCCATGAATGTCAGATGATTTGGTCTAACATTTGCTTTTATCATCATCTCAAAGATGGAAATAGACGCCTCCCCATGACCGTTTTGAGCGAGACCAGTTATTATCGTATTCCACGTAACAATGTCCTTATTAAATGGTCTGTCAAACAACCTCAGTGAAGATATCATATCACCACACTTACAATACATGTCAATTAGTGCATTGATCAAAAAAACGTTATCAAAGATCGTACTACTTCTGATTCTAACGATACGGCAATGTATTTGCTTCCCTCTTTCAATAAGAGCTAAATCAGCACAAGCACCTAAAACACTGACATATGTAACATCATTAGGAACTACGCCTTCATCCTTCATTTTCTTGAAAAATGACACAGATTTTTCTCCCTCCCCGTTTCGTACCAATTCCATGATCAAAGTGGTCCAAGAAACCACATTCTTAACCGGAATTTGATCGAAAATTTGACAAGCATCTACCATTCTAGATGCACTGGCACAAGCAACCACCATCGAATTCCAAGAAACAACATCTTTCTCTTCCATTCGACTAAAAATCGAATAAGAACTCTCAACTTCACCACATTTCCCATAAGCATCAATCAAAGCATTTGAAACGACCACATTGAAATCCAAATCCATCACAAAAGCAATACCGTGTACCTGGCGCAGAAGCCCCAACTCAGCCAAGTTAGCACATGCGTTTGCCAAACCAACAACCGTAAACTCATCCATCAAAATTACATTCCTTCCACATCTTTGCATTCCCTTAAACAAATCAATTGCTTCCTTATAACACCTACTTCTAGATAAACCCGAAATCATAGAATTATAACTCACAAGATTTGGTTCAGGCATTTCATGAAGCAGCTGGCGGGCATTTCGAAAACAGCCCATCTGACTGTAGGCAAAGATCATAGTATTCCACGAGTGCGCATTCTTATAAGCAAGATTATCGAACAATTTATGGGCCAAATCTATCGAGCTGCATTTGGCATACAAGTCTATAAGGCGGTTGGCGAAAAATGTATCAAGAATTAAACCAGTTTTGATTAGGTACGAGTGTAGAGCTCTCCCCAGCTTGAAATTCTTGGCTTTGATGCAGTTTGAGAGAAGGGTTGCACAAAAAAATTGAGATTCATCAGCCAAGATTTTCATTAATTCTGTATTAGATTCCTGTAGGGGAGTATTCTGTTAGTTCATGACTTCATGCCACTCTATTTTTTTGTGGGAAAATTGATTTGATAATAAAACTTTTTTTTTGGTTTATGACATTTATTTCAAAATTATTATTTATTCTGAAAATATATTTAATAAGAATTATAAAATATCTATTAATTGTAGAGAAACCCAAAAGTAAATCATATTCCTAGCTAAATATATCAATGAATCTCGAAATGTATGTGTCTGTCACATAATATAAGTAAAACTGTCGTATTTGTAGTTTCAGCAGACTGTAATAAATATATCAATTAAATATCCATATTTTAATCATTTAGTCTTTTTAAATACTAGTACAACATACACAAGTGTTGCATGCGTAATTATTATTTTTAATTTGATCAAATAATACTAAACAATTAACACGAAATTATTTTCAGTTTAGAAGAGTTGTTCGATTTAAAATTGAAGTTTTGTTTAAAAAAATTTCTATGTAAAATATGGTGTGTCTTGAAGAGTTTTTTAGTAAGGTAATAATGATAATTATAAAACCCGAAAATTAAATATTTTAGTGTCTTTTAAGATAATTACTCTATGAATCTCACACTTAATAATATAATATTGATATTATCTATGATTTTAAGTATCTTGTATATTCCTTCAAAAAAAAAAGTATCTTCTTGTATATTCCTTCAAAAAAAAAAGTATCTTGTATATAAAATTCTTATATACTAAAATCATAGTGATAATAATATATTATGGATTTAATATAGATACTCATTTACACAATATAGCATAAAACTATCAAACGATAAAATAAATACTTTTTTCGCAAAAACTTGTATGAGACGGTTTTATTGGTCGTATTTTTTGAGACAAATCTCTTATTTGGGTGATCCATGAAAAAATATTATTTTTTATGCTAAGAGTATTATTTTTTATTATGAATATTAGTAGGTTTGATCCGTCTCACAGATAAAGATTCGTGAAACCGTCTCACAAGACTCAAGAGATCTAGTCTATTTCTTTTATTTAAATAAAAAATTAATAACAAACATATGTTTTATGAGAACAATCCCAAAACATATAGTCGCCACTATTTTTGAATGAAGTGTTTTTTTTTTCACTCGGGACAATTTTTTACCAAACAAAAGATATTACAGCATGATGAATTCGTTTTATAAGCTCATGAACGGATTAATTCATACGGGCCACATTATCATGGGCCTGGATTTAGCCCAAAACAAGCTTTAATATCAAGTCTGAAGGCCCAACCCGCTAGTTCATAAAGATATCTTTAATACGTGATTATGACTATGAATTAGTTTAAGCCTATGATTATGTTTTTTTAATTGATCAACTAATACGGGCCACATAAACTATTGGTCCTAGATTCAGCCCAAAACAGGATAAAGCCCTCAATAGAAATGGCCCAAATATGCTTCAAGCTCTCAAGTCTGACGGCCCAAATATGCTTCAGGCTCTCAAGTCTGACGGTCCAACAACTGGAGAAACTATCTTCGGTTGATTCAGTATGTGGCGTTCAAAAATCTGAATGGAGCTTCGCTTATTCTCCACGCCTTCATCTTGTGCTGGTAATTTATAAGTTTCATCCTTCTCTAATAATTTTGAGCTTGGATTACCTGTTAATGGGTTGAATTCGTTCATATCAAATCGTTGTGAGTTTAGTGATACTATGTAAAGCGCAATTTTTTTGGTGTGGTGTATCTCAGCATGATAGATTTTGTGATTTTCAATGGTTGAATTTTGAGGATTTTTGAAGAATAAGCTGCAATACGAGGTCCCTTTGTTCGGGTTATCCTATTTGTTTGTCTCATGTTTGTGATGATGTATAGATTTGATCCTGTTGGCCTTTTGTGTGACATTTTATGCAATGCATTTTTTTTCTAGTTCTTAGCTACTGAACATGCATGCATTGGGATCTTGTTTATGGGATATTGTTTTTATGTCTTCTTCACCGTCCCATTTGGTCCTGTAGGCTATGTATTCTCGGGGTTCAGGAGTCGCATAATTTGGTGGAATAAGCATCACTTCTATGCTTTTAATAGCAAGAATGTATACATGGAGAACTATGTGACATATGAAAGGAAACATTGTTCGAGAAAACATGGGAGTTTCACTTTTTGTTTGAGCTCGGAGAATGTTCCTTCTGTACCTTCAAAAGCGGAGTGGCTCAGTGGCAAAGTGATATATTCAGTTGCTCCTGCCATGGGCCATAACAAGGTATAAATATTCGTGACGTCGGATTTTTAGTCAGTGCTGATTATAATTTTCAAAACAGATTTGTGGAGAGCGTGGTTTCTTTTACACATGAAATGGAATTATATTTGTGTTTGTATTCCGACTGAAATTAAAGGCCGATGTATAAGAATTCTTCATCTAATGGACGAGTAATATTTAGTTGTTCTTAGTTCATCAAATGCCACAATTTCTAGAGGTCAGTTGACATTTTCAGTTCGTTTAATCTGTATTTTTTTCACCTTATGAATTCCTTCCTTCAGGATGCTCACCCTGAATGTAATTCTAGAGTTCCTGCGATAACCACCACGCTTGCAACCATGGGGTTGACTCCAGAGGTGCGAAACATTAGCTTTTGCCATTTTCATAGAAAAGTATGACAGATCATTCTTATAATTCATGACACTTGTTTTTATGCATGGCGATTTTGATGCACGCATTCATGTGACTAATTATTTGATCTCAATGAGTCAAAATATTTCGTGATATTCTGAAAACAGAAAAAATTACTGTTAAATTCTATTGATATTGACACAATTGTTCCGAGTCTCTAAACTGTAATATTTAAAAGAGAAGGATGAAAAGCTTTGCAAATATACCCTGCAAAATGTAAATTTTTTTGAGGAAAATTATAATCATATGGTGTAACTTAATTTTCTTCAACCAGGTCTTCACGAATCCCTTTGAGAATCTTATATGATTGAACAAAAATTATGGTAGTTGTCTGGGTTTGATAATTGCATCGCTTGTCTGGTTTAACGAAGTGTTAAAGAATCTGATTTGCTTCTAGGAGGGAAAAATTATCTCTCTTTCAAGTGAATTCTTCTACTGTATCTTTCTGGTTTTCTTCTTTAACTTTTAATTGTTTAAATGGGCATGGAAGCAGTTGAAGCTTTAATGATTATTGTGATTACTGCAAAAGCATTATTGTCACTTTGTCCCATTAAATTTTGTTTTGAAACTAGATATTGTACTTTCTTGTTCATCATCCTCTTTGTGTTTCAGTTCAGGAGCTCAGAGATCATAGAACTTCGAAAATTCAGCCCTGCTAGTTCCGATGATATAGCTAGTGTTCATGAAAGGGCTTATGTATCTGGACTTGAGAAGGTACGAATAGTATAACTCTTTTTTAATTAGGTCCCTTCATGCTAGTCTTTTCTTGTTGATTGAATCCATCCACATGTAACTATTACATATGGGCTATGGCTGAAAAAAAATGATATTTTACATTGTTTTTAATATTTCCATTCTGAGCTTTTAACCTTGCCTACAAGAAATGTCTGTGATTGTTTTCCATTTTGTAGTTATATTATTTGCTCTCTGATTGCTTATTTTCATGCTTCTGTCAATGAAGTTCTGAATTCTAATGTCAATTCTTTTATTGTCCCTCCACACAAGTTCTAGTCAACTAACCAGTAAATGAGAAAAAATATCACTTAGTTAAGGCTTCATATTGGCCTTCAGTTGCCTTTGGCATTCTGAGGTAGAAAATGTAAACTATAATTCCACTCTAATCTCTAGATTCTATTGTGTTATGTGTGTAGACCAAATTTAGAAATTAAATTTGTGGTTGTTTCCAGAGATAGATGCCTGGACAGTTGGATTGGAAGAACAAAAAATGGGGAGCTGAAGCCAAATTATGTGGCTATAACTTTTGGTTATTCAAAAACTAATAACTGTGTTTTCTTGTTCTTATAATTGTTCTCAGACTACAGTTTCAATTATGCCAAAAAAAGAAATAGAAAGAAAAATACAGCCATTCAAGAAAAAAGTAAATTTTTAAAAACAAAATATATAGTGGGAATGCGAGGCTTTGGAAACTGCCAGTTATTGAGCTGCCTCAATAATTTATACCCATTTTCACTTTTTTTAAAACAAAATTGGCAGAATCTGAGGTCTGAGACGATTTTGTGTCTTTGGCAGAATCTAATTTTGTGTCTTTGGTGCTTGAAAAATTTACCATCTGAAATATTTTCTCATGGTCTATAGGCCATGGCGCAAGCCTCTGAGCAAGGGCTCATTTTGATTGAAGGCTCTGGACCAACTTATGCTACCTCCACGGTGAGGACACACTTCTGAAATAATAAGCAGTTTTTATCTTTAGCCGACAAGTATCAGCAATGTTTGAGTGAAGTAGTGAATTAGATTGCCTACTGAAGAATGTGTATTTTGATGCAAGAAAGGATTTGGCCTATTAAATCATTTGGAATCGTTCATGACTTAGAAGTGCATCTGTACCATGCGCTAATGAACTTCTTTAGCTTTAACATTCTCTATGTCTACAGACCTTCCAGGAGTCCTTATTGGCAGCTGGAGCTGGACTTTCAATAGTGGATGCAGTGGTGATGTCTCAATCTAGGCGTCAGTCACTTTGTGATGGTCTTTCACTCACATTTTTATTTTAACAACTACTGTGTGTATAATCATCTGAGGTTTGATTCATGTCCAACATGCATATGAATCTGATATTATTTGCTACCGTTTGGAAAAATTCTCTGATAATATGGTCTAATGATGAAGGTAGCCGCATCAAAGATCAGTGAAGATCCTCCAGTTGGTTTTGCTTTGGTCCGGCCACCGGGTCATCATGCTGTTCCAACAGGACCCATGGGATTTTGTGTTTTCGGAAATGTGGCAATTGCTGCTCGATATGCGCAGCGTGCTCATGGATTGAAGCGTGTGTTTATCATTGATTTTGATGTGCACCACGGGAATGGAACCAATGACGCCTTCTACGACGACCCTGACATATTTTTTCTTTCAACCCACCAAGTAAGCACTTTAATTTGTCAAAGTTCAAAATGCTCCGAGTATCTTTGTTATTTTCAGTTTTCGATCAATAATGTCGAAGAAATGTAGCTAGATGTCTAATAAATTTTTTTAAATTTGAGTTCTTTTTCCCCCTGGACCACGATTCCTAGAGTTTGAGCAAGCAGTTGGTCATTTTCAAGTTCTATGATTATGAAGATGACAGACAATGATATTTGCTATATTGTAAAATCTGAGGATGGTTCATGCATAGAAGTATGGAATCATAAAAAAATCCATCAATTCGTGAATGCCTAACCCAAATATAGAAACTTTGGTTATGGTTTCATGCTGAGGATACAAGAAATGCCCTCAGTTTGAAAATTGGTACACTATTATTATTTCGGGCTTGACTATTTATTTGAATGCATGGCTTGCTTTGAAAATGCGAGCAATGTTCAACACTCCAAATCGACACTTGCTGAGACTTCTCAAAATGTATCCAACACTCGAGGACCCAAAAGTCAATATATCTGAAAAAATAAGGAGCATGTATAAAGCAGTAAAGCACATGTTACTCATTGAAATCACTCTCAGCTTTTGATGCCAGGTCTAAAGCGATTGACACATCTAACGTTGAGTGATTAATCTTATTCCATTTATATTTTGTAACTTGTGTAGGATGGGAGCTATCCAGGTACCGGCAGAATAAACCAGATAGGCCGTGGAGATGGCGAAGGATCGACACTAAATCTTCCTTTACCCGGAGGATCAGGTGATATAGCCATGCGAACTGTCTTTGATGAAGTTGTGGTCCTTTGTGCTCAGAGGTTCAAGCCAGATATAATTCTCGTTTCAGCTGGGTGAGTAGCCCCTAAATTAATTTCCTCTTAAAAAGTATTACATCTTGTTCTCATGTTTATAATTCACGCCTAGTTTAAATTCTTGTGATATATAGTTGTTATTGCTGTAGAGTTTATCCTTCCCTGGGAGATATCATAGCAATTGGCTAAATTTAGATGGGCGCAAGTTTATCGAACACGTCTTGTTTTCTTTATATAAAAACACCAGTTCCTGCTTAGATTTTCTCCTGTGATGTTCTTGCTATCAAACTCCATGTCAAAGTCATCATGAAAATGAACACGAAATTAGACTGCTACCGCGTATCAGCGACAGGTTTGAATGAGTATATAATTAAAATTAGTTACATATATCCTATCAAAGCAATGAACCACGGCATATATGTTCGGCTTGGTTACCTCTCAGATTCAATAACGCAGGACAAGTACTCCTATGAATTCTGGAACTCGTTTGTGCTATTAAGTGACCCCTGCTACGTGTCGTTTTCCTTAACCACCCTTTTCATTTACATGCAATATTTGTGTCCAGATACGACGCTCATGTGTTGGATCCACTAGCCAGTCTGCAGTTCACAACAGGGACATATTACATGCTAGCCTCAAGCATCAAGCAACTCGCGAAAGATTTGTGCAGAGGCCGGTGTGTGTTTTTCTTAGAGGGAGGCTACAACCTGAGTTCTCTTTCTCATTCTGTTGCTGACTCGTTTCGCGCGTTTCTTGGGGAACCGAGCCGGGCTTCAGAGTTTGACAACCCTGCAGTCCTGTATGAAGAACCTTTGAAAAAGGTGAAGGAAGCAATTCAGAAAGTCAAGAGCATTCACTCTCTGTGAAAATATTGATCCAGTTCCTTGAAATTTAGAAAATCTATAAATATTACACACGAAATTATTTCAATTACATGTTGTCTTTTATTAATGTATTTCATATTGTTGTTCACTTTCATGTATAATATCGTGTTGCATCCGTGTAAAATAATTTTTATAATTAATTCTATTTATATTAAATAATGGTAATATAATAATATGAAAAAGTAGTAAAAAGAATGAATTGTAATTTGAAATAATGTAATTAAAAAATAAAAAAGATAGAGGAAGTAAATTGCCATTTGTAATAAGAATTTTAAAAAAAGAAAAAAGAAAAAAAGAAAAAGGCAATTACACCAATTTTGTTATTATTATAGAGATTATGCGAATTTTGATGTCATGGTTTATCTTTTTATTCTATTAATTTTATTTTTATTTTATTTAAAATTTATTATTAAAAAAATAGCCTCGTAATTTTTTATCAGCTCACAAATCTATTTAAATCATATAAATATTTATTTAAATTTAAATAATCATGTTATAAAATACCATAATCATATAATTTTTACTTAATTTCTAAAATTTTTGGATGAGTATTTTTTTCTTTTTTTTAAAACGTATGAGCGTTTCCATCTCACCCTCCTCAAATTTAAAACTATTATTTGTTAAAACGTGGCGGCCAAATCCAAAGAAGGAAATTTTACATCACTTGTGCGTGGCTATCAAATCTTTCTTTATTGTTCGGAGGAAATTATAAAATTGGTTCGTCTATTTCGATTATTCCTCGTGTAAATCTTAACCATTTAGTTTGATTTTAGTATAATAAATTGAGAACATATCTCTTGTAAGACGATCTTACGATTTTTATTTGTGAGACGGGTCAATTCTACCGATATTTACAATAAAAAGTAAAAATTTTAGCATAAAAAGTAATAATTTTCCATGGATGACCCAAATAAGAGATTCAGGACCGGTCTTAGACTTTGAAGGACCTGGTGCAAAAAAAAAAAAAAAAGTCCTTTGTATTTATATAAAACTAATACTAAAATCAATAATATAAAGAAAATTTCATTATTTGATTACATAAACTAATATCTATAATAAAAAAAACATTATATTCCACATAATATCTAAAAAATTTGAAGATAAAATCCAAAGTCCAAATATTCAACCCAATATACTCATAACCCCAATTTAATTGGGCCCTATTCAGTCCATTCCAGCTGGGGGCCCTGTGCGGTGGCCCCATGTTGACCACCCCAGGGCCGCTCCTGAAGAGATTTGTATCACAAAATACGATTCGTGAGACTGTCTCACATAAATTTTGGTCATAAATTGATGATTTTCCAAAACGTTTTTTCTCTTCTTGCTTATTGGATATTATGTTTGTCGTGATAAGTGTTAGTAATATTTAATATCATGTTAGTTTCGTATAAGGACGACAAAAAACTTAAAATATGATTATTTGTTGGAACATTTTGGAATATTTCTATTGTTCGATGTTATTATTTTGTGAGGAGTTCGTATAATCAATTGACTAATTTGTTATTTTAATTTTATTATTTAATATCTAATCAAATTATTTTATTTAAAATATATTATTATCTATTCTTACACCTTTTTTTTCCCTTTAGTTTTTAACCAACGATTTTACACAATGAACCCATCAACAATTAATTTAATTTATTATTTTTACACTGATTAATATATTACATTTTTTATACATAAAATTTACGAAAAAATATTAGGATTCACACGCTTATTTATAAACATTTTTTAGCATTATTTTCTTGTTGTGTTTTGTACAGCTACTTTTTTTAACATATAATTTATAATCAGTTTTATACGTTGTTTATCCATTATATTTAGAGTAAATTTTATGTAAGACGATCTCACGAATTTTTATCTATGAGACGGGTCAACCCAATCGATATTCACAATAAAAAATAATATTACATAAAAAAATAATATTTTTTCATAAATGACTCAAATAAAATATTAATATCACAAAATACGATCATAGATTGTCTACACAAATTTTTTTCTTGCACTCATATATCTATCATTAAAGAGTAGGTCTCATAGGAGACCGTCTCACGGATCTCAATCTGTGAGACGGGTCAACCCTGCCCATATTCACAATAAAAAGTAATACTCTTAGCATAAAAAGTAGTACTTTTTCATGGATTATCCAAATAAAGATCCGTCTCACAAAATACGACCCGTGAGACCGTCTCACACAAGTTTTTGCCATCATTAAAATGATATTGACTTATCAAATATATAATTTTAATATTTTCATGACATATCACATACGTCACCTTATCAAATATATTATTTATTTAGCGCTCGCATTTGCTCTATCCAAGCTCGGGATACTTCAAATCTTGAAACTCGAAAAGTTAGTTCATTCTTCCGTTTGAATTTCGTATTCACTTTCATCTTCTTGATATTTAGTAATGGCGTTTTATGTATCAAAATCTGGGAAATATTTGCGCCATTTCAATCAAAAAATTGGTTTTCAGGCCATGATCAACCTCACTTCTCGGGCTGCTTGTTCTTCCCACGAACATTATTCTGTATCTGAAAACAGCAGAATCACACGTCTATTACCCTGTAATAGGCCAACCCTTTTCATCTCTCGCCGTTTTGAGTCGATTAAACCCGATAAGCAATGGGATTACTTGGATGATAGAGGTGGTTCTCAGGTATTCTATTGGTTTTGTTCTGTTGCTTTTGATATTGTGGACTTTGACTATTGAAAGAATATTAATGTTGTTAATTCTTGAATGAACACATTTTCTTGTGTTTTACGAATTTGGATGTGGTATTGAGTTTGTATTTTTTGTTTTCTTTCGAACGAGCTAATAAAATATCCTGAACTATTAATATTTTTGAACTTTTCATTGCTCCAATGGAAAAAAATTATATTCATCCCGAATTAATTGAGTAGATTCTGATCCTGCTATTATGTTAATAACATAGCTGTTAGATGTTGTTTCAAGAATTTGGAATTTATAGTGGTGATATATTGGCAGAGCATATATTAATTATGTGAGGGATGAGTTAGATTCTGGCATGTTGTTTAGCTCGAAATATTGATGGATTATTGGTTGAAGACTTCGGAAATATAATTACCATTATCAAATATACATGTTTTCTGCAATTGTACCTTGACTTTCAGGTCAGATCTCTGCGTAGTGATACACTAAAGCTTTGGCATGATAAGAAGTTGCTAAAGTTTGACCGCTTACAAAGTCGGTTACTGTGAGACACCATCTTGAATGTTTATGATACTGTTTGCAGTTAGAACTAAACAGCATATCACACTTATGTGCACTGATCAGTGTGAAATCTTTCCTTAAGTAGAAGAATTGTGGAAAATTCTGAGTGTAAATAGATAGACAACCAATAATTAGGTCATTTCTGGATCGTATTATTTGGATTGCTCCCTTTTAGGTTTCTTGTTCAACTGTTGATTTGATGCATGGTCTTCAGATTCTTGGAAGGATTACCATTTTGGCAATTCTTTTTCACTTAGTCTTCTGCATTTGGGTTGCTATGCATGTGTAGATTTCTTTTTGAAAGCATTACAATCAAATGTTAATTGTTTTTGTCAAATCCTATATTAAGTTCTAGTGAAGAGTAATTTTTCTAATATGGAGTGGATTCTATTTTGTTATTCTTCTGTCGTTTTCAGCAACATAGCTGAACACCGAGAAAGATAGAAGTGATTTGGTTCTATAGTTGATAGACAAGTTTTGTGCGTCTGTTTTATGTAAAATATCGGTTGAAACAAGAATATCATCTGAATTTTATTGCTGTTTTTCAATAGTTGCAGTATATTTTTCGTTCTAATCAGGTTCTGAATTTCCCTGGAGGAATAGTTAAATTCACCCAAGAATTGAAATTTCTATCCGAATCAACAGAGAGGGTTCCCTGCTACCGTGTTCTTGATGACAGAGGGCAGCTATTAAGCAACGATTGTGTACAGGTCTTCTGCCTATTATACATACTTTGCATTATATTTTTACACTAGTGCAAAAAAGAAAGATCTAAAAGAAAAGGCCAGTTAAATATGAATTTGTTTACTCAGATTGATAAGAACATTGCTGTGAAGATGTACAAAAACATGGTTATGCTTCAAACAATGGACTCTACCTTCTATGAAGCTCAAAGACAGGGAAGAATATCATTTTATGTCACTTCCATTGGAGAAGAGGCCATAAACATTTCATCTGCAGCTGCACTTACAATGGATGATTTTGTCTTTCCTCAGGTTAGCATATTAAATTCATGTTTATCTTTTATATTCTCGAGAAAGGTGAAAACATGATCGGCTGTGCAGTATAGGGAGGCCGGGGTTCTGCTCTGGAGGGGATTTACACTACAAGAGTTCGCTAACCAATGTTTTGGAAACAAAGTCGACAGCGGAAAAGGCAGGCAGATGCCAGCACATTATGGATCCAAGAAGCACAATTATATCACTGTTGCTTCAACAGTTGGGTGAGAGTATGCATAAGTATTGTGTTTCAGTACATGATTTTCAATTTTACCTTACGAGTAGTGATGGTAATTACCCATCAGTACTCAAGTTCTCCATGCTGTTGGTGCTGCTTATGCTCTAAAGATGGACGGAAAAGACGCATGCACTATAACTTATTTTGGAGACGGAGGCTCTAGTACGGTAAATTTACAATTTAAAACCATTATTGGCACGTGGGAATATGGACTAAAAATTTCTGTTTTATATATTCTGAGACCAGATTTGAAGTTAGATCTCCATTCTTTAAATTTTGATGCCTTTGATATGTGATCTAATTCTTGTTATCCTGATAAACGTTAGGGAGATTTCCATGCTGCGTTAAATTTTGCTGCTGTCGTGGAGGCTCCAGTCATATTTTTCTGCCGAAACAATGGATGGGCTATCAGCACCCCAGTTAGCGATCAGTTTCGAAGTATATATTTTCCTACAAATCTACAAGGCATAATTACAAAAATTTCCTTGTTGGTTCTCTTACTGGACTCTTTATTTTGTCTGTAGGTGATGGGATCGTGGTCAGAGGTCAAGCATATGGAGTACGTAGCATTCGAGTTGATGGTAATGATGCCCTTGCTGTGTTCAATGCTGTTCATATTGCTCGCAAAATGGCAATTAATGAATCCAGGCCAGTTTTAATCGAGGTGAAACATAGTTCTCTGTCGTTTTATGTATTACGTGAAAAAGGATTTTCATATTATGTTTTCAGAGCTGATCCTTTCATTAACAGGCCCTCACGTACCGAGCAGGACACCACTCCACGTCTGACGATTCTTCCAAATATCGCCCTATTAAAGAGATAGAATGGTGGAGATTAGCTCAAGATCCAGTGGCAAGGTTTCGAAAATGGCTTGAAGGATATGGTTGGTGGGATTCTCAAGCTGAGTCCAAATTACGGGAGGCTACTCGTAAGGAGGTAAAAACAAGCGGACCTAGTAGGCTCATAATGCTCGTTTCTTTTAGATGCCAAAGCATCTTTGTGCATCAGTTTTGACATTTGAATGTTTGATATCACCATCGTGCCACAGGTGTTGCATGCAATTCAAGTTGCAGAGAAGATTGAGAAACCAGGTTTAGAAGAAATGTTCTCAGATGTGTATGATGTTCCACCTTCAAACCTCTGTTACCAAGAAAAATCGCTTCGAGAGACGGTCGAAAAGCATCAGAAGGACTATCCTCCTGATTTTCCATATTAGATAGATATCCAAATGTATATAATAGGTAATAATATTGAATACAACTTAACTTCTTTTTTGCTGCATTCATTGACGCGGCCTTGAAAAATCTATGGATTCCTATTTGATCTGTTGCAAGTAAAAGTTACGGGGTAGTTTACTTTGTGTCACGTCGCACACTTACCGTGTTTCGATTAGCCTTCTCTGGTCGCTTAATGCAAACTCAATAGGATAATAGAAGATATAACACCAAATATGAAAAAGATTGAAATGAATGGATCAGATATTTAAGCTGCTGTATAGAAATAGAAAATGAAATTATATAGTATTTAACTGGAATAATCAAGTTCAGGGACAAATCCAGCTTAAAAAAATCTAAACATTAATCCTAAGAAAGAAATCTAAATATTAATCCCAAGAACTAAAACAACCAAGCCAAATCAAACAAAAAATCCAAACATTAATCCTAAGAAAAAAGCTAAATATTAATCCTGAGAATTAAAACAGCCAAAACGAAGCAAAAAATGAAGTAATTCAAACTTCTTCTTTGGTAACTTGTAACTTGAGCTCCTTCTCCACACAAGATTGGTCACCTCGTTCATCCGTGAAGAACCTACGCCAGAACCAGTGTTTCTTCCACACTCTCTCATTCATCTCATCTATGGGAATTCCTTTAGTTTCAGGTAACAAGAATTTGGCAAAACATCCCATAACAACGATCCAGGCAGCGAAGAAGAAGAAGATACTCCACCTCATATGGCAAAGCATCGTCAAAAAAGCT
This sequence comes from Primulina eburnea, assembly GCF_022965805.1. Lineage (NCBI taxonomy): Eukaryota > Viridiplantae > Streptophyta > Magnoliopsida > Lamiales > Gesneriaceae > Primulina > Primulina eburnea. The sequence goes on along the minus strand of NC_133111.1, from coordinate 39,867,645 downwards.
TGAGCAATTATGAATGTGCAGATCATGTTCGTGCTGACTGCAAAGAAAAAGCCTGCAGTCCGTGTCTCCAATGGGAATATCTCACTCGGGATCAACCAGCCGAGGGGACCCCACGACCAGGCGAAACCCGAGACAAAGAAACAGATCAAGGCCATTACTATGTACGCGTAGGATTTGGATATGGCATTTGTTGAGCCCAACTGCGTGGCAAGAATCACTCCTGTGATACACTGCATAAAAAAAGGTACGTAAGAATCCCCTTCTTAGTATCATTAATTATTATAGATTTATGATGTCACAATCTTGAGTATATACCTGAGAAATAAGCATTTGGATTGCAGCCTCGATGAGTAGAGCCCTTCTTCCAAACCTATCAACACCGAATATTGCAACCAAAGTGGACACAGAATTGATCGAACCGGTAACCACAGCTGATAACAACGAAGCATCTGACCCGAGCCCCATTGTTTGAAACAACACAGGGGCATAAAACATGATCACATTGATGCCCGTAAACTGCTGGAAGACTTGCAGTATTGTTCCACAGAAAAGTTGAGGGATACTGGATCTTTTAAACAAGTTTTTAAAAGGGTTCTTGATCTTTTTTGCAGTCTCTGTGGCACGAAAGATTTCAGCATACTCTTCTTGGACGTCTTCTACGCCTCGGATTTTCTTGAGTACCCTTAAACCCTCCTCCGTTTTGCCACGCTCGATCAGGCTAGTGGGCGTTTCGACGATGAGAAGGGATCCTAAGCCGAGGAAAATGGCCGGGAATGCAGCACCACCGAGTGATATCCTCCAGCCATAAGTATGCATTTTGGATGTCAAAAAGTTGACAACATTTGCTATCAAAATGCCTACTGTGATTAGCATTTGGAAGCATATGTTTAGGCCTCCTCTGTACTTTGCTGGTGCAATTTCTGATATAAACAGTGGCACTGCCTATATATATGGAAATAAAGATTAGAGCTTTGTAAACATTATTTTACAAAAAAAGTAGAAAATAAAATTTATCACATTCAATAGATACAACAAATATTAATGTATATTCTATACCGGCCACCATATTTTAAATAAATTGGACGTTGTTTCTATTTATAATATAAGAATATTATACCTGATTTCCAAACCCAATTCCAGCACCCAGACAAAGGCGACCAGCGATGAGCATAGGGATATTGACGGCTACGGCGTTGAGGACGACTCCGACAAAAAAGAAGAACGCAGCCATCTGCATGGTGCGCTTCCGCCCGAACTTTTTGCAGCAAAACGACGCGAAGAAGCTGCACACCACCGCTGCTAAGTACAGTGACGATGTGAAGAGTTGGAGCATCTGATTGTCATATTTGCAGTAGTTATCTTCTTTTGCTCTGTGCTTCTTTTCGTACACGACGGGGAAGAATTTCAGCAAGAAGCTATCCATGGATGTTACTCCTCCTGCATGACATTGATTCGTGTAATATTATTATCAAGATTTAAAGAAAATATAAAGATTACAGGATTTATATATAGTTAATTTCAGGATCTTGAAGAAAATCATGCAAGAAAAGGAATATAGTAAACGTCATATATTTGAATTCCCTTCTTGAAAGTTGGATTCATGAACGAAAAATCTAGGTGGGATTTGTGATTTTAATTTGATTTCTTTGAAACAAATAAGAAATTTGCATAAAGAGTTACGTAAATTCATGGTTCCAGACCTGATATGCCAATATCATAGCCAAACATGAGACCTCCGAAGGCTGCTATGATGGAACAAAGGACGACTTGCTTAGTCAACTTTGCCGGAAAAGAATCGCCGCCCGTCTCGGATGCGAAAACTGGAGGGGCCATCGAGAATATAATTGTATTGCTTTCTTAAGGAAGTTTAATGATTAAGTAGGGGAAGACAGAAGATGAAGGCTGCGGTGTGTAGAACAAAGCACGTATATGTGTATATATAACATTGTATAGAAGAATCCTATTAGGATTTTATCTCTTCGAAGTAATTTTTGTAATGGTAGAATTCTATATGTTGCATCCATTATCCTCTTTTTTTTATATATATATTAATATTAATGTGGGTTTAATATTACACAAAAAAATCTTATCTCAAGATAATTTTGTGATAATGATCTCGATCTGATTTGATCCTCCAACCCATGAAATAGTATTAATTTTTATATCAAAAATATTATTTTTTACTTCAAATATAGACCAGATCGACCTCGTCTCACGGATATAAATTCATGAAAATGTATCACAAAATACATACCCTTAATATTAATATTAACTAGTTTTTCGGGTGTGCGTTGCTTGTTATATTTAAAGAAATTTTCTTGTGAAATTCAAACAATATTAATGTAGTAATTAGATAAAAATAGATGGATTAAAAAGTACGTAAGATAGATCTTACATAATCATATGTTTAATATTTCAACGAGATATAAAGAGATAATTCATAAATTATTGCATAAGATTTTTTTTTGATACAATGGATTACTCTGAATAATTACTTTTATAGTTCTTTGCTTTGTTTGTTGTTAAATAATTATGTTTTTGCGCACAAATTTAGCACAACTGATTATTATATGGATCTCGTTTTTAGTATTAGAATATACGGGACTAATACGTACATTCATAATTGATCGGAAACTGCCAACAATCGATTGTCTCTGATACCATATTAAGATTCACAGAACGCAAACATACGCCTGAGAATTGAGAATAGAACTCCATTCATTTTCTGAAAAATAATATGTCATCCAAATATTTTATCGTCATGACATGCCCATGAGGGCTTGGGGTGTTTTCTCTTGCTTATGTTCTGTATTTCTTGAATCTTGATTTTATAGCGCTAAAGTTTTTGTTTTTTACTTTTATATTATTACTTAATTTATTGGTCATTTTGTTGTTGAAAGAGAGATCCAACCCTTTTTGACAGTGTCTTGGATCTCTCGTAGCTATGAATATGGCATGAATTCTACCACCAAATAATGAAGTGGGAAAACAGATTTATTCAATTTCGAGTTTTGCTTCATTAAATTTTCAGAGTTTTATTTTGATACATTAATTTTTTATTTTTGACTATTTTGATTCAATTGTTGATGTGACATAGGACAACTAAGCAATTTATGATATCACATTAGTATTTTTCGGTGCAACGCAAGCACTCTTAAAAAATTGGATTGAAAACTAAAAAAGGCCAAAGTTAGTATACTAAAACCAAAATTTGAAAATTAGGTTGACCGAAACCGAATAGCCAAGGTTAGTAAAACAAAAAAATTATTTTCCTATCTTTATTATTATTATTTAACTAGTATAAGTATAACAATCGTGCGATACTTGTAATATTAAATTAGTAAATATGCGTTTAGATAATTACTTATAATTATTGATATTGAATATTCATTATATATATATATATATATAACCATTTTTTAGATGAAAATTTGATTAAAATTTTTATTTATTTTTTGAACATTTTAAAAAATATTTACAGTAAATTTTTAATTAAATAATTATTATTAATATATCGATGCATTGACGATCAATATACCAAAAAATCATGATGACATTATTTATTAAACGTTGAAAAACATAATATTATATAAAAATTTTATAGTTTATTTAATATTTTATAGAGTGTGGAGAATTAAATATATAAAAGTAACACAAAACTGTACGTGACTGAAATTAAACTAATTTAAATGATATGATCAATCTAAATATTTAAGGGACTGTAATTTACGTTCTAGTGTTCATAAAATAAACTTCATATTTATTTTTTTACTCTAAAATGCCTAATGTGTCATCAAATGATTTTTAAAAATATTGATATATACATACATTGTCTTTTATATACTTTTTTTATTATTAATTATAAAAAGATATTAAAATTATTCACAAAAACTATTATGAGAACATCTAATTAGTCAATATATGATACAAGTCTTCTACCCGATCCCACTCCACTGAAATTATTGTTTTATAGAACCAATTTCAGTGATTGCATTTTACTGATCTCATCTTTTGTGGATGTTCTTCCCAACCCAACCGCCTGCTCAATCTTAGACAAAAACATATTCTGAAGTTCTTTTTCTATCATCTCGATCTCCTACATAATCACTATTACAAAAAGGCATCAAATCCGATTTTTTTCCTATTTTATAGTAGAGACCAAGTTCTGGCGTTCGTTGTAAGTATCATAGAATCATCTTGTCAGCTAAAAGATGCATTTATGTAGATTCTTCATGTATCTGCTTATGAGACTAAAATAATAGATAATATATGGCCTTCTTGTTATCTAATATATTAAGCTTCCAACAATTTACTTGTAAAGTGTGATGACAATCTTCTTTCCTTCATAATATTTGGTTAGCTTCAAACCACACTCTATATGAGTACTTGCTAAATTGCATTTCTCCGTCTTAAATATGTACACAATTTTGTGAACATATTTTTTTTGGGAAATAAAAATCCCATAAGTAGATTGAACTACTTCAATATCAAGAAAATAATCTATCTTGCCAAGATCCGACATATCAAACTCAACTGTCATTGACTCTTTAAAATTTTCAAACATGACACTATTGTTGGGTGCAATAATTATCCCTGCTTGGTATAGCGATAGACCATAGTCTTTGAGCTGATGTGCGGTTTAAAATATTTGAGTTGCACCATTACTATTAGCTATAACTTATGGTAAAGCGTCAAATGCTCGTCCTACAATTGTTATCAAAGCCAAGGTCGTAGGTTCGATTCCCATTGATTGCAAGGAGTGCAATTATTGGGAGGGAGATTGTTGGGTACAATAATTGTCTCTGTTTGGTAGAGCGATCGAATCATAGTGCTCGAGCTGTTGTGCGGTGTAAAAGATTTGAGTTGAACCATTACTACTAGCTATAACTTTTAGTAAAGCGACAAGCGTTCGGTCCTACAACTATCATTATCCATGAATATAAGATCATCAACATATAACCAAACAATGATCATTTTTCCTTTATCTTCAAATTTGTACAAAGTGTATACTCACATGGACATTTTTTAAAACTCACCTTAAAAAAATAAGCCTTAATTTGACTACATCATGTTCGTAGGACTTGATTTAGTTCATACAAAACTTTTTTCAATTTATATATATATATATATATATATATATATATATATAAATTTGTCGATTTTTCCAGTTTCTTTCAATTTACTCTTGTAAATACACTTCACAACTATTGTTTTTTGACATTTTGGAAGCTCGGTCAGTTCCCAAGTGATTTTAGCATCCATTGTCTTTCATTATTTTGATTCTTTGACAACACCTTCAAAAGCTACTGGGTCACAATATGAAAATAGAGCAAATTATACAAATGGATCATCAATTTGGTTAATATCAATTATCTTATAATTTGTCATCCATGTCAGTCTTCTTTAACTCGTTGATATTTTTGTTCATTTTTCGTCTCATTGACTGTAATGTGTTGATCGATTGTTGCTCGTTGCTCGTTCTGTACATATTGTGCATTCTTCAAATAATGTTGCATTTCTTCTCCATTTTCTCCATCAAATCAGCTTAAATTTGTTGTCTAATAATATTTATCATCGAAAAACTAGAGAGCATCGTGAATATTTTTTGCATTGGAATAGCTAACTTTGCATATTCTCGTGTTAGTATCAACTTTGAACACGAGTCTTTTTCGCACATAATTTTATCTTGCTGAGATAAAGTTATTATGTTTTGTTAGCCCAAATCAATCATGCAAAAAATTTACTAGGTGTTTATTCACTCTCTCTAAACACCTAGCCGATCCTAACAACATATGAGATTGAGTACATATTGATAATCATAGATTGAAAAACAAAAGCAAGAGTGTTCCACCGTTCATTGTTGTGATTGCAATTATAAATAACAAATGACACTTAGTTATTGCATGTTGTTAAATTAGTTCAATATAACTTGTCATAGTAAATTAATAAAATATGAACTTCTTCAAAAACATCGTTTAAGAATTGAAATTCAATCATTATATAACATTAAAGATAATGTGTATTAACTGAGATTATAACAATTGTTTATTTTTTTCAATTATTTATATAATGTTTGTTTCATTTTATTTTAATTTCAATTTATTTTATTAATTTATTCAAGTTTTTGTTAAAGTTACTAAAGAATGTTATTGAGGTAGAATTGTAATATATCAATTTTTGTCACGTGATATGCGTACTTGTTATTAAAACTTGACATGTATACTTGTAATAATATTGTGTTTAAATATATTCAATTGTTATAAATTAATGTGCTAACAAAACTCAATCGGCTAAATTACACAAAAAATCGATTTTTTCACATATATTGTATTAAAAGTTCAAGATATGCATAAAATATATCATCAATATTTCATTTACGACCAAGAAAGTACACCATTGATATTAAATATAATGAGAAAATATTTGTATTCACTAAGAATTTAAGAAAAGAAGATAAATAAAATGATATAACGAGAAGTAAATTATATAAAATAAACACGTGAAAACATGCAAATTTCGTATATGTGATTAATATGAATTTATAAAAAATAAATTTTCATTTTTATTTATTATATTAACTAATTTTATCTCAAATAAAATCAATTCCACGTGCAATATTAGTTTATAATTTTACATTCTCTAACGCTTGCATTTTATATTTATATTTGAAATGACTGATTGGGTATATGAATTCAAAGACATGGAATGCATTTCTTCTTGCGATAAGTAAAATACGATTATCTATTTTGTTGATTATGGAACTGATGTTGGGGCCTAACTAATTAATCATTAGATTATAAATTGAATCACTCACTAGTAAATTGATGGTAAATGATTATAAAAAATAAATGGAGAGGTAAAAGAAAAATATTCTAGCTTCAATTACAAAGTATCTATGGAGAATTAATTCATATATAATTGATTATATCAAGGCACTATTTTTTTCATAGAATAAGATATTCTAAAATGAAGAATAACGCAATTTTATAATGAAGTAATTATGAACTTAACAAATTCGATGAATTAATTAAAGAATTTAGTTATTTATCGATTTTATTATAGTTTCTCATAAACAAATGGTCCCCATTACGTCTTCCAAAATAATGAAGAGATAAAATGTAATTTAAAAATTATATGTGAAGATGGAAAATTATTTTCGTAACTTTAAGTTTGGATAAAAATATAATTGATTTTGAAATAATTAAATTTAAATTATGATTTGGATTATTATGATGATATCCAAAAAATATTAATAATATATTTAATATATAGAGAATATATATTATATATTATTTGTTATCTAAAAGATATTAATAGAATAAGATTTTAGAAATATAAATTTTTAGAGTTTATATTTTGTAGGAACTGAGAAATCCTAAACAAAAGAAAATTGATAAATACAAAATTTTGGCGTAATTTTCGGTTTTTGGATCTTCAAAATCTGAAATTGTTATTTTATTATTTACTATCTTTTATTTAATAAAAAGGTAAAAAATAAAATCTGCCGAGATATTGAAAATCTCTTTTTCAATCAACAAGAAAGATATGTTCTATTTAACTTTTTAAACATAAATGTATTTAGAAGTTTTTTTTATATAGAAAATTAATATTATTTAAAATCATCATTAATTTATGTTCATAAATTGGAGTTTAATTAATGAAATTATATAATCGTTTCCACGATGATTGATAAGAAAAATGTACCCGAAACTCGGAATACTAAACTTCATATTCTGCGTCCACCACAGTACCAGATTATGACTAATACCTTGTTACTCGATCTCATTGTCTTTGGATTTGTATATTTCACAACATTTATCTTTAACAAAAACATAATCGTCTGATACACATGACAAGAGTGTAGAAATATAAGGAAAAAAGAGAGACGACCACCGAAAAGAGGCTAAAGGATGTTGTGGTTCAATCTAAATAGAAGATATATAGATACAAAAATATAGTCACTTGGTTGTATGAAATGGTTACAAACAAGCGAAAAAATATTCTTGAATTCTATCGAGTAAAATCTCTTCTTTCTCGTCTAGCGGGGTTATTCACCTCTTTCCCCTTCTTTCTTGGGACTTTGACCAACTCAAACTAGCCTTGCATCATGTGGTTTATGAGTTATGACACATTCCTCCTAATTTGTTTGGCAATATTTCCAGCATAATGGGAACTTTGGTGTTTACATCATAGATACGTTTAAATTTCTTAGATTTGATGAAAGTAAATTGACTTTTATGCATGAGAATCCATTTGTGGTATTTTTGTATTATCCAATTAAAACTACGGGTTGAGTTAACGAATGTCGCATCATAATTTTTCCTGGCGGCTGCATTTGAAGACAATCTTGTCTTTCTGAAAGAAACTTCCAATGCTAAATTATGTCTTCCTATGAATTATAGTGCCATCATTGGGGCAAGAAATGCCTCAACAGATGGACTTGCCAGTGTGGTCCGAACGAATGCTCCGGTTAAAGTACAGCGGACAAGGTGCCTCCAATCTGGTTCAATCCCAAGTCACTACACAGTATAGGGACTTGCGATTTACGACCTTGCCTACTAGTCTTTAATCGGCCTCCGCAGGCAGACGAGAATCTAGCATCTTGCAATTGGGAATCCAGCAAAATTTACTTATGTGCAAGTTTAAAAACCCAGATAGAAGCCAAGACAGAAATAGGGAAAAGGAAACAGTTTATTAACTCAACAGACCCAAATCAACAACAGACTGACTCAAAGCACAAACTTAAACAGGATGACATTTCCTGATGTACTCACTTCAATGTAAAAACAACACACACAATCATAAAAAAAAAAGTACGAAAGCGACTTTATCAAGGCTTTTCAAGCCCAAAAAAGTCGATGAAGTTGTGATCTTTGACACATCCTTGCTGGGGAGGACTCACTAAAGGAAGATTCAAGAGTTCAGTATAGCTAACATCAGAATTCATCGCGTCGTCCCAGATTGTGTTCTGATCAGTACCGATGTATCCTAGATTAGCGTTATCAAAAGAATGAGGACCAATCATGCCCGGATTCGAGCCACTTGCAGCATACCATATTTCATTCTTGCAATAAACAGAAGGTCCGCTGGCAATAAACGGCAACTCAACCCTATAAGGTATGACATCAGAACATGGATCAAAGCCACTGTTGTTATCTCTGTTATAAGAAATATTTGAAACTTGAGATCCAAATGCCACTGTTGATACATTCTCAAACTGAGACAAATTCACAGATTCTTCTTTAGGAGTGTCTTCAGGGTTGTCACCAGAAGGTGGGCTAGTGGCTCTGAACGTGCGACTGCCGACAAGTACATGGTACTGATTCTTCACTTGATTATCTGTTCGACCATAAAAATGCTTAGAAATAATTGACCATTTGCTTCCATAGCATTGATAAAGTTCAAGAACCTTTCGCTTCTCCTCTACACTAAACGGCTTCTTATTAATTTGGGGATCCAATTGATTCACCCACCTTAAGCGACAACTCTTCCCTGCAATTAAAATAAAATAGAGAAGCCGCGTTTTTAGTTAAGAAATTGGAACGGATGGGAAAAATGCAATCATATGTGGTGAAATAAAGAAAGGATATGGATACCTGTTCTTCCTGGGAAGTGTTTTGCTATAAGCTCCCAATTATTTGGACCAAACGTTTGGACAAGTGTTGTAAGCAGTGCATCTTCCTCAGGCTTCCAATGAAATTTGCTGCATGTAAACTTCTTTTTGTTTCCCCCATTCCCTGTTTTAGAGTCCTCCATTGCCAGGAAATTCATAGATTATCGAGTTCTTATCCCATGGGTTCTCCCAATAAGCAGCCCGCACAGAGATATAAATAGGTACAGAAACAACTATCATGGATGTATGGTAGGTGAAATTTTATTAATTTGAATCAGATTATTAAAGTGAAACTGATTTTGTCGATTTGATTACATTGACCGAATCTGTCACCTAATTCACCAAACTCAAGGCGTAACGTAAACACATTTACTGGAACAATAAATTAGTCCAACGCCCTCGATATCTCTTTTCCACGTGTCAATACAAGGTTAAGTACATAATAAGAAAGACATGCAAAGATAATATTTGCTAAAGCAACGCTAAAACGTAATGTGAAATTAATTAAAACAACGTGCTTGTCCATCGTAATCATAATTGTAAGTTGATTCATGTGAATAGTCGAAATGATGCGATTTTCATCTTTCTAACAAGAGTGGAGAGAGTTTGAGGAACTTCTCTGATAGTAATTGGCACATTATTTCAATTTCAGAAGACCAGTAGACCACCCAGATATGCAAGCCACTAGATCGAGGGCTGTGCCAACTGTGCCAGACATATATACCAACAAAAGTGGGTGAGGATGAAAACATATAGTTTTCTAAGATAGCTGAGTACAAAAATACACACCACTGTAAGCTCTTAATCATATTGAGAGTCTTTAATCGTGTTACCTCTTTTGGCATTTCCAGTTATCCAGGGACATCTTAAGGACGCCCTCGTAGAAAATAGAAAGAACATAGATTTATCAAAATTAAAAAATATGCCAGTTTAGTGAATAAATGCAACTCCAAAAAGAAAATGACCAGCTGAAAACTGAACAATTAACCAGATTTTTTTAGAACAACAATTAACCATATTTATTTTAGAGAAATAACAGATTTATCTAAACCAGATACAATGTCGTTACAGTAATTTTTGTTTAAAATTCATTTTTCGTTCCATTAAATAGCAACCCCCAAACATCAATGAATTTTCTTCTCTATTTCTCTGAATTTGTCTCATCACGAATTTGGTAGGACATTACTTTCTTACATCGAATGGAAAATATTATTAGTAAGTTGCCAAGGCCAGTTCAACACTGCAAGTTGTGTCTCAACAGGTGAAACCTTGTGGAAAACAAAAGCATACAATGTCATTTCGTAGAACAAATAGAAAACAACTATTTATGATGCCTTACACAGCAATATTTGGAAATTAAGATGTCTTGCATACCACCTCATGTTTACACTGATGTTCACTGCCAAAGATTAATTGACGACTAGAACACATACGGGTGGTGGACCCTAAGAATAAGTATTTGCTTGTGGGTCACTGGCATATATTGACAATCTGCAAACCTGATCAATTAGTGATGCCAAGTAAATGTTCATATAAATTGAAAGGATTTATACGTTTCTGAAATTAAAACAAGAAATATTTTCATCTTGTATAGGTGAAAAATAGATTGTCAATAATTCAACAGTCGTTGAACAATTTTCTACAATATTATCAAGTGAAAAAGAGATCGGGATGTTAACAAGAAGTTATTGCCAAACATTGAGCAATTTGGTAATGTCAAATTGACTGTGAGTGAAGGATTCTATGACTTATTTAAGAAGCTTTTGTGTAAACATTGTTGTTCAATTGTTTCATCCCGATTAATTTGAAAATCACTTCACTAGTTCTTTGGAGTAAGTTAATTGCCATAATCAGAACTTAGAAGATATGATTTTTTACATTTTTTTATGTAGCTGTTATTCTATCTCTATATTTGTTACTCAGCTGAATCTACATTCGTAATATAAGTCATAGACATAACTTGTACCTTTTTAAAGCTTTCAGTTCATATATATTTGGGGTTAATCTCTAAAATCATGAAGATAATAAGCTTCTAAATCGCTTTACAAACATCAATATCACTCCAAGATCCAAGTTCCTATCACAAAAAACTGAGCAATTTAACTGTCTTAATGATCCACCGCCTTCATAGGTTTTTGTACATTTCGAGGTTTTATACATGATTGGTTTTCAAATAAATATTTACTTTGGGATAAGAACTCAAAGTCGGCATCATTTTCACGATCCCATACACTCTCACAATACAATATATGTTTGTCACAAAAAAAAAAAAGCACTACATAAAATATAAAACTTCACCAACAGAAACTGTAATGAAAACTTTTTCCATAGAGTACAACGATTCAGTAGCCAAATATTAGAGGAAAATGTCACAAGCAAGAAGAGTACTGCCACGTCAGCTGATAATGAGTAATCCAGCCCACAACCAGCCCAGCACACATGTCGGATTTGCAAACAAGGAAGATAATATCTACAAGAGAGGCACACATGGGAAGTTTAAAGAGAAAAAGAAGCAACTTAATTTTAGAAGGAAAAAAAACTTCATTATTGTTAATAAAAATAAATGATTATCTCTTATTGAAGTAATCATAGGTAGATCAGAAACATTCTTGATCATTAGCACGATTAATTCATAGGTTCAATTTGTATCAATAATAATGGCAGCACTTGTATTCATTTGTTAGACGAGCTCTGGGGTTTTCTCAAACAAGCCCCGCCAATCATGAACATTGTAGGGAAGAAAGTCAAATAAAAACAAAAATATTTCGGATTTAAATGATTAAGCACTTATTCGCCTTATAACAGTCATTTGCACGAGCTCATAACAGAAAACTCTTGGGGTTCCTTTACCAGATCCATGACGATAATGGGGAGGATGATTTTACACTTTCCACATGAAAAATTCACTCCAGGCCAGGTAATCAATCACAAGGAAATTGCATTTTTACTAGTAATGTGAAAGCTCTGTGCCAGTGAAGCAAAAAATGAGGTGCCTCCCAGAAAATGAATATGATATGGATGATGTTCAAATGTATATCTTTAACATCAGACACAGACGACACAAAAAGGATAGGCAGCACTTTTTGTACAGCCTTGGGGTAATAATTGGTAGTCCACTTCATTCTTCTATGGACTTTGTCAACATTATACAAGAAGTATCTTTTCTCAGATGATGGATTGGTTAGTTTTCAAGTTATACAAATCCTCACAAGCAAAAGTAGGTTTATGAAGCCCGCACGAGACATTTTACATTCGAACAATTGGAAAGATAAGTCAAAGGTTGGAGATTTAAGGTATAGCTCTCAATGACAACCTGAAAGAGCTTCACAAATATCAGACCATTTTGTGTTCCAAAACCCCAAATATTAGTACTTCTAATTTTTTATTATCTTATCAAAAGGGTTGGAATGGCCAAAATGCAGTAAGCCCATCAAAAAACCAACTATTTCATATGCCACTAGCTATTCTCCAATTCCTAGGCAATAAAACTAAATCGTACTCCAAGCATTGAGGCTTAAAGTTAGGACTGCAACACTATTTTTCAGCAGCTTCAATTAGCATGGTCCATAAAGTTTAAGTTTGTGCAAAGTTCTATAAACAGAAGCCATCATTTTTTGAATAATTCTGTCACATACGAATCTGTGTGTTGTAAAAACGGGACCTAAGACCCAAAATAACACAACGGAAAGGAGGATTACAAAGCTCACGTTCTAGGGGGTGAATCACCTGTACCATACAAGAAAACTAGCTAAGCTCTAGGCAGGACGTCAATGAAGTAAAACCAGAGTGTTGGCAAGTAACTCAAGATTGTTTCGAACAAGGAATAACATTTCTAAATATATCTAAAACAAGTAAAATGCTGCCTCCGTATCGTTGAAAATAAAAACTTACAGTAACGGAGAAGGGGGTCCGAATGACGAGAAAGTGGCTGGCGAAGGACAGGCCAGAAGTAGAAGAATTAACGGCCCAGAGGAGCGGGAGGCAGAAAAACCCCCACTTGAAGAATCTTCGGGCGTAGGTCAAAGATTCATCATGGGACAGGCCGAGCGGACCATCGATGGTGGGATTTTCGACCCGTCCAGGTCTTCTCGAAGATGAGTTGCCGACATCCACCGCGACGGCAGCGGTGGGGGTATGCACCGGGAAGTGGATTCCTCGATTCGTTTTCCATGGTATCAACACTTCCACTAGCTGGGTACCTCATTAGACCTTTTGAATAAATTTTTATTTATTTGAGTTTTCTTTAAGAAAAAAATTTAAGATTATTTAGATATCAAATTAAATATTAGATTTTTTTCAAAAAAAATAAATAAAAATTAGTTAACTTCTAGAAGGCAAAAACTTGTGGAGACGGTCTCACGGGTCATATTTGTGATACGGATCTCTTATTTGGGTCATCCATGAAAAAAATATTACTTTTTATGCTGAGAATACTACTTTTTGTTGTGAATATGGGTAGGGTTGATCCGTCTCACAGATTAAGATCTGTGAGACGGTCTCACATGAGACTCACTCATAGTTGGCAAAAACTTGTGTGAGACGGTCTCACGGGTCGTATTTGTGAGACAGATATCTTATTTAGATGATCCATGAAGAAGTATTACTTTTTATGCTAAGAGTATTATTGTGAATATTGGTAGGGTTGACCCGTCTAACAGATAAATATCGTGAGACCGTCTCACAAGAGACCTACTCTTAATTATTTATGTTAAATAAGTAATTCACATCCGATATTTTCGATATCTTATGATTACTAATAGTTATAATTTTTTATAATATAATAAAAACTTGATCATAAAACTCTAATTATAAGCTATATTATGTGTTATTAAATATGTCATCCTTGAATTATCTTTGTAATTTTACCTTACTTACTGATTCATATGTATATCTACATCTCTCTAACTTCATTTTTCATCGTGAAAAAGACTTGAATAAGGGGAAAAGAACCAATTTCTCACCTTCCTTTCAAAAATTACTCTTCAAATAGATGTTATTGACGATCTTACTTCATGTTAACGAACTTCTTAATGAAAAATTTCATTTCGACGTCAACTTTTCTTAAAAACGACGAATGTTAGTACGAGGTTATTTTTTTAAAGCATTTAATCGTGGTTTAATAGCAAGCCTATGAACATTTTGTAAAGAAGTAAATGTTGTAAACCAAATTTCTTTATTATTTCTTGGTTCGAGTTTGAGCTATACTTTCGAATCCCATGCATTTCTAGGCAAAAGAGATCGGAGCATATCAATCGGAGAATGTCCGATCAAGCTTGATATCAAATATCATAATTTCTATCAAAAAAATTATTCGATTCATAGGTTCGGCTTGATTTGAGTACTTCATGTCTTGCATCAATCCTCACGATCCTGAGTTTTTATTTTGACAAGATATTGTTGGAAATTGGCTTTTGCTTAATCTCGAGAAACAAAACTCTAAATTATTATAAGAATATGTCTCTTGTGAAACGATCTCATGAATTTTTATCTGTGAAACGGATCAACCCTACTGATATTCACAATAAAAAATAATATTCTTAGCACAGAAAGTAATATTTTTTCATATATGATCCAAATAATAGCTCTGTCTCGCAAAATAAGACTCCGTCTCCAACAAGTTTTTACCTTATTAAAAAACTGAAACCTACTAAAATATTAATTTGGTTTCGGATGAATGAAACATTTATTTTCAAAATAAACAAATATTAAAGCAAGATGGGGTTTGGACTATGAGGGAAAGTGAAGTCCCGATTCGGAAATAATTTTTAAGATTAATTAGCATATGATCTACATTCAAACAGCAGACAACAGTAAATCTATATTTTATTTACAGAGGAGCATCAAGAAATCCGGTGATCACAAAATAAGACGAAACCGTAACCTGTCCTGCCAAGGCTCCACAAAGCAACTCTCACGTGCATCGACCACATGTGGAAATGAGTTTTCCAGGTAAAAAGATTCTTCGTAACATTTTAAAATTCTACGGCATGGTTCTTGCAGGGGATATAGATGAGGTTATAGCTCTAAATTGAGGGACTTCGAGAAATGGATCGAGGGTGCTTCTCGAGTTGGGTTGTCTGAACGGAAAGACAGAGTGTTCACTGTAATTATGATTGTTTTGACCAACCGTATAAGATGGGTGTGGCGGAGAAAGGAAAGCGTTCCTATACGCGGGTGCATCTCGTCGTAACGGGCTCGAGGTGGGAGAGACGGGCAATGATGTTATGGTTCGTGCATTATCCCTGAAGATATAACAAATAGAAATAATTCAAGACTAGGGTAATTCAGTAACATGCACAGGGAAGAACAAATCCAGTAACACGTCGCCCTTCTTTTCCGATCCTGGATATGTATTATATATAAATAGCAAATAGTTCAAGATTTAAATTGAGTACCTTGGACTTATCAAGGTTCTCGGCACTGCGAATCTCAATGTGTCGTCTCTGTCCAAAGAATTGTTGTTTCTGCCCGACTGAAGTTCTTGGGCCGTCTGTAAGAAAAAGAGTTAATAAAAAAAACCATGAAATTTGTACCGGCTTCTAACTACCTTTACTTAGAAGCAATGAAGTCGACAAAATGGAAATTTACCGGAGTGCGGCTTCCATCAAAGGCACGAGGAAATGCTTCTCGGGTTATATTGGCATTGGTTGCTCTTTGTGTAGTTTGGTTTTTAACAAAAGGGTGACAGAGTAGTTGAGATGCAGTAGGCCTCGCAGATGGTTCACGCTGCAAACATAGCCTTATAAAACCTTTCAGATCAGGAGATAAGTGATCGGGAATCTCTGGAGCATCTCTACTATTTCCAATCTTGAATATAGCAGCTACCTGTCAGATAATAAATTAATAACTCTATCAACTCCAGTACTTTCAATGCTTCAAGTCAATCTTTGGAATCAATGGCGTGAATCTGAAATACGAACCCCTTCATATTGGCTCCAGGGTGGTTTTGATGTGGCCATTTCAAGAACCGTGCATCCTAAGCTCCAAATGTCCACTGGAAGGCTGTAACCATTTGTATTCATCACAACCTGAGAGGCAATAGCATATGCTTCCTTAGAAAAATAGCACACAGAATAAAATCTTCATCTATCTGTCTATCAACACACACACATATATAATAGAGAGAGAGAGAGAGAGACACCTCAGGAGCCATCCAGTAAGGACTGCCTTTGAAGGATAACATCGATGAACAGGCAGTTATCTGCATTAGAGTGTAAGACGAAAGTAAATACCAAGATTTTATCCAGATTATCCATTGTTAAAAAAAAGAGAGGCCAAAATATTACTCAAATCACCAATGTAACATTTTTACTAGTGCAATAATGATCACGTCTACTTGAAGTATTCCGTCAATCATAAATCAGTTTTCAGCCCAAAAAATTCAAGAAGTCAGTTCGATTTCATGTAATGTTCTATGTTTAGATAACTATTTTTTTCGAAAAAAGTTATTATCATAATGTGTCTAATTTCATCTGACAGACAAGTAAATAATGACAACTTGAAAGAAGATACGTACATGTTTTGCCATGCCAAAATCGGCGAGCTTAATTTCACCATTGGGATCCACTAAAATATTTGCGCCTTTTATGTCCCTGCAGAGGAGAGACCAAATTGGAAAAAGAAAAAAAGAAAAACGAAACACCAAATTGGAGAAAAAAGAAACACCCAAACAATATTTCATGCAAAACAAATAATCTTAGCACCAGGGGAGGGCATCGGGCATCACCTGTGAACTGTGTTTTTTCCATGTAAGTAAGAAAGGCCAGAGAGAATCTGCCTAGCAGTAATTTTGAATAACAGGTTCCCCAAAAGCTCCATATTCTTGCAATAATTTGTGGATCGAACCACCCGAAACATACTCCAAATAAACAGATAACCTTTCTTCGTTCTGGAAGAACAAAGGGACATTGTTACAAGGTGCACGAGGACTGAGTGTAAGTATTAGATTGAATAATAAAATAACATTTGACTCTCACCAGATCACTTCCATAGTACTGAACAACGTTTGGATGTGAAAGCTGACTAAGCAAGGTTATCTCCTGTTGTAATAATCAAATATGTCAGAAAGAGAACAATCAGTTAAAAGCCTCTGAATTATATGCACAAAAGTAAAAAATATTCAAGAGTACCTGATTCAGTTGCCTGAGGCTCTCTTTTGATGATTGATCATCTGAAACGACCCTGACTTCTTTTATCGCGCACATTTGCCCATTCTCGCTGCAAAATTAGGCATTACAAGATATTACAAATAGGCCAAAACGTTTACATAATGAAAACTATAAAATATAGTAATAAATGACCTTTTTTTTCCCAAATACGTGCATATGCTAAGTATATTAGAATCTCTGTTACCTGTTAAACCCGAGGTAAACATGACCAAAAGTGCCTCTTCCAAGAAGCCTCCCTTTCCTCCATTTTGACGAACTACTACCCGAGCTTTCGGGTATCCCGGGACTTCTTGGGGGAGTAGGTAACGCAGAGGGGCTAACAGGAGTACTACCAGGTGGAAGGGGTAACCTGTGGCACTCGCCTTTTACATCTTCCAGTTTACCATTTGTCGTGTCCAAGTTAATACCATTAATTCGAGCATGAAGAGGCGATGTGACAGCGTTGGTACACCGGGATCCTCGACCTGGGCTCCGTGACAATGGGCTTAGCACTTTGTTCTCCCCACTCCCTCTGAATGATAAACAGGAATTAATTGAGGCACAACCGAACTGTAAACAGATAATGGTGTAATTTATTGGCATAAATTTATCACACTGATAGGATAATACTGCTGTGATATCTGATTCTTGGAGTTTCTAGTTTTGCTCTTCACAATAAGTCAACGGCTCAAGTATAGCATGGATGGACACAAAATCAGAGAGCACACCAACCACAAGACTGATTGAATTAAACTTTTTACAAACTTCCTCAATTAAAAAGAAATTCAATAAACTATGAAACGAATCAAGAAAAGATTGACCCATGAGCAAAACGAACCAAAATTTTCAATCTCGATGCCAAAAATCCAAGAATCAATTTAGATCCAACCATTAAACATATCCAAGAGTAAGATTTCATTCATCAAAAAACAAGAATAAAATCTAAAATCTTCAGCTGAAAATCCAACAAACCTTAAACCAGCCATATCAGCAAGATGAGCCGGATCATCAGACGACCCAGATGAACTAACACTGGAAGCAGAGCCCGACCCGTGCCCCAATCCGACACCATGGCCCGGATGCTCCGTCGGTGATTCCAAAGGCCTAGGCAAAGGGTGCCCCCTCTCCAAAGATGAAGCCGAATCAAAACCCGAAAACCCCGAACCCCCTCCTCCTACAAGGGAGAATTCCCGACTACTTCTCGGAGAATTTCTCGATTGTTTCAACACAAGAACCTCGTCAAAGCTCCGGGCTTTACTGTCTCTGTTGTTTCCATTTTCTTTCCCCTTTTTCTTCAAACTTTTCAGTGATGAACCCTCTGAAGACGAAATCTCAGGCCTGGTTTCTGAATCCTTGCTCCTCCCGGATATTTTATCCCACCAAGCTGGCATTTTTTTCACAGAAAAAAAAAGTAGATAAAACACCAGAATCAAGCTCACCTATGCGTGTATCTTTACATTAACACACCTAGCTGTGTGTGTTGGGTATCTGTGTACCTATCTTCTATGCGTAAAACAGAGAGAGGCAGAACAAGTCTCGAATCGGGATATTTGGGTTGAATTTATATGAAGAAAGAAGAGGTGAAGAAGACAAGTTGAGGAAGAAAGGACCCATTTCTTGTATTCTCTATCTTATATTTAATTGCGGTGGTGTTATCCTTTATTTGTATTTATATATATAATTAAATATATATATATATATATTAATTATATATAATTAATATAAGTGGAGAGTGGTGAAAGGTGGTGGGGTCCCCATAAAAAAGCCAATGGGAAATGCCACAGTTGGGGGTCGGCAGCCGGTTGTTGGATCGAACCAGCTGTATGATGTGGTTTATTACCATCTGTGACACGGATTTTTTTTTTATTTTAGATATATATGAAAAATTATTTTTTATTATTTTAAATATAAACATATCTTTCTTATATAGATATTATCACACAAAATATCTATTAATTATCATTTTAATATAATGAGAAATGTTTCACATAAAACCAAATAATTTGATTCGGTAAAAGGGATATAGATTTTTTTGTCTCGTAATTTACATGGTTATCAATTAATTTACAGTTTCGTTTTAGTATTTTTCCACTTGAGTTGCTGACGTGACATTAGACACGTCAGGAATTTCTACCCCACATTAGCAATTTTTATGACGCGATTGTTTTTTATGTCATGTCATTATTTTATGATATCGCGTCAGTCTTCAATTAAAATGACTGAAATTGTAAAGTAAATACAAATTATGGAACCAAAACCATAAATTAACTTATAACATCACCAAATATTAAAAAATGTATGTGAACCTTACAAAATCCAAAATAAAATTTTTTTTCCCCATCGTTGAGATTTCCACCCAAGTTATTGAGATATGATTCCTTCCGATAATCATTTTGCATTATCGAAAGGATGACAGATATCCATATAGAGAAGCATGTAGTTTTGGCAAAAACTTGTATGAGACGGTCTCATGGATCATATTTGTGAGACGAATCTCTTATTTGAGTCATCCATGAAAAAGTATTATTTTTTATGCTAAGAGTATTACTTCTTATTGTGAATATGAGTAGAGTTGACCCGTCTTACAGATTAAGATCCATAAGACGATCTCACATGAGACTCACTATGTAGTTTTTCTAACTTTTGGAGAACTCGTATAATTTCTTACAAGTGGCTAGGGAAATTTTGGTTTATAGTCACTCACTCTTGTTATGTTTTGTTTTAAACTAATAATTATCTATGTTAGATAACAGTCCCATACGATTCAAAAGATTAAAATTTTCGATAACATCGACTATAATTTTTAACATAACGATTCATATGTTATATTCCATGTAAGTATTGTCACGGCCGCCACCAATCATCATGTGAATATTGGACCACGGAGGCAATTAGGTTATTTTTTTTTTATCTGGCGATATATATATATATATGTATATTGGATTTATTTAAATATTATATGATGGAAAACTATTTTTTTAAAAGCGTGTGAGTGAATGCATGTATCTGGTCAAGGGAAAAGGATGTGCTACTGGCCTACTTGTACTGCTGCCTAACTCAATCCCTAATTTTACATTAAATCACTAACTATTGAAGGCTTTTATCCTAGATGACTTTTGATTAATAGACAAAGTACCATTAAGCCAACCTAGACAAAGGGTTACATACTTGTGCCCGCTCTCGCGATTAAACTAGTATAAAATTTATTCATACGAGTATCAACGTGCACGCATCGAGTTTATATATATACTCGACTCACTCAAATTACTCTTATTACGATAGCTGCACTGTTGGAAGGAAGGGGCTTGGAGTACTTGAGAAGGGCTTGTGCGGCAGAGGATTTGACCTTGACGAAGGCTTGCGGTGGCGCAGAGAACCACATCTTTGTCCTGTCTGTTATTCTGGGGTTCTTGATAAATTACAAACCTCACGTTTCTTTTCGTCTTGTCCCATCTGGACGGATCATGGAGTGGGTCTCGGGTCCAGTTTTTCAGACCTGTATGAGTATGGCGCAGGTCATGAGTCCTATAATACCCGTCACATATATGTAGATATAAATATTCTAAGATTTAGTTTTATTCATTTTTATTTTTTTAGTATCCCACCTCAAAGTCAACCATAAACATGTTTGATTCTGTTTTTGGTTAGGCTTTAGTTTATTATCCAAATAGGTAGACCAATTATAAATAAAAGACTACTGTCCCTGCACCACCATAATTATACGCTAATGTTAGTGGTTCAAGCCTCAAGGTATCTCTCAAACAAGATTAATGTTTTCATTTTAAAACAATTCGGGTCTCACGGCTCATGGGTCTAACCCACCCCGTTTCGTATTCGGGGTGGGACGGGTCCAAAGAATATTTAACCCGGTTGGGATGGGTAATGGGTCGAAATTTTCTTCATGGGACTGATCTTGGGTTTAACCATACCCGCCCCACATCCGCCACATTGATATCCCTAGTTATTATGTAGTGATGCTATCAAATAAAGAGACAAATGAGTAGGTTGTCAATTCATTTAATAGTTATATAGATGTCAAAAAGATTTTCAGAAAGATTAAACTTTTATGCCACTTGGATCATTAAAATGTTGGTTGAACCCATTATTCTGCTAACTTTTGCGGTCTTAATAAACGAGAATCACACTTCACTACATAACAATATCGTGAAATATATGGAGTTTCGATGGAAGTAAGTGGCATATAGATGTGATGAATACACGGATATTATAATAAGTGAAAAAGAACTGATTTAGGCTTACAACCAAAATTGAAGACGCGCATCGGAAGGATGCTATGAATCTTCGATTCTTCATATTTCAAAAGTCAAGGTAATGTTATAGAGATGATAAAACTTATGAGAAAAATGAATGTTAACATTAACAACATTGTTTTATCAAAAAACACCAAAAAATGCAAATATACATCACCAAACATTCAAAATTATATTTTTCATATTCTTATCGAGAGAGTGAGAAAGAAAATACGTGAGGAGGTTGAAACTGCAAAACTCTGTCTTTTGGTTGATGAGGCTAAAGATATATTAGACAAAGAGCTGATGATTATTGTGTCGAGATATGTTGATCGTGAAGGGTTCTTAATTGATTGATTGATTCGTCTTATTTTAATGTTTTTTATTTCTACTATAGCAACATAACGATCATTGTCAACCATGAAACTTCTTAAAAAACCTCTTCGTAATAAAATGGACGAAGAGTTTTTGACAGATTCTATTATTTTCTATATTAAAACAGAGTTTACTGCAAGGTCTTATTCAATATCGACTAGTTATAAACGAAAAACCGCATGACACATCTTCAGTAGTCTATATCTCGTTCGTGTCGCCACCGTTTATCGAATCACCCACCATCAAAAAAATTCTGCCTATACCCCTGTTTACATGTATCGATATTTTATCATTATATAATGTATAAACGAATTACATATATTTACGAGATGGAAAAATTATAACATTTGTTCAGTATATCTGTCTTTTTGCAATTTTGATATTTTTTATAGTCATAATTGAGTCTTAATTTTTTTCCAAAAGAAAAATTGAGGCTTAAATATAATATAATTAAAAAAATTGAGATGATATTTTTCTTGAAAAAAGGGAGGATTTTTTTTTTTTAGGGTATAAAATAGAAGAGAGGTAATATTATTTATTTTATTTGTCTGGTTACTACATTTGTATCACTGCGTATGCAACTTAAAAGAAAGAATAAAGTGAGAATCCATATCGACATTTGTGCTGCGACAAACGCGCCTACATGTGCCTTTTATTTGCTTGAGTTCTTTCATTATTATTATTATTAAAAAAGACAAAATTTAAATGAATTTAATACATATATTATTTGTTGTAAAAGAAAATATTATGCAGTTAGTTTTAATTTTTTTTAAATGAACTTTAAAAAATAATATCAAATAAAATAGATAATAATATCTGTCATGGATCTTAATCTGTGAGACGAGTCAACCCTATCGATATTCACAGTAAAAAGTAATACTATTAACATAAAAAGTAACACTTTTTCATGAATGACCCAAATAAGATATTCGTCTCATAAAATATGACCCATGAGACCGCCTCACACAAATTTTTGCAAAATATAAGATGAAAATTCGTTTTTGTTCGTGTTTGTAATAAAAAAAGATTTATTGTCCCTAATTTTTAAAATAAAAATACAGTATAAAAGAAAATAAAGATTAAAAATAATAAATATTCAAAGTAATCATGAGAAAAATCTCATTAAAATCAGCAAGAAAACTAATTTTTATTATAATTCTAATTTTTGTTAGATAAAACGATTTAATCTTTGAAAAATATTAAACAAAAAAAAACATGGACACAATCTATATGCTAGGCATGTTACTTGATCGATTAACTCGGTTTTTTATTCTGGTAAATTGAGATCAAACCAGTCGAAATACAAGATCGAATTCGATCGAAAGTGTTACTTAATTCGAAACCAAAACCAAGTTGAATCAGATTGAACTTGATTGGATCCAAATAGGAATTAAGGTAAATTATTTATCTAAAAAAGTATTCAAAAGATTAAGTATATTGTTTTTCAAGTTTAGAAGTACAATTAACAATTATAAAATTATAAATAACTCAAAATTGTTTTAAAATTTTTAAAATATCATAGTCATAAATTAAATACATTATTTAATTATTCTAAAATTGGACTTCGACGAATCAAATTAAATTAATTTTAGATCTATTTTCAATCAATCCAACTCCAGTTCGATATCGATGTCGAAATTGGTAAATTAAATTAAATCAAACCAATTTTAATTTGTTTTTCAATTGATCCGATTCGATGAATGTGTGTAAAAGGTACCCACTTGTTAGTACTTTTTATTTTTTCTTTTTTTTAAAGGAGATTGGTGTATTTAATTTAGGCAAAAACTTGTGTGAGGCGGTTTCACGGATCGTATTTTGCGAGACAAATATCTTATTTGGGGTCATCCATGAAAAAATATTACTTTTCACGCTAAAAATATTATTTTTTATTGTGGATTTCGGCAGGATTGACCCGTCTTACATATAAAGATTCGTGAGATCGTCTCATAAGAGACATACTCAATTATTTATGTGGAGCGAAAGTAACATTTAAAACTTAAAAATATTAAAAACGGAAAAAACGTGTGGATAGTCAGGAGTTGGGAACCATTGGCGCGGCGCGTGTTGCGATCCTTAATTATATTTTTTTATTTACTATTTTTTAAATTTCTTGTCGGTAAAATGCATCAATTCAATTCGTTAAAATAAAACAATGAGGTTCAGTCTCTCAAAATAAATAAATAAATAAATCGAATAGTAAATATAGATTTCCAAAAACTACATATAAATCTGTGGTAAAAACTTGTGTGAGACGGTCTTACGGATCGTATTTGTGAGATAGATCTCTTATTTGGGTTATCCATGAAAAAATATTATTTTTTATGCTAAGAGTATTATTTTTTATTGTGAATATGGGTACGGTTCACTCGTCTCACAGATTAAGATCCGTGAGACCGTCTCACATAAGACTCACTCTAAATCTGAAGGGAAAAAAAAGAAGCAAAATACATTAAAAAAAAGGTTCAGTTGATATCATTTTTGATACTTTGATTGGTAAAAATTAGATCATACAATAACTTGTTTTTTTAATATTTATTTAATCGACTTTTCTGGATTTTTGATACTTTAAATAAATATAATTTGAATCTTTCAAGTATTTATTTTCATACAATAGTTCCAAAAACTTAAAAATATGTTCAAATCTTTCGAATCTAACCTCAACCTCAAACAAAATTTTGAAACCATTCAAATTTCGAATGGACTTGCAAAATGAGACTTGTCAAGAGGTCAATCAAATCATTGCCTGAGAGCCGACTAAATAAGGGGCTAACTTGTTTTTATTTGCCAATTTTTTAAAAATGAAAAAAAATTTTATGGCCAATTTTTTTTATATGGTTAGTTTTTTTTTATTGGTCGATTTTTTTTTTAAATGAACCGAATCGAGCAAAGTTTTAGTATAAATTTAAGGTTTGAATTCGAATCGAAATTTGAATTAAGGTTTGAATTAAGTATATTTGAGTTCGAAACTCGAAATTTTAATATTTTCGAATATATCTAATTCAAGCCGAATTCAAACTTTTATATTTTTTTTATATTTAATTCGATTCGATTTGTTTACACAATGTCGTAGACCAATGGATTTTATTACCCGAAAGATAACCCTTTTTTAAAATAATAATAATAAAATTATTTAAAAAATTTAATTGGGTGCGAATGGGATTGTTTGACACTGCCCCCACTTGGACGTTAGGAGGAGTTTGTGTCAGTCGTTAATTTTAAGTTTAATGTTTCTAAAACAAAGATATATATTCGGTAAATTGGAGAAAAATGCAACTGTCAATGATTTAGTTAAGAATCAGTACCCACAAGTTTTTTTTGTATTTTAGTACCTGACACAAAATCAACTTAGTTTTTACTACTTGTTTCAAGTATTTTTACCTTTTTACCCTTTTAACTAATAAAAAACTATTTAAATTCTTATTTTTGTTAGTATTTCTCTTTCCACTCATAATTCACAAATACATTTGGATGACATATACATTGAATTAAAATATTTTTTATTTAAAAAAAATCACAACTAAGCATTGAACTTTTTGAAATACTTTGTTTTACTTGGAAATACTAAAATTTCAATTTTAAAATACTTGATTTAGTAAATGACATACTCAGAATTGGTATTAAAAAACTGAATATTCGAAAATGTAACGCAAGTTCACCAAGTGCTCGTACTTCCATCCAAGATCTATTTGGATTACATGTTCATTTCATTTAATTATTTTTTTTTATTTTTAAAAACATAAATTCGCAACTAAGCATTGAAGATTTTCAAGTACTTAGTTTTACTTGCGAAATACCTAATTTCAGTTTTAAAATACTTGATTTGGTAAATGAGATACTCCGAATAGGTATTAAAATACTGGATATTCGAATATGCAATTCAAGTTCATCAAATGCTCGTATTTCCATCCAAGATCCATTTGGATGACATGTTCATTTCATTTAATTATTTTTTATTTTTAAAAAAACAATTTCGCAATTACGCATTGAACTTTTTCAAGTACTTAGTTTTATTTGCGAAATATCTAATTTCAGTTTTAAAATACTTGATTTGGTAATTGAGATACTCATAAAAGTTAATAAAATACTAGATATTCTAGTAGGCAATGTAAGTTCACCAAATACTCTCATTTTCATCCAAGATACATTTGGATGACATGTACATTTCATTTAAATATTTTTTATTTTTAAAAGAAAAACAAAACCACAACTAAGCATTGAACTTTTTGAAGTACTTATTTTTACTTACGAAATACCTAATTTATATTTTAAAATACTTGATTTAGTAAATGAAATACTCAGAATAGATATTAAAATATTGAATATTCGAATATGCAATGTTAGTTCACCAAATGCTCGCATTTCCATTCAAGATGTATTTGGATGACATGTTCATTTCATTTAATTATTTTTTATTGAAAAAAAAACAAATTCGTAACTAAGCATTGAATTTTTTCAAATACTTACTTTTACTTGCGAAATATCTAATTTCAATTTTAAAATACTTGATTTGATAAATGAGATACTCATAATGGGTATTAAAATAATGGATATTCGAATATGCAACGTAAATTCACCAAGTGTTGGTCTTTCCTCAAAAGATGCATTTGGACGACATATCCTTCTCATGTGATATCTATTTTGTAAAAAAACAAAAAACAAATTCGTAACTAAGCATTGAATTTTTTCAAATACTTACTTTTATTTGCGAAATACCTAATTTCAATTTTAAAATACTTAATTTAATAAATGAGATACTCATAACGGGTATTAAAATACTGGATATTCGAATATGCAACGTAAATTCACCAATTATTGGTCTTTCCTCGAAAGATGCATTTGGACGACATATCATTCTCATGTGATGTCTATTTTGTTAAAAAAAAATATCAAATTCCCAACTAAGCATGAAACTTTTAAAGTACTTAGTTTACTTGATTAGTACCTAATTTCAGTTTTAAAATACTTGATTTCATAAATGAGATACTCAGAATAGGTAATAAAATACTGGATATTTCTAATTTTCATCATGATGAAATTTCAATGCAATTGAAATTTTAACAAATACATTGTTCATCACTCCTCATAAAATAAAAATAACAATTTATTTCGGTATACAAAGAAAGAACTTACTTTTACTCCGGGACAAGTATGCTACTATATTTTTGTTAAAAGTAAGTGTTTATTTTGATCTACAAACAAGCTTATTTTGATCTACAAACAACTTACTCTTACTCCACGATTAGTAATGAACTGTGTTCATTTCTTTAAATGACATGAATAAGTATTTTAATAAATCTTAGTTGGAAAAACCAACCATGACTGAATTTAAGTTGCATATTCAAATATTCAGTATTATATCACAAATTATGAGTATCTCATTTACCAAATCAAGTATTTTAAAATTAAAATTAGGTATTTCGCAAGTAAATGTAAGTACTTCAAAATGTTCAATGCTTAGTGATCGAGCAAATCTTTCATTGTAAAATTCTTAGTAAAAATTAATAATATTCAAGCTCGAAATAATCGCAAGTGCACGATATCAAGTAATAATATAGTGTACAAGAGTATGATTATCGTTCCTTTAAAGACTGTATTTCTCAATTATTATTCTCATTTATTCAATTTTTAGCAGCGATACTTCAGATGATTGTTTACTACTACAATTATTAAATAAAAACTCAATGAAATGGTTCAAGGATTAAATGATGAAATAAATAAGCTAGAATGATTGATTAAAGTTCAATGAGAAATGAATTTGTTGAGAATCTCGGTTCACCTACCCCTCGCTAATCTACTTAATTCGTTCGACAATGATCTATTCTTTCGAAGAGATTTCCTATCCAATTGAACATGCCCTCTCAAGCTATGTCAAACTAATTCAACTCAATGAAGTAACTAAATCTCTTTAATTATTTATTAAGGGTGAATTGCATGTCGTTTTATTTCGACCAACTAGACTATGACTATCGAAGGGTATCCGACTTCATATTTCTATGTAAATTGTAAATCCACGGATCATGCTACTCGTTCCTATCAGAGGCTATTCTCTCGAAGAACATTGCCTGGAATCTTCAAATATTCGCTTCAAGCCTATTTTTCTCTTTCAAAGCTTTGTAGCTGCTGAAAAGTCCTTGAACATGTCATCCAAATGCATCTTAGAAGGAAATTCGAGCACTTGGTGAACTTACGTTGCATATTCGAATATCCAGTGTTTTAAAACTCATTATGAGTATCTCATTTACCAAATCAAGTATTTTAAAACTAAAATTAGGTATTTCACAAGTAAAACTAAGTACTTGAAAAAGTTCAATGCTTAGTTGTAAATTTGTTTTTTTACAATAAATTAAATGAATATGTCATCCAAATAAAGCTTGGATAGAAATGCAAGCACTTGATAAACTTGCATTGTATATTCGAATATTCAGTATTTTAATACGCGTTCTGAGTATCTCATTTACCAAATCAAGTATTTTAAAATTGAAAATATTTATTTCGCAAATAAAAGTAAGTACTTTAAAATGTTCTATACTTAGTTGCGATTTTTTTAAATAAAGAAAATAATTAAATGAAATGAACATGTCATCAAATGCATCTTAGATGGAAATGCGAGCACTTGGTGAACTTACGTTGCATATTCGAATATCCAGTATTTTAATACCTATTCTGAGTATCTCATTTGCCAAATCAAGTATTTTAAAATTGAAATTAGGTATTTCGCAAGTAAAACTAAGTACTTGAAAAAGTTCAATGCTAAGTTACAAATTTGTTTTTTAACAATAAAAAAATAATTAATGAAATGAACATATCATCCAAATGCATATTGGATGAAAATGCGAGCATTTGGTGAACTTACAT
The DNA here is from genome assembly GCF_022965805.1 of Primulina eburnea. Lineage (NCBI taxonomy): Eukaryota > Viridiplantae > Streptophyta > Magnoliopsida > Lamiales > Gesneriaceae > Primulina > Primulina eburnea. The sequence goes on along the minus strand of NC_133111.1, from coordinate 39,838,405 downwards.
TGCATATTTTAATATCCAGTATTTTAATACTCATTTTGAGTATTTCATTTACCAAATCAAGTATTTTTACATTGAAATTAAGTATTTCGCAAGTAAAACTAAGTACTTGAAAAAGTTCAATGCTTAGTTACAAATTTGTTTTTTAAATAAAAAAATATTTAAATGAAATGTACATGTCATCCAAATACATCTTGAATGGACATGCCAGCAATTTGTGAACTTACATTGCATACTAAAATATCCAGTATTTTATTAACTTTTATGGGTATCTCAATTATCAAATCAAATATTTTAAAATTGAAAATATGTATTTCGCGAATAAAAGTAAATACTTCTAAATGTTTAATGCTTAGTTGTGAATTTGTTTTTGTTTTTTAAATAAAAATAATAATTAAATGAAATGAACATGTCATCCAAATGCATATTGGACGAAAATGCGAGCATTTGGTGAACTTACGTTGCATATTTGAATATCTAGTATTTTAATATACATTCTGAGTATCTCATTTACCAAATCAAGTATTTTAAAACTGAAATTAGGTATTTCACAAGTAAAACTAAGTACTTGAAAAACTTCAATTCTTAGTTGCAATTTGTTTTTTAACAGTAAAAAAATAATTAAATGAAATGACGTGTCAACCAAATGCATCTTGGATGGAAATGAGAGCATTTGGTTAACTTGCGTTGTATATTCAAATATCCAGTATTTTAATACACATTCTGAGTATTTAATTTACTAAATTAAGTATTTTAAAATTTAAATTAAGTATTTCGTAATTAAAACTAAGTATTTCAAAAAGTTCAATTCTTAGTTGTGAATTTATTTTTTTTAAATAAAAAAATATTTAAATTAAATATACATATCATCCAAATGCATCGGTCATGAGTGGAAATAAAAGATAACAAATAAAAATATGTATTTATATAATTTTTTTATTAATTATAAGGGTAAAAAGGTAAAAATGCATGAAATATGTACTAAAAACTAACTTTGTCTTTTGTCAGGTATTAAATTAGAAAAAAAAACTGATAGGTACTGAATCTTAAGTAAATTATGTGCAGATGTATTTTTTTTAAATTGCCCATATATATTTGTTTTTGTATTGAATAACACTGGATATTGACGTGTCTAGCTCTTTCGAACCAAAAAGCAAGATTAAAATGTCAACAGTAATATATTACATGTTCAGTTCTGTTGGGATACAACCAAAGTCCCACATTGAAAGATCTAGAAAAAGATCATGGATTAATAAAAATGGAATGATATCTTCATTAGTATGAGGCCTTTTGGATGGTTTCAAAAGCAAAACCATGAAGGTTAAAACTCAAAGTGAACAATATCATACAAGTGTGGAGATATCCGGATTCCATTGGTCCTAACAAGTGGTATCAGAGCCATGGTCTAGATCGAGCCGTGTGGGTGGAATCCTCGATACCTACACGAAGGAGGTGAGGGCTCCCAGTAAAAATCCTTGATTAAACTCTCGGGGTGGTTAATGCTCCCAACGCAGTGAAGTGGATTAACATCGATTGGAGGACGAATAAGGCTTGAGGGGAGGCTCGGACCATGAGAATAATAGTGACCATTGGTATGAGGTCTTTTGAGTGGTTCCAAAAGCAAAACCATGAGGATTAAAACCCAAAATGGATAATATCATACTAGTGTGGAGATATCCGGATTTCATTGGTCCTAACAAGTTCATTAGCATTTGCTATCCAAATTAATAAATATCCCAAATTTAACCAAGTGCTATTTGACACAAAGTAAAAACTTGTGTGAGACGGTCTCATGAGTAGTATTTTATGCAAATCATTTATTTAGGTAATCAATGAAAAAAATATTATTTTTTATGCTAAGAGTATTACTTTTTATTGTGAATATCGGTAGGGTTGACCCGTCTAACAGATAAAGATTCGTGATAACGTCTCACCAGAGACCTACTCTTGACACAATTGTTCGATACTCATGGGATCAAGGCAGGTGACATATCGTACTATATCGTATTGAAAATTGCATATCATATATCGTATCGAAAATTGCGGTACATATAACTAGCATACTAATTATACTGAAATTTTAGTACATTATTTGTATATAACGTTTTATATAAAAAAAAATCTTATATATTTTTTTTAAATTTATTGTTTAAATATTGTATATTTTTATATATTATTTCGGTATTTCGATAAATACAGAAATTTGCAACTTTCATATCGTTATCATACCGAAAATTCGATATCATTACCGTAGTGTACAGAAACCTTCGATATGCCGATAATTTAATAAATTTGGTATTTTTTCGGTATGATAATCTTGATATATCGAAAATTCAGTATTTGTATCCCTCTTAATCAGGGTTTCAATTATCAACAAGGACAATCATTAAGTATCATTTTGTCGAGGAGTAGATCTCTTGTGAGAAGGTCTCACGAATCTTTATCTGTGAGACGAGTCAATCCTATCGATATTCACAATAAAAAGTAATACTCTTAGTATAAAAAGTAATATTTTTTCATTGATAACCCAAATAAAATATATGTATCACAAAATATGACCCGTGAGATCGTTTCATACAATTTTTTGCCTTTGTCGAGTTGCGTTTCGAACACGGACAGATGGTGGATGATATTGGAGCTCATTTATACATAAAATTTAAACTACAATAGATTTGAAATATAACTCAATTTTACTTTTTAGGGATATCCGATAAAATTGTAATGTTATAGAAAAATTTCATGATCATTGTGTAAGAATGACAAACATAAATCGAGAAATAAGTTAAATTTAATTGTAACAGAGAAATAAGAAAGTATCTTGTAAAATGTCGTTAGACGAGTCAAGCTAAACAATATCTACCATGAAAAATAATATTTTGATATAAAAATACTGTTTTTTTAATTAAATCAATCAGATTAAAAATCCATCTCATAAAATTGACATATAAAACGATTTTACTTAATTTTTTGTGTTTCTACATTAGTTGATAGTGTAAAATCCCGGATTTTTTTATTTTATCATGATAATATTTTGTATCAAGATTTTCGAGATTTTCAGGATTTGTGATTTTTGGAATTCAAGAATTTAAATATATCGTGTGTATTTGTTTCAGAATTTGAGATAGATAGAATTTTACCGGATAAAGATTTAAGCTAGAAGATAACTTAATCTTGGAACCAAAAATCTTGAGGATTTATCAAGGGATTTTCGAAAATAATAGGGGAGAATATTAAGTGATTTTCGAAAATAGTAGATAGAGGGAAAAGTCTACACGATAAAATGCAGTCTTGGAAAAAAATTTAAAAGTTCAGCTACCAGGATTTTAGGAAAAATAATCCAAATATTATTTGTGGAAAAATACCAATAATTTCGGATTTAAGTAAGCAAATTTGTGGGATTTTAGAAATATAATTTTTATTATTTTAGGAAGTCAAAAATCTACCGAATATTGGGAATTAGACACAAAAGTCGAAATTTCACAGACTGGGCAAGGCTTAATTTCGAAAATTAGCTTGGATATAATTATAAATTTCGAAATTTAGGATAAAGAATAAAGGTAGATTTGATCACGATTTTAGATGAAGATTTGATTCAGAATCAACGCGATTTGGTACACGATCAGGATAGCAGCCAACCCCTATAAATAGGAGGGCATGGATCTCGAAAATTCACACCATAACTCTCTCTCAATTTTCGAGAAACACACCTAGTTTCTTAGGATTTTTCGAGCACGGCGAAGCGCTGCCGCAGTCCAGCCACCGGAGTTTTACGTTTTTCTTCAAGAAGCTTAAGGTAAGTGGGCTTGTTTTAAATCGTTGCATTTTTGGTGCATGTATTTCGGTGCATGTATTTTCGGTTTTTATTAAATTTCGGTCGAGTACAATTCTGTTCTACCCCTTCTGGTTATGATTTCTGCATGAGTTTATGTTGACACTGTGAGGATCCGACTGGATATGGGAGGGAATCCCAACTATGACATGACCCTCATACGGTGGGGATATAACCGATTCGGCCTCGCCCCCTTAGAGGAATAAAAATTAGGGACTGACGTCAGTAAACCATTGAAAGTAGAGGAATCCCAGTGTCAGGTCAAGTATACGAATGTGATATGAGTCAGATTATGCATGGTGTGTGTGTGTAAATTTCGAATTGTTATATGCATGTTGTTGTGTACTCGAACGGCCCCCACTTGCTGAGTATTTCCCAAAAATACTCACCCCCCTTACACCTCCCCAGATAAAACTGAAGATAAATCAGAGGAACAAGTCGAGGAAGAAGAGTCGGACCAGTTTTGGGGCTGGTGAAATTATTATATTCGAATTATGCTGCAAGATTTAAGGATTTTAGTTGGTTTATTTTATTTGTAAACGCTTCCGCAAATTTATTCAAATTATTCAGTTGTAAAGACAGTGATTGTTTTTTTGCGATTTTTATGAAATAAACTGGTTTCGGTTTATACTGTGCTACGAGGCTTGTCGTTTTTCGATTTTGTGATTGATTAGCGACGCCGGTGTCAATCCCGAGTTTCGGGGCGTGACAGATAGAGTCCATCAAAGAAACAAAATTAATATTGCTGGGAAAACAAATAATAATAATAATAATAATAATAATAATAATAATAATAATAATAAAACATAAATGTTTAAAGAATGAAAGAGATGCATGATTGATTTTAGTCGGTGTAAAACCACTGAACTGACAACCTAATTCTCTCTCTCTTTTTTTTTGGAAAAAAAAATAAAATAAAAACAACCTAAGAAACACTTGTTATATATTTTGGAATAATTTGAGGCCCACACAAACACTGGGCCACTTTGAAAACTAACCTTAAATAAATTTTAAATTTAAAAATTAGCCTTTTACAACTCAAAATTTGATAAATAGCACTCACTTAAAAAATTAATTAATTAATTTAAAAAAAACGTAAAAAACAGGAAAAAAAGCGTACATTAAAAAACGTAAAAAACAGGGAGAAAGGATCGGTTCTTCTTCTTGTTCTCTCCATTTCTCATCCTTCTCACAACGATTTCTTTTCTTTATCATTCACTCATTGGTCTTCTCTTCAATTTTTTTCTTCCTCTACATTAAACAAGAGGATATTGTAGTCATTTGTATTCTTAAAAAAAGTTTCAATCTCTCTCAGCATTATCAAAGTTTATAAATCAGGTGTAAGTTTCTAATGCTATCTCAAATTTTTTTTTATCAATTTACTGGTTTTTATTACAATGTATATATAATTATATTTACAATGTATATATTGTAAATATAATTTTTCATATATTTCATTCTTAATTGTTCGGTCGCCCAAACATTATGGGTTCAGTCGCTCAATTCTGTTTTCAGTCGCTCAATTCTATTTTCAGTCGCCCACTTTGATATGTTATGCCATCCGATTATATGTTAAATCATTTAATTTTCATGACATCTTTATTGCTTATTTTGCATAGGAATGACGATCATCCAGATTTTGATTAATTCTAATGGAGAGTGGAAGAACGATGAACAAGGAACTTATACATGGTTATCCGAATCTAAAGAATGGACAGCTATTTCCATTGATGGTAGTAATTTGACCATAGAATGTGTCATGAATGAAATATATGAGACACTTGGTCTGGCTAAATCAGATGTTGAATTGACATTGAGTTATTTACCAGAAGTAGATTCTTGCAAACCATGCCCAATCTATATACGAAATTCACGATCCTTGGGAACATATCTATCATTTGGTAATTCGCGTACTAGACCTGTTTTGCATGTGGAAGTAATTGAGATTTGTGATATTGGAGTTGATAGAGAAAAAGTTAATGACAGTGATGTGCATTTTGGAGATGCGGAGGGTAGTGCTGTGAATTATAATATTAATGTAGAAGATAGAAAAAGGAAATGTGATTTTGATGTAAATGTAGAATGTGGAAGAAAGGAAATTGATTTGGATATGGATGCTTTTGATCAGGGTCTTCATGATGAATATTTTGGTTGTACTTTTATCCAAGATGGTTTTGAATTGACTGCAGCAACAAAAGAAGTCGTCGTTGAAGAAGATAATGCCAATAAAAACTTGAACCAAATTGATGTCTTCGATCTACCAAGAACACAAAGTCCACATGTTGATTTCTATCATTCTGATTTAGTGGAAGCGAATACACAAAATTTGTTGGCGATTAACGATGGTGATGGTGCATTTTCTTTTACCGATGGATCGAATTTATCAGTTGGTCAAAAGTTCAACAGTAAAAATGAACTTAAGAAAGAATTGACTATCATTTCTTTGAATGCTTCATTTGAAATGAATGTTGAAAGGTCGACAAAGACACTTTATGTGGTGGGATGCATTACAGAGAAATGCAGTTGGAGAGTGCGAGCAACACGAAGGGCTAATTCAACTCAGTTTGAAATTCGAATTTATTGTAACATACACACATGTGACCTTTCTGACAGAAGACGAAGGCACCGACAAGCAAGTTCAATTGTAGTTGCAGATGTATTGCTAGAAAATTTTAGAGGGCAACAAATTACCCCCGCGCCGAAAACAATAATGACGATGATGCAAAATAAAGGGCTTGGTGTTAGCTACTACAAAGCTTGGAAGGGCAAGCAACTTGCTCTTAATCATTCGAGGGGAGATCCAGAATAGAGTTACAGAACTTTGCCAGCTTATTTATTTGTTGTTAAGCAAGTGAACAAAGATACTATAACTCATTTGGAGAGTGACTCTAGTGGAAGATTTAAATACATGTTCCTAGCTTATGGGGTATGCATATCTGGGTTTCGTAGGATGCGAAAAGTTATAGCAATTGATGGGACTTTTTTGAAGGGAAAATATAGAGGTATTTTGTTTCTTGCAACAGCCCAAGATGGAGATTTACTGTAGTAGCCCGAATTCCAAATTGGATAATTAACAGATTAATGGTAATTAAGAAGGTTTAATGTGTAATTTTGACCGGGTCATGATCGGACGGACCGAAGATGGTTCGGTAGCACCGAAGAGTTCGGACGGTCCGAAGTGAGTTCGGTGGATCCGATCATGAGGTGTCAAGTGTTGATCGACACGTCATTTTCCATGCATGTTCGGACGGTCCGAAGTGTATGATCGGAGGATCCGATCATGAGCTGTCAAGAGCCAATGGACACGTAGTGTTCGGACGTTCCGAAGTGTTGTTCGGAGGATCCGAACATGGCCTATAAATAGTGCTCGGATTTCTCATTTGTGACTTGCCAATTCATGATTTTGCCTCATAGCTGAGAGGATTTGGAAGGTTTCTAGGGTTAGTTGTTGGTCGAGCGATAGCCAAGAGCTGCCAGGAGTAGTAGCGTAGCGGCGCCTGAGTTTCGAGGCAATCGACATCAAAGGGCTGTCGACGGACGAAGGTAAACCCTAAACCTTTGGTAGTACTAGGGAGTACTGGTTTTGCTAGTCGAGCATGGTAGTATTGTTCATTGAGTATGCTTTTGATGCGTAGGCTTGTTCTAGACCTGATTAGCGGTGTTGCGTAAAGCTAGGTTTGCTGTGATAGAGGTACGAAAGTACTATCCGAGATATCCTGGTTGAGTATACATTCATATATGTGTTGCATGATTATGTGTGCATTGTTATATGTCATATTATGCATGCTATTATGTCACGTTTTATGATGCATGTTGCATTTCACGTTGAGCCGTATCTCCTTCGAGATAGCCTTTACTGTTGAGCTGTATCTCTTTCGAGATAAGCTATATATATCTTGGGGCCGCTCAGCCCTATCTTGTGGACGCATGGACACCGAGAGTACACAGTGGCCGACGGGTCGGGAGGGCTTCGGTGGTCCGGGACATTTTAGGTCCACGTCTGTCTTGTAGTGGATGCAGTGACCCAGAGGTTGGACCGCGCGGCACTATCCACTTGGCGCCTCTAGACTGAGCATTTTGAGATCCTTTGTGACTCCTGTTCCTTGACTACCCTGGTATCATATCATAGCATGTGCATTTCATATAGGCTTGTATACTCATACTTTTGTGCTGGGCGTTCTTATCGCTCACGTCCTCGGTTTTGTTTATTCTTGGACACCCCATTCCCACGGGGCAGGCCTCAGGTTGGATGGCTCAGGAGGAGCAGGAGGAGGACGTTGAGTAGCTGGTTGGTTTAGTTTTCAGTGTTTTCCATTTGATTCGATATGGTTGTACTGGATATGTCATTTGAGTTAGTCTAGACTTCGATTTCGATTGGGTTGTATAACTATTGTTGTTGGCCATATTTCCGCTGTTATCTCTGATTATTGTTAATTATGGTAATTGCATGCTTAGTTCTTGATTAGTAGGTGATTCTGGAACGGGTCACTACATTAATGGTATCAGAGCATGCTTATGATTTTGGGATATAGATTTCTGTTTTGGGATTTTCGTTGACCATTTTACCATTTTTCCCCATTCTATCTTGTAGTGATGGCTGACCACTTTGATGACGAGAGTAGTCAGGGGAGTGTAGGTCGTTGGGGCGACCAGGATGATTATAGGCGTCATCGTGAGCATCGTCATCGTCGGGATGGTCCTAGGCGTTTCGATATGCATCGTTTCATGCAGATGGGGCCTAAGCCTCTAGTCGGTGGAGAGACTCCCGATGATGCGGAGGATTGGTTAGAGCGCATGGAGAGTTGTTTCCGCGCATTCCAATGCACCGATGAGCAGAAGATGGAGACCCTTAGTTTTCTTCTCGAGGGCCGTGCTCGCAGGTGGTGGCGATCGACTTCTGCGCCGATAGTCCAGTCCCAGGGTAGGGTGACTTGGGCTGATTTCCGTGCAGCTTTCATGCAGCTGTATTTTCCTCCAGCCCTTCGCCAAGCGAAGACGATTGAGCTCCTGAACCTTAAGCAGGGGAGTATGTCTGTTGATGAGTATCAGCAGAAATTCTTTGAGTTGTTACCCTTCGCTCCTCATATCAGTGGCAGTTCTGAGGCCAAGTATGATCATTTCCTCCAGGGTCTTAACCAGGAGATCTTTGACCGAGTCACTGTCTGTGATAATCCTACTTCTTATGATGGGTTAGTGAACCGGTGTCGCCAGGCAGAGATCAGTCTCCAGCGTGGTAGGGCTATTCTTTCTTCTAGACCTTCGAGCACTTTGAGGCCTCGATCTCAGTCGTTCAAGAAATCTGGTTCGTCTTCTTCTGGATCTGGATCTCGATCTAGCGGTGTTTTCCGTTTTGGTAAGAAGGAGTCTTGTGCGCATTGTGGGAAGAACCATCCATCGGAGCGATGCCGAGCAGCCGCAGGAGCTTGTTATCAGTGCGGAGAGATGGGACATATTAAGAAGAATTGTCCTCAGTTGCGAAGTGGAGCAGGATCCGGTTCTGGATCTCAGGCGACTGTTCAGCAGAGGAGGCAGGGTCAGGCAGTGGGTAGTTCGAATCTTCGACCTCGTGCCCAAGGTCAGGTTTTTGCGCTGAACCAGGATCAGGCTGCAGATGAGACGGAGAGAGTCATAGCAGGTACTTTTTATTTATGCGGTATTCCTGCTTTTGTTCTTATAGATACCGGAGCATCTCATTCATTCATTTCTTCACGATTCGTTAAGCGTCATAAGTTACCGTATGTTTCTCTAGACGTCATTCTTTCTGTTTCTACCCCGATGGGTCATTCGGTTTTAGCCAAGCGTCTAGTGATGGGTTGTCCCTTAGATTTTGAGGGTAACGAGTTGACTGCGAATCTTATGATTCTGGAAATGGAAGATTTTGATTGTATTTTGGGTATAGACATTTTGACTACCTACCGAGCTACTGTGGATTGTTACCAGAAGCTTGTTCAGTTCCGTACGACTGAGAGTTCTAGTTGGTTTTTCTATGGTGAGGGAGCGCGACCTCCGATGCCAGTGGTATCTGCTCTGAAAGCCTGTCGTGCTTTAGAGGCGGGCGGGGAAGGCTACCTCATCTATGCGATTGATACGTCCACATGTAGTGTTGGTATAGAGGATATTCCAGTGGTTTGCGAATTTCCTGATGTGTTTCCAGATGAGATTCCTGGTTTTCCTCCGGTTAGAGAGGTGGAGTTTGGCATTGAGTTAATGCCAGGGACTGCACCGATTTCTCGTGCCCCCTATCGTCTTGCGCCGTCAGAGATGAGGGAACTAAAGCAGCAATTGCAGGATCTTATTGATAAAGGTTATATTCGCCCGAGTGTTTCACCTTGGGGAGCTCCAGTCCTGTTTGTCAAGAAGAAGGATGGATCGATGCGATTGTGTATTGACTATCGCCAGCTGAATCGTGTGACGATCAAAAACAAGTACCCATTACCTCGTATCGATGACTTGTTCGATCAGCTTCAGGGTACCTCTGTTTACTCCAAGATTGACTTGCGATCGGGTTATCATCAGATGAGAGTCAGAGATGATGATATTTCCAAGACTGCATTTCGTACTCGTTACGGGCATTACGAGTTTCTAGTTATGCCATTCGGATTGACGAATGCGCCAGCGGTGTTCATGGATCTGATGAACCGAGTCTTTCGTGATTTTCTGGATCAGTTTGTTGTGGTTTTCATCGACGATATCTTGATTTATTCTCACAGTGTGGAGGAGCATGTCCAGCACTTGAGGATTGTGTTGCAGATTCTTCGCGAGAAGCAATTGTATGCTAAGCTGAGTAAGTGCGAATTCTGGATTGATCATGTAGTATTCCTTGGTCATGTGATTTCCAAGGAAGGAATTTCTGTGGATCCCAGCAAGATTGAAGCAGTGCTGAATTGGTCACGTCCTACGACGGTGGCCGAGATCCGTAGTTTTCTAGGTCTGGCCGGGTATTATCGTCGCTTCATCGTGAATTTCTCCCAGGTAGCTAGACCTTTGACGCAACTTACTCGGAAGGATGTTCCATTTGAGTGGTCATCTGAGTGCGAAGATAGTTTCAGAGAGCTTCGTCGACTTCTGACTTCTGCACCTGTTTTGGCGTTACCGTCAGGATCTGATGGTTTCAGTGTTTACACCGATGCCTCTTTTCAAGGCTTAGGGTGTGTGTTGACGCAGAATGGTCATGTGATCGCTTACGCTTCCAGGCAGCTGAAATCTCACGAGGAGAAGTACCCTATTCATGATCTAGAGTTGGCAGCTATTGTATTCGCACTGAAGATCTGGCGTCATTATTTGTACGGGGTTAAGTTTGAAATCTTTACTGATCATAAGAGTCTGAAGTATCTGTTCACTCAGGCTGAGTTGAACATGAGGCAACGTCGTTGGATGGATCTATTGAAAGATTATGACTGCGAGATCAAGTACCATCCAGGCTCTGCGAATCTCACAGCCGATGCTCTTAGTCGCAAGGTGAGAGCCTCTGCACTTCAGACCAGTGCTATGATTAGTACTATCCAGGATTGTTGTTCGTTGGGATTTAATTTCAAACATCGGAAAGGTATGGAGAGCATTCGTGTTGCTACCATTTTATCTGAGCCAGCTTTGTTCGCTCGGATTCGAGATGCTCAGATGTCTGATCTCAAGACTCAGAGATTAGCTCGGTTGGCTGGTGGAGATAGTAATTTCCATTATCAGTCTAATGGTCTTCTGTGTTTGTCTAATCGGGTTGTAGTACCAGAGGATGATACGTTGAGGGAGGAGATTTTATCTCATGCTCATCGAAGCAAGCTGAGTATTCATCCAGGAAGTAACAAGATGTATAAAGATTTGAGGACACGATTTTGGTGGAAAGGGATGAAGCGCAGTGTTTATCAGTTTGTTTCCAAGTGTCTTGTTTGTCAGCAGGTTAAAGCAGAGCACCGTCGACCTGGAGGATTATTGTTGAATCTACCTATTCCTGAATGGAAGTGGGAGCATATCACGATGGATTTCATTACTCACTTGCCATTATCGTCGAGGAATAGTGATGCTATTTGGGTAGTGGTGGATCGACTCACCAAGTCTGCTCATTTTCTGCCTTACAACCGTGACTTCACTTTCGATCGTATGGCTCGATTGTACATTCAGGAGATTGTACGTTTGCATGGAGTGCCTGTCAGTATTGTTAGTGACAGAGATCCTCGTTTTACCTCACGGTTTTGGGGTAGTTTCCAGTCAGCTTTGGGTACTACACTGAGTCTGAGTACTGCTTATCATCCGGAGACTGACGGTCAATCAGAGAGGACTATCCGTACGCTTGAGGATATGTTGCGAGCCTGTGTTATGGATTTCGGACCCGCTTGGCAGGATCATTTGCCTTTGATTGAGTTCGCGTACAACAACAGCTACCATCGTAGTATTGGTATGGCACCATTTGAGGCGTTGTATGGGCGACGTTGTCGTACTCCATTATTCTGGGATGAAGTCGGGGAACGACATGTTGAGGGACCGGAGTTAGTCCAGCAGACTATTGATAAAGTTGCAGTAATCAAGAAGCGGATTAAGATTTCCCAGGATCGACAGGCTAGTTATGCGAATACCAAGCGTCGACCTCTTCATTTTCAGCCAGGGGAGAAAGTGTTTCTCCGAGTTTCGCCTTTTCGCAGGATTTTGAGATTTGGTCTCAAGGGTAAGCTGTCTCCGAGATTTATTGGTCCATTTGAAATATTGGAAAGTGTGGGAGATTTGGCTTACAGACTTGCATTACCGCCGTACCTATCCAGTATTCACGACGTGTTCCACGTATCTTTGTTGAGACGATACGTAGCAGATGAGTCTCACATATTGCATCCCTATGAAGTTCAACTAAATTCGGATTTGTCTTACGTAGAGCGACCAGTTCAGATTCTCGATCGCAAAGACAAGGTGTTGCGGAATAAGATCATTCCTCTTGTCTTAGTTCAGTGGCAGCGCAGAGGCACTGAAGAAGCCACTTGGGAGCTAGAGAGTCGTATGCGTTCGGAGCATCCAGAGCTCTTTTGAGTTGTGCTTTGTATACGTTTGTGTTTTCAGTTGTAATCATAGTATCAGTTGTATTCAACAACAATTGAGATGTATTAATGATGTTGTTATTTCGTTTTGTTCATTCTCTAAGCCTGATTTCGAGGACGAAATCTTTTTAAGGGGGGGAGAATGTAGTAGCCCGAATTCCAAATTGGATAATTAACAGATTAATGGTAATTAAGAAGGTTTAATGTGTAATTTTGACCGGGTCATGATCGGACGGACCGAAGATGGTTCGGTAGCACCGAAGAGTTCGGACGGTCCGAAGTGAGTTCGGTGGATCCGATCATGAGGTGTCAAGTGTTGATCGACACGTCATTTTCCATGCATGTTCGGACGGTCCGAAGTGTATGATCGGAGGATCCGATCATGAGCTGTCAAGAGCCAATGGACACGTAGTGTTCGGACGTTCCGAAGTGTTGTTCGGAGGATCCGAACATGGCCTATAAATAGTGCTCGGATTTCTCATTTGTGACTTGCCAATTCATGATTTTGCCTCATAGCTGAGAGGATTTGGAAGGTTTCTAGGGTTAGTTGTTGGTCGAGCGATAGCCAAGAGCTGCCAGGAGTAGTAGCGTAGCGGCGCCTGAGTTTCGAGGCAATCGACATCAAAGGGCTGTCGACGGACGAAGGTAAACCCTAAACCTTTGGTAGTACTAGGGAGTACTGGTTTTGCTAGTCGAGCATGGTAGTATTGTTCATTGAGTATGCTTTTGATGCGTAGGCTTGTTCTAGACCTGATTAGCGGTGTTGCGTAAAGCTAGGTTTGCTGTGATAGAGGTACGAAAGTACTATCCGAGATATCCTGGTTGAGTATACATTCATATATGTGTTGCATGATTATGTGTGCATTGTTATATGTCATATTATGCATGCTATTATGTCACGTTTTATGATGCATGTTGCATTTCACGTTGAGCCGTATCTCCTTCGAGATAGCCTTTACTGTTGAGCTGTATCTCTTTCGAGATAAGCTATATATATCTTGGGGCCGCTCAGCCCTATCTTGTGGACGCATGGACACCGAGAGTACACAGTGGCCGACGGGTCGGGAGGGCTTCGGTGGTCCGGGACATTTTAGGTCCACGTCTGTCTTGTAGTGGATGCAGTGACCCAGAGGTTGGACCGCGCGGCACTATCCACTTGGCGCCTCTAGACTGAGCATTTTGAGATCCTTTGTGACTCCTGTTCCTTGACTACCCTGGTATCATATCATAGCATGTGCATTTCATATAGGCTTGTATACTCATACTTTTGTGCTGGGCGTTCTTATCGCTCACGTCCTCGGTTTTGTTTATTCTTGGACACCCCATTCCCACGGGGCAGGCCTCAGGTTGGATGGCTCAGGAGGAGCAGGAGGAGGACGTTGAGTAGCTGGTTGGTTTAGTTTTCAGTGTTTTCCATTTGATTCGATATGGTTGTACTGGATATGTCATTTGAGTTAGTCTAGACTTCGATTTCGATTGGGTTGTATAACTATTGTTGTTGGCCATATTTCCGCTGTTATCTCTGATTATTGTTAATTATGGTAATTGCATGCTTAGTTCTTGATTAGTAGGTGATTCTGGAACGGGTCACTACATTTACACCAATACCCCATTGCATGGGCTGTTGTTGACTCAGAGAATGAAATGTCATGGACTTGGTTTTTGCAGAAATTGCATGAACTGATTCCAGATGATCCTGATTTGGTAATTATCTCTGACAGACATGCTGCCATTATCAGCTCAGTGGCCGTTGTTTACAAGCACTCACATCATCTACATTGCACATGGCACCTTTCGCAAAATATCGGTACCCATTGTGGTAAAAAGGGTGGTGGGGTTGAGTTGTTCATGCAAACTGCATATGCTTGCAAAATATCCGACTTTAACATGTTGTATGAGAAGTTGAAAAATCAATACCCAAGTGTGGCTACATATCTTGAGAAAAGCAGTTCACCAAATAAATGGTCTAGAGCTTTCTGCCGAGGTAACCGATATGATATTATGACAACTAATGGGGCTGAGTCGATAAATTCTAGATTGTCTGAGGAAAGAGAGTTACCAATCATAGCACTGTTGAATGCAATTCAAAATATGGTTTCAGTTTGGTTCAACAAACACCGCACTGCAGCAGAGTTAGCTTCATGCAGAACGAAGTTGACTCCATCTATAGAGTTGATTTTGCGAACTAGGTTTACTCAATCACAGTGTCTAAAGGTAACTCAGTTGAATTATTCTGAATATCATGTAGTAGGTGATGATACAGATGAAATAGTTGATTTCTCCACCTACTCCTGCAGTTGTTGTGTGTTTCAATGTGATAAAATTCCATGTAAACACGCATTAGCAGCTTGTCATCTAGCAAATTTGGGTATCTATGAGTTGTGTTCACCTTATTATCTTGTGCATATGTGGCGTCAAGCCTACTCGGGTACCATTTACCCCGTGCCTCATTCAAGAGATTGGAAGATTCCCGATTATATTTCTAATTTGGAAATGCTACCTCCTAACTTCAAGCCAAAACGGGGGCGACCAAATAAACGAAGAAGACCATCTATTGGAGAGTTTGGACGACAACGAAAAAAGAAATGCAGCTTATGCAATGATGTTGGACATTATAAGACGAAATGTACTCGTAAAACTACTTGATGTATTAGAAAATATTGTTTTTTGAAAGTGGATGGTTGTATGTTTTTTTTAAATGTAATTGAACATTAATGATTTAGTATGGATGAATCGAAGATATTTTGTACTAATCACTGTATACAAGGTGATCAAATTAATGTTTTGTGGACTATTTACTGTATTATAGTATATTATAATTGTGTGAGTATAAAATATAAAAGTGGCGTAAAATAATTCAAAAAGCGACTGAGAGCGACTGAGAGCGACTGAGTGATATATGATTCTTATAATACAAAATAGGAGCAACTTCACGTTTGTGGTCTATTTACTCTATTTTAGTATATAGTATAACGGAGTTATAATGTAAAATATAAAAATAATGTCAGAATACAAATAGCGACTGAGAGCGACTGAATGATATATGAGTGATCCTAATAGAACCACTTGAAGTTCTATAAAATATAGTTTTTTGGAAGTGCAAGTTTGTATGTTTTTTTTAAATGTAATTGAACATTAACGATTTAGTATGAATGAATCAAAGATATTTTGTACTATTCAATGTGTAAAAGGTTATCAAATTAATGTTTTGTAGACTATTTACTATATTATAGTATATTATAATCGTGTGAGTATAAAAAATAAAAGTGGCGTAAAATAATTCTGAGAGCGACTGAGAGCGACTGAGAGATATATGATTCTTATAATAGAAAATGATTTGAGCAACTTCACGTTCGTGGTCTATATAAAACATGAACTTGGTCACTATTTTTTACTATATCACTCAGTCGCCATTCGGTCGCTCCCAGTCGCCCTTAGTCATTTTTGCCTTATCACACTGTTTAATTTCATAATTTCTTATACATGAAAACACACCATAATATAGTAAATAGGATATAAAACACGACTCACTTTATTTTTACCATATCACTCAGTCGCCATTCAGTCGCTCCCAGTCGCCATTCGGTCGCCCTTAGTCATTTTTGCCTTATCACACTGTTTAATTTCATAATTTTTTATACATGAAAACACACCATAATATAGTAAATAGGATATAAAACACGAATTTTCTCACTTTGTTTTTACCATATCACTCAGTCGCCATTCGGTCGCCCTCAGTCATTTTTGCCTTATTTCACACTATTTTTAATTTCGTAATTTCTTATACATGAAAACACATCATAATATAGTAAATAATGGATATAAAACACGAATTTTCTCACTTTGTTTTTACCATATCACTCGGTCGCCATTCGGTCGCTCCCAGTCGCCATTCGGTCGCCCTAAGTCATTTTTGCCTTATCACACTGTTTAATTTCATAATTTCTTATACATGAAAACACACCATAATATAGTAAATAGGATATAAAACACGAATTTTCTCACTTTGTTTTTACCATATCACTCAGTCGCCATCGGTCGCTCTCAGTCGCCATTCGGTCGCCCTCAGTCATTTTTGCCTTATTTCACACTATGTTTAATTTCGTAATTTCTTATACATGAAAACACACCATAATATAGTAAATAATGGATATAAAACACGAATTTTCTCACTTTGTTTTTACCATATCACTCGGTCGCCATTCGGTCGCTCCCAGTCGCCATTCGGTCGCACTAAGTCATTTTTGCCTTATCACACTGTTTAATTTCATAATTTCTTATACATGAAAACACACCATAATATAGTAAATAGGATATAAAACACGAATTTTCTCACTTTGTTTTTACCATATCACTCAGTCGCCATTCGGTCGCTCTCAGTCGCCATTCGGTCGCCATTCGGTCGCCCTCAGTCATTTTTGCCTTATTTCACACTATGTTTAATTTCGTAATTTCTTATACATGAAAACACACCATAATATAGTAAATAATGGATATAAAACACGAATTTTCTCACTTTGTTTTTACCATATCACTCGGTCGCCATTCGGTCGCTCCCAGTCGCCATTCGGTCGCCCTAAGTCATTTTTGCCTTATTTCACACTATGTTTAATTTCGTAATTTCTTATACATGAAAACACGCCATAATATAGTAAATAATGGATATAAAACACGAATTTTCTCACTTTGTTTTTACCATATCACTTTGTTATAAAAATTTAAAAAAAAAAAACTAAACTATGGAATCCAAAAAAAAAAAACACACACAATTGCATAATATCTAGTAGAAACACTACAAATCATCAGTTTTTGTTTGCAGTGGTACATGATCAAAAAAACTATAAAGCATCTCAACAACCACCATGGTATCGCTACAAAATCCAATCTTTATTCCAAGTACATGCTGTTAAATAGGGTCTACATGAGTCGACTATCTTGTCATTTATTTCATAGGGATTGAGACGAGCTAATTCCACCTCGATGGTCTTGATCACCCATGCACCACAATCACCTCTGCAAAATTAATATATTAAAATTAATCATGGAATAAATGTAAAATAAAATAAAATTGAATTTGGTAAAACAAACCCAGCAATATTCTGAGGGAATGACGACGGTCGTGTAATCTTCCATGTATCGGTTGTTACTACACCCACAGTATTCAATAATCGAGGTATTAGAACTTGTAGCGGACGAACATACGACTCCATGTTAATCTCTTTAGTTAAACAGATTCCACAATCATAAATTATGATAGATGTGGCCTTTATATCGATTTTTACAGCAACCCAATGGTTGGGGACATGGTAAGGCACAAGGATAAATGATGTTTATTTCCATGGCAATGATTTCCATTTTCTACTTGATCCTTCAGCCATTTGAATCAAATCATCCCAATGACAATGAGACATACCCTTTTCAGCTTTGGAATGGACAACACCCAAAAGTCCACTAAAATAACCACCCATTATAGCAATGTCTTGTGCCACTAAATGAGGATACCTTTTTTGAAGAACCAAAAACCCATTCATGCATTCGTTAATGTGCTATAAATAAGAAAAAGATTAATGATTAGCACACAACACATGAAGAACATATATATTAATTAAATAGATGAAATCATATATACTCACAGAAGATCCAAGCCATGACCTAGGCAAGAGCAAATCATTAAACCATTTCTTATCGTAGGCGGCCATTAGGCATTGACGAGTGTCTTTCATTGTTTTAATTTGCTCCTTCAAAGCTTTAGTTAGCTTCGGTGACTTTGCTATTTGAAGTGGTTGAAATGTGCCATTACATGATCCAAGTTGATGGCTAACTAATACAGGGGGCGTCTCTGACAATTCCATGAAGGGCGACGATAAGTACGATGACTTCTTGATTTGCCTCTTAACCCTGACGTAGGTTAATAACATGTTATTGTAAGTTTTCTTATCATCATTATTGTTTGCATCTCCAACTGGCTGGGCATTGGAAGCTCCTTCATCAACTACGAATCGTTGGGGAGTGTGCAATATATGTTTGCTTGGTTGGATCATGGAGTGTCCATTTTGAGGAGATGTAGAACCTGTATGTAAAAATATATAGATCTTAAAATATTTAATCAGGTGACATGACTTATCCACTAAAGCATGTGACTTACCTTCTGATGGCAAGACTTCTTCATTAACACATTTGATATCAAACATCTTTTGTCTCTTTGCTTCCGGAAGTGTACTAGTTGGTTGACGTGATGTCTCTGCTGGATTTTTTTCCTGTTTTTTTACCTGGACAGATACCTCTTCAAGCTTCTCCTCAATCTTAGTAAATCTTTCATCCACGTATGCTTGCAATTTTGTAAACTTCTCATCTATATAATCTCGAAGTTGGACAAAATAATTTGGAACACTGGGAACCTCTCCAACAAAAGCAGTCGGATCAATATGTGTGGAGGTGTGTGGTCGATCTTCTTCTTGACGAAGTGGAGGTGATTGTTTGTCATGTGCATCTACTCTCTGGCTTTGCATATCTTCAAAAGATTTTTGCTCTTCTAAGGGTTGATCAACGTTTTCGGGACTGCTATCTGCATAGCAGTATACATTTTGTCTCTCCGACAACAATGGCAGAACATGCGATAAATTAGGATCTGAATTAGAAAAGTGACCATTTGCGATGTATGAGGCATGTAGTTCCAACTCTGTAGGTGTCAACACGCTAATAACCATCTGTATATTTCAAATTATAAAATTCCAACACTCAATTACAATTAAATATCTTTGAAATAATAAATAAATTATTGGCTCACCCTATTTAAACACTCATGTGATGCTTGAACAACTTCATTGTACTTTGGAGATGATTTCACATGCCAATCATTTGAAATCCATCCACACATACGCGGAAGTATCATGTTATATCTATCTCTTCGCTTAGCAAACTTCTTTGCAATGCCAGGAATACATTCATATGCAAGAATCTGCATTAAAAAAATTATAGCCAACTTAATATTAAATAAATTAACTAAATAAATACAAAACAAATAAATATCTTACTTGCAATGGATGAACAAATCCGTTCAAAGTAAACGCTCCATATTCGACAATCTTTTCGTTCTTCTTCTTTTTCTTCAATTTGATTGAAGTTAAATCTCGCTTTATACTTTTAAGAACTTCGTTATAAGCTATCGTACCCCAAGGATATTTGTTAAACAAATCCAAATCCTCCACTAAACTTAAAAGCATGTTGTCAACTTGAGGAACCGTCTTTTGTCGAACTGGCCACAGAACAGCAGCACCAAAGTACAAACATGCTAACTTCAATTTTTCCAAATTTATAGTGCGTTCAGGTGTTTTTCTCATTTCCATTAGCTTTGTCGCCACCTCCTCAATATATACATTTTCATTTCCACAAAAATGTCTATCCCGAAATTGCATCGTCTCTCCAACTTCAGGAAAATCTTCTGAACAATCAAGCCCAGTTATAAGTGCATACTCCATTTTCGAAAATCTCAACGGTCTTTGATTCACAATCATCCACAACTCATCACTAGTAGTCTTACATGACTGTCTAGCCATCAAGAACCATATAATCTGACTAGATAAATTGTAATCTCCTACATACTAAATTAAATTACCAAATTGAGTTCCATCAATCATATTCTGCATCTCTGCATCATTGAGGCATTCCTTGATAGTCTCTGATACACTTTTGAAATGAGAGTTTAAACTTAACTTCCATTCAAAGTGATTCTTTCTCAATAACTGAGGTTTCAATTTTACCTACACTCGAAAAAACATAAATGATATAAAAAATATAAATATTTTTCAAACATAAACAACAAATACAATGTTGAACACAATTTCTCAACAAAAACACAAATACTTTATTCATTTATCAGTTACAGATATGTAAGAAAGTTTAGGCAAAAACTCAATTCCACAAATATAACTAAAAGTAAAAACTCAATAAAAATCATATAAAACGATAAACTTACCCAAACTTCTTCTTCTGCCATTTTAATTACAAATGCTAAATGTATGGTTGTTTAAATGGTCCTTGATTAGTGAATTAGACCATTGATTGATGGAAAATTTCAATTGAGCTAAGAGAAGAACGGTCAGTCACCTAAGGAGAAGAAGGAATGATATTGTTAGTTTAACGTCACTCATAAAATACTTATATCAAAGAGAATATTCAAAACTAAGAATTGAACTCATGCAAAAACAATTTTATAAATGATTTACTAAAAAGAAATAAATTAACATCAAACACAAATAGTTTATTAATAATAAATCGTTTAGTTGAACTTGCGGGATGGGTATCAATTATAGACCATTGATTGATTCAATGGAAAATTTTTCTAAGCTGGACTTGCGGTCTGGGTATCACCAAATCCGGATGGATTCCAAGGACATTCACAAGACAGTTTTTCGGACTCATGGGGATCATTATGAATTCACTGTTGTGCCATTCGGTTTATCAAATGCACCCTCTACATTCCAATCTGCTATGAATCGGGCTTTTAGCTCTTATTTGCACCATTTTGTTATCATATTCTTCGATGCTATCCTTATCTACAGTCAATCAGAGGATGAACATCTCGTACAGCCACAAAAGATTCTCGAGTGTATTCTTAATCAGAAATTCTTTGCGAAGAAAAGCAAATGTCTATTTTTTCAAAGCACCATTTATTATTTGGGACATTCGGTGATGACAGGGATGGTATGGCCAATCCAGGAAAAATTGAAGTCATGACACAGTATGAAATAGATGTACAGCAACTTGTGGAGCAACATCTAAGCCTCGTACATAATGATGTTCAAAGAACTTGATTTCTTTATATATCTCTATTCATGTGGAGATTAGGAATCCAATTGGGTGTTAATTTTCCCTTTCCGTGAGACAGGTTAGAGCTCAGAACTACGCCTAATCATTCGTTCACATATTTTAAATTTGTCAATGAATTTTGTTTCTTGTACAAAAATAAATAGAAAATATAGACTAACAAACAATATGATCCAATCATGAAATGGTGAATGATAACTTACCTGTGAATGATATTTCTTTTCAACGCATGCCCGTTTGGTTCATAACAAAATACAAGATTGAATCATACAAAATCCAGGACATGTCAAAGATGCATAAAAAAGATGACACAAGTTATTACATTATTGCAAGCTAAAATCCTACGCTAAAGAGGCTCACACAGACATACCTCAAAACTAGTAAGCAAAAGTTATATCATTCTTTCAACAATTAATCACATGGACAATAAATTAATTACAAAAGTGACTCTCTCAATCCCTTCTCTTCAAAACACATATTATTATACAGATTCAATCGTCGATTTCATACCTTTGGACTTGCAACAATCAACACAGCTAAGTCCTTTGAAAAAAAATCAAACGCATACAATAAAATTATGAAAAGGAATCGACGGCGGCTCACCTTCTGTTTAAGATTGTAACGGTGCCACTCAGATTGGTAGTGAAGCTTCTGCTCAGAATCGTCGAGGAATTCCTTGTTGCAAGCCAATCCCGTGTCTGATGGCAACCAATGCAGAAGATGACAGGGAATGAGATTTCAAAAAACAAAACGTTAGGGTTAAAAGAAAAAAAATAAGGATTTTTTAATTTTTTAAATGAGGGTAGTATAGTCATTTTAAAAGTGTGGGCTAGTTTTTTAAATATGGTTTTGCAGAGTGTTAATTGCCTAAATTTCCCCACAAACACTTGTTATTTAAGCCATTTTTCTTCTGCGCATAGCGTGTCAAAATCTACCAGAAGTCTCGGATTTTTTTTAATATAATATAATATTTACCAATTAATTTTGAAACAATTAGAATTTTTAGACTAAAATTTTAATTTTATGAGTGAGTTTTATATGAGACCGTCTCACGGATCTTAATCTGTGAGACGGGTCAACCCTATCAATATTCACAATAAAAAACAATACTCTTAACATAAAAAGTAATATTTTTCATGTATAATCCAAATAAGAGATCTGTCTTACAAATACGACCCGTGAGACCGTCTCACAAAAGTTTTTGCCTAATTTTGTTGAACTCTATCTTTCTTTTCTATTTAAGCTATCTAAGCTAAATACAATTTTAAATTATATCATCACCATAAATTAAGCTATAATTTATGGTAATGATATATTTAAATATTTTAAACTATATAATAGCTTATACATTATGTTTCGATCGCTCTTATGACATAAACAAATTAACTCCCCAACACGGCTATAAAATTAGCTACCCCTTTAAAAAATTCACATAACATTTAATATGAATATCATATTTCGATCGTTCTTCTGACATAAACAACTTTAACCCCCGACATCGTCTTTGAAATTAACTGTCCCTTTTAAAACTTCATATAACGTTTAAATTTAATCACCAAATCCAAATGTATACCAAGTCTTTTGCGTTTTTTTAACGTCCCATCATTAAAAAAGAGTGTTTGTTGGTTAAAGTGAGGTTGAAAAATGATTTGCTTGATTTTCTTTATGGGGTTTCAAGTTTCCACATTCCTTTAAGAAACCCAAAGTTGCTAAATAATACAGAGTTGCAGTCATTTTTGGGAGTCTCCGATATTACATAAATTATTATTATCCCAAATGGATTGAAATATCAAGAGACTTAGTCCTGTTTTGACATTTTCTTGGCCACAACAAATCTTCAAGATTTAGTTTTCGATACGATTGAGAGACGTGAATTAGATATTGTCAGAATAAGTATTTTGAATATCGGTATGGTTGATCGTCTCATAGATAAAAATTTATGAAACCGTCTCACAAGAGATCTACTCATTAGAGATAGAACTGTCAAACGGATCGGTTCATCAGAAACCCATATTATTACGGGTTGAATAATCTGTATCGACGGTTATTTAAATATCACTGGATAAATAAAAAATAATACATTTTCATGGATGACCTAAATAAGAGATCCATTTCACAAAATACGACCCGTGAGACCGTCTCACTCAAGTTTTTACCTTTCACGAAAAGTCAACTTAAAATTCAATGAAAATAATTTCCCTACATCATATACGAACCTGTCAAATAACACAAGGGAAGATATTTTTCTAATATTACATTAATTTCAATTCTTTAACGACCATTTTTTTATCATTCAATAATTTTATTTTACTTAGGTAGTTCATATATATTTATTATTATATAGAAATAATTGTTCAAAAACTTCTGGACGGTTTCAATTAGTTGCAACTTCCCGAAGATGACCGGCAGATTGATATTATTTTGGTGTAATTAATTTTGAGCAGAGTTGAAGAGGAAGAAATTTGGAATATCATCGTGCACGGGCACACATATACTTGTCACGAACTCGAGTAAAATGCTTTAGAATACTAAATTATCCGAAATTTAGCCATAAGTTGAATATGAAACAACTAACTTAACAGAATTAAAGGCTATTTTCAAGTTAGATTAATGCTCGAAAAAATCGAACTGTCAAGCTCAAGTTATCCGAACTCGAACATATTCGAATATTTTTCGAATCGAATTCGAGCTAAAATTATATTGTTCGATTGTTTGCGAATCTTAGTATTATATTTAAAAAATAAATAAAATATTATTAACTATATATATATATATATAATATTATTAAGTCTAATCGAAAATAATAAAAATTCGAGTTTCAAATCGAACTTCGAATATGTTTATTCGGATTCGAGCTCGAATACTGGAAATTTCTTAAAATTCGATTCGTTTATAGCCTTAGTCCGTTGCAATTTAAATATTTTCATTCAACAAAAACTTCAGCATTTGCTACAAAATCTAAAATATTTCATTGAATTTCCCGTATTACATATGTTTCGATATCCTTTCAGGAAAAAAGACCTCTCAAGAAGCGAGTATCGAATAGAGAACTTTGTGAAAACATAAAGCCACTAATTTTTAAAAGCATCAAGAACCAATCTTCAATTGTCCGAATAGGTATTGAATAAAGCAACATAACATATTTCAAAGAAAAAAACGAAAAAGGGAACTCTAAGAAGCGTGAGTATGGCCTTCCTCTGCAGCTGCTTCAAACGTCTCACCTTCAACAAGATCTGGCACCTCATCACCATCGTCTTCTGGTGCTCCGGTGCCAGAAGTGGGAGCTTGTTTTTTAAACTGTTCTGCTAATTTCTTCAAATTCTCCAAGTTATCTGGACCTGCGGGTACGGAAATTAATTATCGTTGAGTAAAATCCTTGGAGCCAGCCGAATTACATGTAATATATATCAAGAATATGTATATACAAAGCTTACCTAATTGGTGAATAATTTGAGGAAGAATGTCTTGCAAATCTGGAAAAAATCAAGAAACAACATTTTAAACTTAAATGATGAACAACAGCATAAAGGGATAGCGATCAAGTAAAAAAGGTTCCCTCCTAACTATAACCATATACAGGAAAATAGATGTCCAGTACTAGGTGCCCAAAAACAAAGGAGAATTGGAGACAAGGGCAACCACTGTCATCCCAATTAATAACATATCACATGCTTCCCACATAAAGAAAATTCATAGGTATCATAGGGCAATAACAAATTAAACTAAAGGAAGAAAAAAACACCATTTGGATATAACAGCTATCAGAGAAGAATTTGATTCAAGAAAAGAAAACATACTCTTGGTCTGGGGAGTTCCACTGACAACCCAAGTGTTTGCAGCAACAGAAGCTTGAACTGAAACAACAAAAGAAAAGAAACAATCAATGGCAATAAGTAAAAGGCGAAGAAATTTCGATGAACAAAATGAAAATTCTGGTAAAATATCTTATAGTACCTTTTGGGTTAAGGAACTGGATAACCACATCCTCCTTGAAAATGTTGACTTCTTCGATTCCAGGTATGGCATTCACCCCTATTCTTTTCAAGGTGCTTTGTAGCCTCTTGTCATCTGTTGTGGTTGTCTTGTGAACAGCCTTCTTCTTCCTGCATTTGAGGGTAACTATATAATAACATTAAGGAGAGAAACATATGAAAGTAACAGACACTCAAATTCTGACTTCATGTTACACTAAAAATAAAAATCTCAGAATCACTCGTCGCAGCCAAAAATATCTCAATTGCAAACAACAAAAAGACAATACCTTCTCACAGTACCCTTCCCACCGGTCCTGACTGAACCAGCCATCTTCATTAGTTTCTCCACATTCATCTGCATTCAAATGCAAAAGAAAACTGGAGCTATTTTCTACCCCTAATTTCGCATTTACGCAAAAAACACAAGGTAAAACAGTATTCCACAAGATTCTAACCACAATCACTTAAAACTTTGCCTTTACAATGCTATTAAATAAAAGAAAAGCAAGCCCATTTTGATTTTCTACTCATATACCAGAGGTAAGATTTAGATTAAACCTTAAATCTTAGAAAAAATAGCAATATACATGGCACTTTAACCGAGCAAGTCTAAAAATTCAAATTCAAGTTCCGTACAATGAAGTTTAAGAAGTTTCTTCCGGAAAACGTTAAACCAACTAAAGATAGCTCGGACTTACTAAAAAACCTGAAAACCGAATACATGAAGAACAAGCCCATAGAAGTACAGATTCAAAGTCGCACAATTCAATAAAACGCTACGTATTCGCACAAAATCAAGAATCAAGAAAAGATTAATACCAAAGCCACAATAATTCCACGAACACATGCTGAAAATATTATACCCATAAAAAATCCCAGAAAAAGAACCCCGAAAACCAGCAAAAAAAGGAAAAAAAATCACGTCCATAACTCACATTCCGAACTCAATGGAAAATTAAGAAGAAAACGGAGTTTCTTGAATCACCTTTGCGATCTGTAAGAACTTGAGTTTTCGAGATTGAAGTACAGAGCAGGGAAGAGTGGGGACGGGGGCAGTAAAACAATTGCAAAACCCTAAATTGAACACGGAAGAAGAAGAGCAGGCCAATTTGGTAATTCCACACTTGTATTAGGGGTTAAGGCAGTAAATTCAAACTTTTCATGCTGTTTTCCATTTCATCTCATCTGGCGGTGAAAACGAGTCGAGTCTATATATATATATAAAAAAAATTTAAAAAACCATCTTAAAAAAATTTGAAATCGAGTTTTTCAAGCTTAAATAACTCGATTCATTATTGAGTCGAGCTCGAAAATAATTACTTGAGTCTAATTGAACTCAATCTCGAGTAATTCAATTTTTTTCGAGCGAGTGGATTACAGATTACACCACTAATTTCATCTTTATTATTTTTGATTTTCTACAATTTCATATACTTATAATTGATTTTTGTAAATTTTTTAAATGTTTCGGTTCAAGAAATAAAATTCAAGCAAGTCCAAAAATCGAATCGAATCAATCCAAATCAAAACATTGAACCAATCAACCCTATAGCTTGCATCATTTTTTTTCCCTACAAACTTTCTGTAACGCTCAAGATTCGACGACTGTCCTCACTGTACCCAGACAAGTCTTTCCAACGCGCTTATGTCCTCATTCACACGCACCTTAAGAAACTTCACAGGGGTCACCTATCTCAAAATTGCTCCAAGTCAAACACACTTAACTTTGGAGTTCTTATGTGATGAGCTACCGAAAAGAAGTTGCACCTTCTTGATATGAGTAGTACCAATTAAATCTTTAGCCCTCTTCAACTGTACAGTCCTATACTTAAACAATTTTGAATTTCCTCTTCTTTCGATGTAAGATCGGTTCATTAATATTCCATCCACCTAAAAACCTGCCAGGAGCCGCTTATTGTCCGTGCAATCTCATGGCACCGACGATCACTCATCGCCCTCTTTGGACCGGGCTTCACATGCCCACCAGCTTCCGCTTGATTCGTCCCCGAACCACACCGTACTAGGAGAGGTCGACTCTGATATCAACTATAATGTTCCAAAATAAAAAATCATTATCCTCTAGCTTGCAACCCTTTTTTTCCCCTAAAACTTCCAATCCTATTTTAAGGAAAAAGATAGATGATTGTTTTTCAAATTATATTTTAAATAATTCAACATCTTTAAAATTAATTTTAATTTCTTCCTATCACATAAAAAAAATTTGTTTCATATTAATGTTTAAAAATATCAAAATATATAATTATTACATATACATTTACTTCACTCACAACTCGTGTGCGTGATCAGGGCTAGCATATATAAATTGGACACGTAGTTTAAGCTATTCTTTATATTAAGAAAAGATAAGAAAAATAATATTGGGAGAATTAGACACACAGTCCTCAACATGTATTGCATGCATGCAAATCTTTACTTGAATGATAACAAATTTAAAATCAATTACCGATATAAATGAGTTCTGATACCATGTGATCAATATTGAGGTTTGTATCTAACTCGATCTCAAAAAGTTAGTTAAAAAAAGAAGGATTGTTCAAGTCCATATATACAACACTCAAAGACTTAATTTAGTCGATGTGAGACATCTAACACACTCCGCACACGTTCAAGAACAAACAACTGGAACATGAAGTTTACAAGACATTATCGAGTGAAACATATGATAGCCCAAACATAACGGTAGGCATGGGCTCTGATACCAGATTAAGATTGAGACTTGAGCCTAACTGAACCCCAAAAACTAGTTCAATATGGATGATTGTCCAAGTTCATATTCACAACTCCTAAAGATTTAATTCAGCCAATATGGAACACTTAACACACATCCACATGCCCAAGAATGAAAAAGTGGATCGTGAAATTTACAAGACATTACATTAGCACGTCACCAATATGACAGTCCAACTCATAACTACTGACTTGAGCTCCGATACTATTTAAAGACTGAGACTTTGATGTAACTCAAACACAAAAACTAGCTCAAGGGAGAAGCATCGTCTAAGTTCATATATACAACTCTCAAAGACTTAATCCAGCCGATACAAAACACTTGACATTTACGACCTAAATTTCTTCAAGCCATAACTCCTCAATCTGTTAATAATCTAATTTTCATATGGGAATTTTCCTGCGGTTCCATGCATAATTCGTAGCTCTCCTCCGAGTGTCACTATATAATTAACAAATTCACACAAATCTGAAATATATCTCAAGGTCCGAGCATGGTAGATAGATAGATACAAGGAGTACGATCCACATTTACAGCATAATCATCCAAATTAATAAAAGTCTTGGCTTCAATAAAAAAATATAAAATGTATAAGTTTTATTTGGTCAAATTAATACTAATTTCGCCATAAAAAAATTCTCTTTCTGGTTCAGAAACTCTACTTCAGAATTTACATGTACAAATTTATATTTAGCCTACTCTGCCTTTCCTTCTTAACTTTGGGTTCAGGTTTTGCCATAACAGAAGTATGATTAGCAAAGAGACCGATGAAGAATTAATACTGCAGACCTGATTTTAGTTTTAAAGGAATTGTTCTTATCGGAGATCAAAATAATTTGTCAAATAAGCTATCAAAATGAAAAGATATGCATGCTAAACATACTTTATATTAAAATTTGATATAAAGATAAGACAATGTTACATGTATCAATAATTGTGACATATGCTCAGGAAAAAAACTCATCTCATACTGAAGCAATAGATTCTACGAAAATCCTAGATACGATTCATGTTATGAATCACATTTATACAACAATGATGTCGTCGTAACCATGATCATAACTTGAAAACCTTAAAAAGATGCACACAACAGGCACAAAAACACACAAAAAAGAATGAAGAAAACCCAAAAACTTATAGTCAAGATAAGATGTTTTCATTTAGAAGTATACTTCCCAAGAGGATTCAAGAGAAATACAGAGAATTTATGAGCTATGTTTATAACATTTTGTTTCAAAGAGCAAAAGATGATCAATTTAGAAGTAACAAAGCACATCCTTGACAAAAAAATTATTTTAGGAGTTCAAATAGGCCATCAAAGTCCACGAATTCTTCAAGGAGGAGATCATCAAATTCTGGCGATAGGTACTTGCCTTCGGCATTGTGAGGGAATACGTCCATGTCCATAAAATTGCTCGGATTCATTTCATTATTTGGAGCAGAAAAACAAATCTCACTGTTTTTTACCTCGTACTTCTCAAAATCCATATCCACAACCCGATCTGATGCAGCTGAATTGCCATAATTGCTTTTGTCACCATTTGCATGCATAATCCCATTCACATTTTCAGCACCATTGTAAGATTGAGCTGCCAGGACCCTTTGAATGATTTTATTAGCAGTGCTTGGGGAATTAATAGGATCAGCTAAGTTTGGGCGATGATCTTGCTGCAATAGCGGTGAGATTTGGGGTTCCAAGTGTCTTTTTCTGACAGTTGAATCTTCCCTTAATTTCCCATGAAAAGATTGAGACCCTAGAGGATGACTGCTTAATAATGGAGTTGATGCAGCAAGTGCAGGGAAGTTCAATTGTCTGTCGGCAATGGCTGAGAATCCAAGAGATGTCATCTCTACTGGGGTCTGACTGTTTGAATCATTACGCTGCCGTTTCTGGCCATTTGATCCCATAGAAGTATAAACACCAGTGCTACCAAATCCATTGCGGCAGAAGCCAGTCCCAGTTCCAGAAATGACAAGAGAGGAAAACTGAGGTGGCAAGGAAGTTTCAGGAGGTGAATGCTGCAGCCCAGCTCGCTGATCTGAATTTCGCCCAGATTGTGATATGCCAGAGCCACATTGTAGAAACTTAGCCATACATTCTGATAGATCATAACACGAGTGAGCAGATGGCTGTAATGTTTAATCACATCTACAATAATGTATTTTTTCCAATATTGGGCAAGAAAGGTAGAAATTCTATGAAATCAGTAGGACAAGAGGAAATTTTTAAAGGAAATATACTGTGATTATTAAAAGAGTTACTTTACATGTAGACCTTCTGGGGTGGGCATTTCCCACCAGATCTTTCACTTATCAATGTGGAAGACAGCAAAACTTGAAAAGATGGTAATCGATTCCTTCCAGTATAGTTAGAAAAGTGTCATGTATTCTTTTTTGACTTCTCCTACATTAGTAGAACTACTATTCCTAACAACATGTCATTACTCAGATGTCATCTTATGGGTTAGGCCAGTGGAATAAAATGTTCGCTACATGCCTAAAACGTCAAGATGGTTAATGGATCGCATTGATCCAAAACTGATCCAGTTTAAGTCCAACAAAATCCGATATTCTAAATGAATCAGATTTTTTTTAGAAATTTGATCCGGAACCAGATCCAAAACGGTCAAAAACTGAATCCAATCCAGCCTCGAACCTATTTGTGTAATTAAGTTATTCTTCCGCTATAATGATATTATAAAATAGTTTACTATAACACATTATCTAGACATGGAAAAATATGATTAATCAATATTTCATGATTTAAAAACAAATAAAAGCTTCAAGTTTAATTACTGAATTTAAAATGACAATATATTGGATCAAGTTAAAAAACTTGAGGTTTGACAAGTTGTTCCACATCATATTTTACTAATCCCGTGCTCCTTTATATTTGCTTAAAATGACTATTGATAAGAAAATAAATTTAGCGGCACGTCATGGGCCCGAGCCCGCCGCAAAAGCGCGACATCACAATAAGCCACGCAGCAACTACTCCGTATTCGTAATCGCTTTATGAAAATGATTAAATCAAATTGTAGTAAACGTTCATTGTAAGCTATCATAACCAACTTTAAACTTTCATTTTCAACCAATAAGAGACAAGAATATTACATTTAAGAGTGTTAATTAAAAAATTATTCTATTTCAATCAAAATCGGTTCAATATATTTCATCTTGACCCAATTTTGGAGTGGGTTATACACCCAATCCAGTCAATATGGAACAACTCAAATCCGTTATACTATCGGATTGGTCCAATTCCCTCACTTTACACGATGGAACCAACTTAATCGGTCCGACTCGGTCCGGTGACATGCCTACTAAACAGATCCATTTTCCTAAGCAATATGATAACATGATTTTCCAAAACCAAAACGGAAATAAGAAGCTTGAGTAATACATGGAAATAGCATCATGAAAAAACATAGCATACATTAGATAAACTAATATAATCGGTACTATTGAGATAAAGTCAAGCGTGATATTGTCACATTATTAATTCAGTATTCCATATCTACTGCATGTATCTTGTCTCGGTATATGATAAATTACATACTCACTGAATGATAATAGTATTGAGTAAAGCAAACATAATATTGTGAACTGATAAACACTAACTTACCCGTTGGCCTAATCCCACTTTCTCGGCTGTAATGAATCAAATCATTCATTAAATTGAGCACCTCTGATATCTGTCATTCAGGGACAGAAAACATCAGTTAATGAACTGATAATCATATACACACTTTCGGTGACAGCGATATAGTTTTTCAGTTTATTCTGAAGAGCATGAACATAATTTTCCTTATCGCAATTGTATTTTTCCTCCTAACTGCAAAAGCCAGGACTGCGGCCAGCCATGACTATACTGGTTTCCCTTTTCCGTAGTACAATATTTTCTCAAGTAATACATCACACCGATCACATAGAGCAAACATCTTTTACTAAAGGCAACCGTTAATATTTTTCTACCAGTTATCTGACAAGTTATGTTTCGCTCTAAGTTATCCCAAGTGATCCAAAAAATTATTTGATGTCGTTTGCATAGTTAAAAAACTATCATTAATCCTCAACGCTTTGAAGTACCAACATTTTGAAAAATGTGGTTACTCATGTTCCAGTACAGTGTACCCTTCAAGACAAAAAATATTAAATTTATTCAACATTTTCTGAAATGTGACCATTTTTTAACTAAGTTATAAATCTTGGATGTATAAAACTGTGGTGACCTAAAGTCAATCACATATAAATAATGAAGTGAGGAATTTGGGTTTACCCAAAATTAGAACAAATAAGTATAAGATTTACTAATATGCTTTGATGAAGAATAACATTTGGTAAAGTAATGTCTTCTTGAATTTACGCTCATAAATGCTTTATAAGCGGCTGGGTTCAGGTCCACGCAAAGCATTGGAAATTACATGTTCAGCCAATAAGGTAGACTTCATATCCACTAACGTGGCTAGCAGTCATATCCGGACAGTTACAAGTAATGCGCTACCCAATTATGATAGCAGACATGTTGCATTGTACACAGTTCAGTCTCAAATATTGGGACAGAGGACAATTAATGGAACACCCGAGTCAGTCATGGTACACTGTTAAACCTAACATATCTTTCCAGGCTATTTTTGGCAATAAATATAACGGTGAAGAACACTTGAAAACAGAACATGGAAAGCTCATAAGATGGAACTAGAACAACCTATTGCTTCAAATAAGATGGAACTAGAACAACCTAGTACCTACTGCTTCAAATATAGCTGGAATGGCTGTTCCCCACCCATTTTAGAATCAGTAGAGGGGGAAGTTTGTATTCTAACTAGAAAACACGCATTAGGGTACACAGTCGGACACCTAGAAGAGTTAAAACTCGTGAGGGTTTAATGAAACCCCTAAAGTTCTGACTGAGTCGAAAAACACACTGATGATTGAGACATGCCATATTCATGCAAGAAAGCAAGTCTATAGTTTGACATAGTCCTCTACAACAAACATACATTGGGTAATACGGTGGCCGAAGAGGTGGCATCTCGATGTGAAGCATTATGAGTCTGGATCAGCTCCCAGTTTACATTGGGAATCAGCGAGATAATACCACAACTGATTTTCCAAATAGTGGAAGCAAGTCCAGTGAATAGGAA
Organism: Primulina eburnea; assembly: GCF_022965805.1. Taxonomy (NCBI): domain Eukaryota; kingdom Viridiplantae; phylum Streptophyta; class Magnoliopsida; order Lamiales; family Gesneriaceae; genus Primulina; species Primulina eburnea. The sequence goes on along the minus strand of NC_133111.1, from coordinate 39,804,866 downwards.
AATAGCTCTATATGATACACGAGTAGATGTTGGAATATGAATAAAAAGTTTGTTTATGAATAAAAAATTTGTTTACCTAAGTCCTCACTCCTCACTTAAAGGACCATAGCACTTTTAGTAATACAGTTATTCTGTTTATGAAGATGGTTAGCCAGGATGATCCATGCAAGATGATAGTATAGGGGAGCAACCACCTCTTAGCAGGCGGCTAGGAGAAGATCTTGCTAAGGATGGAAGGCTTCAATTAAACAAGACTGCCAGTACAAACAAATTTAATATCTAAGATCAAAATGCATGTGGCCGAAGTTAAGTCAATTTCAATGCTTAAAGTGCCAAAAGCACTATTCGTAGGCAACAAAGCAAGTTGTGAATTTTAGAAACTGATTAACACTTTACCTCATAGAATGATGGTTTGGTTCAATAGTTTGGAGGAAGATATCCGTTTTCTTGAGTTTTTGGTTTCTTAATTAGAAACAAGCTCCCAAAGTTCTATTGTTTTAAGGTTGCTTCACAATATCTTAGAAAAGTGCATGGTTTGAACCAAACATGTTAAATTTGGGCTTCTAATTCATCGCTAGCGACTATTTCTTTTGGGGGTATTGTCATGACATTGTCAAATGATATCTTCCAGGTCTCCTTAAAGTGCACTTATGGCACTACAAGACACATCCCAGAATCATATGAAACGAAAGAAGAGAATAGGGGAATATAAAGGGTATGGGAAGATGATTGTGAGGGGGTCGGGGTGGGTTTCTTGGAGATTTCTTAGAGTCTCTCGACCATATCTTTTGTAATAGAACATTGTATTATGTAGTTTAAATATGTTAAATGTGAGAACATCTAATTTATCACTAATACCATATCAAATTTTAGGGACTGAGTCTGGATATTGTAAAAAAAAAATCTTCCACGCTCCTTAGAGCGATTAGAGCATTGCATGATAACAGTGTGGAAGGGCCGAAGGGGTAGATTAAGATTCTAGGAATATGATCAGGAAGGAGTAGAATTTTCTAAAAGTGGATATCCAATCCATCCCAATTATTCTCCCCACATAATAGGCTTCTACTGAATTTTTCAGCAGCTGAGAAATTTACTGTGTTGCGAACCTTCATTTTTGGAAGAGAATTCCCCCAAGGAAATGGCAGTAAAGTCATGATTTTCATGCTTAGAGAAATTTAAAGGCACCACTTGACTTGTAGGATGAGATAATAAATGATTTACAATATGAAAATAATTTGAATTGTACGGATAATATAATTACTTTTAACTTAAATTATCGTATAACTTGAGCAAAATAGGAGAAAAATCAAAGATGTGAAGTCTTATCCTTCGTTCTAAATGGTGCCAAAGACTCAAAGAGTAGGAAATTGAATCATTAGAGATGTCTGGCTGTAGGAGAGACACAAGCTCATTTTCATGTAAATCCCTTTGTCATGGACCTACAAGATGGAAAGTTCAAGCCCAATGAATTATTCATTTATCATCTTTTATATAGAAATATGGTTTGTTTTTATCTTATCTTCATTTGAATAATATGATCATTTTATAGATATGGTGATCTTCTATTTATGACAGGATTTGAGTTTTTCTTTAGTAGTTAATAGGAAAATTTATCATGATCTTTAAGAAGTTGAATGGAAGAAAGATTTTATCAGGGGTGACAATTTTCCTCACGGGTTTGGGGTCACACGGGGAAAAGCTGACATAGAGACTGGAATCCCCGATTTTTTCGGGTTCGAGGCGGATATGAGATTACTATCCACATCCCCGAATCCGTCCCGAAAGTAATATTAATAATAAAATAATAATATTATTAGTATTAATAATATAATAATAATATTGTTTTTTAAAATATTAATAATAATAATAATATTATTAATATTGATATTAATATTATCACTGATAATAAGACTATAAGAGATAATAATAAGTTTTTGTTTGAGAAAATCCCCGAACCTTCCTTTGTCTTGTCTCATTAATATTTTTGAAACGGGGATGATAATTTAATTCCCGTGGTTTCGGGTTCGAGGAAAAGCGGGGATCGAGGCCGGTACGAGGGTGGGGATGGAATTCGGGGGTGGGGGCGGAGATGGAAAACCCGGCCCCGCCCTGACCTATTGCCATCCTTAGATTCTATGTATTTATAAGTGTGTGCATTGTATGGAAATAAATGGTTAAGCATAAATTTTCTTAAAAGCCTAGTGCTAAAAGATCGCGGAGTTTTCTTCAACTAGCCTCAAACTATCTACGAGATCATGAGGTTCTCTCCCAAAACGAGCCTCAATTTTCATCATAATTCCACCAACCCCTATAACTTGATCCACAACTTGGGATCATAATAAATTGGTATCAGAACCAATTGTCATGGGAAAATCCCAGGCACTACAACATCAATTTGAAGCTTTCATGAAGCTGTATCGGGAGGACATGACAGCTACTGAAAAAAAGCAGCAAGCTCTAGTTAATCACTTAGAGAAGATGCTCAATTATCTATCAACCATGCAGACTAGTATTGGTGAGGGCAGCAGTAACCACCGGCATGATGAGGAAGCATGTTTTGTGTACACAATCCCCATGCCACGATCGAGCTTCTCGAAAGTAGTAAAATCTCATATTTCCACCACAGGATTGCAACAATCAATAAATAATGTGCAAGAAGGTGAATTGGTCATTGAATGTGAGGGTCAAATCGCAGAGAATCTCCAACTACCGGAAATTAAAAAATTCACACCATGTTTCATTTCTCTTTCTTAAAAAAGGTCAAAGGAAATATTGATTGCAGTCTACAACTCCCACCTGAAGATTTTCAATCATTGCCCCAAGTTTTTGGGGATAAGCGAATACATAAGAGTAGAACACAATTTTCAATACCCTTCCCTCATGGTTGAGGACAACCATGATCTCCAAAGAGGAAATAATGTCATGGGCATACAAGAAGATGGAAAGTTCTAAGCCCAGTTATTTATTTTGCTATCATTTTTTATTTAAAAATATGGTTTGTTATCTTACCTTCTTTTGAATAATATGATCATTCCATAGATAGGGTGATCTATTTATGTTAGGATTTGAAATTATCTTAGTAGTTAATACTTCTACAGAAATTCATCTTGATCTTTTAGAAGTTGATAGGGAGAAGGATTCTATGTATTTATAAGTGATTACATGGAAATAAATGGTTAAACATAAATTTCCTTAAAAGCCTAGTGCTAAAAGATCGTAATGTTGTCTTTAACGAGCCTCAAACCATCTACGAGATCGTGAGGTTTTCTAGCAAAACGAGCCTCAATTTTCATCATAATTCCATCAACCCTCTTAACGCGATCCACAACTTGGGATCATAACACCGTTATTCTCTCTCTTATTGATAACTCCACCACCTTCTCGTACATATTCATATTCACATTTAAAAAACTCGAATTCCTTCCAAATACAAGGATTTAACTTGATATTATCTTTCTATAAATCGAATACCACAACCTTTAGAAAGAAAAAATAATCATAAGGTCTCTTTAACAGATATACTATAATAAAGAATCGTATGATTCAGTATAAGCATGCTAAATAGGACATCTAATTCATCACCAGCATCTATTCTGATTTTGTGGGGGCTATCCGAACGTTGACAAGAAATATCTTCTTCCATGTCCCAAGAGAATTGTTAGGGCACTACAAGAAACATTCCAGAGTCACAAGAAATAAAAACAGTGATGGGAGTATATTAAGGTTCTGGGAAAATGACGGGGAGAGGTGGGGTCTCAAAGAGGTCACAATTCTTTCAACTATCTCTGCTGCATAATGGACCTCTCAAAAATTTCAGTTGATGAGAACTTCACTGCAAGGAATCTTGGAGAAGAATTACTCCAACTGAAGAAGAGAAGGTAAGGTTCTTACTGTTCTACATAAAGGAATCCAAGTATAGAAAGTTGAATGATGGGAGGTTTTGGTTGTCAGAAACGATCAGCTCATTTTCAAGCAAATCACTCTCTTTCCCTTGCTGATGATTCAACCTTCTTCTCATACAAATTACCAACTCTCATTTAACAGGATATTATCGTTTAACAAAACTGAATATTCATATTCAGAAATAAAAAACTTTCGAGTTTTTTTCCCCAAATACCATGTCATGGGAAATTGTATGCTTTAGCAAAAGCATGTTGGATTTGAATTTGGACTCTTAATCCGTCAGTAGCACCTACCCAATTTAGGGGTTGGGTGCAAACTGTGAACATCTACAAGTGATATCTCTTCCACGTGTTTTTAGAGAGCAATCAGGGCATTACAGGACAATCTAGAATCATACGGAATGAAAGTAGGGGAAGATGATTGGGAAGGGATGATGTTTTCTTTGACAAGTTTCCGAATAATTTATATCATCTTGTCATGGACCTTTCTTGAACTTTTGAGCAGATGATAACAATAAAATTCTTGAGAACCCCAAATAATGGGGTTTCAAAACGTATTTCTTAAATATGTTTCCAGAGAATAAATTGGTATTTTAGTGAAGGTCTCACTTTGTTTCCTGAAAGAGACATTTCGTTCCGCAAACATCTCGTCATGTAAAAATGCGATGACTTGTTTAATTTTATAATAAATAGTGGGATACTATAAAATATGACAATATAATTTATTGGATTTTTAATATAATATACAATTTAAAGTTGCATTTCCATGTAAAGAAAAGATGAATTGAAAATAATGATTGTATAGAAAAATGTGAAACAAGAAGGAACCGTGTTTTGAAAAGGAATCGTCGCTCAATAAACTAAATACCTACAATGGTTAATAAAGGAAAAAATCTTGATATTAAACCTAAATTGATGTATTTTTCAAAGATTTTAATAAAACTAAAAATCAATGTTTCCCCTCTTTGCAATTTCATAGCTATTTGGTATAAAACTATGAAGGAATTCAATTTTTACCACGTTTGGCCACACTAACCAACAAATTTATGGGAAATCAACCATATGGTTGGAGGAGGAGAAAATGCAATTTTTTTTGGAAATTTGTGATACTTGAACTGCATAGAAGCCACATAAATAAAGGTTCGGGATGATTTTCGAATAACGACAAGGCAAAATAACTGAAATGTGAGAACATCAAGTATCAATCACAATGTGATAATAGTCGAGCAAAGATCTCGAAGGAATTCCATGGAGTTCTTGACCGACAGGATGAACTCGTGTTCTTAAAGTTTGTAACTCTGTGAGAAGACAACAATTGGGGTTTTTCAGGTGGTAATCTTTTACAAAAATGTGCAGTCCATAACCACAAAAATACTAAATATAGAAAGTCCTATGCTATGAGAAAGTAGGTTGAAAATAGAACAATTCCATATAACGGACATTAAAAGTACCTGAAGACATCGCACAAATCGCTTTACAATTCCTATTTGACTAATAAAAGGCATTTTGAGAGCATCCACAATTTGATAAGCAGATGAAACAAACCTGAAAAAGGAGAAAATACCAATTAAAACCCGGTATAGATGATGACAGAGAACATGAAACAAAAGGACAAATAGTAAATTCAGATTTCATATCCACAAGTCCACAAAATCGAAATCAGAAAATATTCACATAAATCATCAAGGGTTCCTAGTAGCAAAATGAGAGGCAGAAGCAAGGATTAAAAATTGAGGATGTTAAGTCGACATTATGATGCAGAAGATTTCAACCAGAACAAGCAGAACGTCACTAAGCTTCAAGAATATGGTGACAGAATTGGCTGGCTGAGCAGGTATCTTCAGCTGATGGGAACATTCTTAAATCAAAGGACCATACAACATATTGTTTCTGTAATTTTTACAATTCAACATGATTTTCCTCCGATGAGCAGATGACCTTCAATTATGTGCCAATAACTATCTATAATTGCTCAATCAAAATTCTTCTCAAACGGAACGATGATTAAGTAGCATCACTGATGCTTAGACTGAGTACAAGCACAAGTGTGTTTTAGCAAATGTAGAAATTAAAGGCAACACAAACATCATTCTAATCAGCACATATGAATTATTATCAAATCTCAAAAGATAGGTAGCTCGTTCATTTGACCACTAGATCTAAGGAAAAAGAAAATACGGCTAAAGGTACTTGATATAAACTTACATGTCAGAACTTTTTCGTAACTCTCCAAAAGGAACTAGAGAAACATCATGAGCAGAAAGCTGGTAGTTTTGCGCTGCAGCTCCAAGCTGATGAACCTAAATGAAGCACACTTAAGTATGAGAATTCTATTCCACATTCATCACATAAAACAATCACATAATTTATATGATTTTTAGGATTATAGTTGATTTATATTAAGAGTTGAAAAAATCTTTAATCTGTTTGGCAAGTATGTATCAAAAGGTTATATCCATATTCTAAGGGAATAAATATGGTATGTTTTGTGCTGTTTGTCAAGTGACACAACCTTTCGATGGCATGGTGTCATACAAAGGAGAGTAGAAAGTGTTTAATGGAGCGCCGTGCAGGTGATGACAAATCACCATGTACGGTTTCACATTGGCATGCCAACACAATGCCATGTAAGAGCTGCCTTAGTTACGTTACATAATCAATACAGTACAAAAATCTGGTCGGATGCCTAAGATGATAAATACGGGTTGACCTGACTGAACTCAATACGCACACTCCCGTTCCCATCCTTGCTCCGACCTGAGCTCGGACTAACCGTTGCCGGAAGAGACTTGAAACAACTTATAATAATGAACAAACCATAGATAAATCGGATGGTTTAGGACTCACTACTTTAGGACTATCAACTTTAGGACTCACTACTTTTCTGTGAGTCTGTTTTGGCACACACTAACTTGGCCAGTGGTCCAACCATACTAAGAAAGCCATCAGAGTTACAGGTCCTAGCGATAGGAGGGCTAACCCAGGTGTCGTTTCTCTCTTGTATGATATATCAAATTTCCCCTCAAGGAGCCCCCAATCCTTGTATGATTTCATTTGGATCTTATTAACTGATAATATTTGTTTTGAATTTTATAGCTCACACCTATTCCCACAATAACTTCAATAATTTCAAATGACCAACTCTGACCGTTAATTTCTAAGTCATCCAATAATGGTTTCGAGAAAATAAGCTTGCTATGATAATTACCCGCAATATAAATCACAGTTCATCCAAATTATTTTGATAATCAACTCAAGGAATACATGCAAAATATTTTCTGAGAAAGACTGATAAACATGAACCAAATGCACATCAACACGTAATGACATAATTCCACCAATGACCACTGTATTTCTATTTCGAGCTTATAATTCAAAGTAAATATAGTAATACCATTAAGACAATGTGGCTACTCGTGTTCCGACATACGAACTCCAAAATTTAACAACATTTTGTCCCATGATAGCATGTGATAAGCTAATGAATTTTTTTAAAAATTGTCAAACTTTCTAAAATCTAATCTCTAAATCTTGAAAGACGTCCCCTACAACATTGAATCAACTGGAAAAGCGAAAATTTACCTGAGAAGTTATGGAGTTGCGGCGTATAAACTCTTCATGATTCCGGGAACAAAAATCCCAAGAACAAACCTACCAGACCCAATCGCAACAAATTAAAACACAGGAAACTTAACTCCCACTAAAAAAAAAATCAAGAGCAGAACTGAAAACTCAAACCTTGAGGTCCGGAGAGAAAACAACGCGAAGCTGACCGTATCGAACGATTCGCACTTGCTCATATTCCGTCTCCTCAACTGCCTCAGAATAGCGGACGTAAATCTGACCAGATTCATCTCGATGCTCGCTGGGTGCATCGATTCGAAGATGCTCTTCTAGCAAACCAGTATCGTACTTGATTTTGTATAGCCTTGGCAGAGGCTCTCCACTGATTTCTATAAATGAAACATGTCTAATTTATTTATTTATAAATAGATTTTAAATAACTAAAAATATATATAGCTCAAATATCAACTTTTCTTAAATCTTATTCTTATTATTGTTATTATTATTATTGCTCATTCGACGTATGCGTTGCGTTGCATGTACATAAATATAATTTTGTAAATTTCAATTTATTTATAACTTTTTCTTCCTTGTTATGATATTAAAATAATGATAATTAAGACTCGAGATAGAAGAAGTTTCGGAGTGATCGTGTTTTTTTTTAAATCTCAATTATTAAATAAATTGAAAAAATAATACTATAAATAGAGTATATACAACATAATACTAGAGATCAATATGAATTTAAAAACATACCGAATCCACAGCCTGCCTTCTCATTACACAAGTCACATTGCCAAACTGCCTGCAACAATTAATGAATGCAAGAACCTAGATAAGTTAGCAACAATTACTTGGGAAAAATTGCAATATTTGCTTTATTTGTTTGCTTTTTCGTAATTTGATAAATAATACGATGAAAACTAAGTTTTAATTTCATATATCAATTTTTTTTTTTGCAATTTCAATCATTTTTTCTTGTGGTATTAGTGATGTGATGTTGAATAAGTCAGTAACTGTCGACGTCATAAGATGTCAGTATTTCTGTAAAATTGTACCAAAACAAAAATAAAAAACAAAAAATTAATTTTGACTAAAAAAAACAAAAATTACAAACTTTTCTAGTTATATGAGCCTCGATTTTTTATAATCCAAAAGGTTAAATTTTTTATAATCAGTGAGTGAAAAGGAAAGCAGCAAACCTTGGAGAAAAGAGTCTCTATCTGCTTATCTTTTTTGTAAAGAGAGACACACCATCTTTTCTTAGCATGGGGAGCAAAGAAATCAGCGACAAGTTTCTTCCAAAACTTGATATTGTTGTCCTGCATGTACAAAAGATTTACGCTGGTTAAATGTGCAAGTGCTAGTCTTGCATTCTTTTCAAACTCAATCATAAAAACAGCATATACTTTGGGTCTGTTTCGCAGCTCCGATACGAATTCATTCACACGTTCGCCACCACTTCCAGGTTTATAATCTGAATTGGATCCACATTTCTCAGGTGGGACATCTTGTTTTTCAATCATGATCTGTTTTTCATAATCAGTTCCGTTTTTTTCGATCTGTCGAACCAGATTTATCTGAGCCCAAGTAGTCATTGGAGAGACTGAAGATAATGTAGGTGCATGTAGAGGCTTAGCTTCAGCATTAATATATCCCTGGTTCTGGCCAAGATTTTGTGGAAAAGTACTGGAATTCGTCAACAACCTCGAAAACTTCTTGGGGCCGTTTAGGCCGCTTGTCGTAGTTGCGGTCCTCGGGGAATTGAACATGATCAATCCACAATCCTTTGTTTTCTGCTGATCCCAGATAGACTGATCCCTCACTTCTAGCATGTTTGGAACAGATGATTGTCCTGGTATCCCTCCATCCAGAACTGCTAGAGATTGATATTTCTCGCTAAACATCGAGTGTTTCCACGAATCTTGAATCTGAATTTCATGAACAAGGGGAGATAAACCGGTGTTTCCTTGATTTTGCATCAGCTCAGGAGAGTAAAAGTCAGCGATTCGTTTCCCATTTTCAAGAACTCCTCCTCTTGTATATATATTGCTTGACGATCCAATCGGCGCTCCTGTCGCGTGCTGCGGGCTAGGGTGGGGGAATGAAGCGTTCCTCGCATGCTTCGACACAGGAACACTTGCTAGTTTCAAGCCTTCGGAGCTTAGCTGCAGAAGTACTGCTGATAGGGGCTCGGATCCGCCGATTGGGATTGGTAGACCGCTCGACTCCATGTGATCTCGAAAAGAAGATATATAAGTTCAAATTTCTGATGCTAGAGCTGTTCTTCGTCTGCAAAGAAATGGATTCGTCCACAGATTGAGGATGTGGGTGTCTTAAATTAGTCTTTGAAATTATATTCATGTTGAAGAAACATGTAAAAATACATCGGTATTAAATTTTCTTTACCAAAAACTGGATTTCATTCCTTTATTTCCCTGCTTTATTATCTTCTCCTAAATTTTTCAACAAAATCCTAAAACAAACATAATCTACACCTTTAATTTCTTCACATGCATTATTTCATTACTTTCTTTTCTCTCTTTTTATTTTCTCCATTTGCAATTCTAAATCTAAACACACACTCGCACGCAAAAACAAAAAATGAAGGAACTCAAACACAAACGACTTTAAGTACATCAAACAGACACAACCTTAAATCTTCATTTGAACAAGATCATATATATCTTGTTTAAACTTGATTAAAACAGAAAGAAATTTTCTAGATTCATATTCAAATAAAAAACTTGGATCGCTGAAATATGGTCTTGATTAAAAATATATATTTTTAATTTATCACCCTTCTTAATTTTTTTCCGGAATGAACTTCAAACATATAGGAAACAAAGAGCAGATGCGTATTTCAAAATATTAGTCAAACAAATATTATATTTTCAGTATGTGTCTACATATGGAATAAACAGACATAATCAGAATAATCCGATCAGCATCTGCAGTAGACTAATTGATTTTAAGACACAATTCAACACAAATTCAAGAAATTGGACAAACGAATGAACAAAAACAAGAAACTTCAGACAAGAAGATACCCAAATTAAAAGAGAAAAAAAACAACAAAGAACAATGCTAACATCTCAGAAACTCACAGAACTTCGTTTCTTGTTCAGCGAAAACCTTCGAAGTTCACAAGATATTTATGAATCAAACATTAATCATAATAACATTAACATATAATGTAAAAAATTGTGGGCATTCTGAAAAGCTAAACAAGAAACTGACCTGTATATGTAAACCCTATATATATACTTTTTTCTTCTGCATGCAGAGAATTGTAACCGAAGCTAAAAGTAAAGGGGATGGTGAATTCCAGGCAGTGGGGATTATATAGGAGAACGTGAAGAGGTTGAGGCTGGGATTTTGCTTCGGTGTGCAACTTTGTTTTGTAACATGAAATAATTGACGTGTGGAGGGAAAGACAACAAAGTGACCGTTTCTTGAATTCTTTTCTTGATTTTTCTTGAATTGGCAAAAAGCTAAAGATAGAAAAAAAGTAGTGGCACGAGTTGAATTTCTCACTATCAAAAAAAAAAAAGTTGAATTTCTCAAATACTGACTATACTATCAGCATTACGCTAGTATTTATGGAATTCATTTCTTTTTCACAAGTCAAAACAATATAACAAATTTGACTTCTATTTGGACTTTTTTGAAATTCCAATAAAACCTTTATTTCCCTCTCACTTCTGTATCCGAAAATCAAAACTGCTTCTTCTATATATAAAAACTTCTAAACTTATCCTACATATAGCAAAAGTCGACTAACAGCTTGGTCTCTACTCATGTATCTTATATTTCATGGTCCATAGATTTTAAAACCGAGTCAACTATCAATATTAAAAACTAGTCAAAACACATATTTTAGGGTAAAAGCCTTTCTTAAATCGAGTTATGGAATCAGTTAATTTTTGTAATTGAATTATACATAGTCAATTAGTATAGATATCACAAAAACTCATGTGACCATCTCACAAGTCAAATTTGTAAAACAGATGTTCAATCCGACGTAATTCAAAAAAAAATATTATTTTTATGTCAAAAATATTATTATTCATGATAGTTATAGATTGAACTAACCCGTCTCACAAAAAACTTATTTTATATGTAAATTATATCGCCACCTATAGTTTACAGTGAAAATATGTGGAATTTCTTATTTTCTGAAGAAACATTTAATATATATTTTAATTAAAAATGTAAATTTTATATTTTAAAGAACTAGCAAATGAAATTAAACTATTTTCCGAACAAGCATGCTTGTCATAGCGACAACTATTTAAATTTATTGCCTAAGTCGAGCTACAGTAGATCCCATAAAGAACAGAGAAAATCTGACCAGGTTCATGCCTGAAAAAGAGTAGAAACTCTATTAAATGAGAGACTAATTCTAAGGTTCATGATCCACGAGACAGAGAAATAAGACCGTATATGACAGATTGAGAGGGAACTAAAAATGGTGGAATCAGTTCATACCAAGCGTAAACGAAATAGACAAAGTCCCAAACAAAGCAGCAATACCATGGATAATTAAAACTTCAGTCCACAAAATAAATCCAATGAATCCCAAGTGACAGTCATAATAGGTGAAACTGCTGGAGATAGTTTCTCCAGCTGCTCTAACAGGTAGACTCCACCCAACAGAGATGGAGAGAATCTACATAAAAATAACCATAATTTTTTAATTCCTTTTTTTTTTTCCGAATGCTCATGGTCTCAAAATGAGGAGTACGAAGGCAAAATCCAAATGCTAAAAGAAACATCCCAGTTTTCCAAGCCAAGATGTGCTTGCAAAATGTCAATGCTCACCAAAAGTTCCAAGTTCTAATATTTTCTTAAGTAGATGCGACAGAAGCTCATCACATAATAACCAGCTCCATCACAGATTGTCATCATATCCAGCTGTTTCCGTTTCATGATAAAAAAAGACCCCCGTTCTGCAGTTGTCCATAAGAGGCGTCCAAGCCAAACATAGCATTAGCTCCATGGTAATAATCATCATTTCCTACGTTTCAAGGTTAAAGTATAAGGATGGAATGTGTAAAAAGAGGAATACTGAGTGGAGTTCTTTTACAATTTAAAAACCAAGTTACTGGTCTCACCATCTGAACCAGATTCAGAAAACTGTCTGCCATATTTGATTCTTCTGGCACCACAGGTGGTTGACTTGAGAAGTCTGAGGCATACAGCATTAGATCCACGGTAATAATTATCATTTTCCTGTATTTCAATTATTAATGTTAAAGGAAAAAATAAAATAATAAAATACAGGAATGAAATCTATGGGAACTCCGTTTAAAATTTGAAAAATCAAAATTAATGGTCTCACCATCTGAGCCACATTTAAAAAACCTTCAATCTCAGATTCTTTGGGAAGCAATGGTAGCTGACCAATGCAAGAAGCATAATGGGCCGCACCAGATAAATTGCATCCTTGCATATTCTCATTAAAGTAGGATCCCACTCTGTCACACATTTGAAATTGTTCGGTGCCACAGACTGCAGTAGAGAAATTCACACTGAGAAATCAATTCCAGCTTCATTTATCTGTGTATAATGTGCTTGGGCATTGGTGCTGGTGTTAACATCATTCCCATCAAAACCAGGTAAGACAATGTTCTTTCCCTTGCCAATGAGGTCAGCCTGCTAAGCACAACATACTTCAGCACATCTTCAAATCAATACATAAAAGTGGATGAAGTTTTATTTCACTCGCATTTAAAAATATGGATCTATCTTAATATTTCAAGTTGTGGCAACCAGAGACTGAGAATTTGTTTGGCATAAGGAGCATCAAACAGTCGAATATTTGTAAGAAAAAAAGAACAGAGGTGTATGCCAATGACACAGCATTTCAATACAATAACAAGGGATAATCATAAACAAACAAATTTATTGAATAATCATAAAAAAAGAAGAAGAAACCTGGGACCTCTTTCCCTAAATTTTGATTATTAGCGTTACAAAGTCAGAAATTTAATTTTCACCGACAAATTCAATAGATCAGTGTCGCTGATAAGCCACCAGAATCATAAAGATGTTAGTAGGACCTTCATGATTCATATGCAATTTTGGAAATACCTCAGAGCTGATGCAGTTAGGTGTGTAGATAATCTGATAAATTGTATGTCATCATTGGTACTTCACAGGATATACCCTTTCCACGTTTGCACCTCATCGCCCAATTTTGAATAAATCTAGTCTTATGATATATCTGATTTGTTCAAGATCTGACCTATCAAGTACATGTTTGATATTCTTGCACTCAAAAGTGATGTAGATGTTATTTTTTGCGATGTTACTCCTATAATTTTGCTTTTATATACCACCTTTCAGTATTCTCCTTATTTGTTTCAAATGATGAGCATAAATTGAGACTTTCTCCATTTTTACCTCAGCCTACCAATCCATCAGCATAATGATGTATCTGTTTCTATTATAGGCAATCGAAGCCTACCACAAAGCATTTGTTCCTAGTAGATACCTCAATGCTATCGTAAGGGCTACTGCAATAAAAACAAAATTAGAATTGTCTCTCACAAGCTAGAAAATCCAAAATCGAAACCGAGGACTTATAGTTCGTTTTGCTTCCTAAATACAAGAAACTTGAATAACGTAGAACCAAAGTTAAAACCAGTATTTATTCATAAATTTAAGGTCCTGAAATATACATAGATGACTTAATTTATATAATCAAGTTGATTTGATCACTTCACTAGTCATACCTTTATTTTATTCTTGACATTGATAATTTAAATGAATAAATTTCATTTTAAACTGGTTCAAATCATAACATAATCGAAACCATATTTAGATGGTTCTGTTCTGAATGGTACCTTTCACTGGAACTGGAACAGGAACCATCAATTTTAAAATCCTGGTCATGTTTACAAGAATCTATTTTCAGTGTATTAGTGTTAGTTTGGCAAACTAATCTAATTTCTTAGTTCCACGTCTTACACTGGCTAAAGAAACTAATACATTTGTTTTTGGCTCACAACAAAATTGAGCATAAATGAACAAATATTATAACCACAACTGCTTCAAAAATTTGGCTCATTTTGGTTTATGCTTTGTTTAACCCAAAAAAAAACCATATGATGCTTGCCACAGCACTACTAAAATATTACCGCACTAAAGCAGACCAGACAAAATCATGAACTCGTGGTTGGTAGTCCTAATCAAATGATTTAAGAATGAAGCTTCTTTCTAATATTTTAAAAAGGGATGCACATAAGGGAAAAAAACTGATGATTGACTGCATGATTACTATACAAATTAAAGCCTTATACCAGCTCACACCATTTATGTGGCTAGATGATCAAATTGGGTATACGTATGAAAAGACCCAAAAATGACGGTACAAAAACAAACACATTTGAAAATTCAAAACGAGTAATGATGCCATAGTCATGTGGTTGATAACATTCACGTGGTTATATCATATGCAAACACGTTGCATCTCTTTCATAGTTCATATTTTTATCTTTCTAAATGATACAGGTGGCCACGTTCACCACTTCATGCATGGCCGAGATGTGCCAGGATGAGGAAATAAAGGAACAGGAGGACAAAACAATCAAATGCATATTTAACTAAAAGGATATGATGAGATCAAAAAAACAAATCAAAGTTGATATAAAATATAACTACCTCGAGATTTCCATTGTCATTCAAAAGCAACATAGTGTCATTCACATTACAATCCACAAGCCAGGCTAATAAACGCTCAAGTTCAGCATCTGGTTCATCCACAAGAACCTGGCTGGTAGAAGGGCCCACTGAGGATAGTGGACAATAAGCAGAAGTGCTCCCAGGATCATTTATGCCTGGTTCAACTGAAAGGCTTTGCTTTTCAGGCAAAACTAATGCAAAAGTTGGACCATTACATTGAGAAGATATGATATGATTTTGAGCAATATTGATATCATCACTAGCCCAATCTGCCTCATCAAATAGGGCTCCAACACGTGAACCATTTCTTGGACCCAAACCGTTCTTCTTAAAGACTTTACAAAGCACATAATTGTCCTGCAAAAACGGCAACACTTGAATAGGAATTTTATAACTTTCTCATCAAACATATATCAAACAGGATGAGTGCCTAGAACTATCTAGCGGTTCATAATATAATTGAAGTGTTAATAGTTTCATGCAGTTTATGATAATCACAACTTCGTTTGCAACATCGAAGAATAGAAAAAGCAACTGTAGTCAAGAGACAGTGTGAATGCAAGTCATAGAGTTTCATATAAATCAAGGCCTTATCATGCATCAAAACAATCTTATTTGATTGCCAGAGACGCTTATGATCCCTAAAAATTCATACTTTAACCGGAAAACATGGTCTATTACTTCTATTGATAATCATACTTGACTTAGTTGGATTTATCTGATGATTTGAAAAATTATTCAAAGATTTCCACAATATATGGTCGAAAAACAGTTTTAACCAAAATAAGCATTCCTCAAACTAATAATGGAACTTCATCTTTAACAAATATTTGGGGAAATTTTTTTAAATAAAAAGACATTGAACATCAATCCACTTGTCGTGTTACTCCTCAACAAAATGGACTTCCTGAAAGAAAATCCGGCATCAACACAAAGTTGCCCAAGCAATAATGTATTCTATGCATGTTCCAAAGTAATAATGCGAGAAGCTGTTTTAACATCATGTCATCTAATTAACAGGAAGCTAACATGTATTTTAAAATATACAATGCCCCTAAAGAGTAAAAATGGTTTTCGTGAAAAATGCATTGATCTTAAGCTGAAAAATGCATTGTATTGGCCATGTGTTACGGACCCAATTATTGCCTAGATCCAAACAGCCCAAGAGTTACAAAACTTTAGAAGAGTCTAGAAAGAGGGAAAGAAATAAATATGTGAAGGAGGGGAGCTGTTATTCATTCTGTTTTTCTTGTTTGAGTGTTGAGACTAGCTTTTGCTAATGGAATTACGCAGATATATGAAATCTATTATCAAGAAACTTTTGCATAAGTTGCAAAAATAGACTCAATCTAAGTTCTTATGTCTCCAGCAATACTTTGATTAGCCATTACACCAATAAGATGTGAAGAATGGCTTCCTAAATGAAGACTCAGAATAAGTGTTCACAGAGTCACCACTAGGTTTTGAGAAGAAATATGGCACATATAAAGTATGTTGCTTAAAGAAAGCTCTTAATGGACTCAGCAGTCTCCCAGAGCTTAATATGAGCAATTTAGAAAGGGTTTCAGAAGCCAGGGGTATTGCCAATTCCAACAGGATCACGCATATTTTCAGATGCTCTAAAGTAGGGGACGATTGTCATCGCATTGATGAAATCATCTCCATTAGCGATGATCATGTTTAACTTAAAAGATCGAAAGAAGCACTTGTTAATGAATTTGCGATCAAAGATCTAGGAGCATTGAAATACTTTTGTGCAGTGTAGAGTTTATATCATCCAGAGAAGATAAGCCTTCTGAAAGAGGGGCTTATAGGCTGCAAAGCAACTGAGGCACCAGTTGATTGTAATGTGAAGCTCCAACAAGTCACGCCTAAAGAAGTAGCAGAAGAGATCGGTACCAATGACTTGTTTTAAGACTGATCTATCTTTCACATACTTGCCCTGATATAGCTTTTGCACTTGCCAATTTAAGCACTCCCAATGCCAAACACACATAATTTTTAGGTATTTGAAAAGAACTCCAGGAAAAGGTTTATTATTTTAAAAACATGGCAGCCTCAAGCCACAGTTTGCATCAATGCAAATTGGACTGAAAATGTCATTGATAGAGATCGGCTTCTAGCTATTGTACGTTTGTTAGGGGTAATTTGGTTACATGGGAAGCCAGAAGTAACTTGTGGTGGCTAGCTGTGTCGGGCTGAGTTTTGAGATCTTGCTTGAGGTGTTTGTGAGGCAATGCGGATCAAGAGATTATTGGAAAAATTAGGAGTCTCTCATTCTATGCCTATGAAAGTATTATGTGACAATTAAGCATCTCCATCTGACATAACTCAGTTCTTCACAATGGTGTGAAGCATGTCGAGATTGATAAGCACTTTTATCAAGGAAAACTGGATAATTATATGGCTCATATTCCAAGTACAAATAAGGTTGCAAATATTCTTACTAAAGGACTACCCTCAAGAGAATTCGAGTACTTCGTCCGGAATATTCAAGCTGTACAAATCTGTATTTTCAGTAAAATTAATCTAATATAATTAGCTTAAATTTAGCTTTCCTTTACAGTTCCTTTGTATATCTTTGAACACAAGGCATGCAAATTAATTTTATATTGCAATGAGAAATTAACAATCTTGATTTCTCCTTTCAACATTCTTTTTACAAAGCCGGTCAACTTAATTAAATTGTAAACTTTAAATATTTCAATCAGTAACTAGTTCGCCAATATACCTGAGCGCCTGTTGCCGCCAATTCTTCATCGAGGATCTTGTACTCATGAATAATCCAGTCAGTTCTTTTCCCTACTGGTGCGTGACCTAGGTGGAATACCAAGGTTTTCACAGTTCCAACAATTTTATCATTGTAAAAGACATTTCTGTCTTTTCCAGTAATTTTCCAATATCCATTATCTGTAGTACGTTTCACTCGGAATTCACTTGCATACTTCTTCTCTCTAGGGCAAAAGAAAAACCATTCCAGATCCTTACCTTTTAAACAAGCTTTATCTGCAGAAGAACAAATAAACCATTACTACTCTAAAATTTGTTGACACGATAACAACAATTGGAATTGAGACTAAACAAACAATATACATGGCTGGCATGGATGATGGTGTGAGGGAGTCAATTTTGGACCTATTTAACTTCCCTTCTCGGTTTGTGGGATGGATCATGGAGTGTGTCACAACAACCTCGTATTATATATCTTTGAATGTACAGATTCATGGATTCTTTCTTGATCAATGGGGCCTCGCACAAGGTGACCTGTTATCCTCTCTTCTGTTTACATTATGTATTGAAGCGTTATCGATGTCTCTGAATCACATGTCTTTATCCCCATCTTTTGAGTTCCACCCGAGATGCAGTAAGCTGGGTATTACACATCTTGCATATGCAGATGATTTACTTCTATTCTCAAAAAGGGGATATCAGCAGTGTTTCTATGATGATGGATTGCTTGAATCATTTTGGTAATACGGCGGGGTTGACAGTAAATATGATGAAGTCTAACATATATATGGCTGGTATGGATGATAGTGTGAGGGAGTCCATTTTGGATATGACATGTTTTAATGTTGGCCATTTTCCGTTTCGATACCTCGGTATTCTTCTTGCATCTAAGAAGATGTGCACTTCAGATTATACTTGTGGATGCAATTGGGGCTAAAATTAGCTCCTAGCCAAGACACTCACTATCATATGTCGGGAAGATCAAAGTACTTCGATCGGTACTTCAAGAGGTAGAATACTTCTGGTTATCTATTCTACCACTCACTTCTAATATCGTGGATGACATTTATAGGATTGTAGGAAGTTTGTGTGGCCTTCGAAGCAACCTCCTATCTCGTGGAACATGTTTTGTAGATCAAAGGAAGATATGGGCATGGAGCTTAAAAATTTATTTGGCTTGGAACTGCTTTGATTGCAAAAACGTTGTGGAAGATTCATATGAAAAAGGATAGCCTGTGGGTGAAATGGGTGAACGAGATAGATGTACAGTTTGGTGGTGTTTGGGAATGAAATTGGAAAAAACACGAGTCTCATTTGATTAAACAAATTGTGAGAATTCGAGAAGTTCTTCTACTTAGACAACCCTCGGCTGAGAGTGGGGGATGCTGTTGGAGAGTTGGTTAAGATTTCATGGTGGTCTTGCTCGAGCTTATGAATTCTTTGTTCAAAAAGAAGGGAAAACCTACCATTTGGAAACATTGCATACTCCCCAAGCATCGTTTTGCCACATGATTGTTTGCACACAGTAAATTCCTAACTATAGATAGACAATGCGATATAGAGAACAAGATGTATGTACTTTGTAATAACAATAATGAATCAGCTCGTTATATTTTCTTTGCATGTGATGTGTCGAAGAGAAATTGGAATGACATCAAAGATTGGCTGCGTAAAATCAAGGGATCTGCAACATCGGTTCAGAAAGCTTTCCGAGGTGTCTATAGAGATAATTCTGCATTGTCGAAGTTGACATGCATTGCAGTGGCAACATGTGTCTACAACATTTGGAATGCATGCAATCGAGCTATTTTTGAAAAAGAAATGCAGTGTCCCGAGGGTATCATTAGAAAATCAAGATCCCAACTCTTTGATATTCGCCAAGTTATATGGATATAAGCTCTTGATTGCATTATTATTATTTATGATGTGTGTGGATACGATCATTTTTGCTTGTTTCTAGAACCGGGGTATGCCTTGTGTAGTTGGTGATGATATCATGGATTTTATTGGTTCGATATTTGCTTTCTCCCGGGTATGCCTGATGTACTTGTACAAAAATCTTTATACCTTATTTTAATGGATTTTATTCTTTAAAAAACAAACAAACAATAAAATACTAAATAAGTATCGAAAGTTGAAACGGAGGTGGCCAAACCTCAAGCCTCCACCTCTAAATACAGTTTGATGCCTAGGAAAAATAGGAAATAAATTGTACTTTTTAGGTAATTGTTTTTAAATTTCTAGATTATTTGCGTTTATCCTTTATAATTTAGAATTTACTTGGTGGTTGAATGGCACCGTTGGTGCGTCTCAGTTGTACTAGGGCTTCAACTACACCATGTCCACCCTAAATTTTTAATATTAATAATATGGCATAATGATCTTTATTAAAAATAAAAGAAAATATCAAAATTAAGATGCATCTTTCTTAGCATGTTCTACAAACAATAAAGTTGACAATTATTGCGCCTACAAATTCATTCCCAGAATATTAAGAAAATCTATGTAAGTAAAAATGTTTTGCTCATGTGGTAGAGTATAATTTTTACTAGATAAAAACAGAGAAGTGCCACATAGAATGAAGGGGAAAACAAACAAGTAATACATTTACCTGGAAGATCCCATGGAGCGAAATTATGAATGTTGATCTCTGAAATAGCTTCAAAATGAAGCTTCTTTCCCGTAACCTTTCTCTTGAGATAGTACATCACCAGCTCAACATCAGTTGGATGAAATCGAAAACCCGGGGGTAGGGTGAGGGACATCCTTGCCATTGAAAGAAGAGAAAAGAAAACACGGAATCCAACTTACTTAGACTTCCAAAAAAAAAAATTATCCTGCACCAAACTTTTATCTAACCTTTTTCCACGGAAAAACACCCCTATGGCAATCAAAAACAAAGAAGAAAATAAAAGATTAAAATGTAAATACACCACAATTCCCTGGATGACAAACCTTCCACTAAACTACAGGAGTGATAGTCAGGTCCAATGACGAAATAAAACATTGGTGGTGCATCAAAGCCCCTCTTGGTTCTTGAAATATAAAGTACTCCAGATTAACCACTGATGCTTTTTGTTGGGATCAAAAGGCATACAATGTGCAAAACAAGCCCTACCGTTTTCACAACATAGGTTTATAACGCAAAAACACCAATAAAACCCTCTTCAAATAATATGACTAAATTAAATAACAAACAGATCACAAAATAAATGTTGTTTTGAAATACTACATTTGGAACTCGACTACAAGGACAAGAAGCCAAATCTAATCGTAGATCCAAAACCATAGAAAGGCTTATGAAAGGTGACCGATTCAACAAGAAAGCACGAGAAAACAAAACAAACTATTTTATAGCAAAAAATTGTTAAAAAAACAGACAAACAAACCTTGAAGGAAGCCCTGCACAGAAACAAAGAGGGGAAGGTGGATCAAAAAGTACTAAGGTATAGAAATCTTATGAATGGGAGAAGGAAATGAGAGTAAAATTATAGGTAGCATTGGATTTTAGATAGAAGATCACGGGAAAAGGTTTTAGAGAAAGCGAGTACCACAAGAGAATTTGCGAGGACTTCTGGGGGAAGCTTGGCTTCTCATTGGTTGATTTATACAATCCTTATACTTTCTATGCACAAAAAATTGAAATTATTAATATTTGCGGATTTGAGTTCACTAGATTACATCGAATTAATGACCTGCATTATATCTTTTAGCGAGTTAGGCATATGCGTCGTAATTGATTATACAACTAGTTAACGGTTATCATATAGAAAGTACTTCTTTGAAAAAAAATATATAATAATAATAATAATAATAATAATAATAATAATAATACCTAGGCATAATTCTACACGGTAGTGTGTGCACGATTTTAGGGAAAAAAATAGTTGTGCAACAAAATCTACCTGGATATGGTCGTTGTTTAGTAGTCTACGCCATGGCAGTTACTTAACTCTTGTGAAAGATAGAAACATTCCATAATGTTTAGAAGACATGGAGTAGTAAATTTAGTGCTACCCTTTGTGATTTCATTGCAAGGAACCAAATCCAGATAAAAAAAACATGCCTGCAATTACATTTTCATGTCATTGAATGCAAAATTTAGTGACACAAAGGAACCGCTAGAATGTAGATAATAAAAGAACAAAATACTATAAAGTAAATGTATGTGCATTTAAATAGAATTCTTAATGTGTGGCCTTGAGTGTAGTAAAATTAAATTTTGGATGCCACTTCCAACCGTATTAGATTGAAAACGCTGGCATAGTTCAGCAAAAATTACAGAGCCTAGGAAACAGGAATAATATTATCTTACAAATATTGAGAAGCCTTCTGATCAACCCTTGAATCCAGCTCAGGATAAAATACACCGATACACTCTCAGTTTGAGAATGAGTTACAGAAAATATTTCCACCAAAAGAACGAACTTTTAACATAACAATCAAATATAACATTTTGACAAAATGTGAATCACTAAAATATGCAGATGGTATTTAAAAAGTAAATTTATGTTGAAAGCAACATTTATTTAGCATAGATGTGAATGCGACCAAAATTTCCTATACAGAAAAAAATTAACATGAATAAACTAAGATTGGTTTTAATAAAAACATATATGACATACTTTTATCAGTTTTACATAACATTTCCAATGAATTTTATTGCATGTTAAAACTTTTGTAAATTTTCAAGAATTTTTCATCATACAAACAATTTTTTTAATCATTGAATGTATATACTGTATATAAGAATATATTCTGTCCGATTTACTTTAATTGTTATATTGTTATTTATATCTAGTTATTAAGATATTGTTTTCTATCATTTTTTGGTGAATGTACAATATGTTAATTGGGTACATATATATCCAAATAAACAAATAGTTCAATACTTTTCTTAAAAAAAATATTAACATATCGTTCACCAGCAGGAACATATAAAAAAGTAAATGTCAAATGATATATACTTTATTATCATATGATAAATATATATTAATCATAACAATTTTATCAATTGCTCTCGGAGTATCAACTATGTCACAGTCGACCACATGAAATTTGGAGATTGCAGTGTCATACTCCGAAAATCCAACTCAAAAGTCAGGTCCAGTTTACAGGAGTGAGGATTAAAATTCATTAAGCATAGCAACTAACATCTGCCAGTGTAATGAAACCAATTCAACATACTCAATCCATAAAGTTCAAGCTAATTTAGTAGCCTCCGACATATATGGCTTCTTTTTTTTTTTTTTTTGATAGGAAACATAGACATATATGGCTTCTCAAACACTTTGCATGCTAATTACTAAGTGAAAGTCAAATTAGTGCAATACATAGAATAATGCATTGAATATTTGATCAACTATGGGGTACCGACCCTTGAAAACAATAATCTGATTGAACAGTTTGGTACCCAAAAAATGTGTTAGTTCCAATTCAAGCCACCAACACAGTAAAGGACAAAAGTAAATCAGAAAACCATACTCAACTATGAGCCCAAATCTAACAGGAAACTTTCTGATGAACAATCATCGATTTATATCAAATGATGTTGACATCTGGAACTTAACATAAACAAGGACAACTTTCATTCTTGATTCTATAATGATGCAGGAGCATACCTGGTATATCTCCTGGTAAGTAATGACCATTCCAAACAATAATGTGTGCCCAAATCAACATTTAAAAATCATTACACCATGAAGCAACCAATTCAAACCTCTTGGCCTACAAAGAGAGGACCAGTGACCACGTGGACCGGGAGCAGCAGACTTGTCCCATTCCAGCAACACACAGAGTTCACACGAGTCAACAAATGGACCGTAGTCTAAAATAAACAAAGTTAGTCGAATGACGAAATGGTCTTCAGAACGCAACTATAATACTATATTAGAAAGACTAATCCTAACAAAATCTATAAACAAAAACATTCAAAATCTGAACAGATTGTTTATAGTTTGAAATCACGGACACTATTCATAGAACTTAATTCCTTCCAGCTAAGGATATACCAATTTTTATTTGTGGACTCTCACAATGAAGTTGCTTCGGAAGAAATCAATGCTAGGATTTAACACTGAATAAGAGCCACGTGCATGATATAAAAGTCTAGCCAAATCTCGTCTTCCTTCTAAACCCTTGTTAGATTGAGAAGATCCGTTTTTAAGATGTTATCTTATAATTTTCTATTAAATAAAACTGCTAAATTCTTCGATAAGTGTGATCATTATTCAAAGTAATTTAATACAACTAATCACAACATTACATTAAAGGTCAGAAAAAAACTCAAAATGAGCGGAGTAAAATCAATTATTTGAATGTCCCACTACAGTTTCAAGAAAAGAAACTTCATTCCTGCCAGGTGAACAAATTTTCTATAAACAGCAGAAAGTTTAGAATACAAAAAAGGGAATTTGTAAAGTGTTCTTTCATCAGATAAGCCTCCACATATCAGTTTTGCCGACATAGTCATAATGCGTTGTTGGGAACTGTTGACTTTGACAATATCTTTGAACAAGACCAGTTATTGAGAATGTCTTTAGGAATCGTTGACTCTGACAACATCTTTTAAGCAGAACCATCGCTCTGTACTCACGAATCCTCAAGCATTACAATCTGCATATTCCCATCTCCATGTATGTCATGAACAGGAGATTAAAATTCCATCCGTGCTTGCTAGTCTATCTCCTATTTAAGAACCTCCAAGAGTAGTGATAATGAAGTGTCCCCAATGCATCCCTGCATCTACTCATTGGAGAGAGGACACAGGATGAGCTGCTAACAGAGACCATAATTTTAGTGAAGGGAAGCACAAAACATAAAATAGTAAAATAAGAGCGAGGAAAAAGATTGAACATCTTAAACTAAGATGAAACTGTTCCTCCCTGTTTGTATTGTTCCCAGGAACGGAAACCAGAACCCAGCAAAGCATATATTTTAAATCTGAAATCTATTCAATCTAACATCAACAAATGGCCTATTCATCTATACTTATTTCAGTTCGCTCATGCTATGAAGGAGATTTTTCCGTCATCCATCATCAAGCACAAATACTGTAGTACATGAATATTCACAATAACACACACAAAACAATAATTTGTAAACATAAAAGTTTAAAATGCAACCGAATGCATTTCCATCATGAAGTTTCAGTGTTGATGTATCATTGATATATACAATTGCACAAATAGTTGCGAACCTCGCTTTATGGTGCTCGTACAAGAAGACAGACTCGGATAATTGGGCTAACCAATGCTTTCATCCATCGATAACTCGCGGGTGCTTCGGCCTAATTGCCGAAGCCCCGATTGGATCCCTGCAAAGCCGCCATGTTCAAATTCCATATAATCCTTAAATTGAAATTCCAAAGCCCAACTCCTAAAACCGGTAATATGGAATAATTTCCTCTAATTTTGAGAGATACAAGTTGGGTCGGGGGTTTACATGCTTCAGGTTAGGGCTAGAAATGGCAGATTGAGAAACTGGGGCCTTTAGACGACACTGATAACGAGGGATGTAATCGAGAGTGGTTAAACTCTTGAATGTTTGAGCTCGTTTAAAATCGAGCCGAGCTCAACTCACGATCTTATTCAAGTCTTTATCGAATTTAAATAAACTTAATAAATATGAATCATAAATTTAAATTTTCATTAAATAATTAAAAATAAATTATATATTAAAAAATATATTATTTTTATTAAAATTTAATAGAATTTTCTATATATTTCATAAATAATATGCAAAATCAATAAATCAAATATCAAAACTATTATTTTTAGTCTAAAAGATTACTCATGAACTTACCAGCGAACATATTCACGAGCTAACGAGCCGAATACTGTAAAATTTGAGTTTGGTTTGTTTATCTTAACGAGCCTCATTAAACGAGCTGAAACGAATTTTTATCGAATCGAGCTTCAAATAGCTCATTTGGTTCGTTTACATCCCTATTGATAATATGGAATAATTTCCTCGATTAATCTGGTGTTTAATTATAAAAATAAATAAATAAAATTCTTACTCTTTACATGATTTTTAGTCAATAATTTAAGTAAAAAATAATAATCTATGACATATGTAAACGAAAAGAAAATGAAAACTCATAATAAATCAATTCTTCCCTTCCCGAGTATCGTAGTTAAAGAGCAAATTATTATTTTTTAATCACAATTCTAATTACAATTTTAATCAATTAAACTAAACTTATTATTATTATTATTATTATTATTATTATTATTATTAACCACTTATATCCTATCCAATTTTCTAAAAAAATGATCCTATAGATTATGGAGTAGATATCTTGTAAGACGATTCGAATAAGATATTTATCTTATAAAATACGATATGTGAGACCGTCTCGCACAAATTTTTACCTAAATTATGAGACCTAACTACATTTTACATCCAAAGAATGATGAGGTAAAATGGAACATCCACTTATAAGACCAAATTAAATACAGTTTCTATAAGATACCGATTGGTTAAGTTTTCGATTTGAATTTTTTTACGATGTATTCTTCACTTATGATGAACTCAAAATTGAAGGAGATTCTCGGGACCTTCATTTTCGTATTTCTTAACCCAAATTTTGGGTCAGCTTCTTAGTTTAATCAAAATCAATAATCTTTTGCAATCCTAATACAAGGAAATATAAGTTGCCAATGCATCTCATCGGGGTTTGCCTGGAACTAAAGGTGTACATAAGTAGGAGAACCTTGTTTTACATCCTCATTCTCACCATTCCTGTAAGGCCTGTGGCAGAAGATGGTGGGAGATGATCGTCGGTATCATGAGGTTGTACAGGCAATGAGCGGCTCCTGACAGGCTTCTAGGCGAAAAGAACATGAATGAACCGATCTCACACCGGAAGGACAAGGATTCCAAAACTATTCAGGTATGGAACTGTGCAGTTGAGAAGTGCTTAAAAGATTTGATATGTACTACTCATATCAAGAAGATTCATTTTTTTCTCAGGAGCTCATCACATAAAAACTTAAAAGTTAAGCGTTTTTGACTTGAGGTAATTCTGAGATGGATGACCCATTGGGAAGTTTCCTAGGATGCTTGTGCTTGGGGTAATTCTGTGATGAGTGATCCCCTGAGAAGTTTTTTAAGATACGTGTGAGTGAAGATATAAGTACGTTCGAAAGACTCGTCTGGAGTGTTATAATTCTCCTTATAAGAATGAGAACTATATGGGAGTACTCTGCTTCTTCTTTTGCACCATCATCATATGCACTAGCGAACAGGGGCGGAGGGACACTATAGTTCACCCGGGCTTTAGCCCGGGTGTTCTTAAAAGAAAGTAAAAATTTTATATGTAATTTTTTTTATAAATTTGGATAAATTTGATATTAGTCTGGGTAGATCTATTTAAAATATTAAAGATTTTAGAGTTTAAAATTCTAGCCCGGATATAATCGGATTCCTGGCTCCGCCCCTGCTAGCGAATATTGTTGTTAACGACGTCTGGCGTCTCTTATTTCCATAACTGACGACTTCCTTAATTTATTCAATAAATAAAACTTTCTTAAGCATGAAAGCAAACGAATTAGACTATGCCGACATAATAAGGATGTAGGTGAACCGAGCAGAGCTCGATATCCATCATGCAAGGATATGACTAAAAATGAACAGAATCTGAAGAACAGCAATATGCCTGATGGTTTTCGCTAACCTTCATGAGTATGATATAGCTCAAAAGCAATGAAACAGCTTGAAAACTTTCCAATCTCATGCTACAAAATGCTCTTCTCAAATGATGAAACGACAACTTCAAATTTCAAGATAAACTAAAAACAACGAAAACTGTGTTCAATAATTAAGCTGCAGATTCTATTAAGCCAGTACTCTATAAATCTAGCTTAAGAGTTCAGTCTCCTGTTCCGAGTTGAAGGGTGGGCTAAGCCTTGGTCACTGTGAAAAGCTTCTATTAAATTCTGAATTGGGCAAAAGTGAGTGAATTAGTAAAACTTAGAGGCTTGGGCTAATGCAATTTGCTATGTTTTACAAGGGTGTAATCACAAGACACGTGGGTTGAGTTAGTTGTCATAATTCATCACTCAATACAAGTATTATATGATGAGCGAAAATATGTGCAACTGTTTGTTAAATAAATTAAACAAGTATTCCATAGAAAGTTTATTTGTAAACTTTATTTTTTCGATTATTTTCTTAATTCAGTATAAAAAAACAAACAAACGTATATATTTGAGATATAGAGAGTATAAACTTATATTATTTTTTCTTTGAGTTGCTACTTAAATATATAATTTTTTTGTTGGGATAGTTGCATACACAACCTTTGTGAAATCCCAAAATTGATGAAAACTCGTAAAAATTTTTTTATCTATTATATCTCCGTGTTTTCAAATCTCGAGCATACGTACCCATGAAAACACAATAAGATAAAGGTGTTTGCGATCAAGATTTGAAAACATGAGGGATTCATATATTATTATTTTTTTATGAGGGTTGTTAACAATATCGGAATTTCACATAGATAGTGTATGCAATTAACCATTTCTTTTCAATTTTGAATTTTATTAGTGCAAGGATCTTAGCTCCTACTGGTAAACCATGCAATTTTACCACAACCTAGTTAAATTTTTTGATTAACATGAGCCAAAAAGTCCTGAGTTGTGTCATAATTAATTGTTTAAAAATTTGAAAAATCATCCTTACTTCTATCTTTAAGAAACTTAGGTAAAAGTAGAATAATAATTAGTCATAGGCTCCTAGAAAAGGTTTGTATCGATCTTGTTAACGCTTGACATAAGCCTTAGTAATCTCATACTGGATCTCACATGTATAAATAAACAATCAATATAAATCGCTAGATATACAATAAGGTAAATTCGGTTTTTTTCATACTAACCACACAGGTAGTGTGTTTATCTACCCAACACATGATACATGCATTGAGTTAATTGTCATAATTTATCACTCAATATAAGTATTCTATGATGAGTCGATGATGATAAAATCCATAGAAGTATCATATATCATGTCGATAAATTCATTGTACTTTCCATTTTTACCGCCTTGGTTAATCAATCTAATCATTAATAAATATTTGCCGACAAGAAGTAATTATCCACCTTTGTCCTGCTTTTTTATATTTTAAACTTTATTTTATTTTCATAATTACCATGGCCACTCGCCATAATCACTACTCTTACTTTGTCAATTACTAATAATTTATCATGGATCCTTCTTCCACTTTTCCGACATCGCATCCTGGTAATTTACCAAATCTGGCCTGGTAAATTGTTTGTATAAATTTTATTGATACTTTTATAACTACTATATATTAAATTTAATTAAAAATATGCATA
Source organism: Primulina eburnea (assembly GCF_022965805.1). Classification (NCBI taxonomy): domain Eukaryota; kingdom Viridiplantae; phylum Streptophyta; class Magnoliopsida; order Lamiales; family Gesneriaceae; genus Primulina; species Primulina eburnea. The sequence continues at coordinate 39,775,642 of NC_133111.1, read as the reverse complement.
ATAAAATACAAATAAATAATTATTAATTTAAGTAAGGGAAAATTGCAATTTTCGGTCTTTATATTATCTATTTGCAATTTTGATCAGTGTCATCAAATCAAGTTTTGGTCTTTTTTGGGGGCAATTTTATTCATTTTTCTATAGAAAGTGTTGATATGATACTGCACACGTAAGCACCACATCGACTTCAATTCAGTGCCATGATAGTGACTTATAAGCGCTACGAGGAAAAAAATGTCAAAATAGAAAAAAATCAAGATAACAAACTAAAACTGAAATTTAACCAGATAAAATATCTAAATTATAATTATAAATATATAAGATGAATTTTGTAGTTTTTTATTGAAGCAATTATGTAAGAAGTGACCTTGTGAAAGCGATTCTTCATTTTTATAAGAAACCCAAACCCGAAAACATCTTTCATTTCACGTTTCTATTTATTTTAATTTTAATTCTTTCTTGTGCCAATGGCAAAGAGGAAGCCTCGTGTTATGCACTCTCATATTATAAATAATTATAATATGTTGAAATTATCAAAACCAACATTGGGATCAAAGAAATATCAAAACCAACATTGGATCAAGAATAAATAATAATTAATATTTTTCGAAATAATAATAAGTTAATAACAAATATGGTTCATTGTTCCAAATATTAATTTAAGTAATTGATCGTGTATTATTTGTTAAACCAATTAGCGTCAATACTACCAATTAGCTTTGATTTAGTTATAAACTTATGAAAGATATAATTCTATATAATACTCAATTGCAACAAAGACAATTACGACATTTACCATATTCTTTTCTACATCATACAAGAACATTAATAATTCTAAACCTTTGCTGCTTCTTTTATATTATCAGTCTGACAGATCTTTATCTTGAAATAAGTCAACTCTGCCCATATTTACAATAATAAGTAATAATTTTGACATTAAAATTAATTTTTTTTTCATGAATGACCTAAATAGGAGATTTATCTCACAAAACTGACTCATAAGATCGTCTCACAAAAGTTTTTGTGTATGTATAATGTCACAAAATCTATACATCAATTGGAGGATTTTACAATTCATCATTTTTGTTTTTTTCTAATTAATATTATCAATAACAATAAATAATTAAAAATAATATATATATATATATATATATATATATATATATATATTTTTTTTTTTTGTAGGTAGAGATTTAGTGCTTTAAGTAGAGGTACTTTATATATATATATATACTAGTATGCGTGCTTGTACGATATGTTTTTATAATTTATTTGATTTATATTTAAATGATGATCAAAATATATTTATAAGAAATAATGAGTGGCTACATTATAATTTTGATATATGAACTAAAAAATAAATTAAAAAAGAATAAAAAAGACCCAAACAAAAATTGAACCTCCAACCTCATGATTAAGAAACATAGGCTTTATCCACTAAACTACATGTGACTTGCTTTTATTTTTTAACACTTTATTATTATGTAGAGAGTGGGGGTGAAGGGTATTTTAGGTATTTTAAAAAACAGACCAAAGAAGTTACTCTAACCTACTCAACCTTAATAAATAGTAAGATATATATATATATATATATATATATTAATTAAGTATTTAAGCTTTCTAGAAGCCCTTTTTCTCAGAAGTATCACAAAGTTTTAATATTTTAAATATACATGCAATCTGAACAAGCCAAATGGCAGAGGAGTAAATAACATGAAAAAAATTAAATGACGCAAGTACTGAGGTATGTATCATCTTGCTGTCCTAAGGTCAAACATGAACCGGATATATTTGAATTCATGATGGTCGTTACATCTGCGGTGAAAGTAATATTAACACTGTAATATCTCTTTATCTGATATATACATTGATGGTAAAATTAGGAATTCGTGTATTATAATGAATAAATTTAGCTAGGCATGTAGTCCCAAGCAACCTGATCGTCCATAGAGTTTACACTACATCCATTGTATAGTACAGGAGAAGGCAATGGCAAAGAATCAATGAACTCAAAATCGAATAATGCAGTAATATTCCTGCAGTTATGATCCTCAAGATTTCCAGAGAGCGGTTGATCAGAAATATCGTTTTGCTGATGCGGTTGCAACTTTAATGGGTCATAATCATGATCTGCTGCCTGTTTATGAAATGTCGACTCGGCGTTAACGTCGCTATGATGATGATCCCAATCATCAGTGTTAATGTTGTGGTCAATATTCAAGATTCCAAAGGGTGGATCTGATTTGGAGTAGCACAACATACAGTCAGCAGCAGAAGCAGTAGCAGTGTTAGTATTCGTAGTAGTACTGGCACCACACGAGATGAGCTGGGTAAATCTTGATGGGTGGTGCTGCTGCTCATTGGATACTATAAATCTTGCAGTAGAAGGAGTATCCTTTGTGAAGTTAGAACACGAGCTTGATCTTGTTATAGGATCGGAATAATTGTTGTAAGGTTGTTGAGGATATCGACTTTTACTATTAGCAGTAGTAGAATTAGAAGAAGACGAGAGGAGATTGTGAGTGTTGGGATCAAAGCCTCGAGCAATGAGCTTTTTCTTGATGCAAGAATTCCAGAAATTCTTGACTTCGTTGTCGGTCCTGCCGGGCAAGTGCTTTGCTATTTGAGCCCATCTGTTGCCTAAGATCCTGTGCACATCTATGATTGTTGTTTCCTCTTGCTCGGTGAAGGATCCTCTCTTGAGGTCGGGTCTCAGGTAATTTATCCACCTCAACCTGCAACTCTTCCCGCACCTTTGCAACCCTGAACGCACACATAACATCTATATTCAACCAATCATTATAAATTTAATCAGTGGCTCTCGCAACAAATTAATGATCCATACAATTACCCGCTAATCTTGGAATCGAACTCCAGCAAGCATGGCCATGTTTAGTGATATGCGCGACGAGCTTTTCGTCCTCTTCGGGAGACCATAGTCCCCTCTTGACTCTCTGTTTATTGCAACACAGATGACCCATTCCTCAAGTTCTACTACCACAGCTTCACCAAAATCATCAGCAGGCATATCCACGCTTATTGCTGGCTAGTATTGCACATTAACAAGTACTATATATATATGGGCATGGTGCATATACTTTATTTACTTATGCTACACTCATTACTGCAGGCCCCCCAGAGTTTGAGTGCTTCAGCGGCTAGCTTCTATGTTCCCCCATTGTCAATATATGTGCGTATATATAGTTTTGATATGGTGCACACCTATCAAAAGCACACTTATAAGAGCACCGATGAGATGACATTCATATATTGAATTTACTATTTTTCAATGTTTCGTCACATCCAATAGGTTAATGTCATCTCATAAGCACGGTAAATATATAACATATGAAATATACAAACATATAAATATACATACACACACACACACAATATGTATATATATATATATATATATATATATATATATATATATATATATATATATATATTGTGTGTGTAAAGTGTCAATCTGAAACATCGGTTGATACAGGGTAATATCGATTTCACAAGAAATTAAAGTTGTGTTGTTTGCTCAAAAAAAGAAAAAGTTGCGTTGTCATACATATATATATATATATATATATATATATATATATATATATATATATAGACACACACACACACACACTCTTACGGGGTTGTATCCTAATTGGGGCAAAAATGGGTTGTGGTTGTCTTGAAATTCAAGTAAAACTAGTCTTTGTGATACCTCATCCCACGAAACTGGATGTTTAAAAAGAACTAGCATCTCATTTGTAGGATGCACATAATATTAATTAATTAGTATGAACTTTTAAATAATTACTTAAAATTATTGATATGAAAAATATATTTAATTATGGCAAAAACTTGTGTGAGACGGTCTCACGGGTCGTATTTGTGAGACGGATCTCTTATTGGGTCATCCACGAAAAAGTATTACTTTTTATGCTAAGAGTATTACTTTTTATTGTGAATATGGGTAGGGTTGACCCGTCTCACAGATTAAGATCCGTGAGACGGTCTCACATGAGACTCACTCTTTAATTATTATATATGTTTTTTATACCATTTAGGCAAAAACTTGTGTGAGACGGTCTCACGAGTCGTATTTTGTGAGACGGATCTTTATTTGGGTCATCCATGAAAAAGTATTACTTTTTAAGTAAAGAGTACTACTTTTTATTGTGAATATGAGTATGGTTGATCCGTCTCACAGATTATGATACGTGAGACGGTGGTGAGACGGTCTCACATAAGACCTACTCTTAAGATTATACCCAAATAAGGATAACAATTCTGTCGTCAAATTGAATTATTTATCATTGTATTCGATATATTGATTTAGTAGAACTGTTACAAATAAAAAGATATTAATAAATCATATATTATTTGTCTATCAAAAATTTAAAGGATAAACAAATATTTTTCATAAAATAAAAAAAATCATTTATTAGATGAAATTTTTGACTAAAATTTTAATTATTTTTTTAACATTTAAAAAAATATTTATACTAAATTTCTAATTAATAATAATGATGATGATGATGTATGAACATGCAATATACAAAAATCACAATGATATTTTTCACTAAAAAGTTGAAAAATGTAATAGTATATAAACTTTTTATAGTTTATTCAATATTTTAGAGAGTACAAAGAACTAAATACATAAAAGTAATACAAAATTTAAAACCGTAATTGAAATTAAATGAAATGGTACGATGAATTCGAACATTTATGAGAGTGTTATTTACACTGTATTATTTTTTTTAAAAATACACTTCATATTTATTTCTTTACTCTAAAATGTCTAATATGTTTTTAAATGATTTTTTAAATATTAATATAAACATAAGATTTCTTTTATATATTTAAATATAAATAATATTTAAAACAATTCACAAAAACTCTTATGCCGTCTCATTAGTAAATTTGTGAGACATACATTCTATCTGATCGGACTCATGAAAAATATTATTTTATATCAAAATTATTATTTTTTTAATTCAAGATATGGATCGAGTCGACTTGTATCATAAATATAAATCCGTGAGACAGTCTCATACGAGACTTAATCAAACTAACTTAGGCAAAAAAAATTACCTTATTTTTTTAACCTTGAGTAGTTTTTCGTAAATACGTTGACAAACAGATTAATTAGAATATTGATTTCTAATATTTTTTAATGTATCGTAAAACATTATTATAAATAATTTTTTCTTGAAAAATATATTGTAATGAATTTTAAAATATTTTTCTATTTATTTAATTTAATGAATTACAAAAAGAAATGTAAATACTTGAATAGTTCGTAATTATTGTCTATGTCATTGTAGATTTAAGTTTCTCTAATGAATTTGTCTTTAATGAAATAATAAATATTTGCACTTTTATAATTTAATTAATGTGAATTATTACTTTAATTACATATATAGATACATTAATATATTTCTATTTAAAATCTATTTCAAAATAATAAATTTAAATAAATAAATGAGAAATAATGATGAATATTATTATTTTTAAAGAATAAATTAATTAATGATATTGCAAATCGGAAGATTATTAAATATAATAATAATCGATATTTTATTTACTTTTTTAGCATGAAGTTTTTGGTGGGAACCAGGAATCTACTATATATAGCAACGATTTCACTATTATACACGTATAGATTTATAAATTCTTACGGTGAACTTCTATAGTAATTTAGGTTTGAGCTTTCATTGTACAATCGTGCTAGCGCGAGTTTGAGTGCGTTCGGGGCACGACAATCTTCCAATTTTTGACATCCTTTTTGTTGTTTTCCTTCTTGTGAACGTATAGGTAGGACATAGACAATAATTATTTAATAATCAATCATTTTCCGTGCGAATAAACCTCATTAAGGAAAGCCTATCATGAGACCAAGTTATTGCACAGACATTAGTCCGAAATGTAGACAGATTTCAAACTCCATCATTAATATCCTCATCTCAATCAAAATCCAAACCATACATGTACACAAAATGTTTGTCAACAAGAAATTGTTGTAGCTGGATGTGTACGTAAACGAATCAAGCTGGTTTGATGACTAAAAAAACCTTTTATTCATATTATATATTATCGAATTCAATACAAACTCGAATGAATTCGATCTTAAATTATTTTATTCATTAGCGCACAAGCCGATTACGATGTTTAATATTTTATTGTAACTAAAAATATGAAATAAATATATTTCGAGTCTTTAGAGAATTTTATTTTTGAGCAATAATTCAAATAGCTCGTAAACATGTTCAAATATTTTCAGACGAACTCTAAACTCGACAAAAATATATATTTAACTTTTTGAGCATCAAATTGAGAGCGAAATCGAATAAAAAGCCTGAAATTTCTCTTGATATTCAACTCGATTAGATTCGTTTATCCTTAGTTGGAGTAAGTGGCGGAGCCACATGCAAGTATATCCGGGCTTTATCCCGGGTGGCCCTTTATTTTAAAAAAAAATTATATGTAAATTTTGTATAATTTTGGAATAATATGATAGTAGCCCGAGTAGATCAATATATTTAAAATATTAAAAGGTTCTCTAAGTTTAAAATTCTACCCCGAACAGAGCAATATTTCTGGCTCCGCCACTGGTTGGATTTATCTACCTTTGTCATTCTTTTTATATTTTAAATTTTGTTTATTTTCATAATCACTATATAGCCACTGGCCGGGCCTAATTATAATTACTACACTTCATTTCTCAATGACTAATAATTTATTATCGAGCCTTCTTCCACTTTTCCCGCAAATGATCCTGCAGGTAATTTGTCGAATCTGGCCATGATTTATGTATAATTAATTGATACTTTTAGAACAACTAGTTGTTGTAAATTAAAACACAAATAATTATTAATTGAAGTAATTATGATCAATGGAGTGATCTTGTGAAATTGATTATTCATTTTTATAAGAAACCCATTATCAAAAAATAAATAAATAAAAAAGAAAAAAAAAAAAAAGAAACCCAGACCACCAGCTCATTCAACTCACAAAACCCAAGTCCAACGGCATCTTTCATTTCACGTCTCTATTTATTTTATTTCTTTCTTGTGGCAATGGAAAAAGAGAAAAACTCAAATTATATATTTTCATTATCTACCTATAAATATATATACAATCAGTCATTTGTCCAAAATATGAATTGAATCTTGTTATACCAACGACATTGTCCTATTAATAATAAATAAACATATAGGAAACATCTGTATCCGATAATTTTTAGGTTTGGAACGAGTTTAAAGAATGTGCTCCTACAAAAAAATTAAGGGCTTTAAATTTTTTTATATTTAAGATCTTTTTTTTTAAAAAAAAAGACATGTAGAGTATAAATAAAAATGCTAAATAATATACAATATTCAAATATTGTATAACAAGAAGTGGTATGAGCTTAGGTTCTTGGATATTAACAAGTGTATTAGAAATGTTATTATTTAAGAGCTTAGGATCTTGGATTATGGTATGAAGTGGGAAAATATATTGGAAATCCTTGTATTAGAAATGTTATTATTTATCAAGTCAACAAATTTTATACCCAGACTTGCAAGATTCGAAATTTGGTATGGGGACTCACAAGATTGAGATATCCTACAAGATCTAAAAGATTAATGTAAGGCCCGGGGCCGAAGAGGGCGGGGGGTGATCGCCGGTGCCATGAGTTGCACGGACAATGAGCGGCTCCTGGCATGCTTCTAGGTGTAGGGAACATGAATGAACCGATCCCACACCAGAATGAGAGGGATTCCGAGACTGTTCAATGTAATGGATTGTACAGTTGAAAATGACTTAAATGATTTGATATGTACTACTCATATCAAGAAGGTGCATCTTCTTTTCGGTAGCTCATCACATAAGAACTCAAAAGTTAAGTGTGCTTGACTTGGGGCAATTTTGGGATGAGTGACCTCCTGGGAAGTTTCCCAGGGTGCGTGTGAGTGAGGACATAAGCACGCTGGAAAGACCTATATTGAGACAGTGAGGACAGTCGTTGAATCTGAGGCGTTACAAAGCATTTTAATGTTCTAAAATTTATCTGGGAAAAATATATATAGTTGTGTACTCTCTGATTACTGATCCAACCATGTTACTTAGCGGAAGAAGTGGCTTGTTGATGTACGTATCTTTTGTATTGTATTCGATGTGGTTTGCCTTTTCGGTAGCTCATCACATAAGAACTCCAAAGTTAAGCGTGCTTGATTTGGGGCAATTTTGGGATGGGTGACCTCCTGGGAAGTTTCCTAGGGTGCGTATGAGTGAGGACATAAGCACGCTAGAAAAACTCGTCTTGGTACAGTAAGAACATTTGTCAAATCTGAGGCCTTACAATTAAGGCATGATATTGCAAGCATTTTTCGAAATTCTACACCTAAAATATTGTGAGGCATGGATACAAGGAAGCATACAAGGTAAATTTGAAATAATCATCAAACTTGTGCACAAAGAAAAATCCTTACCCTAGCCACCATATTTTCGAATTTATGAAGGGTAATGAGATCAAGAAATAATCTCACAACTTAGGTAGCTGAATTTTCGAAAAAGGACAAGGAAATTTGGAGTCAAAATATTGAAAGATTTGAAGCAATTTTGGCATGATTTAGCCAGCATATTTAGCTCCATCCTCCTCCCTATAAATAGTGCATCAATCCTAGCCATTCCCACACCACAAACTCGAATCCCCTATCTGCAATTTTCGAAGTTTTCAGCAGCATTCCCTAGCCGAAATACTGCACAAAAATCGTCCCGAGGTTAGGCTAGAAATCGAAGCCGAAGCGTTGCCCGATCGAGGAACAAGAAGCAAATCCAATCCAAGCTGTGCACTCCACGTTTTTAGCATCCAAGACACGGTAAGTGGGCTGTTTTATAGAATTAATTCGATTTTGCAGTCTTCGTGTGTTTTTAAAAATACGGTCGAGTATATGTTCTTCTTCTACTCCTTTCTTGTGTCGAATGTCATACTGTTTTAAGCACTGTGAGGAGTCGACTGTATATTGGTGGGAATCCCAACCATGACGTACCCTTATGTGGTAGGGGATATAACCGCTATACGGCCTCGCCCTCTTAGATGAGTAAATTAGGGACTGACGTCAGTAAACCATAGAAAGTAGATAAATCACAGTGGCTGGTCAATGTTATGCATCTATTATGAAGTATGTATGCAAGTCACGAAAATTTCTAAATTTATGCATGCTGTTTTATTGTGCTCGATATGCCACCACTTGGTGAGTATTCCCAAATACTCACCCCTTTTACAACCCTTCCCAGATAAGCTTCAAGAAGAACTTGAGGAAGAAGAGTCCGAACAATTCTGGGGATGGTGAATGTTCAAGAGTTTAGATTAAGTTTAAGTTCATTATTATTCAGTTTTACGTTTCCGCATTAAACTCTGTTGTTTTTTATATTTCGGTTTTGTAAAGACAATGGTCATATCGTTGAATTATGATTTATAAACTGGTTTCGGTTTACACTATGTTACAAAGGCTTGTTGTTTTGATCATGTGATTGTTAAACAACGCCTGTCTCAACCCTGAGTTTCGAGGCGTGACATCATCTATAAGAAAACTACACAGATCCTAGGCGAGAACTTGCAAACCTACCATTTTTTATCATGTTATCGGTCAATTCATAGTCTTAATTAAATAACTTTCATTTTTTTTATTTTTAATCTTTTTTCTTCGGTGTGCTGACTTGACATTGAGAATATCATCGATGTTCGTCGTCACATAAATATTTTTGGATGGCACATCATCATTTGTGGCGCCACTCAACGCTCCGATGAAAACACATTAAAATAAAAAGTATAGCAATTATTTGACTAAGACTTTAAATGGACAAAAACAAGACCAAATTAAATGAAAAAATCCCATATTGTGAGATCGATAACTATGACTTGATTTAGAGCACTTCATGATGTATTAAATTATTATTCAGAAAGTACTTGGTTCTTGGTTTTGGTTCTTTAAGTAGTTAATGACTGGTCTTAATGTAATAATTTGTTTTTTTTCCTTTTTTTGTTTCTAGTATTATTTCGCCAAAGTACCGATTTGGCACATGATATTATTGACGTGGCACGAGACATTATTGTCATGTCCAGCGCAACATCATCACTTTAGTGAGATAATTAAGACTAAATACATTTTTTTAAAAAAACCGAGTTAGTGCAGGTAGAACAAACTTTGACGAATTAGAGGATGAAAAAACAAAACACAACTTAGAGGACTTTTACTAAACAAATATAGAATTTATATGGGTAATAATTTTTTCATGGAAAACTTACCTTTTGTTCTATGAATACGTTAAATCATACTCTACTAGCTAGCTTCTTCCACCAACTCTTGCTATCTTAATTGGATCCCTCCTTCGGCAACTCCAACTTGCAGTAATCCCACACAATCTCATAGTTAACAAACACATCTTCAAGCACTACATTTCTCAATGTAAAATGTAAAAAAACATATACATACATAATATAAATTTGGGCTAATTTTAAGCATACCAAACTCTTAAAAGGGCCAGTAAATCTGTGATGATCATGTTATAAATCTAAGCTGATTTCCTTTTAATTTGTGTACTCAAACGGCTGCATATGATTCACATGATGATTTTCTCTAACGACTAATTTTGTATCTATATTCGATTTATACGAAAATAGTAAACTCAAATTATCGTAGGATCCCATTAAATCCTTCTAACTCGTAACATCTCTTCCAATCCATGACCCTTTCTTGCTTCAGTTCTTTAAACAAAAAATGAATCAAAACAAATAATTAGTTAAGCTAGCTATTAGAACGCCACCTTGATTTATCTCTCTTAGTTCTGTGAATACCAAGTTTACGTGCATTCTATACTTCAAGGAAATTAACTTCAACACACAGAAAATTATCGAAATTATTACCATATTCGTTTTTTTATAACGTATAGATACATTATATAAAATTATCCCAACCAAAAGTTCATATACATTTATTGATGTATAATATGTTAATTATATTGTAGCAAGATTTTTCGAGTTCCAAGAAATTAGTTAATTAGAGAAGCTGTACATCGGACCCTCATCATTCAATTAAGAAGCCTATTTCTAGATGAGAAAAAGCACATGATCAAATTCCATGCTCCATAGGTTGCATGCTTCATTAATTAAACTTATATATATGCACACAACTTTCTCCAGAAAACCCATAAAACTTTTTACAAGTATATGCATAAATACACACACACACGCACACCAGGATTTGGAGAATCCCTATGATAATTTTGTGTGCAGAGGCATCAAGAAAATTCATGATTATATGGTAATATCACTGACAAAAATCCTAAAAATGAAAGCTTATTGCAGTTTTTATTTGGGAGTACAGGGTTTGATGAAATGATGATCACTGATGATTTTCTTATGAAAACCATCATATTTTGTGATTACCATGAAGTCTCATCATATGATATGATTATATAAAGCGTGCAAGAAACACACACAGACAGGTGTGCGTGCGTGTGTGTGTTACACATAATATATTCAGAGGGGAATAATTGTAAATTATTATAAACTATACATATAAGTTTCTCACGTCACGGGTATTTTAATATTCCGGGGAGGGAATTAGGACAAAGGAACTTTCAGAACAGAGAGCCAAAAGCCTTGTTTTATAATACTAAAATATTATCCATATAACCGTTTTGATTATTACGATTTCCCTTTGGTCAACTATATCCTAACAAACTTTTTCTTGTTCTTGGTTTAACAATCATCACATGCATCACAGATTTTGGATATTATGTAAAAATTGCATCAAATCCCAACATTAATCCGATATAGATTATACACACAATTGTTGCGTTTTTAATGAAATTTTTATAATTATTGACCAAGAAACATTAGGGTTATAACACATGGGATGATGCTCCTCACCTCCCCCATGATCACTATTATTACCTCCAAACATATACGAGGATGTTCCTCCTAGCGCCACCCAGTCTACGTCAGTTGCAGTAGCAGCGACGGTGTCGGTGAGCGCGGTGCACGGTTGCTGATGATGGCTTCCACCACCTTGGAGGAGCCTGATTTGTCTTTTCAAGAACTTAACATATCGAATAGCTTCATCCAGCATTGAAGCAGTGTCCATTTTAGTCCCACCGGGCACAAGTCTCTGCAAGATTCGGATCTTCTCGCTGATCCTCTCACGGCGGTGACGAGCCGCGACGCTTTGCGGGTCTTCGCTGATTCGAACGTTGCGCCTTTTAGGTTTACGGATCGTGGCCGGATCGATGTCGACTGGCTGCATTGATGCAATCTTGAACATCATTTCTTTCATGGCTCCTAGTTCTTCTTCTAGCCCTTCAGATTCTTGATCTACTTCTAGCTTGAAATTCGCATTCTGGTCGACCCCGACGAAACTCGGAGCAGCTAAAAACTGGCTTGGTGGCGAATTATTTGACGTTTCTTGGAGAATCGCAGGATAACTCGACCATTGTGTGTGATTATTATCAAAAAGGGTTTGGTGATCTTGAAGATGAAGGGGAAGGGCTTGGTCTTCCATTGCCATGACGTTGTATGGCTCCCAAGTGTTAGAGTTGCTCAATTTATGATGGCTTATATCCATAATCTTGTGTGAAAATTGTGAAACTTCTACACAAGATAGTAAGAAACTTGCTGAAATATATATATAAATCTAAAAATATGCTTCTTTCTTGGGTGAAAAAGTGGAAATAATTCCTCAAAATAATCCACCCACGATCGGGAATTCCATATTTTCTCAGAGCAAAAGGGAGCAGAAAGAAAACAAAACAAATGGGATTCTAATAAGAATTCTCTGCAACTTTTGGAAGCTCAAAGCATTTAAATACAGCCTGAAAGTGTGTGAGAGAAAGAGAAGTGTTATATTTATGGACAGAGGGAAACAACGTACGTAGGGAGATTGATTAATGTTGTAACAAGGGACCACCTTTTAAAAAAAATAAAAATAAAATAAATTAAATTACTAAAACTAAATAAAGTGTTATGATATTTCTTTGTTAATCCTGACTAGTGTGTGTAGATAATTGTTAGGGTTTGTGTTTTTTCAAGCCCTCTTTCCACTGCAAGTATATTTTCACAAAATTAAACATGATTATGTTCATCGTTCGAGCTTGTTTAAGTGTAATTATATAAAATGTAAGTTAAATTATGTGAACAAAAAAATTAATTAATCAAGGGGATTTAGGAGTTCAATTATAATCATATTTGGATTTTTGCGTCAGTACGAATGATATCTAGGAATAAAATGGGAGAATTTATATTTTTGGTCATGTTGTTTATTGATTTACGGTTTTAGTTAACTAATTTGTACAAATTTTAATTTTAATCATTTTTCCCGAAATTAAAATAGGAAAAAATTATAATTTTGATCATTTTACTTGTACATTTTTCATTTTTTATTTTGCAAGACTTAATTACCGACAACATGAACAAATCCAAATAAAATGTGCTATAATCTTAGTATGGATAATGTACTATGTGCATGCGGAAGTTGATGTCAACTGAATTAAAATAAACAAACCATGCTTAGGGCTTAAAAGAAAATAAATACACACACATAAATTTGCTTTTGGAAGTTCAATGACCAAATCCCTTCATGTATCTCATACCTCAGTTGTCAGAAGGATTCTTGTCATGCCCCGTGACAAGGGTCAGGAGACTGGTGTGCTGTCGTTGTGCCACCAAATTAATTCCTACCCTTTTAAATAAAACTAGTGCAATGGTGAGTAGGGTCGAATCCACAGGGAACGAGAGATTTATTTCTTTCGAGTAAAATGCAAATAAAGGGGGGATTTGTTTGATAAAAACTAATAAAATACTAGAACTAATTTAACATGCAAGAAGAAATAACAAAATCAAGATGAATAACTAATTAAATGTAAATTAATATTACTAAGCTCGATTCAAGGGATTTCTACTATTCAATTGTATCACTGTTCATCGGCTAACATATATTTATTCATGCAATTACAAGCAATTAACTTTAGAATTATAGGGATAGCCGCTAAAATTCTTGTGTTTTCCTAAAATAATTGACCAAACCCAGCATCCAGTCAAAACTTATCAGTAATTAACTGGGCACGATAGCGTTCCATATTAATTAAAAATAGCATTTTCGTTTTGTGAAAACAGTTAATCCTAAATCTAACAACCGAGATAGCTGCAATTGATAGATCGCGTTTCGTTGATTTATTTAGATTAAATATGCTATGATAGTACAACACTCCTAATCTATCGCTACTCATGTTCCAATCATTCATGACAATTACGGATCACTGAATTCATGGATAGCAGTAGAAAATTATATATCGAATTAAATTGTCAGATTAATCAACATACAACTTTCATATAAATAAATCATAAATCAACAAATACTTGAACAAAACACGAATATTAAATTAGAGTGCAAAAAGCCTCACAGCGATAAATCGAAATAGTAAAAATATCCCTTGAATCAAAAGTAAAACTTAGCCTAAAATTCTGGAGAGAAGGTGAGAAATTCTTTTCCAATCTTCTTTATTTCTTGTGCGCCTCTTTTTCTTTCACGTTTTTGTGGAGGATGGAATGGTTGTGGAATGAATTCTTTTCTTGTTGCCGCCTCTTTTGTACGTGAGTTTGATGGAGAGAAATTGGTTGGGTCTAAAATCTTAAGCTAAAAGCCCACTAACTCTTAATTAACCCTAATTAATTCCTAAAATATAAAATAATAGATAATATTTTATCTAGATTTTCTCCTTGTAATTTTTGGCAGCTGAATTATCATCACAAGACGTGGCCACGTCTTTTTTGCTCTTTGATTTGGTCTTCTCTTTCAACTCTGTCTGGAAATCAAATGTGATAAACATACCTTTTTACCAATTCTCCAAATCGTAAAGTCCTCTACATAAAATCAAAATGTGTCATTAAACATACGGGGTAAATAACGAAATATGAAATAAATTGAACTATACGAATCGAGACATTTGACCTTGTCTCACAATCATATAATTGTAAAACAACAAGACTCAGAAGTACATAATTTCCAAATCATTCATGAATAGAAAATGTTGTCTTTACAACTCCGAAATAATCACAGAGTATTTTACATCAGCGAAATGTAAAACACGTGGAAGTATACAACTTGAAAAAAAATTGATAACGAAAAAGAAATTTAAACATTGACATCGGTTTTATATTTCTTTATCAGCCCCAGAACTAGGTTTGTTCTTCATCCTCTAACTGATCTTCATTTTTTCTTTGTTTTGGCGGTATGTAGTGCTTGTATTGCTATCCACACCCCGTTTTTAACGGTGATAGATATGGTCCTCACTTAGTAAGCAGCCTCCCAGCCTTTATAAGCATTTTTCCAACAAAAACAGTAATAAATATAGATATATACATATATATTTTTAATTTTCCAGAATAAAAAAGAATCAGAATTATGCACTGAACAAAGAGTAAGTCTTATGTGAGACGGTCTCACGAATCTTTACCTGTGAGACGGGTCAACCCTACCGCTAATCATAATAAAAAGTAATACTCATAGCATAAAAATTAATATTTTTTATTGGATGACCCAAATAAGAGGCTCGTCTCATAAAATACGACCCGTGAGACCGTCTCACACAAGTTTTTGTCCTGAACAAATTATGAATTTCATGAGTAACTGACATCAGATCCATTATATGTTATCTCCTCTAAGGAGTGAGGTAAAAAATCAGCAATAAGGCATGTTCAGAATATGTATTTCTACTACTAGTTCACAAAGTTCAAGTGCTTCAAACATATATATTTCAGACATCAAACTTTAAACACATATAATACATATATGTTGGTCGGTTTTAAAACACATATATCAAGTTAAAATAGAAAGTCTACTCACAAAATTATGCTCCAAAAATTCAGAGGAACAAGTTGGAATTTTGTCACAAGAAATTCAGTCTCTTTTTAGAGACGTTTGCGTCTTATTGAACTATTGGATCGAGCTTAAATTCCGACATAACTTTCACAAGTAAAGGAACTAAATTGTGAATAGAGTAGATCAGGTTTTTATGTTGTTTGAATCATTTTATTGACGAGAAACAGTAGATATGATATTCTCGCATAAAATCTGAGTAGTTTACTTGTGAAGACTATATACAAAAATTAAACTGATAGATTTTCTGAATTTTCAATATAATATTCAAAACATAAGATTTTATATTTTGAATAGTGGAGATCAGATTTAAAGCTATGTAACTATGACAGTAAGGTATGAAGTGTGGCTTTAGTGGTTTAGTAGTGTGGCTTCTTACATGATTTTCTATTCTATTTATAAGGCAATGAAGTGGAAACGGAAGAGGAGCTGCCATTATCCTCAAATTTATGGCTGTAAATGACTATAATCATCCATGATTTGTATGTTTAGTGGCTATTTCATAGGCCATTAAATTGGCTATTCAATGCGTTTTTTTATGGTTCAAAATATTTCAAATTTTTTGGCATTTGATTTTTATGGTCTTGCTCACTCTTTTACATGGTTCAACTTCAAAAACATTAATGATTTTTCTTAGAATTTTGGGGCTTCATAATTCTACTATAAGATATTGCAATTATGTCATAAAAACTCATCTCAAATTAAAACTTATAGCATCCTTAGTCAGTCAAGATGACAAGCCCTAACTAACTTAAGCTGATCAACCAGACGACAAGCTTGTAAAGCAAATTTTAATTCAACAACCATTTTTCTTCATCTTTTGAGTCGAACTGGTACGAAGGTTGAGTAAAGGTGCAACAATAAGTTATTGTACAATGATAATTCTTGAACCTCGATAATTTGATCTATCATTGAAGCGGTGCTCTGATGCTATCCTCTGATCTATCTGGACCAAAAGATTTTGTTCTGTTTGAATATATAAAAAGAAAAAAGTACTAACTCTATATATGATTATTTCTTGAGTTTTTGATGTGATATTATCTGGTTCAGAACATTGTAATAAATAAAGAAAACCTTAGGAAAATATGTGTCACGCCCCAAAACTCGGGACTTGACACCGGCGTCGTTTAACAATCACACAATTGAAAACAACCAGCCTCGTAGCATAGTATACACCGAAAACCAGTTTATTAATCATAAATCTCAAAAACTCAAGTCTTAACAATTGAATAAATTAAATTCACATAAATAATTGCGGAAACGTCTTACATGAAATT
This sequence comes from Primulina eburnea, assembly GCF_022965805.1. NCBI lineage: Eukaryota > Viridiplantae > Streptophyta > Magnoliopsida > Lamiales > Gesneriaceae > Primulina > Primulina eburnea. The sequence goes on along the minus strand of NC_133111.1, from coordinate 39,758,451 downwards.
TAAATTGCTAACATTCAAAAGAAATCATTCATTATATAAATCTCAAAAATAACCCATGTTCACCATCCCAAAATTGTTCAGATTCCTCTTCTTCCACCTGTTCCTCGGATTTATCTTGGGAGGTTGTAAGGGGTGAGTATTTTGGGAATTACTTAGCAAGTGGAAGATATCGAACACAACATAAATTTTTTTCAATATTTTCGAAAATAACACATATTTACAACATGCTTTTCATAATCGTAACATCGTATTCATATCATTGTAATACTGTGATTTTTCACCTTTCATGGTTTACTGATATCAGTCCCTAAGTTTTGATCCTCTAAGGGGGCGAGGCCATAAAACAGTTCTATCTCACTGTTAAGGGCCATATGTTGGAATTCCGCCCATTTTCAGGGAATTCTCACAGTGCCAACGTATAAACGTACCAAGATTAAAAAAAAACGTAGACGGTGCTCGACCGAATTTTTTTTCTTTAAAAAGAAAACACATAACCAAAATTTTAAAATTTTCCCACTTACCTTGAATTCTTGATGAAAAATACGTGAATAGCTAGGATTGCTTGCACCGGAATTTTCGAAAATTCCTCTTCGGCGGCTAGACGGCGGTAGCGCTTCGCTGTGCTCGAAAATCCTAGGGAGACTAGGGCACAAATTTCGAAATTTTGTGTGATATGAGGTATGATTTTCGAGTCTACAGGGCCCTTCTATTTATAGGGGTTGGCTGCTATCATGATCGAGAGTTATAGTGCGTTTGAACTCTGAATCAAATCTTAATCCAGAATCATGATATAATTGTGATATTGTTCGAAATCTTAAACCTTCCATCCCCTAATTTTCGAAATTTGCATAATATATATACACTGTTTAATTTCGAATTCTAGGGATTTTATTATCTCTTGCTTGATTTTTATCCCGGTATTTCAATATCAACTCAATTCTTGGATTTTTATCTGCTCAATTTCAAATAATATATACACGATATTATTATTCACTTAATCTTGGTAAAATCTTACAAATCTCACATCCTAAAATGAGATAAATCCTGGTATCCAAAATATACTATCGTGATAAAACTTAAATGATAAAACTTAAAATTCTTGGATTTTACAATATGTATCTTGAGTACACACTCAAAGCTTTGCTCTTTTTAATTGTACAAGGAGATGTTCATTTGTTGGAAAAAATTAATGTGGGATAATTGAAATTAGACACAATTATGTCATTTATTTATTGCACATGGAAGCAACAATTAGATTAATTTTATTTATATGAGCTTATATGTGAGTAATTATGCATTGTGAGTTGTCTATTAAATTAAGCCCAAAATTAAAGTGATCGGTTAAATTTTGGTTATTGAGCTTAATTAATATATCTAACATGTTGTGAGCATTTAATGTGTAGAGACAAATTGTAATTTCTGTTTTTATAATGAGCTAAAACATAAATATCAAAAGATAATGATAGACATTATCTATATATTGGTTATGCTCCCAGATTGCGCACAATCATGTTCCCTATTCTTTCTTTCATTGATAAAATAGTTCAGAAGAGAAAACTAAAGGATCTTTCAAATAAAAGAGTGCGTAGATTTGGAAGATCAAGAAATATTCTAAAGAATTCAGAATTATGGCTTCAAGTATGTTTCCGCTTAAATTTTCAATCAAATTCTTAATGATTTAACATGATGGATTGTGTGGTTTATGGATTTTGGAAGCAAGCACTTCTTACTACATCGGGAAAAACAAAATCATTTGATGTAGATCATATGTAAAATATATATTCATTATATATTCTACAACTTTATCTGCATGTTATAAAAATTGTGTTTTATTCATATATAGTTGACAATGAAAATATATTTTTGCGACATTTCAATTACACAAGTCAATTAAGATGTTTTAGAACCCAATAATAAAATTACTAAAACAAGGATAATTTAGATTAATGATCGAAACATTGGATAGGAAATTTACCACAAATCCAACTTTTTTAATACCATAGATTTGATTCATTTTAATAGAAATATACAACAAGAAATATATTCTTGCTTTTTAATAGTTAGCTAATGATTTTTTCCAAGTACACATACACATAAATAGTTAGACGTCAAACGAATCGATTTGGTTCGCGAGCCTTTCGAGTCAAATCTAAAAATATTTGATTCATAAATGAACATATCGAATTCGATCCGAACTCGATACTAAATTATTTTGTTCTACAGTTCACGAATTATTTGGGAGCTTTAATATTTTATCGATATAACATGAATGCAATTTCAACTTTTTGCGTAATATTTCTCTAAAATGGTATCTAACTAAAACCCAATAGATAAATTAATTCGCAACTAAAATTTTGAATCTCACTGATTATCAGTGTTCTAAAAAGCTCGCTTAAGCACACTTAAGCTTGAAGCTCGACAAAAACGCACCGCTTCAGAGAAAAGTGGAAAAAAGCAGTTAAACTGTAGTTTGATCGAATTAAGCGTAATTAAGATGTTTAATTAAGTGTGCTTAAGTATAATTAATCGCATCTATTTTTATTTTTATTTGAAGGTATGTCTTTTATTTTAAAATAATATATTAAATTTATAATTTAGATGTTTATTTTTAATTTTAATCATGATTAGCATGTCTGATAATTATTTGACAAATATTTAGCATATTTTAATGCGATCTTGTTGCAAAAACAAATAAAGATTGTAATTTTGAGATTTTATGCTTTTATAAATATGAGAATTATTGCATAAGACTTAAATTTATCATATTTATGTATTAATTTATCTATTTATTGGTTTGAGATAATTACAATTACGCTAAAGATAAAAAAACGCTTTTCACGCTTAAGCTTGTGCTAATCTCGCTTAAGCTTGGAGCTCGACATCCGCGCTTCGGGACGCTTTATGCTTTTTAGAACCTCGCTGATGATGAAATCATTGAATACATGCATCCATGTATGCATGTATATCTGTCTTTGTTCTTTGTATTGAGTAGCGCATCATCAAAGCGATCGAGAGCTAGCCCAGACGTCGTCGTCCGATTATAAACGATTTTAGACCATACATATAAAAGAAATGATAGAATATCGAAATTAGCGTTTGTTTGTGTTGGAGCTTGGATGAAGCCAAAGGGTACGTACGTACTTGTATGCAAACCCTCACACGAAAGACAGAATGTATAGTTTCCCAGAGAAGGCAAAATAAAAAGAGAGAAACGACTGACAGAGGGTTTAAAGATAATGGAAACTGCGAAAAATAAAGTATGCATATGATGAAATCAAGTCTTGCTCTCAAATTTGGAACTGATCGATGACGTCCGATCCTCACCAGTGAATTAAAAAGCAAACATCTGAACCACCATCACTGCGGAAAACAAACGTATACATTAACCCCATTATACACACACACATGCACGCTCTCATAACTCATATATATATATATATATATATATATATATATATATATATATATATATATATATATATACATCCACATAATACAGTACTTAGCGAATCAAAGTAAACTTAAAATTACAAATCACAGATTAATTTCACAAAGTCAATATTGTTGTTACTGCTAGTAGTATGAATTTAAAATTAAAAAGAATTTTCTCTGGGATAATATATGTACCAAACTTTTGAGTAATTTGCTCATTCTGTTCTCTGCGAAGCGAAAATAAAAATGAAAATAATTAATTAAATCGACCCTCGAGTTTTTCAGACATTGCATGCACATCTGGTTTTATCTAGCGTAAAAAGCTGAATCTCTGTTGAAAAAACTAGGAATACAATAAATTTAATACTCTGCGTAAAAGAAGTCAAGTTATCACACTAAAACCTATTTTGGACTAATTAGAAGACCAAAATCGAATTTAGACCAAAGTTATAATTTTTCCTATAAATAATCTCTAATGGGATTTTTTCTCGGGTTAATTATATATGGCATGCTTTCTATCAAATCTCTGTTCCGAAAATATTTCATCTATTATTTTATATTTGTGAAGTTTGAAAAAATTGAAATGACATAAACATATACCATTTATTTATTTATTTTTACATACAAATCAAATTAAAGGATCTGGACAATTTGCCAATCATACGATGCAATTAATTACTCACGGTTAAAAAACAGCAGGTCCTCTTTTGAACAAAGAAATTTATGATAAAATAGCAGAGAAGAGGAAATAATTGATCTTTTCTTGAACTGTACAAGTCATAAATTTACCACTATATTTGCAAATAAATTAGTAATTAAGATGGCTTTTAGAGCACCAAGTCATGAATTGCTATATATACTGATCGAGAGCTTAAATTAATAAAATTAAACTTTCAGCATTGTATAACTAAATGTCAATTACATTACAATTATCGCTCCCGCCAAATATCGAAAAAACATAAAACACCCTAAGTTAATTCCTTCTAGATCATGAAGAAAAGGATTTCCTTGAAAGGGAGCTATTGTTTGGTTCAATAATTGTTCGTGTTAAAGTAAAACAATCGGAACGTGGTGTTTGAGCTGCATACGTTTAAAATATTTGAGTTGCATCGTTATCGAGCTTTTGGTAAAGCGATAAGTGATCGCTCTTACAATTGGTATCAGAGTCAATATCACGCACGGATCTCATTCTCATTGATTGCAATAGTGCAATTATTGGAGGCTTATTATTGGGTGTATAATTGTCTCTACTAGGTAGAGTTGAACTGTTATACGACAATAGATTTTTGTAGAGCGTCAAATGCTCGGTCTTAGAGATATACCATGAATTGTTCGTTCATGTTCACACTATCGAATCCACCCCAAGTAATGTCATCAAAAATAGGTTTCATGGTTCAATTATTGACACTTCATAAAATTTACTTACGAGATCAAATTAACAATACTAAAGAAAAATCGAAATAAATTTAGGCTTACTTGGATCTGGTGCGGATCAAGAAAGTAATGAAAAAATGGTCCACACATTTAACAAAATAGAGTATAGTTATGCCCTCGTCGCAAGACACTTACTTTATCAAAACTTTTCAAAAAAGGAAAGCCACTTTTAGCTGAAAGGACATTAATAGGCCTGAGCACTCTCATTCAATTCCACCATACAAAAGAGAAGAAAATTAAAGGGAGGCCTTAAAATTCAATGCCACTCCCCCATTGCTCCTCAGAGTCTGCATTTAACAGTGACTAGTATAGCTTTGCGAGTTAAAATTTTCAACTTTCTGTAAATAGAAAAAGGGTTTAAAAAGTGAATTTAACATTTGTTGGGGCTGAAAATGGGAATTAGGCAATGGTCACTTTAGCGTTAGGTCATGCAGAGTGAGGAGTTGTTCATTTATGTGTCATTGGAATGTGCAATGCAAAGGCCAAAAGGCTATTATTCTAAACTTTGGTGCAATTTGTGGATCGAGTGAGGCTTTTGGAATTTCAAGCTTTCTGTTTATCAGATGAAAAACAATCCGTGGATGCCTGCGTGATCATGATTCTGAGATGATCTACAGGAAAAAAATAGGATTTAGCGACGGTAAATGTCGTTGCATGGTTAACGCTCGGTGATCAACCATTCCCATTACAAAAAAAAATTCTTATTAGCAACTGTCTTTTCCGTTGCTAAAACAGTCGCTAAACAAATTAGCGACGATTTTAGAGACGGAAATTAAAACCGTCGCTAAAGTTACCGTCGCATACATATTGCGACAGTTTTTAAAAATCGTCGCTAAGTAACAACGGTTTTGAGTAACGAGATATATTTTTTAAAACCGTCGCTAATGAGATATAATTTTTTATGAGATCCCATGGTGTATAAGTAATGTTGTGTCCCGAATTTGAAGCATAGCATATTGTTTATTACCTCAAAAGTTTAAAAATAAATTTGATAGATAGTCAAATTCGTAATACAAATTTTATCTATTTTGGGGTTTCGTCTGTAACTCTTCAAAATGTCAATGATTTAGATATCAATATTTAGATAATTTTAAAAATAAATGATGTATAAATTAAAGATATTATTATCATTTACAAAAAATTAAGTTTGAAAGTAATTTTTTTTCACACATTCAAATTGAAGCATATATTTTCCAAACACTTGCTACTTTTGTTTCTCACTCACTTCAAAATCACTTAAATAAGCAAAAACTCCCATAAAGACTCTCTTAATCGAATCCACAAGACATGGTATTCATAAAACAATAAAACATACATATATACATACAAAAGACCAATAAAAAAAAGGTGACAAGAAAATTCGAGCTCCAAAAACAAAATTTCATCAAGAAACAGTTTTTCTTGATTTGACCTCTAGTAACCATACTTGTGCCAAAATAACACCGGGGGACCTATTTTTCAAAATAAAACTTCGACGAGATTTATAAATCTGAATCTCACCCCGGAGTGTATTCCAAAAGGAGTACTGGGATCCTAAATTTACGGTTTCATCCGTTGCACACCTACGGCCCGCCTACCTTCATTTCTTGAATCTTGATGTATAAATCTTCCAACAATGCATTTTAATCCCAGAGCCACTGCAGAAACCAAAATCAGATATAGCAACAGCATAAGTTAGAATCAAGAACTAATACTGTACAATAGTTAAATAAATAGTATCTTTATCTTCATGTCGATTGCAATGAGATTGATCGCTTATCATCCATATATCCTCACAATGACTTATTTCCATGTCTGAGGCTTCAGGCCTGCATCACCAAGCATGAGAAAGTCGAGCAAAATGAAAAAAATAAATAAGAAATCGGATAGATTGAAGTGTTTGATTTGTAGACAAATAAATACATACATAACCTTTCATCAGGTTCCACAAAAACATACCAGATTCGCTGCTTGGGCTATATCTGAAGTTCAAAGAGTTACATATTGGATGAGACACGACCCTGCTATTGAAAACTCGAAAGAAACGATAGCTTAAAATCAAAACCAATGCATTATTGCATTAACAAAAGAGCAGTAATTAAACTCAATTCACTCCAAAGATTGACTAAATGTCTGAAAAAGTCAGACTTTGGATGAGGGGCCATATTCCATAAGTTATTTTCGTTGTACCATTACTGGAACAAGCGTATCTTTAAGAACTAATACATCAGCACATTTACATAACTCAGAATGTCGGGGTGCAAGCAATTTCTAAGAGGACAAGTAATTGAATTTTCAGCCATCTCAACAATAAAATGCCTGGAGTCCTACTCCCGCTCGCCCCATGGCACAATATGCCATCATTATAAATATTTATCCACAACAAGAATTCAACTTTGTTTTCCCACTGCAACAACGATGGAATCTTTGGAACATGTTCTAAATTCACCAACAGAATCTCTAAAAAGAAACCTACGAGATCCAAAAATAATCTGGGAGTCAAATAAAAGGGTAAAACATTGATAAGTGAACAGCATATAGTTCCAAATCCAATCAGTATAGACCTCCACTAAACAGTCTGCATATTACACAAAGTTGACACCAAAAAATTTAGTTTCCACACACAGAGGGAACTCCATACACAGCCTCACCGCTCCAGACAAAAAAACCATTTTTTTCACGTTGGTTTCCAAAACTTCATTTCAAGTTTAGAAGTTCTCTGCTCTATAACTATTCCAACCACCATCACCGAATTTTCTTTTCTTCATGCCAAATCAAAAAACTAGTAAATAAGATCGAAAAGCCAAAATAAACAAGGACTTCTAGAAAGTTTTACCTTAACAATGCCCTTACATAACAGACTCATGAGTTGTCTAGCCTCCCCTCCTTTTCACATTTGAGAATAAACATAGGTATCCATTTATATTCATTATGTTAAGATCTCAAATCATATTCTATTGCAACAATTATTAGTATTAATGGCGTATCACTCGTTATTAATTATTTAAATCTGGGATATCACCAGTTAAAGAAAAAGAAAGAAAAAAGAGAAAAGCAGAACATGTACTCGACAAAAAATGGTAGCAATCTTTCCTATAACCAAAATCAAAGCTTAAATTTTTTATCTTCCAAATCAGTTGATGATTTTGAGATTAAACACCTTCTATTGGAAGACTACTAAGGGTTGGCTACAAGTATGCCAGAGAAAATGATTGAACAGTTATTACATATATACAGATGCAAATTTCCAATTTACTAAGAGCACATAAGATATTAAAAATACTGAAAAACAAAGTCTGTGCAATTGGGCGTTAGCGCCACTCTAGCTCACTATTCAAAATGAGTAAAATTATTAGTGTTTGGCTTGGTTCGAGTGTGACTTCTTGTCCTTTTGGACCAACTGTCATTTCTTACTGTCATTCACAACAGACGATATTCATAGTTGGATTATTCAGGCTTCTCAAACTTAAACAGAAATCCTCAAAGATGTACAACCCAAACTAAGCTAAATGTCATGAAAGCTATCCCATTCACAGTAAAATGTGTGCTTGATTCACTAGCAGCATAAACTACTAAATTTAACTTTCAACTCGTGAAGTATTCTTAAATCATTAACTCAATCTATAACATCTCCATAAACGCAGAAGCAAAAATCACCCTTTCTTATCGAGAATTTTAAAGGTAAAATTTTATGGAAACAGGATTAGATGGAAAGAAAGCATCTATTTGTATCTTGTGTCAGAATTCTCAATGTGACAATTTTGGAAACCATACAAGCAATTTTTCGCAGCATTTTTGGAACAATTATAACAATAGTATCCATAACATTATAAAACCCTAAACTAAGTAAATTCCATTTAATTAGAAAATAATGTGACGAAATCCAAGTCATGCCGAATTATATAACTTAAATAATGCCTCTTCTGAAATGCAACAGCATTTCCATTTGAAGCGCAATTTACCTTCAACATATAAACCGAAAATTTTATGATTCAACAGCGACCCAAGAGAAAGGTTTGCTGATGAAATCTTGCAACATGAGAAGTTCTGGTTTCCTGCATGAGAAAAGCCTAATAAAAAATATCAGAAAAGAAAAACAGGAGGACTAGAAAAAAGGGTCTGATGCCCAAAGGAAGACGAGCAAGGGACTCAAACAGATGAGAGAGCGATGTAAGAATCTGGATTAGACACAGCTGACCATTTGTCTGGAATCTAGATTAGACACAGTTGACCATTTGTCTGGCATGCATAGCGTCTAAAAATGATTAAAGTTACTTGTGATAAAATTATATTACAGAAGTAATTTTATATTTCTAATTATCACAATAGCCCCTATATATATACGTGTGTGTGTGTGTGTGTAAAAACATGAAACATGAGGGTTGAAGGTGTACCAAGTCACCGAGGGTCTTGAAGCCCGAGACGCAAGGCGAGACATGCACTTTTCAAAATTGAGGCGATCTAGGGAAATAAATAACATTCATCATATAATTTGAATCAAATTCAAATGTCAGACGTAAACAATAAAATTGACTAGTAAAATAATTATTTGTTGTAAACTATGAATAAATCCCAAAATAAGAATTTAAGTAACCAATTAAGATTTTTTAGCGATTAACTGCCCTAAAATAAAAATTTTAGCAATAAGATCCGACTAGTCAATGGAATGGTTAGAGATGTAGTTCTAAATATTTAACAAAAATATGAAATATATAAAAGAAAAAAAGTAATAATCAACTTAAAAGACCTAAATTGTACAAAATAAAACTCCTGGGATTATCAATCCTGGACATTGCTGTCGCTGGAGGATGGGTTTTTTGGGGCTGATCAGCCTCGATCCTAAGGAGCAAGTTTAACACACCGAGTAAATGGTATGTGAAATGGTAACAATCACGACTATTGGGTGGATGAATTCAGAAATAGGTAGGACTAAAGTTTGTGAAGGGAATGTGTTATTATTTGAATATGTTATCCATACAAGTTTGGTAAAAAGATTGTTACGACTTTACGCAGAACAACGCATTGCTCTAACAATTGAGACAAAAAAAATGTAGGTTGTCGAGATCCTTTAACAACTCGACAAGAAATTATAGTGGTTTATAAATTGGGGAGCTCTAGGTTTCAACAGAGTAGTGTTTTGGGTTTAACCCTACTCTTGGACTAACATCGTAAAAGTAGTGCTATTGTCGGATCCCAACATCAGGAGCAATACTATATAAGATTACCATCCAGTTTGTGCCCATAATCTAGCTTGAAAGTTTAAGGTACATGTGCCAGAATAGTGATCAGTGAAAAAAATCATTGAGAGCGATGTCATGCACATCGATTACTCAAGCGGCAAAAATTACAATTATCACCCCCGTGATATAACAATAATAATAATAATAATAATAATAATAATAATAATAAAGAATAAAAATCCCTATGTTAAATTAAAGGTCTATCACAACCATGCATTTTTCAAAATAAGGCACATTTACCCTATTTGCACGGTTTTTATGCCTATTTTTTAAAACACGGGATTTTAGAAGATCATGAATTTCATACAAGGGGTTATGTGCTTTTTTGGACTTTCATAGGGGTGATAAATGCCATTTGCCTGTTTATCAAGAAGTTAGTTACATACGACTCGACGTCAGCTCTACAAAAAGATATGCAGTATTTTACAAGATTGAGCGGGTCCCTCACGTCACCACTAAGATTTGGATTCCTTATCAGGCCTATGACACAATGAAGATTGTACAAATAAAACAAGATCATCCTAAAGATCTTGGTGTCTCTAACACAAGAAGTGAGAGGAACAAACTAATTCGAGCCAACTTTTTCCGAATATTCACAAGGTAGTTATTTGGATATTCTCACAAGGTTATCATGACATGTTCCGTGTATCAAAGAAAACTTACCATCAAATCAATTAATCACTCATTAGTGTCGTGCCTAGAACTATTGGGTGGATGAATTCAGGCATAGGCAGGACTCAAATGAAGCATTTTATATGCTGGAAAAATATTATAATATATCATCAGTGTCACGCCTAGAACTATCACTAGTCAAATTACCCTATACATATGCTACACTAATATAATCCGAAATATACTGAGTGAGGACAAAGGAGAAGATTACAAAACCATGGCAGTCGATCTCACGAACCTTGAAAAATGAATGGTCTAAGTATGGTGAAAGCAGGCCTTAAAGAAATGGAATGAGCGGAAGAAATCTTCAACAAAATTTGACAAAAGCTAGAAACTACGATGTTTGATTACCACCCTTCTCAATACCCTTTTCATCTTGCCTCGCCACATAATTAAAACAAACAAAATAAATATCAATGAAATGCCTGGATGAATTATAAATGACGGGGCCATCAATACATCTTTTAGCAGGTAGGGTACAATTCAATTCGATGTTTTGTCAGAAATGAGGTATGTCTAGGGGGTAGCGGTAGTCATTATTCGGAAATCACTGGTCATGGAAAATATGTCATTTGATAAAAATATTCAAAGCTCGTAGATCAATGTTCTCTAATGGTAAATTATGATTTCCTGTGGTCGTGTTCGATTCACTGGGTTAGGAAATAGTTAGAACAGCTAGAGTGAAAACAATGCATTATTTGTAAACATTCCATTTCCTAGATTCCAATTCAAGTATATCCATTCGCTGCTGATTTCTTTCTCTTTTTCTCCAATATATCCTAAAATACAGGCAAATCAAATCCAATCACAAGAAAAGCAGAAACCGAGCAGTTTGAAGGCCGTGCAAAAATTTTAATTATACATCCACAAAACAATTACACGTGTAATGAGTATAAACAGGCTACATTAAGACCAAACATTGACATCAAGAAACCATTCAAGAAGAAAATCTGCTAGAAAGGTAAAAAAGAAAATTTAAGATCATCGTCAGCGATATAAAGAAGTCATATTAGCAGCTCACCAACTATAACTTAGGCAGAAAATCAAACAACATATGTATCTTCAGGCTAATTATTTCCAATGTTTATCCCGATATACGGGTAAACAAAGTTATGTTTAGGAAATAAAATGCATAACAAATTTTAGTTTGCCTACAACAAACTAGCTAAACTCTAGTCATTAGACAATAATTATGATTACGACACCAACATATATGCATAGAAGAAGCTCACCTGTGGGTTCTAGCTAAACTATTCAGGATTAATGAACATTGTAAAATACTTCATGTTTTTCACTATGAATGACAGATAAACCAGAGTTTAAGTAGAAGAAGGTTTTGAAATGCTAGCCTTCTGGTACTTCTTCACATAAGCCTGCAAAAAATGAAAATATTTGCATGAATTTATTTATTGCTAAACTGAATAAAAATCCATAAATATTGATAAGAGTTGTATAAATCTATAGCATAGAATTTTGTGATTTAGGAATTACTGTTATTAGTGCTGCAGAAAATAGCTTTTGGATTAAAAGGTTTTGTCACACAGAATAATCACCCCATAAAATCTCCATCAAAGCATTTTATGCAATTGCTTTAAGAAAAAACAGTCAATTGACTTCAAGCATAAGCACGTCCACGCCTTGTCTAATTGGAATTTTCTTACATCCCAATCCAATTACAACACAAAATATTCAAATGATAAAACTCCAATACAGAAGCAATTATGATTTTTTCCTTGAAGGCAGCCACGTCAAAAGCAGAATGACTGTATCTAATTTCAGAATGTCATCTAGCTTTGCAACAAAATGTGTTCAAGGGAATTCTCTTGAAAGATATTTCATAGTAAATAGACGATTTATTTAGCTAGGATTAATTTGTTTAGCAGGGTCACAGTAGGAATTATTGTAGTCATTTGTTACTACTTAGTTGATTCTCTTGTATATAAACCCCCTTTGAGATGAATCAAATCAAATTAGACCATCAACTAAAATTTTTGACAGGGCATCAAGAGCCTAGGTTCCTGTTTAAATTCTATCCCAACTGCCGTGACCTTCTTCCTCTTGGAATATTTGGTTGTTGGTCATTTTTTCATATCAATATAGTCACGACCTGGGGAATTAGGTCCAAGGGTTGTCAAATGTAATTCTTGAGGGATTCTCTTCTAGACAAAAAGGACTCAAATGCTATCGTCCACCCGCGAAAAAGATTTTTGTCTTTGTTGATGTCATTTTGGATGAATATGATTCCGATTTTTTCCCAATTATCATCCGAGTCAGAGTATCTTTTTGGAAGATAAAGGATATAGATTTCTTCCTACTTGGCCTACCCATTACCAAGTCTCAACTAACTTGCATAAGGTTCCAACTATGAACCAATTATTTAAATTTCTTTTAGCAATTAAATATAAACTTGCCAATGAGCCTACTTTCCTGCTAGTTGGTAACAATCTGTACGCTCAGGTATACTCTAGAAGAAAAAATCATTCGCATGTCCACAGAAAGTCTCAACCATTAGAATCCATCACAGGTGACGAGGTAACAACATCCGATTTTCCTTCTAGTTTTCTTTCGACAGATGATAGCTCAATTCCTGACATTGATTTACTTGTTGCATTCACCTAGCTTTTCACAGAATACTCACAACCTAAAGGGAACTCTAGGGAGAAGTATCTTGTTGAAGAAAAATGATGTTTTCCAACAGAAAGCTCACAGAGCGGATCATGCAACTAAGTAGTTAATCAAAAGGTCCACGATAGGATATTGTACCTATAGTGGAGGAAATCTTATCACATGGAGAAACAAGAAACAAAATGTGGCTGCTAGATCAAGTGAGAATCAGAATCAAGAGCTATGAACAAAAGATGTCTATGAGGCAAATAGACGCTTCATAAAGAAAGGATTGACCATGGTTTGATTGGCACTCAATGTGTTCCAACAAAAAAAGTTCTTATCAAAGGACTCAATAATATTAGAATCCATTGTCCCAAACTATTGTTTCCAAGTTGACAATGGATAAAACTTATTCTCTACGCTATCTTGAGTGGAAATTCTGTAGAGAATTATTAAGAAATTTCTTTTGTATGGGAGATTGTTTTTGTTTTGTTCAGGAAATATTTGTTTATTTAGATTATAGATTATTGTAATAATCCTACATTAATCGGTTGATTTTCTAGTATAAACACCCCATTGAGATGAATGCAATCACATTAGTTTATCATCTAATATATTCCACATGAATTCTTAATTACTAACTTTTCAATTGACCCCATACTAAAAGGTTATAGCAATGGTTTTGTCCCAGTGGTATTTGGTGATTGTAGGGAGATATGGTTCCGCATGCGCATTTATTCAGATTCTGAGGATAAAACAATGAGACTGCATAACAAGTATTTTTAGTAGTAACTCAAACTTACGAGGTTTTCAAAAATAAGGCGTCAGGAAAATAAAAGATTGGTTAGTTTCTAAAAATGTAAACACCCACTTATTCCATAGCATATATAAAAATGAAACTTCAAACAATCTTACAAGTAAGTTCTTAGACCCAATTGCTAAAAACAAGTTGAGAGCTCATTTTTCAAGTATAATGTACAAGTTGAGATCTCATTTTTCAAATACAATGTAGCATCTTATAAACAGTTTAATCCTCTTAAATCTCCAAGACAATATTAGATGTAAAAATTAAATTAGCCAAAAATCCTTAGTAGAAGAATGTCTACTCTCGTTGACTTCTATCAAAGTAAAAACAAGATATGTTTTTTTAAAAGGACTGCAGGTGTTGGAACAAATTAACCCACAATCGTTCTTAACATAAACAAATCAAAATCTGCAAAACTGCCCATTGATAAAAAAGGGAAATAGAAAAGAAGAGCGTTGGACCTCATAAATATTGCCATATACCATAAATGCAAACAAATATCATCAGTCTTTCCAACTAACAAATATGGTAGTGCAAAACATAATTAACACGAACCTGTACGAGCTCAAAGATCTTTGATTTTGAAGCCGATAGGTATTTCTGGTGATCACTTTTATTCTTAGGAAATTTCGACGCCTCGATACTTTCAAGAATCTTGTCCACGGATTTCTTCAAGATGATCTTGTATGCATCTCTGCTCAGATTTCCTTGCTTCCAAAATGGTTTCAAAACGCCCCTAATATGTTCAATGAGGACGAATTTGAAAGCATTGACCACCTTCATCTTATTACTCGTTGAGCTTTCATCAACCTCAGCTACCACCACGTTTTCCTTCTCAGTTTCCTTTTCCCGTCCCTCCACTCTTTTCGCTCCAACAAATAAACTTGTCGTCCTTCCAAAGTTTTCCTTTGGTATGGTCCGAGGGTCCATAGCACTCCTGTTCAAAGTAGGTTGAAAATGGACTTATGGGTTTACAATTGATATGGGCCACAAAATTATGTTACGGGCCCATATATATTGGGCCTAGACCAGAATATTCTCGAGGGCCCAAGCGTCTTATATCTCATATTACTGGAAGACAAAATCTGGAATTTTTGAACTCGTGAGATTGAGGTTTGCGCATAATTTTGACTGATATTATTTGAATATCAATTGTTTTTCAAATTATTGATTATTTGTTTTATTGCTAGCTGGCTAACTAGTTTTGATTCATTTAATCTGCTGCTAAATTATTTATCAAATCTGTAATTGTTTGATCCTGTAATTTGCGAAACAAATAAGATTAAGAATTTTCTGTTTTTCGATTTATTAATTCTTAAACAATTTGTTAGATTAAATGCAACCGCTTGTGTTTGTCTTGTTTAAATTCATCATTCTTGCTAGTTTTTAACGGTAGATGAGATCCTACCTATGTGGGTACTACCCTCACTTCATTTAAACGGTCCACACATACAATTTCAAAAAAAAAAATGGGTCCTATATATTCATGGACAAATCTTGGTCATCCATCCTATCATGAGGCAATGTCCACATGAGTAGGATGAAATAAACCGTTTTTAACGTTGTCATCAAATTAAATGTTTATTACTTGCATGAGATTGTTTAATTGACACCGGTTAATTAGAACATATGTTTCTATCAAACTAATAATAAAACAAGATAGAAATTAAATTTCCAATTATAAATATTCAAATATAAATTGATATTATTGTATCGATGATCAAATTATAATTCCAATGGTGGTGTCAACCAAAACTAAGGTTAGTTTTCTATGAGTTTATTTAATTAATTTAATTTCATTGCGTTTTAATTAGTTTATTTGTTAGATTTCAAATTTTTAAGTTTTTAGGATTTAATTTAAAGTAAACCCTTTTATTTTATTTTTATTGTTTTTAAATTTTTAGCACAATAAATTCATATCTCCTCGAGGGAACAATCCCTACACACGCTACTGCATATTTATTGATTTGAGTTGAGTTGAATTGATCATTTGAGCCTCTCCATGAACCATGAAGAAAGAAAACTCAAGATATCAATTATCAACAATTGAATATATTTGAGATTAAAGAAGATCCATTTTAGAGCAAATTGAAAGAAGCTGGGTTTTCTTTCTTCATAGTTCGTGAAGAAGCTCACATCAGTTGATTTGGGTGAGACACGACTAATTTCTACCATTAGGGATGGCAATGGGGCGAGGCGAAAGCGGGTTTGCCATCCCCATCCTCGTCCCCGAATTCCATCCTCACCCCATACCCGTCCCGATCCCCGCTTTTTCGGGTTCGAGGAATCCCCAAACCCGAAACTTCGGGGATCAACTTTCCATCATCGTCCCCGTCCCCGTTTCAAAAATATTAATATCGCAAGAAGATGACGGATTCGGAGATTTTCTCGAACCAAAACTTATTATTATCTATTATTATTAGTGATAATATTAATATCAATATTAATAATAATATTATTATTAATATTTTTAAAAATAATATTATTATTATATTATTAATACTGATAATACTATTATTTTATTATTGATATTATTTTCGGGACGGGTTCAGGGATGGGGATAGTAATCACATACCCGCCCCGAACCCAAAACCTAAAAAATCGGGGATCCTCATCCCCGTTTCGGGTTTTCCCCAAACCTTTGGGAAAAGTTGCCATCCCAATCTACCATTTATCTAGCAAGCAACTATTGAATTGCTTGACATTCCCTCTATAACATTAGTAACTCATTTAACTAATGAATAAATCACATACATATTTCAAAAATAAAGAATCTTGAACTTGATTTTATAGCGCGTTTATTTCTTGACACCTTTGCACATGCTCATATAAATTATTCATGAAAAATAAATGTCAACACAATTTACCATACCAGAAAATGAAACTGACCTGTATGGCCTGTATGGCTGCATTGATTTACTATGGGTAGAGCTACACTGTGCTTCTAGTCGCCAATTGTCGAGACCAGGAGACATTTTGGTGAAGAACAAACTTTTGCCACCATTCCCATCCATATTCCTCCAAAACTGATTAGATAAGGTGACATGTCAATGAATTTTTAACAGATAATTGTATTGGAAATATTCAGGACCCAAGATTAACTAGAAACTTATAGCATGTGAAGGAACTTTTAATTTTATGAGCAAATGGTTCAACAAGAAAAGAAAACGCAATGTGAACAAGGTCTAGAAGATACTTTTTCAAGGTAAATAACAATCATACAATAGTCTAACTCCTCATTTTGGCAACAGATACATAGAATCTAGTTACTTGTTAATATAGATATTCTAAAATCCCTTGTTATTCTTTTAATGCGATAACAAGAAGCACGAGAACTTCTTATAAACTTATGGAACATATATGTTTGGGCTTTGTAAGGATAAAAAAGTTCATATAAAAAGCGCAAGAGACAACTATGCAACATCCCTCTTACATTAGGTGATTGATAACAACACATCCACGTTAAGGTGCAGCAGTGTAAAAATATACAGATACAGTTTTAAATACAAAATCTTATCTCTAAAACTAAAAGGTAAGAATAAAAATAAATTCCACATTGAAAGAAAGTTGGCAGATTTTATCCAGAGTAATGTAACTTGTAACATTACATGACTGTTAAAAACACAGTGATATCGTATACTGCAAGTACCAGTTTGAAGAAGAAATGATAGTTCAGCCTCGGTGACACAGGTCAGTCTCAATGAGCTATAAATTTTGACCAGAGAGCACGGGATTTCCCCAGCTGAAGGGAGTACACAAGTAGTCAGACAGAAGTAAAATAACGAGAACATTAAAGTAAATAAATCTTGTGCATATTTAAATTACATCTTAGCATATTTCGCAAACAAACTTAAAAGTAATATGTTTCCCCAACTTTACAGTTGGTTGCCTATTGTTAATGTTGATCATATCGAAACAAAAATAAAACCTTTTTTGGTTCACGAACCAAACACTATCACAACTCACAAGTCTGTAGCTATTATTTATTCAGTATCTTTTAAATTGCTTAATTTAATTGAGGATAATGATAGGATGATCTACATTCCAAAAAGACCCTCATAGTTGTCGGTCTAACAAAACTTTATGACTAGTTCTTTCATACATGACAAGAAACCGATATGCACTAATGGATTTAGAACGGTGTTGAAATTGATATTACATAACATGTAAGCATATTAAAAGAGAGTAAAATAAGTAATAAAAGACATGTTTATATATAAAGGAGTTCGATTTCTTTTGGAAGATCAAGAATTTAAAATCTTAAAATTAAATTATTGCAGCTGACATGCATAGCTCTCATTCCCAACACTTCGCTCCATTATTCTTGATGTGTCATTAGCAAATTCTAAAATCATCATAACCTCCATCATGCACTCTCA
Organism: Primulina eburnea; assembly: GCF_022965805.1. Lineage (NCBI taxonomy): Eukaryota > Viridiplantae > Streptophyta > Magnoliopsida > Lamiales > Gesneriaceae > Primulina > Primulina eburnea. The sequence continues at coordinate 39,739,903 of NC_133111.1, read as the reverse complement.
ATTCCCATAATATAGAAAAACAGATGATGAAGCTTCGTTGCAACTAGAAGACCACCAAAACCACTTGAGCTCTGTGTAAGATACCCAAATTACAGCCAGTACACATTACCTCCTAGAGAGAGGCAAAGGCCTATTCACGAATTGATCATGTTGACAATTATGAAATTCTTAATCGTGATATAAGATGAGTAAGCATTTATAATAAGATTAGTGATAAAGTAATTGACATTTCAAAAGTCACGAGCAGTGATAAAATAAAGTGAAAAATCAGAAGGTTAACCCCACGAAAAGTAACAAATTTCAGAGTTACAACTTCGTCCTCAGATCATATATTCTCAACATTGTGACAATAAGTGATTTACAAAGGGACTCAACTCCTGTGAAGATAGTTTTATCTAGATGCATTCCAAGTTTAGTCTAAATCCTGATAGCTGACAAAATATGTTTAGGACATCATAAATATATTAGATGAGTGACTGAATATTCCCAAATTAAATTGATGTTCCTATAATATATAGCTCTTCAAACTTGTTATATTCGAAAAAATATGGACAGCAAACAAATATTCAAGAATTAAATTGAACTTTATGTAATGCATTCACCAATTATTGATAGCAAAATCTCAATAAGCCTGATCATAAAATCCTCGAGTTTAGTTTTTTTTTTAAAAAAGAAATCTAAACTAAATGTACTCGAGTTTTTTTAAATGTAAATGACTCCTTTAACGTCTCCATACACACCCACTTCGCTCTCAATACTATAGTATTTTTCTGATGATAAATTTTTCACACAAATATCACATGCAGAAATCATTTCATCGCCTAGACTCTAGAGCATCTAAGTTCTCTTTCGATCGCAATTGTAGTAACCAACAACTATCATGACAATCATCCGCATCACCCAATTCTGGAAAGAACTTTTGATTTTGGTGAAACATTTAATCATCTTCTCAATAAGAGGTTTACCAGAATATAGAATTTTAACTCATGACGACTATGGCTGTTAAATTTTACACTCCTTTAAACTGGATTTACATGGAAATGCAAGAGAAATTTAGAACTTTTTACAATTATTTAAATGGTGCCATACTAAGAGCTTGACATGGAAATATTTGAAACTATAGCATCGAAGTCAATCATTAAACTCATCTTGTTTCTCCGACTCGATATTTAGAATGATCCCCAAATATCATGCCATCTAGTGATGTATCTTTCAAGCTTTCACCAATCTGGTCCATTATCTTTTACAGAAATCCAAGTCGTTTTAATGGAAAATTAATTAACAATATTTTCTTTTTACGACATTTATATCGTCTTTGAACGAAGCTTTATTTGTTCTATTTCATATTTCCTAACAAAAAATAACATATATTAAAATAAATATATCCATACAACAGAGGATTCTTTCATGTTACCTAGCATTACAATAATGAAACACATTGCATGCTAGATAGGAGGCTTAACATTGAAACATTGCTCCTTTCTAAAATTCTTTAATAATATTCCACCAATTACAAACAGATGCTATTTAGCAATATTTGACCATTTTAGTTTTATTTTATTAGAAAGAAAACTTTACCAAAATTCAGCCTTTTCTCAATTTGGTCACACACTCATACTAACCATTCCTATATCAAAAATTGAATTTCAATTAAGGTTAATTAAATACACTGCCCATGTAAAATTTCAAAATAATTCGAAGCACTTCTTTTTACACTACTTTGAAAATCCAAGAACTCGATCAAATGGATATGTAATTGTTGAAAACTCCTATATTAACTCTGGGTGTTTTCAACTCTTGAGCACACATACCTCTGAAAACACGTACGAACTAGTGAAAACACGTACGAACTAGTGAGATCAAGATTTGAAAACACGAGAGTTAATGGATTTTTTTCATAGGGTGTTTAGCAATCTCGAGATTCCACACGGTGTATGCAATTAACCCTTTCGATATTTGTCCAAAGGTAAAATAGATCCATCATTTCATGCGACTTAAAAATTGATACCCAACAAATCCCCAGAAGCATTCATTCAAAAACAGATAACAACAAAAAATTAAAGTTGATAGCATCAGAGAAATCAAAATAAAATGATTTTTACGCTTACAACTCGTTCAAACTTCACAAAATCTCATCAAAAGAAACAAAATTTATAAAAAAAATCAATGCTAAACAATGCCATAACAAAACAAGAAATAGAAAAAATCATACCACAATCACAAAAATAAAACCAGGAACATTTATTTTTTTTCAAAAAAAAAAAAAAACCATGCTCAGTTGCTGCTTCTGTAACACCAGCGAAGGTATGCGCAGATTAACTTACAGAATCGAGAAGTAAAAAGGGTCAGGGAGGATCACTGAGCCGCCATGCAAATAACTCACAGGAAGCTTACTCCAGTCGCACTGTAAATTTCCGGTGTGTGTGAGAGAGACAAAAGAGAGAAGATGAATTGACAGGTAAGAATTCTCCGCCAAAATTTATTGTTCAGGAAAAAACAAAAAAAAAAGGTGAAATATAGAAATCGTTGTCACGATTTTGTGGCTATAATCTCATCTATTACCCATTTATGATTTTATGAATCAAGAATTTATAATTAGGTTTGAGGAAAAATAAATATTTTATGCCTCTATGTCATCTCAATAAGGTATAATTTATTTTCTGTAATATTTAAAAATATATATGAAAAAATAATTTTTTTATATTGATCACAAAACCATCTAATTTATTTTTCGATTAAATTACAAGTAAAATAATAAAAAAAAATCTGTATCGAATTAAAGTGACGTATCTCGGAAAAAAGATTTATAATCAATACAGTTTACCTTATAATTAAATATGTTGTTATGAATATGTTCAAATTTTGAAATCGTTAATTTCATATTTAGAACAAAATCTATAGATTAAAGGTTAATTGATTGAGTATTGATGATCACTCACAATCTATAATCTATGTGCAATTTTTAATCTATTTATATTTTTTCCTATCCATAAACTATCTTGAAACACTATTTTTCTGGGTTTTTTAACCATTTGTTGTACTTTTCTGAAACTTTATCAAACTAATATGTTTTTTTTTTAAATTTCGAAAAATAATATAAAATTTTGGCATACGAATATTTAAAAAATAACACCTTAAATTGACACATGAAATTTTCCATATATTGATAAAATATATATATATATATATATATATATATATATATATATATATATATATATTATCAATATTTAGTTTTGTTCAAAGTCAAAGTAACACCAATAGAAGAAGATCTACAATTTTTATTTAGATAATTTTTGCAATTCCGAAATTCAGATTCACAAACTAATGCCAAGTTTGTGCGTCATCTATGCATTGGTGCTTCAATTAGCGAGTTACACGGGCCCTAGATGGACCTAACAAGAAAACTTGTATATGTCAAGTTTGTTCTTTCATTTAAATATTCTTCAGCATTGCGACTATAATCACAAGATAAAATACTAGTGAAACATACCAATTGTGTAGTACTTTCGACAAGAAATTGGAAGTATTTATCTTCCATCACTATCAAATTTATGGTGTGTAATTTGGCTTCTACACCGTATAAATTAATAATCAAACATTCAAAGAGATAATAGATTAAAGGATTAAATAGATTTAAGTAACTGATGAAAATCATTAAATTTTTATTTTTAATTAATATGATTATAATCATATAATATTCTCACTTTAAATTATTTTTAATTATTTACTATGATCAGACGAACATTTTTTTAAAATTAAATAATTTGTAAAAGAAAATTTCATCCAATTTAATAAGTATGTAATAATAAGATAAAATATTTTAAAATTATATATTGTATATAAATTTAGTTTGGTTCAAAGTCAAAGTAACACCAATAGAAGATCTACAATTTTTATTTATATAATTTTTGCAATTTCGAAATTAAGATACACAAACTAATGCATCAAGTTTGTGCTTTGTTCGTGTGTCATCTATGCATTGATTCTTCAATTAACGAGTTACACGGACCCAGATAGACCTACTCAAGAGAACTTGTATATATCAAGTTTGTTCTTTTATTTAAATATCCTTCAGCATTGCAGCCAGCTATAATCACAAGATAAAATACTAGTGAGACATATATCAACTGTGTAGTGCTTTCCACAAGAAATTAGAAGTATTTATTTTCCATCCCTCTCAAATTTATGGTGTGTAATTTGGCTTCTACAATGTATACATTTATAATCAAACATTCAAAGAGATAACAGATTAAAGAATTAAAAAAATTTAAGTAATTGGTGAAAATAATGAAATTATTAGTTTTTAATTAATATGATTATAAACATGCAACATTATCACTTTATAGTTTTTTTTTATTTCCTATGATCAAATGAATTTATTTTAAAAAAAATACATATCTTGTAAAAGAAAATTTCATCCAATTTAATAATTATGTAATTATTGTAATTATAAGGTAAAATATTTTAAAATTATATATATATATATATATATATATATATATATATATATATATATATATATTATTAATATTTAGTTTGGTTCAAAGTCAAAGAAACATCAATAGAAGATCTACAATTTTTATTTAGATAATTTTTGCAATTTCGAAATTCAGATACACAAACTAATGCCAAGTTCATGCTTTGTTCGTGTGTCATCTATGGATTGATGCTTCAATAAGTGAGTTACACGGACGGACGCTAGATGGACCTACACAAGAGAACTTGTATATGTCAAGTTTGTACTTTTATTTAAATATCTTTCACCATTGCAGCTATAATCATAAGATAAAATACGAGTGAGGCATACTAGCTGTGTAGTGCTTTCCACAAGAAATTGGAAGTATTTATCTTTCATCCCTCTCAAATATGAGTGGGTCTCATGTAAGACCGTCTCATGGATCTTAATCTGTGAGACGAATCAACTCTACTCATATTCACAATAAAAAGTAATACTCTTAGTATAAAGAGTAAGACTTTTTCATGGATGACCCAAATAAAAGATCTGTATCACAAATACGACCCGTAAAACCGTCTCACACAAGTTTTTGCCCTCAAATTTATGGTGTGTAATTTGGTTTCTACAATGTATAAATTCATAATCAAACATTCAAAGAGATAAATGATTAAAAGGTTAAAAAGATTTTTAAGTAACTGGTGGAAATCATTAAATTATTAATTTTTAATTAATATGATTATAAACATATAACATTATCACTTTACAGTATTTTTTTATTATTTTCTATGATCAAATGAACTTTTTTTTTAAAATAGATAACTTGTAAAAGAAAATTTCATCCAATTTAATAATTATGTAATTATAAGGTAAAATATTTTAAAATTGCATATACATACATACATACATATATATATTTATATATATATATATATATATATATATATATATATATATATATATATATATATATATATATATATATATATATATATATATAGAAGATCTACACTTTTATTTAGATTATTTGTAATTTCGAAATTCAGATACACAAACCAATGCCAAGTTTGTGCTTTGTTCACGCGTCATCTATGTATTGATGCTTCGATTAGCGAGTTAAACGGACCCTAGATGGACCTACACAAGAGAACTTGTATATGTCAAGTTTTGTTCTTTCATTTAAATATTCTTCAGCATTGCAACTAGAATCACAATATAAAATACTAGTGAGACATACCAACTGTGTAGTGCTTTGGACAAGAAATTGGAATTATTTATCTTACATCCCTCTCAAATATATGATGTGTAATTTTGCTTCTACATTGTATAAATTAATAATCAAACATTCAAAGAGATAATAGACTAAAAGGATTTAAGTAACTGACGGAAATCATTAAATTATTAATTTTTAATTAATATGATTATAAACATATACATTATCACTTTACAGTATTTTATTATTATTTCACATTATCAAATGAACAGTTTAATTAAACATAATTCGTAAAAGAAAATTTCATCCAATTTAATAAGAATTAAAATATTTTAATATTATATATATAATATTAATATTTAGTTTGATTCAAAGTCAAAGTAACGCCAATAGAAGATCTACAATTTTTATTTAGATAATTTTTGCAATTTCGAAATTCAGATAGACAAATTAATGCATCAAGTTTGTGCTTTGTTTGTGTGTCATATATGCATTGATGCTTCAATTAGCGAGTTACACAGACCTACATGGACCTGCACGAGGAACTTCTACATGTCAAGTTTTTGCTTTGATTTAAATATCATTCAACATTACAGCTATAACCACAAGATAAAATATTAGTGAGACATTCTCACATGTGCAGTTCTTTCAACAATAAACTGGAAGTATATATATGGTCTTCCATCCCTCTTAACTTTATGGTATGTAATTTGGCTTCAATATTGTATAAACACATTATTAAACATTGAAAGAGTTAATAGATTAAAACAATTAAAAGATTTAAATAACTGATGAAAATCATTAAATTATTAATTTTATTATGATCATCAAACATATAACATTATCAGTTTAACAATATATTTTTATTATTTCTTATTATCAAATGAACATTTAAAAAAATTACATAATTTGTAAAAGAAAATATTAATCCAATTTATTAAGAATGTAATTAAGAGGTAAAATATTTAAAAATATATATATAATATTAATAATCAGTTTGGTTTTAAAACAAAAATAACACAATATAAGAGAATATCTACAATTTTTCTTTAGATCGTTTTTGCAAATTCGAAATTCAGATACACAAACTGGTGCATCAAGCCAGTGCTTTGTTCATGCATCGATGCTTCAATTAGCTAGTTACATAGACTTTCATGAAACCGCATAAGGGAACTTGTACATATCAAGTTCGTGCTTTGATTTAAATATCCTTCGTCTTTGCAACTATAACTACAAGATAAAATACTTTCGAGACACATAAATAAAAATAAGATTGCATTAGCATCACTGGAGATATTGTTCAGTTACATAAATTTCATCCCATGGTTAAGCAATTAGCCATGAGACATAATACGATGAGTATGTGTTTTGATCGTGCAGTACTTAAGCAATTTACGTTTTTGGAATTTTTGGCTTGTGTCCTATGTCTAAAGTAAAGTACTCAACCAATTGATGGTATGATCTATGGCCTAGATAGTAGCATTCTCATTGAAAAAAATTGGGTTGAAAATGGAAACGTGAGTTTGCATATAGTAGGAACTAGGAAACTCTAGCACCATAATGCCAATGTCATTATACTCAAAATCATGAGGTCTTTGGTCTGGATTGCCCCATGACATGATGTTCTTGCAGCTATCACAATGATATGCATTTTTGTGATACATTCGCACATGTGTCGTTCTCCCAACATGAAGACTAGAAGAATTTGGTTTTCCATACATCTCAAACTTATGGTATGTGCTTGGGCTTCTACATTGTATGAATTCACATTAACCATTAAAAAAAACAAGAAGGAAAAAATAACCACGAACATAGACAAACTCAAGGTTGTAGTGGCATTATTGAAGATGTTCAGTTCCTTAAATTTCTTTCCAAGGTTAAGTAATCGGCGAAGCCACATAAAATGACAAGTCCGTGCTTTGACCGTGCAACATCCATGCATCAATCGATGCTTCAACTAATGAGTTACATGAACTGTACATGGACCTACACAAGGCTCCTTGTATCAAGTGGAAAAATCATATTTTAATTTTTTTTAGGTCTTGACTTGCGTCCTAAGTCTAAAGTACTTAACTGAGTGGTCGTACGATCTGCAACCCAATAGCGATTTGTTCGATCCTACCCATACATACACTGTCTTTATGAAACATATCATGATTCTGCTCAGGTGTAATGACGTAAAAAAATGACACATGTTATGATCCTGGCTTGTGCAGGTGGTACGTACTACCTGCAGGGCTAGGATCGACAAAACCCACCAATAGCAGTCTCATTCAAATTTAGTTCGCGGGATGGACATGTGAGTTCATAGAGGACCTAGAAAACCCTTGAAGCATAATGCCCTTGGCTCCTTTAAATCCGATATAAGTAATATATATCAAATTATTTAACAATTTCTCAACTGATTAGTTTCATAATTGAACAGTCTTAGAATATCTCTTATTATGGTGTGAGATTGATTCATTCATGTTTTCCTTTACCTAAAAGTCAGTCAGGAGCCGTTCCTTATCTATGCAATCTCATGGAACCGGCGATTACCCTCCACGTCTTCAGTCTCAGGGGGTTACAAATGGTGTGAGTCCATCAAAGAACAAAACTAATTGTAGGGCATAGCCGAAAGCATTTCTTATTTTAACTCTTAATTAATGTTCCAAGTTGCACTTTTAAAGCAAATTTTGAAGTAAATTTACATAGTTTCTCAGCTAATAACTTTGGAATCATTCTTTAAACTTTCGACTTAAAAAAGTATACTGGAAACTTGTTAAAATCATTCTTTAAACTTTTGACTTAAAATGGTAATTTTTATGATTTTTTAAAAGGAATTCCAAATATTCTCTGAATCATAGTCTCTTCCCACTCTTTATAAGATTTTAGTTTCTCAACCCTTCTTTTAAGGTAACGATAAATGTTAGAATCTTAAGAGAGACTGAAATTCATCTCAGTTCAGAAAATCAAATATTCTATTCGTTAATACGCTAGAGTTGAAATGCTATTAAAATTGTGGAATACACTGCATCATCAAACAAAGTCATTCAATTGTTGTAGAGCTAATATAAGATTGTTCCACTTCTAAAATTGGGAAGTAATATATGAGAAACATAGAGTAAAACAGTAGCAGTGAAAGGTAAGGAAAAATCAATTTGCAACCACAATGCATGAAAATAGTATTTCTTGTGATTTGTTATTGTAATGTGTTATCAAGTGTATAATAAAGTGTATAATATATTATTTGATGTATATAATGCATCAAGAAAGATATAATTTTCAGAGATTGCATGATTTTTATTTAATGAGTGTTACCTCACGCAATTCATGCATTGTAGATGAGCATGACGACACTTGATATTTGACTTATTGAGCTGAGTGATGAGCTCCTATGAGCCATTTTAAATGGATGAGATGACCTATCGGGTTATTTTGTCGTCTTATCTCGGCTTTTGAGTCTCATGTATCTTCTCTAAATTATAATGGCTTTTTTATTAAAAAAATGTTGGAAGTTCACACACACATATATATACAATTTTATTATGACGTCCACTAACCGTACTCACCGTTATACTCATCAATGTGATGACACTCACCTATTAGATATGATGAATCATATCAAAATTATATATTCAGTAAGTGAATGTCACTTTATTGATACACATAGAAAACTTATATTTTATATGAGAGAACTTTATCTTCTTGTTCGATTTCCTTCTTTTCCCTACACCCTCAAACCTCCATTTTAAATTTTTTTTTAGGATTTTGGCTTGCATCATAAGTGCGAAGTAAAAAACAAATCAATAAATTGAAACATAATAAGATCAAATCAAACTCAAAACACAAAAAAAAAAATCACTTGTTCCAACCCTATCCTAAATTTAACATATAAAAATCTACCCCATAAAATTCAAACAAAAGAAAAACTTAATGTTTAAATCCATGAAAGTGATGCAAAAGTTGCCAAAGTTCACAAATATCTTGCAAAAGAATAGCTTTCCAAGATTTATATTTATATTTTCCATCCTAAATGTTCTTGGAAATAATAAATTTTTGTACAAAATAATTCAAATATTGAGTCTAGCACAAATTTTCAATTTTTTTTAAGATTTATTTCAATTTTGCGGGATCTTCCGCGTCACGATCCAGCCTGGGTCACTTGCGTGTGCGGAGATTACACCAGCAAGCAACTAACAATTATCAAAGAACATGAAAAAAAATACCACGAACATAAAAGATCAAGATTGTAGTAGCATTATTGAAAATCGTTCAGTTCCTTAAGTAATTGGTCATGCAGGAGAAATGAACTGTGTTGTGAATTTAATTTAATTGAGCAAATAAACCACGATATGACCGGAGGCTCATATTATCACCAAATCTTTTTTTTTTTGACAATTATCACCAAATCTATTGAGTTATGCATTTATCTTTTATCTAATGGTAACAAGTAAATATGGATGTCCTAATATACTGATGGTATTGCTAGTAACTCAGTTAAGGTCATCAATAACTCACACAGAAACATTTAAAGAAAAAGATAATCATAACTTGATTCATAAGCATTCATTTTTTGAAACCTTTACACATCCTCGCAAAAATTATCCATGACAAATAAATATCAACACAAGTATCATGCCAAATGAAACTAACCTGTGTGGCCGCATTCATTTACTTTGGATAGAGCTATAATGCATTTCTAGCTGATGCAGGAAAAACTTTATAAACTTTTAACAAATTATTGTATTGATTCTATTCAGGACTAAGGACTAAAAGAAAGTTTTAGCATCCAACGAACTTAAAATTTATGTGCAAAGGGTTCAACAAGAAATCAAAGGGCAATGTGAATAAGGTGGTCTGGAAAATAAATGTCAACATCAATAAGACTCGTACAATAGTCTAATCTTGCGTTTTATATACGAAGTTTCTAACTTTGTTATTCTTTTAATGTGGTAACAACAAGAATGCAACTTTTCATGAACTACTATATTACAGATAAGTGGTACATACAAGTCTTGTTGGAAATAGTAGAAATAGAAACTAGTACACTCGAATGAAGGAAAAAAGAATGTGGGTTTCAAATGGGTTTTCACTGTAAAATTTAACTCGGATGGGTCAATAGAAAGCTACAAAGCAAGATTGGTTTTAAAGTTCACACATACATATAGTATTGGTAATCCGTTGTTTAAAACTATTTCTTCCAAGTTGAGAATGAACAATATTTCTTTTCTGACTTGAGAGGGAATCTTGAAGACAATTATGTTGAAAGATATTTTGTTTCATCAGGAAAGATTTTTTTTAGCATGGTTATAGGAGAAATTATCTTAGTCATCATGTATTAATTAGTTGATTCTATTGTATATAACCCCTTTGAGATGAATAAAATCACATTAGTTTACCATCTAAAATATTCCACAATAAGGTTTCCGGATTAACAACTCTTCTATTGATCCCATACTAAAATGTTACAGAAATGCTAGATATGGTTCCACACACAATATTAATTCTTATTTTTTCAATAAAATAAGAAAATTTATGTTAGGATCCTACAATCAATATAACATAAACCAAATGCTTAATCATTTCTAAAAAGTTTAAAAACTTTTATTCCATTGCATGTACAAAAATGAAATGTCAAAACAATCTTACAAGACCATAGAGCCAATTATTGAAAACAAGTTGAGAGCTCATTTTGTGAAAAATATCTAACATCTTATAAACAGCAACTCTTAAAATCTCTAATAGCTTATTAAATATTCAAAATAAGCCAATAATCCTCTAGTAAAAGAAACCACGCTCTCATTGGACTTTTATCAAAGTAAAAACAAGATATATCCTAGAAAAGACTGCGGAGTAGAACAAATTAACCCAGGATTGTTCTTATCATAAATCATAAACAAATCAAAACTGATCCACGGGTAAAAAGCGAAATAGAAAAGAATAGCATTGGACCTCATAAATATTGCACTGTAGCATAATTGCAAACAAATATCATCAGTGTTTCCGACTAATGGATATGGTAGCGTAAAACATGATCAACACGAACCTGTATGACCTCAAAGATCTTTGATTTTGAAGCTGAGAGGTGTTTTTGGTGGTCGCTTTTAGTCTTAGGAAATTTTGATGCCTCGATACTTTCAATAGTCTTGTCCACAGATTTCTTCAGGATGATCTTGTATTCATCTCTGCTCCAATTTCCTTGCTTCCAATATGGTTTCAAAACGTCCCTAATATGTTCATTATGGTAGCGTAAAACATGATCAACACGAACTTATATGAGCTCAAAGATCTTTGATTTTGAAGCTGAGAGGTGTTTTTGGTGGTCGCTTTTAGTATTAGCAAAAATTTTGACGCCTCGATACTTTCAATAATCTTGTCCACAGATTTCTTCATGATGATCTTGTATGCATCTCTGCTCAAATTTCCTTGCTTCCAATATGGTTTCAAAACCTCCCTAATATGTTCAATGAGGACGAATTTTAAAGCATTGACCGCCTTAATCTTATTACTCGAGCTTTCATCAACCTCGACGACCACCATGTTTCCCTTCTCAGTTTCCTTTTGCAGTCCCTCCACTCTTTTCCCTCCAACAAATAAAATTGTTGTCTTTCCAGAGTTTTCTTCTGGTACGGTCAGAGGGTCAATAGCACTCTTGTTCAAAGTAGGTTGAAATTGGACTTATGAGAGTTCAATGATCAACACGAACCTATATGAGCTCAAAGATCTTTGATTTTGAATATGAGAGGTGTTTTTGGTGGTCGCTTTTAGTCTTAGGAAATTTTGATGCTTCGATACTTTCAATAATCTTGTCCACAGATTTCTTCAGGATGATCTTGTATGCATCTCTGCTCCAGTTTCCTTGCTTCTAATATGGTTTCAAAACGTCCCTAATATGTTCATTATGGTAGCGTAAAACATGATCAACAAGAACCTGTATGAGCTCAAAGATCTTTGATTTTGAAGCTGAGAGGTGTTTTTGGTGGTCGCTTTTGGTCTTAGGAAATTTTGACGTCTCGATACTTACAATAGTCTTGTCCTCAGATTTCTTCAGGATGATCTTGTACGCATCTCTGCTCAAATTTCTTTGCTTCCAATATGGTTTCAAAAGTCCATAATATGTTCAATGAGGACGAATTTGAAAGCATTGACCGCCTTAATCTTATTACTCGAGCTTTCATCAACCTCAGCGACCACCATGTTTCCCTTCTCAGTTTCTTTATGCAGTCCCTCGACTCTTTTCCCTCCAACAAATAAAGTTGTTGTCTTTCCAGAGTTTTCCTCTGGTACGATCAGAGGGTCAGTAGCACTCCTGTTCAAAGTTGGTTGAAAATCGACTTATGAGTGTGCAATGATCAACACGAACCTGTATGAGCTGAAAGATCTTTGATTTTGAAGCTGAGAGGTGTTTTTGGTGGTCGCTTTTATTCTGAGGAAATTTTAATGCTTCAATACTTTCCATAATCTTGTCCACAGATTTATTCAGGATGATCTTGTATGCATCTCTGCTCAAATTTCCTTGCTTCCAATATGGTTTCAAAACGTCTCTAATATGTTCATTATGGTAGCGTAAAACATGATCAACACGAACCTGTATGAGCTCAAAGATCTTTGATTTTGAAGCTGAGAGGTGTTTTTGGTGGTCGCTTTTAGTCTTAGGAAATTTTGATGCCTCGATACTTTCAATAATCTTGTCCACAGATTTCTTCATGATGATCTTGTATGCATCTCTGCTCAAATTTCCTTGCTTCCAATATTGTTTCAAAACGTCCCTAATATGTTCATTATGGTAGCGTAAAACATGATCAACACGAACCTGTATGAGCTCAAAGATCTTTGATTTTGAAGCTGGGAGGTGTTTTTGGTGGTCGCTTTTCGTCTTAGAAAATTTTGACGCCTCGATACTTTCAATAATCTTGTCCACAGATTTCTTCAGGATGATCTTGTATACATCTCTGCTCAAATTTCCTTGCTTCCAATATGGTTTCAACACGTCCCTAATATGTTCAATGAGGACGAATTTGAAAACATTGACCGCCTTAATCTTATTACTCGAGCTTTCATCAACCTCAGGGACCACCATGTTTCCCTTCTCAGTTTCCTTTTGCAGTCCCTCCACTCTTTTCCCTCCAACAAATAAAGTTGTTGTCTTTCCAGAGTTTTTCTCTAGTACGCTCAGAGGGTCAATAGCACTCATGTTCAAAGTAGGTTGAAAATTGACTTATGAGTGTGCAATGATCAACACGAACATGTATGAGCTGAAAGATCTTTGATTTTGAAGCTGAGAGGTGTTTTTGGTGGTCGCTTTTAGTCTTTGGAAATTTTGATGCCTCGATAGATTAAATAATCTTGTCCACAGATTTTTTCAGGATGATCTAGTATGCATCTCTGCTCAAATTTCCTTGCTTAAAATATGGTTTCAAAACGTCCCTAATATGTTCATTATGGTAGCGTAAAACATGATCAACACGAACCTGAATAAATCAAATCAAAGATCTTTGAGCTCATACAGGTTCGTGTTGATCATGTTTTACGCTACCATAATGACCATATTAGGGACGTTTTGAAACCATATTGGAAGCAAGGAAATTTGAGCAGAGATGCATACAAGATCATCCTGAAAAAATCTGTGGACAAGATTATAGAAAGTATCAAGGCATCAAAATTTCCTAAGACTAAAAGCGACCACCAAAAACACCTCTCAGCTTCAAAATCAAATATCATTCAACTCATACAGGTTCGCGTTGATCATTAGACACTCATAAGTCCATTTTCAACTAACTTTGAACAGGAGTGCTATTGACCCTCTGACCGTACCAGAGGAAAACTCTGGAAAGACAACAACTTTATTTGTTGGAGGGAAAAGAGTGGAGGGACTGCAAAAGGAAACTGAGAAGGGAAACATGGGGGTCGCTGAGGTTGATGAAAGCTCGAGTAATAAGATTAAGGCGGTCAATGCTTTCAAATTCGTCCTCATTGAACATATTAGGGACGTTTTGAAACCATATTGGAAGCAAGGAAATTTGAGCAGAGATGCATACAAGATCATCCTGAAAAAATCTGTGGACAAGATTATTGAATGTATCGAGGCGTCAAAATTTCCTACGACTAAAAGCGACCACCAAAAACACCTCTCAGCTTCAAAATCAAAGATCTTTGAGCTCATACAGGTTCGTGTTTATCATGTTTTACGCAACCATAATGAACATATTAGGGAGGTTTTGAAACCATATTGGAAGCAAGGAAATTTGAGCAGAGATGCATACAAGATCATCCTGAAGAAATCTGTGGACAAGATTATTGAAAGTATCGAGGCATCAAAATTTCCTAAGACTAAAAGCGACCACCAAAAACACCTCTCAGCTTCAAAATCAAAGATCTTTGAGCTCATACAGGTTCGTGTTGATCATGTTTTACACTACCATAATGAACATATTAGGGACGTTTTGAAACCATATTGGAAGCAAAGAAATTTGAGCAGAGATGCATACAAGATCATCCTGAAAAAATCTGTGGACAAGATTATTGAAAGTATCGAAGCATCAAAATTTCCTAAGAATAAAAGCGACCACCAAAAACACCTCTCAGCTTCAAAATCAAAGATTTTTCAGCTCATACAGGTTCGTGTTGATCATTGCACACTCATAAGTCAATTTTCAACCTACTTTGAACATGAGTGCTATTGACCCTCTGAGCGTACTAGAGAAAAACTCTGGAAAGACAACAACTTTATTTGTTGGAGGGAAAAGAGTGGAGGGACTGCAAAAAGAAACTGAGAAGGGAAACATGGTGGTCGCTGAGGTTGATGAAAGCTCGAGTAATAAGATTAAAGCGGTCAATGCTTTCAAATTCGTCCTCATTGAACATATTTGGGACATTTTGAAACCATATTGGAAGCAAGGAAATTTGAGCAGAGATGCATACAAGATCATCCTGAAGAAATATGTGGACAAGATTATTGAAAGTATCGAGGCGTCAAAATTTCCTAAGACCAAAAGCGACCACCAAAAACACCTCTCAGCTTCAAAATCAAAGATCTTTGAGCCCATACAGGTTCGTGTTGATCATGTTTTACGCTACCATAATGAACATATTAGGGACGTTTTGAAACCATATTAGAAGCAAAGAAATTTGAGCAGAGATGCATACAAGATCATCCTGAAGAAATCTGTGGACAAGATTATGGAAAGTATCGAAGCATCAAAATTTCCTAAGACTAAAAGCGACCACCAAAAACACCTCTCAGCTTCAAAATCAAAGATCTTTGAGCTCATACATGTTCGTGTTGATCATTGCACACTCATAAGTCCATTTTCAACCTACTTTGAACAAGAGTGCTATTGACCCTCTGACCGTACCAGAAAAAAACTCTGGAAAGAAAACAATTTTATTTGTTGGAGGGAAAAGAGTGGAGAGACTGCAAAAGGAAACTGAGAAGGGAAACATGGTGGTCGTCGAGGTTGATGAAAGCTCGAGTAATAAGATTAAGGCGGTCAATGCTTTCAAATTCGTCCTCATTGAACATATTAGGGAGGTTTTGAAACCATATTGGAAGCAAGGAAATTTGAGCAGAGATGCATACAAGATCATCCTGAAGAAATCTGTGGACAAGATTATTGAAAGTATCGAGGCGTCAAAATTTCCTAATACTAAAAGCGACCACCAAAAACACCTCTCAGCTTCAAAATCAAAGATCTTTGAGCTCATATAGGTTCGTGTTGATCATGTTTTACGCTACCATAATGAACATATTAGGGACGTTTTGAAACCATATTGGAAGCAAGGAAATTGGAGCAGAGATGCATACAAGATCATCCTGAAGAAATCTGTGGACAAGACTATTGAAAGTATCGAGGCATCAAAATTTCCTAAGACTAAAAGCGACCACCAAAAACACCTATCAGCTTCAAAATCAAAGATCTTTGAGCTCATACAGGTTCGTGTTGATCATGTTTTACGCTACCATATCCATTAGTCGGAAACACTGATGATATTTGTTTGCAATTATGCTACAGTGCAATATTTATGAGGTCCAATGCTATTCTTTTCTATTTCGCTTTTTACCCGTGGATCAATTTTGTAGGTTTTGATTTGTTTATGATTTATGATAAGAACAATCCTGGGTTAATTTGTTCTACTCCGCAGTCTTTTCTAGGATATATCCTGTTTTTACTTTGATAAAAGTCCAATGAGAGCGTGGTTTCTTTTACTAGAGGATTATTGGCTTATTTTGAATATTTAATAAGCTATTAGAGATTTTAAGAGTTGCTGTTTATAAGATGTTAGATCTTTTTCACAAAATGAGCTCTCAACTTGTTTTCAATAATTGGCTCTATGGTCTTGTAAGATTGTTTTGACATTTCATTTTTGTACATGCAATGGAATAAAAGTTTTTAAAATTTTTAGAAATGATTAAGCATTTGGTTTATGTTATATTGATTGTAAGATCCTAACATAAATTTGCAAAATTTTATTGAAAAAATAAGAATTAATGTTGTGTGTGGAACCATATCTAGCATTTCTGTAACATTTTAGTATGGGATCAATAGAAGAGTTGTTAATCCGGAAACATTATTGTGGAATATTTTAGATGGTAAACTAATGTGATTTTATTCATCTCAAAGGGGTTATATACAATAGAATCAACTAATTAATACATGATGATTAAGATAATTTCTCCTATAACCATGCTAAAAAAAATCTTTCCTGATGAAACAAAATACCTTTCAACATAATTGTCTTCAAGATTCCCTCTCAAGTCAGAAAAGAAATATTGTTCATTCTCAACTTGGAAGAAATAGTTTTAAACAATGGATTACCAATACTATATGTTTGTGTGAACTTTAAAACCAATCTTGCTTTGTAGCTTTCTATTGACCCATCCGAGTTAAATTCTACAGTGAAAACCCATTTGAAACCCACATTCTTTTTTCCTTCATTCGAGTGTACTAGTTTCTATTTCTACTATTTCCAACAAGACTTGTATGTAACACTTATCTGTAGAATAGTAGTTCATGAAAAGTTGCATTCTTGTTGTTACCACATTAAAAGAATAACAAAGATAGAAACTTCGTATATAAAACGCAAGATTAGACTATTGTACGAGTCTTATTGATGTTGACATTTATTTTCCAGACCACCTTATTCACATTGCCCTTTGATTTCTTGTTGAACCCTTTGCACATAAATTTTAAGTTCTTTGGATGCTAAAACTTTCTTTTAGTCCTTGGTCCTGAATAGAATCAATACAATAATTTGTTAAAAGTTTATAAAGTTTTTCCTGCATCAGCTAGAAATGCATTATAGCTCTATCCAAAGTAAATGAATGCGGCCACACAGGTTAGTTTCATTTTTTTGGTATGGTACTTGTGTTGATATTTATTTGTCATGGATAATTTTTGCGAGGATGTGTAAAGGTTTCAAAAAATGAATGCTTATGAATCAAGTTATGATTATCTTTTTCTTTAAATGTTTCTGTGTGAGTTACTGATGACCTTAAGTGAGTTACTAGCAATACCATATTTACTTGTTACCATTAGATAAAAGATAAATGCATAACTCAATAGATTTGGTGATAATTGTCAAAAAAAAAAAAAAAAATTGGTGATAATATGAGCCTCCGGTCATATCGTGGTTTATTTGCTCAATTAAATCACATTCACAACACAGTTCATTTCTCCTGCATGACCAATTACTTAAGGAACTGAACGATCTTCAGTAATGCTACTACAATCTTGATCTTTTATGTTCGTGGTATTTTTTTCATGTTCTTTGATAATTGTTAGTTGCTTGCTGGTGTAATCTCCGCACACGCAAGTGACCCAGACTGGATCGTGACGCGGAAGATCCCGCAAAATTGAAATAAATCTTAAAAAAAAAAGAAAATTTGTGCTAGACTCAATATTTGAATTATTTTGCACAAAAGTTTATTAATTCCAAGAACATTTTGGATGGAAAATATAAATACAAATCTTGGAAAGCTTCTTTTGCAAGATATTTGTGAACTTTGGCAACTTTTGCATCACTTTCATGGATTTAAACATTAGGTTTTTCTTTTGTTTGAATTTTATGGGGTAGATTTTTATATGTTAAATTTAGGATATGGTTGAAACAAGTGATTTTTTTTTGTGTTTTGAGTTTGATTTGATCTTATTATGTTTCAATTTATTGATTGGTTTTTTACTTCGCACTTATGATGCAAACCAAAATCCTAAAAAAAAACTTTAAAATGGAGGTTTGAGGGTGTAGGGAAAAGGAGGGCCACAAAGCTCAATGTTATGGACCCAGATATATTGAGCCTAGACCAGAATATTCTCAAGGGCACGAGACTCTTATATCTCATATAATTGGAAGAATCTAGAGAAGGTTGGGAATAAGTATAGAGGGGTTTCTTAGGAAGAGATTATTAATGCTTATTTGGTTGTTAGGCTAGATCGAACTAGGGGCGAGAGGATTTTTGGTCTTTCTTCTAGTAGAGGACTTGTTCCTTCTCTGAGTTTTATTGCTCATATTAGTTTCTTAGTAAATCGGTCTATTTTATTCTTTATCTATAGTTAATTCAGATATTTGTGTTGTCTGAAAAAATGGTTCGTATCACTGTCGTAGCATAATGCCCTTGACTACTTTGTAATTTGTATAACATTATACTCAAAAAGATCTATGGCGAAAAAATATCCACTCTCATTGGACTTCTATCAAAGTAAAAACGAGATATATTTTTTAAAAGAACTGCAGGAGTTGGGATATGTTTACCCAGAATCATTCTTGTCATAAACAAATCAAAACCTGTAAAACTGATCCACTGCTAGAAAAGGAAATAGAAAAGAATACCATTGAGCCTCATAAATATTGCTTGGTAGCATAATTCCAAACAAATATCGTTATTATCTCCAACTAAATATAGCATTATTGGAACAATGGTTATCGTAGGGTAAAAGATAATTGATACGAACCTGTCGTGGTCAATGATCTTCCTTTTTTATGCTGAGAGGTATTCCTGGTGGTCGCATTTAGTCTTGGGAAATTTGGATGACTCGATACCTTCAATAATCTTATCCACGGATTTCTTCATAATGATTTTGTACACATCTCTGCTCAGGTTCCCTTGTTTCCAATATGGTTTCAAAAGGCCCCTGATATGTTCGATGAGGACAAATTTGGAATCACAGACCACTTTTATGTTCATATAACTTTTTCTAGGGGTCAAAGCTTTATTTAAATATCCTTCAGCATTGCAGCTATCACCACGATATACATTCTGGTGAGGCAAATCCACTTGTGTTGTGTCTCCAACACGATAACTAGAAGTATTTGGTCTCACGTCCATCTCAAATTTATGGTATGGACTTTGACTTCTACTTGGGATAAATTAAGTGGTTAGTCATCGAAGAATAGGAAACAAAAACCATAGCATTGTTAAGATATTATTCAATTCCTTAAATTTCATCACAAAGTTAAGCAATCGGTTATGCCATAGAAAATGAACTATTGTGCAATGAGTATGATTAATTGAGAAAATAAACCATGATATGAGCAGATGTCCATTATATCACCAACTCTATTGAGTTATACCATTTATTTTTTATCTCATTGTAGCAAGCAAATATTGAATTACTTCACATTGCTATGATATTAGAAGTTAACTCATTTAATCTCATGAATAATTAATGGACACATTTCAAGAGAAATAAAGAATCTAAACTCGATTTATTGCTGCCATACATTTCTTAACACCTTTGCACATGGTCATAAAAATTATCCATGACAAATAAAAATCAACACGATTCACCACACCAAAAAATGAAACTAACCTGTATGGCCACATTGATTTCCTCAGGATAGAACTATAATGCATCTCTAGCCACCAATCATCGAGACTGGGAGACATTTTGGTACAGGACAAACTTTAAGAACTGGTTCCATCCATATTCCAACTAAAGTGATTAAATAAGGTCAATGAACTTTTAACAAATCGTTGTATTGATACTATTCAGGTCCTAAATAACAAGAAACTTGAAACTTTACGGGCAAAGGTTTCAACGAGAAAAAAAATGGAAATGTGAATAAGAATGCCAGCATAAAAGACTTGTAGTCTTAGACAACAGTTGAAAGCGAAAATTCTAATTTTGGTCTTGTATATTTGTTTTTTTGCAATTTCGGTCTCAATCTGTTGCATAATTTCAACCTAATCCGCTATTTTTTTGTGCAATTTTATTTTTTTTCCGACGTGGTGCCATATGTAGCTGACGTGGCGTTGACAAGATGTTCACCAGCGCAGTGTCACATCAGTACTCTAGCAGACAAAAAAACTAAATTGTCGAAAATAAAAATACAGGACTAAGATTGAAATTTTACAAAATAAATGACCAAAATTGAAAATAGTCAAACATATAGGACCAAAATGCAATGTTTCCTAGTTGAAATACTGCTTTCTGGAAAAAAAAAACATAGAATCTAGTAATCTTGGTAATATAGAGTATCTAAACTTCCTTGATATCTTTTTAATGCGCTCACAACAAGAATGAAACTTTTTTTAAACCTATATGTGCCCCATGTATTGGTACAAATAGGTCTTGTCAGGAGTCATATATAAAGCACAAGAGACAGCTATGTAAAATTCCTCTCGCATTTGGTTATTGATAGAACCATGCTCGCCTTAAGGTGTAGCAATGTGAAAATATATAGATACAGCTTCAAGTACCTAATTTTTATCTCTAAATCTAAAAAAAAAATTAACTCGGTGCTGAAAATAGAAGATTTTATTGCCATGTTTATAACGTACATTCAAGATCTCAGGAGCAATTCTTTACAAGTTCGTGATTAAAGAAGAAATGATAGTTCAGCCTTCATGACACAAATCAATATTTACGAGCTATACAATTTTGACTACAGAAGTAAGAGATTGCCCTAGCTGAAGACAAAACAGTATGCTAGTAATTTGGACACGAGTAAAAATAACGAGAACATTACAATAAATAAATCATGTGCATATTTAAATTACATCTGTGCATATTCAACAAACACTAAAGTAATAAGTTTTACAATCATAACGACAATAACTTCTCGCTCATACATAAGCGTGACATAAGATATTTTGTGGATATGTAATTGTCACTTGCCACATGAATGCATATTAAATCAAATTAAGTGAAGCCACAATCGAAAATATGATCTTTGTTATAAATCAGAGAATGTATTTTATAGTAGGTTGATTCCTAACTCCAATCGTACAAAACAAAATAAGACCTTTTTTGGTTTGTACTCGGACCATAAGCTATCATAGTTTCAGTATCTTTCAGGTTCGCTCTTCAAGTTACAAGCTGAATTTTTGTGGGTGTGGGTGTGGGTGTGGGTGTGAGTGTGAGTGTGGGCGCTCCAAGCTTATTCTAACTGTGGATAACGATCCAAGGATTTACATCTCCAATAAGACCTGATATGTCAGTTTTGATTCATAAAATGAAAGGAAATATACGCATTAGGTAGCTTCCAACCTACGACACATTGTGAGACTTGTTCTTCAAATCTGATAATGAATACGATGTCGGAATAGTTATTATATAACATCCAAGCATAATAGATTATCACAAGATTGCATCATGCACTTTCAACATTCCTAGAAACTAGTAACATAGATGATGAAGCTTTGTTGCTGTTCAGAATACTGCCTAAACCCATTTTAGCTCTGGAAGATATCCCATATTACAGCTAGGACCTGATATCTGCTACAGAGAGGCAGAGGCCTATCCGTCGAATGATCACATTCCCAGCTAAATCGTAATATTAAAGCATTAAACATTTATCATAAGATTTGTGATAAGTAATTGGAATTTTAAAAATAGATGAGTACCTAATTTGTCATAATTTAAGTGCAATTCCACATTATGATGCATGTCGAGTTTTTTTGATTTTATTCGTTTTATGAATAAATATGGTATAATAATTAATTATATTGTTATTGCAGGTGAATGAAACAAAGAAACATGAAACTGATCATGAAAGCCCAAAAAAACACCACTTTGGGGAAGAAAGTACGGAGTCCTGGCCCATCACGAAAAGTTGGAGGTGCCCTCCACAATGAAAATAATTTGGAAGTCGCTTTTGTGTCGCGGGACTATTCCTAGGGGGGCTAGAACTCAAGTAGGACTGTTTGTAAATTATGGAAAAAAAAAACCATACGAACAAAAGGAGAAAAGGGAGAACAAAAGAAAAGAGGCAAGGAGAGAAAAAGTGAAGCGAATTCATGAAATTGAAGGCCTTCTAACATTTTATTTCTTATTCCTTTTTCTTTCAATTACTCCATGATGTTTTCAAAAATAATTTATGATTTTTTGGTTTAAAACGTGAAAGCCTAAAAGTAGAGTTTTATGATTTTATTTATTAGTTTTATGCAGTAATATGGTACAACAATTAATAATATTGATTTTATAGGTGAATGAAGCGCAGAAACACGAACCATGAAAACGAAACACAACACTTTAAGGCAGAAAGTATGGCTGCCATCATGAGAAGTGGGAGGAGGCACGCCTCCATAATTGAAATAATTTGAGCAGTTGGTTTACCGCAGCGGAGCCATCCCGAGGGGCCATAGTGCTAGGACAACGTTATGGAAGGGTCCTAATGTGACTAGAACTCAACTTCGAGATGTTTGTAAAGTGAGTAAGTCTTCTATTAGACGGTGTGACTGATCTATATCTATGAGAAAGGTCGACCCGGTTCACAATTGGAATGAAAAGTAATACTTTAGAAATAAAAAATATTCTTTTCCATGGGTCGGGTTGGAAATCCGTTGGTTTACCGCTGAGGGGCCATAGGGCTAGGACAACGTCATTGAAGAGTCCTAAGGTGGCTAGAACTCAACTTGGACGTGTTTGTAAAATATGGAAAGGATCTATTCATGAGATTGACCAAAAGAAAAAGAAAACCTATAAAAACACAAGGAGAAAGGGAGAACAAGTGAAGAGAGGCAAGGAGAGAAAGGATGAAGCAAATTCAATAGATTGAAAACCTTCTACCTTTTTTTTCCTTTTCTTTTTTTTTTTATTATTCCATGATGTTTCCAAAAATAGTTTATGCATTTTTGGGTAAAAACATGATAGTTTCTAGGAATGCTTTTGGAAGTCAACATGTAGCTTGAATGAAAACTATTAATTTGTAAATTTGGTTTACGCATATAAATTGTTTATTCTATTTGTTATGTGATGTCAATTAATATCTCGATCAATAGTTAATTTAATATTTGGAAATCGTGACGAGCTCAAGAGAAAATCCGTTGATTAAGCTATAGAACCGAATAATTATATGTTAGTTTCATATAGGCTAGAGATCTATGTAGCACGGATACCTTAATTTTTTTTTTGAAGTATCGGATACGGATATGACACGCGGATACGCGTGTCGGATACCTCAAAATCCGTATCGTTGACTTTGTTTAGGGTTGACCAGCCGGATACGTTTTGGACACAGCGAGGGCACGCCATGGATACGCCGTATACGTTTTTCGGATACGTTTGGGCAAAATTGCAAATATTTAAAAGTTTTAGGGATTAATTAAAAAATTAAAATTTCTAGGGACTAAAAGGAAAATAATTTAAAATAAATTGGGCTAGGCTTTTAAATCCCTAAATACATTTGTCCATCTCTTTCATTCCATTTCTGCTCAAGCGGCTCTCAAATCAACAGATATGGATGTTTGATTTCTTTTTACTTGCTTAAAATGGATTTTGCATTTAATATTTTGTACTTAAGATATTATGATTAATGAAATATTACATCTATCTCTATAATTTTTACTTTTCAATACTAAATTTATATAAATATAACTATATAATATTATATATATATATATATATATATATATATATATATATATATATATATATATATATATTAATGATTGTCGTATCCTAACCGTATCGTGTCTTATATTTTCAAAATTTGACGTGTCGTCGTATAAGTATCGTATTCGATACGATATTCGTACCCGTATCCATGCAACATAGCTAGAGATAGACTTGCACGGCCTGTGTGACATTTGATTGAAAACCTAAGCCTTATCTGCCTTGTTAATTGAATTAAAGCGTGAGGACTTTCGGTTAACAATTCAAGCATAAAATCAACTAAGGGAGGATAGCCTAGATTCGAGTGAAGTGTTGAGGAAATACAGTAATCAGAGATCTCAGT
Organism: Primulina eburnea; assembly: GCF_022965805.1. Lineage (NCBI taxonomy): Eukaryota > Viridiplantae > Streptophyta > Magnoliopsida > Lamiales > Gesneriaceae > Primulina > Primulina eburnea. Next base: position 39,715,076 of record NC_133111.1, on the reverse strand, counting down.
CTCATTGATTTCTTGATTCTTGTTGTAGTTAATTGTTTATTTATTTTATTTCCTTTAATTTAACAAAATTTGCTCGAATTTGTAGGTTTAAATAAGGTAAAAGAGGATACGATTTTATCAATTAACGATCACTTAAGCACACTCCTAGTAGGAATGGTACTTTATCACTTGCTAAGGTCAAAACACATGCACTTGAACTATATCAAAGTCGTACAATTTAGACCAAACAAAAATAGCTAGGAAAGATAAACAAAGCATTAAAGTAAACTATCAAAAGGTAAAACCACCCATGAAAGATAACAAATTGTCAAAAAAACTTCATCCCAGGCCACCATTATCACTTGCACAGATCAATTCAGCGCCTAGAGAATCTAAGTAGGAATACCACCGTATTCGACCAATACTTTCCGCTGACACTATAATGACAAACAAGCATCATAACAAACACGAGCATCAGCCAAATCTGGCCACATCTTTTGATTCTGGTATCTCCAACCAGATAAAAACATTTCATCATAATGCCATTCTTCATAATAAGAAGTTTACTAGTAATGGAATTTAAGCTAATTTATATGGCTATTAGATATGTTACACTCCTTCAACAAAAGATTTGGTAACCATAGTTCTGCTCTTAAAATTATACGTAAGAAAACTTTAGAACTTTTTGACAATTATGTATGGGGTACCGTACTAAAGAACTTGACATGGAAATTTTTAAACCAAAGCATTGAAATCAGTCATAAAGCTATCTTGTTTCTCTGGCTATGTTTAAAATCATCCCCAATTATCACATCATCGCAGTGATGTACCTTTCTCCAATCTGCTTTACCATCTTTAATGGACCATTCAAATCACTTTGATTACACTAATGTGAAACCATCGACTGTAATTTAGTTAAAGCCGCTCGAAATACCCAAATCCATGCTTAGCAAACAATTATCATACTAGCCTGATGTTTTATATGTTCTATTTCGTTGTCCATTCATTAAAATAATGATGTCCTTACAACAGAGGATTCTTTTATGTTTCCTGACATTACAAAAATAAAAGTGTAATGCCCTAGATTTCATATTATGTTAAACGAAGATTATTGAATTTGAACTAATGTGATTATAGCCGGGCCATTACGAGACCAAATTTGGCGCCCGAGCGGTAATTGTTGACCGCCCGAGCGCCAATGTTCAACAAGAACATGTTCGGGCAGAGGATGTGGCGCCCGGGCGTTAGTTTTTGACCGCCCGAGCGCCAAGGTGTAACACGCCGAGTATTGGGACAGAGAATGCCGCGCTCGAGCGGTAGTTTAGCACCGCCCGAGCGCCAACCGATATACAAGAAACGTGACACGTTGCTTTTACATGCAAGTTTAAATATATATATAACGCTTCCTTCAGAAATAGGGAAGAACAAAGAAAAGGGAACGAGAAATCCTCCAGTTACGCCTTTATATTTCGATCCGTCCGTCCAAATTTGAATCCGAGTACGACACCGTGTTCCTAGCAACGACAGCTACTACAGGACGTAAGTTTTGTTACGTTTTGTTAAGATTTGAAATTATGCTATGTCCAAAATCAGATACGATTCATATAGTGTTCTTAACATAGTAGACATCATAGAATCGAAGTCAGATTAAGAAACAGATTGATTATGGAATTGTTATGAATTTCAGAGTTAAATTGACTGAGATGTGATGTCAGATTTGTACGGTGGTTGATTATAAGTTATTGGAATTAGTATATACTGGTGTGGTATCACCGGTATCGCAGAATTATACGGTTGTACCGTCAGAATTTGATAAGACAAAGATGTCTTGATTTGAATAGAATATTGATACAGTATATTGATATTGTCATTGCCAGATTGAACATTGACAGACTTTGAGTCGAGACTTCGATTGTATCAGAGCGACAGAACGAAAGGTATAAATAAATATTGATTCGGGATTGCACAACTCGAGTCAGGTTTGACTTGAGTTTCCCAAAATCACATACTTTTTTTTATTGCATTGATATTTGCAGATTATCAGATGGATATGTTTAGTCTATTGAATTATAGCAGAGCCAGAGTTTGAGTCTAGGGCAGATCAGCCTAGCTAGGGCAGAACGGCCGAGTCTTTGTCAGAACCGCTGAGACTCTAGACTTACGGTGTATCGATGAGCTTAGATGTAGATCGACGTCTATTGTAGACATTCGATACAGCATACCAAAGTCTAAATTAGATCGGGATCCCTAGATTAGAAATAAGTTGAGATAAAATAACGAGCCATTGATTAAATACAGATTGGTATTAATTCATGTAGTCAGACTGGATACATGTTTTAATGTTTGTTTATGCTCTTATATATGTTTTATATGATTGCATGCTTCCATTGTTTATACTGAGATATTTATATCTCACCGGAGTTATCCGGCTGTTGTCTTGTTTGTATGTATGCATGGCAACAGGTGGGACAGGTTCAGGTTCACAGAGGTGAAGAAAGATCGAGTAGAGTAGAGACTACGGACTTAGACTAGAGATAGGGTTTAAACACTTGATAGTTAGTTGTTGAACCTGAGATGTGTATGATTGTATATTGTATCAGATTTATACTTTTATACTGATATGTATAGGAGTTTGATTCCATTACCTTCCGCATTTAAAAAAAAAATTAGACCTTGTTTGTTATAATTGATTAAATTAGTCCCAATAATGATTAAGAAGATGATTAGCGTCCGGGTCCCCACAAAAGACACTGAATGTTTGAAACGCTTAAAGTAGCAATATTATTCCGAATTAATATCCAACCAGTCATTAACATATGCTATTTAACATTTGTATTCTACCATTTACACTGTTTTATTGGAAGGAAAACTTCACCAAAATTTGGTATTTTCCCAATTTGGTTAAGCACTCATTCCAATCTTCCCTATATCAAAAATCGAGATTCACTTGCGAATATAAGACAGATCAAATCATTTCACGGGATTTTGAAAATAATAACCAAGGAATCACCAGATCTCATCACTACCCATTACAAATATTAAAAAACAAAGAAATTGATGACAAAAATAAAGTTGACAGCATCCGGGTAAGAAAAATGAAAAAGCTTTTTATGCTAATACCTCGTTGAATCTTCCCAAAATCTCTGCAAAAGAGATAAAAGGATGAAAAATATATGAGAAATAAGCCGTAACAAAACTGAAAATTGAAAATTTTACCACAACAAAAAAAAAATACTGAAAAGAAATGGATAAGAGAGGGATTCCTCGCTAATTTATACACAGATTAACTTACAGAGACGAAAAGTATCAAAAATGGATTACTGAGCCGCCACACACAAAACTCAGAGAAAGCTGACTCCAATCCGACTGTAAATTTTGTGTGAGAGAGAGAGATGTGGACAGATAGGAATTCCCTGTCAAAATTTATACTCGGAACAGAAAAATGAAATTTGAGAAATCGCAATTAGATTCTGTTGACATCATTTGACCATTTTATAAATCGGAAATTTATAATTAAATTTGGAGTACAAAAAGTTTTTGTTGATTCAAATTCTTAGTTTTTGTTCTAAAAATCAATGTGGTCGTATCTCCCACCAAGATTTGTAATCAATGCATTTTACTTTACAAGAGAATTCGTTCTTTTAAAAAAGTTTTGTTATTTTGCTAATTAATTGTGTTCATACGTGAAGTGACATTCAACTATTAGATTCGATAAAATATATCAAAATAATAAATCAAATATATGAGTGAAACCTCATTGATGGTGGATATGAGATTAACACAATGGATAAAAACCATATCAAATCTGTGTTATAAAGTTTGGAATGAAAATTTAAAATAATGGATTTCATATTCAGAACAAATGCTTTAGGTTAGATATTTTATTGATTCTGAGTATTTATGGTCACTCGTAATCTATAATATTTGCGGTCTTACGGATTTATATTCGTGAGACGAGTTGACTCGGTTCATAATTACAATGATAAGTTATAAATTTAATATAAAAATAATATATTTTCATGGATGGATCGAGTTGAAGATCTGTCTCACAAAATTATATGTGAGACAGTCTCATATGTTTTTTCTAAAAAATTATTTTGTGCCTCTCATCCCAAAAACATATAATTTATTTTAATAACATGTATATATGTGTGTGTGGGAAAACATTGTTTGTTATTGAGTTTTTGAATAAAATTAAAATTTCATATCTTAGAAAATATATATAATCTATACATTTTACTTTATAACAAGTGGGTTAGTAAATTTATAATCGTGAATTTCATATTTTGGACTCAATTTTTAAATGTGGATAGTTTATTGACGGAGTATTTATATAAGGTCACTCATAATTTATAATATATTTGTAATCTATAATATACTTGCAATATTTATAATTTACAATTACAAAAAAATCTAGAATTTATGGACCATTTATAATTTTATAATCAGAAATTTATAATTAAATAATTTAAAATTTTGATCTTTTTAATGTTAATTTAAATTCTTAGTTTATATGTGTATATATGTATTTTAATTTATTTATTTATTATGTAGTATTTTTATTAGAGAAGTTCATATGAAACATATATGTCAGTATTATATGGGAAATAGTATCAAAATTGCCAAAAAAAATGAACAAACAAACAAAAGAACCAATTACGACGGATTAAATAAACCAAAATAATTTTGATTAAATCTTTGTCGTAGAATTTTGACAAAAACTTATGTGAGACGGTCTCACGGGTCAAATTTGTGACGGATCTCTTATTTGGGTTATCCATGCAAAAGTATAATTTTTTATGCTAAAAGTATTACTTTTTATTGTGAATATGGGTAGAGTTGACTTGTCTCACATATTAGTATCCGTGAGACGGTCTCACATTGTGGGGCCCTTAGCTCCTAATCGTTATTACAATGCCATCTGATTAGGGTTAAATAATTACAGCGGAAAACGAGTTTAAATTTTCTTTACAATGAGCCCAAATCATTTTATTTGAATACTAAAAATAGTATTTAATCTCACGTCATAAACATGCCCACACGTAATCAAAACCAATCATATATAAACAACTCATATCCTCGGGACATGCCCCGGTATATAGATACATATACATATATACTGGGAACAAGACATAAACATAAAACCTCAGCCCCAGCTGTGGCTCCCTCCAGAAGTACCCTCTCCAGTCTCCTGATATCCTGGAGTACCTGCCATTGTCCACACACAAAAAAAACAACAGCCCTCCTTGGGGTGAGCAAAGCTCCGTATGGAACAATCAATCATATATACCACAGATATCTAAACAATGATATATAGTATGTAATGCATGTATCTCGTGGAGGTATTAGGTCAAATGCTCATCCACTGAGCACATGTCAGAATCAATCGAATCGGTATCAAATCAATGCTCGAGCTGGCACACCGACCTCAATAAGGGATACTCGTATGATAGCGTCGACAAGGCGCCATCAAATCCCAAATTTCATATCCAATCATCGGGGCCACAATTGTCTGTGCTTTACGGGTCATATAATACCAACATAGCAATTGTGTTCACAAACCCCAAAATCCAATCAAATCATATCAGGGTATCCAAGGATCATAGCTCAACGTGCATGTCATGTATCGATGTATGCATCAAATGATGTGTGTTAACAAAACATTTCTTTTATACATCGATATCTCAATCACAATGTCATGTATGCCACATCAATCAACAAATAAGGCATATATAGACACATATTTTCGTTCCAATCAATCAAACCAATCCAACATATACCATATAATACAGATACCTGTCGTATGTTATCCGGTCGCAACATACATCAATTCTTCGTTTTCAGTTGATGCAGCCTGAAGATATTGATATTACATTTATCTACATCAAGAACATACTCATTCCAATCAATAACATACTCCAAAATCATTCATATGAGTTTCAAATATCATTTGAAACTTAAAAAATTCATATCAAATCAAAATCATATCATAATTCAATTCCGACTTCAAAACTTAGTTTCTTGTCGGTTATTCTACTACATATAGGAAATTCAACTTCAAATACATGCTATTCCAGCACTTTGATATTTCGAGCTGCTGGAACTAGAAGAAAATTACCTCAGTCAGAAGCCCTCGACGCGATGATCACAAATATATAATTTGTTTCGCGTTTAGACAGCGTTTCGAGGTCGATTCGAACGAAAGAATTGAAGTTTCTCTCGTGTCTCTCGTAAATCTATTAAATTCAAATGAAGAAAGAAAGGAAAGAAACTCATTATTATCTTCACCACTCTCGCGCTCGGGCGGTAGAATTCTCGCGCCCGAGCGCGAGACATTCTGCCCCCGGCCAACAATTGCACCGCGCTCGGGCGGTCGCAAATTACCGCTCGGGCGCGGCATATTCTGCCCGAACATACATTTCATAAGTCCTGGCGCTCGGGCGGTCATTTTCTACCGCCCGGGCGCCACATCTTCTGTACAATTATTAACTCTTGTGCTATATTGGTGTCCGGCTTTTCCACTCGAGCTCTTACAACGTCAATTCATATTCAATATTCATTTTCTCAATTCCATTGTCACGATATACATCAAATGTATAATCACATATCAAATTCCTGAATTATCGATAATCATATAAGATTTACGATAATACGATACACGGTCCTTACACACATGAGACTCATTCTAGAATTAATCAACTCTTTGCCGAAATTCATGTACTAATTTTTTTTCCCGTTTTTTACCAAATATAAAGTAGTGTAAAAATTGTATACAATTTCTAGGCAAAAACTTGTGTAAAACAGACTCACGGATCGTATGTTGTAAGACGAATATTTTATTTGGGTCATCTATGAAAAAGTATTAATTTTTATGCTAAGAGTATTATTTTTTTTATTGTGAATGTAAGGTTAACCCGTCTCACAAATAAAGATTCGTGAGTCCGTCCCACTCCTCCAGCTGGACCAAGTTCGAGATTAAAATTCCCTACTGCCCAAACAGCATCAAGAGGATCCGAGTAAATGCACACATTGTCCAGCTCAAGATGCAAGGCAAAATCCATACCGAAATGTAAAGCCAATAGCTCCGCACCTACCAATGAACCCTGAAATCGAATAGGACAAGCGTTTGCCCCGCACACCATTCCATACGCATCTCGCACTACTACCCCAACACTATACATGTTTCTGTTAATATCATAGCTTGCGTCGACATCTAATCTGCATTGAGTTGGTAACAGAGGCGTCCATGAAGAATCTGGATTCTGGTGCACAATTTATTCAACCGAAGCATACACCTGTCTAAAGTTTTTGAACTTGTCTAACATTGCATATGCCCAATCCACATGCACAATAAGTTTCTGCCATGTGCGATCTTACAACTTGTTTTCCTATATATATATATATATATATATATATATATATATATATATATATATATATAGTTGTATGTCCCTAAATGCACATGACATGTAAAAACCAAGAGTGTTCGGCCTTTATCAATTTATTTCTTTCTTTTTCCTATGAAATTGGCCCCACTACGACTTATGTTTTCTTCCCTCCAAACTTGAGCTTGGAGACACAGAACTTTAGGTTTTTTGATATTACCGCTCTGAATCGAATTTGCATCCCTAAGAGATCTTTCTTTCGAGCTTGAGTGAGTCTTATGTGAGAACGTTTTACGGATCTTAATCTATGAGACGGGTCAATCTTACCGATATTCACAATAAAAAGTAATACTCTTACCATAAAAAGTAATATTTTTTCATGAATAATCCAAATAAGATATATGTCTCACAAACACGACCCCGTGAGACCGTCTCACACGAGTTTTTGACATCGAGCTTCGACACATTTCAACTTGTAATTTTCTTTGTCTGGTATTGTTCAGTATACTTTGTGATCGAAGAAATAAAAATATATAGCCTTTTAAGATGTTATTATGAATTTAATTCGGGGGATTTTTTTTATTTTTTATTTTTACAATAATAGATGAAATAATTTAGCCCATTTGATTATAGCAAGCCAACTACCCCCACACAATTCATAAATATAGCCTCACAAACTGGCAACTGCCAAAATCAAATACCCACTCCCCTCCCCTCCCATTTCCTTCGGTTTCCAAACCCGTGACTCCACTTCCAATCGCCATCCTCCTATATTGTATCAGACGAAAGTTAACAGCGTTGCTTAAACTATTCTTCCCGCTTACATCATTATCTGTTAATCTCTTGATTTGTCACGTTGTTTTCAGAATCTTTCATTAAATTCGACAATGATGCAGTACCAAAAACATGTGAACTCCCCCCAAACTTCACCCACCTTTGCTGCAAACAATCCCAAGAAATCCCCGAGATTGAAATTCTGCATCATTTCAATGGCGGTTCTCCTGTCTTCCGTGATTCTATTACCTCTTCTGTTCTTCACCCTCTCCGCCGTCTCCCACCAGCGTAACCACCAGCCATTGTCCACCGCCGACGGCTCGTCTTCTGACAACATATACGTCATTCGCGAGACCTGCAAGGCCTCGCTTGACCCTCAAACTTGCGAAGCATGGCTGTCCCATTCCAATACAGTCCCCGCAAACGCCGCGGTTCTGGATGTTATTCAATCCGCCGTGAAGGTTTCCTCCCGAAATCTTGAAACGGGTAGGGGCATGGTTCAGAATATCCTGGACGCGTCCGTGGGGAACCAGAACAGGTCCTACGCCGCAACTACTTGCCTCAATATTCTGCGTTACTCCGATTACCGTTTGAATCTGACTGGTGGCGCGTTGGTAGGTGGCAGTATTAAGGACGCGCGTGCATGGGTTAGCGCGGCGTTGGCGTACCAGTACGGCTGCTGGTCTGGGCTGAAGCTATACGCCAACGACTCCGACACGGCTCTCGTCCAGCCCACAATGGCGTTCTTTAATTCCTCATTGCTCGTATCCACCAGCAATGCGCTAGCAATGCTCGCGAATTACGACTTTTTCGCGGACCAAACGGAGTCTTGGGCCCCGCCAAAGACGGAGCGCGACGGATTCTGGGAAACCGGCTCGGGCTCCGGTTTGGTAGGCGGGGTGCCGCCTGCTCTCAAGGCTGATGTGACGGTATGCAAGGGCGGCGCGTGCGATTACAATGCAGTGCAAGAAGCGGTGAATGCGGGACCGGATAACCCCGGGCCGGGCAAACGGTTCGTGATATGGATCAAGGAAGGGGTTTACGAGGAGACGGTTCGAGTGCCACTGGAGAAGAAGAACGTGGTGTTCATCGGGGACGGGATGGGCAAAACGGTCATTTCAGGTTCCATGAATGTAGGCCAGCCAGGGATGACCACCTATGAATCCGCCACCGTTGGTAAGACTGAGGAGGTCATATGATCTAAGTAAATTTTTTTCTTTTAACTGGAAATGAAAATTCCAATATTTTGGTAAAAACTTTGTGTGAGATGCTCTCATCGGTCGAATTTGTGAGACGGATCTCTTATTTGGGTCATCTATGAAAAAGTATAATTTTTTATTCTAAAAGTATTACCTTTTATTGTGAATATGGTTACGACTGACTCGTCTCACAGATTAGTATCCGTGAGACGATCTCAAATGAAACTCACTCGAACATTTTTATGTGATGCATCCCTATAGCTACTCCCCACACAAAGAACTTAAAAATAAAATCACAATAAATTTAATTGTTTAAATGAAAATATATAATACACTATCATTTTTCCAATCAATTTATGGGTTATAGAACAAAATGCTTTTGATTGGGGTGAAATATTTTCATTGGGCCTCAAAATTATGTTGCATCAAATTTATATTTGACCTTGAACTGAAAAATTGGAATAACTTTTGCTTGCTAACCATTAAATCATCTGTTAAACAAAGTCTAACACTTGGTTTATGACAAAAACTTTTGTCATAGCGTCAATTTTATGAGATAGATTTAGTATTTAGATCACTTGTAAATAAATATTACTTTTTAACACCTTTTACCTACTTTGGTTTCATAATGTTATTTTTAACTTTTGAACCTCTGTACATGCAGGAGTTCTGGGCGATGGATTCATGGCAACTAATCTCACAATCCGAAACACAGCAGGCCCTGATGCTCATCAAGCAGTAGCTTTCCGATCCGACAGCGACCTCTCCATCTTCGAAAACTGCGAATTCATCGGTAATCAAGACACCCTCTACGCCCACTCACTCCGCCAGTACTTCAAATCATGCCGAATCCAAGGCAACGTCGACTTCATATTCGGACAATCAGCTGCATTCTTCCAAGACTGCCTCATCCTGGTTGCCCCCCGGCAACTCAATCCCGAAAAAGGCGAGAACAATGCTGTAACGGCACATGGTAGGATCGACCCCGGCCAATCCACAGGCTTTGTTTTTCAGAACTGCGTCATCAATGGCACTGATGCATACATGGCTTTGTACCATAGTAAACCGAGTGTCCACAAGAATTACCTCGGCAGGCCATGGAAGGAGTACTCGAGGACGGTTTTCATTCGATGTACGTTGGAGGCTCTCATCGCGGCAGATGGATGGATGCCTTGGAGTGGCGATTTCGCATTGAATACGTTATATTATGGGGAGTTTGAGAATACTGGGACTGGATCTGATACATCGAAACGTGTTAATTGGAGTAGTATGATTCCGGCCGAGCATGTAGATTCGTACTCGATCCAGAGTTTCATTCAAGGGGATAAGTGGATTCCTGTTTTGTCTTCTTGATTAACAAAACTTGTAGAATGTAGACGATATAGTAGTGATGAAGTAATACAGAGATTGAAATATTCTTATTCTGAAATTTGGACATAGAAATTTGTTGAAACTATGAGAAGACAAAAACAAGATTCATTATCGGTTATTGAACGAAGTTAGATTCATTATCCTGTTGTTCTCCTTTTTTCTGAGTTGAACGATATGTATTTTACAAATTATAATTGGGTCTCGAACCATTCTAAACTTGGACAGAACCCAAGCTTAGAAGATAATTCAAGCATTAATTCATAAATTCAAGCTTAACCTCAAATCTATCAAATGATATGATCGCAGCCGTCCATCTATTAATGTCTTGAACCCTGTAATAATAGCAGAAAACTAAGGCACGGCCATTGTATAATCACCGTCACATTTCCACAAGTCACCAACACATTATTTCATTTACATGATCATCATCATCGGTTTGGACAGACAAGTTTAATAATCCCTTAATTCAGTCAGTGTGAAGCACAAGTCATCGACAACTATAAATTTATGGATACTACAACTGGATCCAGACCTTGATCAACCTCAAATGTTTTATATGCCAATTTCTTCCGAGAAACTGAAACGAGCTCGAGTTCATACGAACCATGAAATCCTCTGAACTCGAATTCACCTTGTTCATTTACATGTCCATGAGCACGAGTCAGCCATTCTTTCTTAAGTGCAAGGTACCTTTTACCAGCTTCATTAACATCACCTTCTGCGTTCACTAAGTGAGCATTGTTACGACTCATAAACAGCTCCCAGAATCCCCAAAACATTACGCCCTCGACCGCAGGGTGAGCAAATGCCTCTCGAAGCATGACTTCCAAATCATCAGCTCTAACATACTCGTTGTCTGAAGAGATGTCGACTTCTGTGAACCAGATTGGAAGGCCAAGAATACCCAACTTATCGAGTGCGGAACAAACAATGGGACCAATTGGGTTCTCTATGTGCCCCTGTAAGCCTATTCCTCCAACTGGTGCTCCTTGTTCTTGGAGGTCCAGAATGTGTTGAATGTATTTCTCTGGTGATGACCGTGTATCACAGCCATCTTCTATGTGGTAGTCGTTAACAAAAAGGGTGGCAGAGGGGTCAAGTTGATTTGCAATCTTGAACATGTTGGCTCTGATATCTTTTCCTAAATGATCTTGGAAAAAGGAACCGTGCAGCATTTCATTGTTCACATCGTAGTGCTTGAATTTACCCTTATACCGGTTCAGAAGACTGGTTAGACGGTTCTGAACAGCTGACATCATGTCGTCTTTGCTCAAAGAACGTATCCATGATTGAACTGCATCCTCGACTTCCCAAAAGATGCAGTGCCCACGAAGTTGAATGTTCCGGCTTGTACAAAAGTTTAACATATCATCAGCATCTTTGTAGTTTAAGTTTCCTCTCTGTGGCTCGGTCCAGTACCACTTCAACTCGTTTCCAAAGACGGCCCAGTTAAAGTTTTTGGAGAAGAAATCGACAAAATCTTCATTTTCAATATTTGATCTCTCCATGCACGATCCAATTGGGAAACTGTTTTGTGTCTGTCTGATTTTCACAAAGACACCATCGAGAGAGCTCGACTCAGATGCAATAAACTTTAAGGTAATATCACGCTTGCGTATCTGCATGATATAACATGCATTTAGTAAAGAAAATCTTACTTTGCATACAATAATTGAACATCAAGAACCGCCTTCACCACTTACCTTGTCAGTTAGAGTTTTCAAGTGTTTAAATCTCATGTGTCTATCGACAGGAAAGATTTGAAGTCCGGCCACCATCAAATCGACACCAGCATCAGGACCTTGGACATAAACCATTACTTTTGCTGGTTGCTTCTCGATTCTAAAAGATCCACCAATTTCATGCCATTTATCATCACCAATCTCTACTTGGCCACCATTTACCCATTGACTGTCCACACCAAGAGCAACGTTAACATTTTGCGGTCCAGTTACCCTAGATCTAATTCGAACCCAAGCTGACACTTGATATGTCAAATATAGTTTCAGATTATCTGTTATCATCTGGGCTGGGCCCATCCATGTTTGAGTACGATTGGTTACAAGAATGTAGCGACCACTTAAAGGCTCGTGGGCTCCAAGGGAATCTCTAGCCATGGGAGGAAGAATATGTGGCGAACCATTTCCGATACTAAGTGTGCAATTTCCAAGGGGAAACCATCCGTTGGTGCTGTCACTAAGGTTGCTATTCACAATAATATTGACCCCAAAAGCAGCATTCTGAGAAAAAGAAACCAACTTGAGTGTAAGAAAATTAAGCAGCTCTGGTAAATATTTCAGGCACTTCCAGTTACTAATTTAACAACCTCAATGACTGGTGGAGATGCAGGTGGAGCTTTGGCAGCGTGCTTTACTATTAGATTATTGAGGAGGATATCAGTTCCAGGAGGTGGTCCTTCTAAAAAAATAATTATTCGTGAGGGGATGCCGTTTAGAAGAAATTTTCCTTGCAGCTGCACCCAATCTTTGTCTGTTGCCTGCACACTACAGAAAAATAGATTCATAAAATCATATAGTATACTCGAATGCATCACAAGCAACGACTGATAGTTCAGTATCATGTTAAATGATATTAAATTCACCAGGAAAAATGAAATACACCTGCATAACCATTTCCATTTCAAAAGAAGAAAAAACGCAAGAACATAAAAAGACAAGTGCATTAGTCACGCCACGCCGTTTTGATTTATATATCAGGATCTATCAAATAAATAAGAGACAAGGTTCACCAGAACCTTAAAAAGGATAAAGAGTGCACATATTTAGTATTAACAATCACAGCACCTTGTTTAAAGAGAGCCATCTCAACTTTAAAATAAGTTAGCTCAAGACCAAAAGAACTGAAAGTATCAGCATTTGAATGCTGACAATAAGATAAAACTAACCTGCCAATCCCTATATACTGCTCGGGGAGATTTGCTGCCTGAACCCACAATGTAGCTCTAACATTTGCACCAGTGATGTTATTACCTAATACTCGAACTGTAGCCACAACCTCATATGCAAGCTTCCTCTGCACTCTCCCAGTAATCTCTTGTTGAATCCCATTCCAGTTCTGAGTTCGATCTGCCGTGGATGCAAAGAACTTTCCAGACATGGGAAGAACTTTCCCATCAGCCATAGAATCACGCACAACAATCTTACAACCTCTTCCAGACCAATTATTTAGTCCGTCATCAAATGTCGGGTTCTGTACAATGTTCTCATCACCGTCTGACAAAGATCCAGTGCTTTGACTCTATCAGATGTGAGAAAACAACAATACATCAAAATTTAAAAGCAATGAAAGGTACATACAAATTCTTTATCATCCTTCTCAATTTCCAATTGCAAGAATGAAGTTTATTCTCATTGACACCTTTTCACAAATAAATAGTCACAAAACTGAATGAGAATATGTTACTTTAGGCAAGAAAATACCTCACATTCATTGGAACTGGGGCAGGAGACCTGTACAGATCTTATGAGTAGGTCAATGCCAGATGAAGGCCCTTCCAGATAAAACGTGACCCTCTTAGGCATTGTTGACAGACAAAATGTACCTTCTACCTTCTCCCAACGTTCGGTTGAAGCAGAGGTTCTGCAAAGGTCAGGGTTGGAACCAGTACATAAAGTTCACAAGTAATGCTCTAAACAAAATTGGGGAGAAAACATTATATTTTGAAAAATTAAAAAATATAAAAATGAGATTGCACATGTTTTTCATTTGAATGGCTGTCATGGATGGCACCCCACCCCACTACTTCCAGGTTCCCTACCTAGATGCAAATTGGGAATAGCTTCCCCAAGCTAGAACACCATCCAAAAAGAGAAAAATATACCTTCCAACAAACATATAGCTAACTGATGAATCCTGATTTTCTAGTTTCAGAGTGGCCGAAACATTGGCAACACCTTGAACAGCCCCTGATACTCCAACCCAAGCACAGACTGTGTAGTTAGATCCTGCAGAAACTCTGCTGGTGATGTCTTGCTCCAGGCCTTGCCAGGATTCTTTCCGGTTTGTGACAACGGCAAAACTGCCGCTTAACTTAGTTGATAATCCTTCAGGGTAACCGGATTCTGACGAAACAACAAAGGCATTGCAGCAATTAGGATGCCATAAATGAAGCCCTCCAGAGAAATCATGGTTATGTATGATATTGGTTGCAGGTATGATGATTGAATCCTTCAATTTCTCGTTCAAGTTCTGCTGGAATTCAAATTTGATTCATGAAAGTGAGACAAGCTCGTTTACAATAACATTAATTTGTTAAGAGAACAAAACAAAATGTTTGGATAAATTTGCCCTGTTTGATAAAAAAATTATGATGAAGCTGTAATACAATGAAAAAAATAAAACTTCAAAACTATCACATACACCATTTCAAACAAGAACGCTTAACTATAGGACATTTTTTAGGCTTCAAAATGCATCGACTGGCTCATGACGCTTATCAAACACCATATTCACAAAATGTAGAACTTGTAATTCTCCATAAGTTGGATTTTCCTACTAATCATTTACACAAATCCCAGAACTTTTCAGTTGCCATCAAGAACTGATCTCACAAAAGCAAACAAGCAAGAAAATATGAAGGATCGAAAAATAAAAGAGATGATAAAATACTTAAACTGAAGGTCAACTAAGTCAAGTATAAATGGCACAGGATTGCATCTTCTAAAATCAACGAAAGATGAACTAAATACGTCCAAGGACGACGCAATAATCAAATAAATAAAAAGATCAGAAGTTGCAAAAAAAACGCCTTTATTATTACCTCGCATTTAGAGTTATTATTGGCATTGCTAGTGGATGGCATCTCCATATTGTCTCTTGACCCCTGAAGTGACAAAACAAATGAACAAATGAAAGAGTCTCATCAAGGAAATCTAAAACGGATTTCAAAGTTTCATGTATTTCCCACAAAATTCGAGCAAAAACACATTTTTAAGAAACCATCGAGACAACAGAGGTACCTGTGATCGTGGGCTACGCTTCAAAGCTCGATTCTTCAGGCAGCAATTCCAAAACTTACCCATTATATGCCTATGTGAAATTTCAAGTGAAGTTTAAGGCACGCACGGGACCGCGGAAACCAGCCAATCAAAATGATGCCTTCTTGATTCCCTTGACTGGCTTTGCAATCCCAACAAAATATTGCCATAATCTCGTCCCTTTCAGCGATTAATCTAATCCCAAGATTTAAATTTGCCCAACAAAAGTAAGTTCATGGGATGGTTACAGATTGCTTTGGATTGCAGATTGAGGGTTGATTGTACTTTTGAATGGAAATAAGAGATCTTGACAGGTTTTAGCTTGCTTTAATCAATGGATTATACCTTTCTTGGTTTTTACTACTAGCTTCAAAGCTTCAGTTTGAAGCGTGTCCATTCGATCAAATGTCATTAAAAAATTCATAAAAAAAAAGGTGTTTACTAACTCCACTCTAAAAAATAAAAATGGAATAATTTTGGAATAAGTTTTATGGACACTCATAAAAATTTATTGTACGTTTTTCCATTATAAAATGAATATTTCATCACTTTTTATGATATTATAATGAAATTTATAATAAATTTTCATCTGTCGTTCATATAATGAATGTTATTTTTTTTATTGAAGATAATGATTTTCTAATTGATTTATAATAAAATAATAACTAAATCATTGAACTTTCTCACTTTATCAAAATCAATAATTGTCCATAATGATAAAACATCAACCTTTTGATTGAGTATCATGTGAGATCCATCTTACGGATATTAATCTGTGAGACGGGTCAACACTACTCATATTCACAACAAAAAGTAATACTATTAGCATAAAAAATTATACTTTTTCATTGATGACCCAAATAAGAGATCTGTCTCACAAATTCAACCCATGAGACCGTCTCATATAAGTTTTTGCTCCAACCTTTTTTATGATCCATCTAAATTGTCACATTTTGATCGTTTTTATAGCATGGCCGATATTGATCCCGACATTTCCCTCCAGGTAAATTCAACTTCTTGTGATCAAGGAATCAGAGTCACATTAATTTGATGTCTATTATGAAATCAAATGATACATGTTTTATAAAAAATTATAAATTTTGATAAAATCAACAAACGTTGTTCCTAATTCTTTACATAGTGGCTAATGATTAGAAGTACCCATGATGCATGCTCTAAGCCCGAGACGCGACATCAACAACATCCTCAAAATTTAATTTATGAGTAAACTTTTAAAAAATGTTTAAGCCTAAAAGGTACTAAAATTCTAGAAAATTGGTCTATTTTATTACAAATCCAAAACATGTACTCATAACTTGAAATAACAACGGAACATTAAAAAAAACCTATGTTATAAAATTAAGTTAAAATAAATGATAGTGAAAACCCTCAAGAAATCTTGACAAAATTTTGTTTGTTCATGGTCCAAAACTTCATTCTCACTCTTATTATCTGGAACGTAGGTGAGTGTTTAGAAAAATGCTCAATAAATGAAGAAAAACTTATTTTATGAACCACGTTATTTAAAAAATAATAATTTTTTCTTGAATCGGATCGAGTTAGAAAATCGTCTCACAAATTTAACACATGAGATAGTCTCATAATTTTTTTTTTGATATTTAAATTACCACGAATATCGGGATCGAAAAAGAGTTTATAAGGATGAATGAAATCTTTAAAATTTCAGGAAAACTCGAGTTGACCTCAACAGTTGTTAGCAATAAAGGCATTTCTTGAACGATTACAATTAATTGGACCACTTGAAAGATTTTGAGTGAAAAAAACGGTCTGACATTACTAGTGATACAATAAAATCAGTGTAAGCAAACAGTTAATAATGCGGCTAGATAAAAGCAATAAAGCATACAGAAATATAAATTAAATGAGGCATGATTTTTATGGATGTTCGGAGATTAATAACTTTTATGTTACTCTTTCTCACTTAGGAAAGAATTCACAAAAAAACTTTGATTTATATAACCATTGTACGAATACACTTCGAATAAGACTTATAAGTTATAACTGCGTAAATCGAAACTCTTAGTGATATTTAAACAATACTTAAAATATGGCTATCTTTTAAACCCTTTATTCAGACTAGGGATGCAAACGAAATGAGTCGGTTCATGAGCTTTTCGAGTTGGCTCGAAATATTTTATTTGTGTTCAAGCTTATCAAATTTGAGTCGAACTCGAACATGTTCAAACTTTTTTCCAGCCGAACTCGAGTCAAAATTATTTTTTTGATCGTTCGTGAGCCGGTCGCGAATCTTAATATTTATTAATACAATATAATAATATATTAAATAAATATATTTCGAGCTTTTCGAGTGTTTATTTTGAAGTAATAGTTCGAATTGTTCGCGAATATGGTTGAATCTTTCCACCCAAACCTGAGTTTTAATTATAACCAAATTTGAGCCAAAATTTTCTTCGAATCGATCTCGAACTACAATAGAACTAATTCGAGACAAACTTGAGCATTCAAGTTTTCATCATATTCGACTCGATTCGATTCGTTTATATCCTTTAATTCAGACAGATAAACACATCTCTTCAACAAATATTTTTGAATGACTAGAATTGGTGAAGTAACACAATTTGATTATTGAGGATCTGATGTGAAAGGTAAGTGTGTTCTGGTGAGCAGTTCGATCTTTGAAAGAAAAAATTATCAAATTATTTTATACATCAGATTGTAAAAGCTCCAATCTTGTTGTTTCTTGAATATGTCATCTGTTATTTATAATCGAAAATCTCCAACGGTCAGAAATTTTTCAACGATCACATTTACTAACATTCGACAAGATGACATTATCAATTTCTCTTCTCACTATATTTAATACTAATTTAATATTTCTTTGCTTTTTACGACTTTGGCTTCTGAAAATTTGATTTACTATTGACATATTAGAGATAATTCATGTCAATCGGGAATTAGTAGGATATTATGCATGATCTATCAATATATTTTAGCTGATAGATATATCCAACTCTGATTAGCATGTGGCTTGATCTTAGTGATGTGGTTAAGTTGGATTGCAGCTTGAATATGAACGGCTTGATATAATCATTTCAAAAAAACTGCAGTCCGGCTTGACATCACGGCGTTCAACTAGAAACCTGTGAATATATCTATACTATTATATTAAGGCTGAGCACCTTATGAAAACTACCAAGGAGGACACCATCTTTTTCTTCCAGTTTTACCCTTATATGCTATTAATATTACACTTTTGTTTTTTGTTTTTTTTTTTAATTTCGACACACACTTTTATTTTTATTTTTTTTATTTCAATCATTCAAATATCAATTTAGTCCCTCCATAATTTGTCAATTTTCACTTTAGTCCGTCGATAATGATAAAAAAAATTGTACACACGCAACGCGTGTGCAGAGTAACTAGTATAAATAATAGTTAGACCCTGAAACAATTCAAACCTCTTTATTGTCACCAAAACTTATAATATTTTAAATCTAACAAACAATGCAACTGTTCGTTGACGTTAACTAAAATAATTATAATATTGCTGCCAATTATTTGTATGAAGCATCATCTTGAATAAAAATGCATACACACACACACACATACATAGATGATACCCCGTGGATGGGCCCCAAGCCCAAATGAAAGACAAGCCCATCAAGGGCCCAGGTATTCTCCTATAAATATTAGGTTCGGGTGTATAACTCAGGCATTCAATTCATTATATTGTTTTCAGCAGCACCCTTAGCTGCTCCCCTCATATATCCTCAGTCACTGACTTGAGCGTCGGAGGGGCTACGCCAGGACACCCTCCTGGCCCCCTCTTAACGGTCTTTTTCTTGATTTCAGGCTCAGGGTCATCTTAAAGCCCACGTCTGAACTAGTGACGCTCGTTGGGATCGGACCCTAGATTTCCCGTGAGTATCACTTGGCGCCGTCTGTGGGAACTTTGAGTTGAGACGTAGATATGGTAGGTAAGAGAGGGAGTAGAAGAGCTACCTCAGCATCATCACGTCCTCGGAGGGGACCTGAACCATCTCGTGCTGAGACAATATAGGAACAACTGCATCTTGAGACGAGACAGGAGCAACCTCGTCAAGAGACAAGAACCGAGCAGCCCCTTCACGAGACAAGGGTCGAGCAACCCCGTCCCAATGAGAATGTGGGGAACTTGACCCTAGAACAGTTGGGTCAATTTATCACCCGGACAGTGGATGAGGCCATGAAGAGGAATCAAGAGTCTATGTTTGCAGAAGATCAGGCCGCTCGCCAGGAGCGAGAGGAGAATATGGAGGGAAGTCAGAGTAGGGTGGAGGAGACGCGATCCCGCCCAAGTGAGGAGAATCTGGAGATGGAAGAGATGTGGAGGGAGATACGGACGCTGAGGCAGCAATTGGGAAACAGAGCTGCAGCCCCCAAGAAAGGAAGTCCTTTTTCCCTCGCCATTTTGAAAGAGGGACTTCTTCCAAATTTCCGACAGTCAAACGTTGGAGAATATGATGGACATACAGACCCCGAAGAACACTTGGGGAGATTTGAGAATGCGGCTCTGTTGCACCAATATTCAGATGAGGTCAAGTGCAGGGTTTTTCTGGGCACGTTGGTGAGGTCAGCCCAGCAATGGTTTAACACTTTGCTGCCCAGCTCTATACATTCTTTTGAGGACTTCTCAGCTGCCTTCTTGCACCGATTTGCTAGCAGCAAGAAATACCAAAAAAACTATTTGAGCCTGTTTGTGGTGAAACAACAAGAAGCTGAAACTTTGCGAGAGTTTGTTCAGCGTTTCAACAACGTAGCAATGGAGATACCAGCGGCCACTCCTGACATCATGATAAGTGCCTTTACCCAGGGACTTAGAGGAGGAGAATTTTTCAAATCGCTTGTCAAGAAACCTCCGTCGAGCTATGATGATTTGTTAGTTCGGGCGGAAAAATATGTAAATCTAGAGGATGCCCAGCGGCACAAGAGGATGGAGCAGCGGCCTGGGGGAGGAAGAGTTGAGGGAGTAGAGAGAGGAGGAAGGAAGAGGGGTGCAGGTGAAAGGGAGGAGGATATAACTAGAGGTAGAGGACTGTTCTCATCTCATGTTCATCTGGATAGAAGTCATGACAAGGTGATGGAGGTGGGAGAGTCCGAGGGGAGGGGGGAGAAGTCGCAAAGGATTGAGAGCAGGGCTAGATTGCCTTCGCGGGACAGACGAGAAGGATCCGCATCCGGGAGTCGACCGAGGTCTCGCCTGTCCCCTAGACGTGGTCAAGGTCCTCCATGGGTACATCAGAGGATCGAGGAGTCAAGGAGAGAAAGTCGAGGCCAGGATGTCCCTCGAGAGCACGCAGAACCGAGGAGAAGAATGAACGAGGATAACCACCCTACGAGAGGAATGATTCATATGATCTCGGGGGGTGCTACTGATGGAGACTCTGGGCGAGCTGGGAAAGCACGTGGCAGAAGGTTGGAGAACTTTGAGATATATAGGGGCGCATACTTACCACAAGACACCGTCATCAGTTTTGGGCCGGAAGACCTTCGAGGCATCGTGGCTCCTCATAACGATGCCTTGGTGGTGACGGCCACAATTGCCAATTGTGATGTGGCAAAGATATTTGTTGATAATGGAAGATCCGTGAACGTCTTGTTCAAGAGCACGTTGGATCAAATGAAGGTGGAAGGATTTGAGTTTGAGCCGGTCTCCACCCCGTTGTATGGGATTGCAGGACACGCCATCCCACCTTTGGGTCAGATTGTGCTTCCCCTATCCTTGGGAACTGATCATCGGCGGGCAACAAAAATGATAGCGTTCACCGTGGTGGATACCCTTTCAGAGTATAATGGAATTCTGGGGCGACCAGCTCTAAAGGATTTCAAAGCTGTAGCGTCCACATATCATCAAAAGTTGAAGTTTCCTGTAGGGAAGGAGGTTGGAGCCTTATGCGGGGACCAGATGGTCGCGCGTCGGTGTTATGAGGGGATAGTGAAAGAAGATGGGAAGAAAGCGAGTGTGGAGCTTAACATGATTAGGAAAGGAAGAAATGAGTAACTTTGTCCTGGTGAGGTACAAGAGGAGCAGATATGAAAGTTGGAGAATGCGCTGGGCCAGGGTCTAAAGAGGCTCAGGAACGCTTGCCACCTTAGAGAATATTAATCTTGACTTGAATTTTGATGTATTTCGTTTATGAATTTGTCTTATTTATCCGTTGGAATTCAATAAAATCAGGTTCCTCTTTTCAGTTCATGAATGTTGTTGTATTACGAGAGGGAAGGAGAAAAAATTTATTTTCCTACTAAGGCATCGCCTGGTAGAGGAGCAGAGGGCAGGAGAGAAATTTTATTTTCCTACTAAGGCATCGCCTGGTAGAGGAGAAGAGTGAAGGATAAAAATTTATTTTCCTGCTAAGGCCCGGCTTAGCAGAGGAGTTAGAGGGTGGAGGTGTTGAATTTCTATTTTCTTGCTAAGGTATCACCTAGCAGAGGAGTTAGAGGGTGGAGGTGTTGAAATTTTATTGTCCTGCTAAGGTATCACCTAGCAGAGGAGTTAGAGGGTCGAGGTGTTGAATTGCTATTTTCCTGCTAAGGCCCGGCTTAGCAGAGGAGTTAGAGGGTGGAGGTGTTGAATTTCTATTTTCCTACTAAGGCATCGCCTGGTAGAGGAGAAGAGTGAAGGATAAAAATTTATTTTCCTGCTAAGGCCCGGCTTAGCAGAGGAGTTAGAGGGTGGAGGTGTTGAATTTCTATTTTCCTGCTAAGGTATCACCTAGCAGAGGAGTTAGAGGGTGGAGGTGTTGAAATTTTATTGTCCTGCTAAGGTATCACCTAGCAGAGGAGTTAGAGGGTCGAGGTGTTGAATTGCTATTTTCCTGCTAAGGCCCGGCTTAGCAGAGGAGTTAGAGGGTGGAGGTGTTGAATTTCTATTTTCCTGCTAAGGTATCACCTAGCAGAGGAGTTAGCGAGTGGAGGTGTTGAATTTCTATTTTCCTGCTAAGGCCCGGCTTAGCAGAGGAGTTAGAGGGTGGAGGTATTGAATTCCTCTTTTCATGCTATGGCGTCACCTAGCAGAGGAGTTAGAGGGTGGAGATGTTGATTTCTTATTTTCCTGCTAAGGCCCGGCTTAGCAGAGGAGTTAGAGGATGAAGGTGTTGATTTTATCTTCTTGCTAAAGCATCGCCTAACAGAAGGGTTAGAGGGTGGGCGCGTTGAATTTTATTTACCTGCTAAGGCATCGCCTAGCAGAGGAGTTAGAGGGTGGGCGCGTTGAATTTTATTTTCCTGCTAAGGCATCGCCTAGCAGAGGAGTTAGAGGGTGGGCGCGTTGAATTTTATTTTCCTGCTAAGGCCCGGCTTGGCAGAGGAGTTAGAGGGTGGGCGCGTTGAATTTTATCTTCCTGCTATGGCGTCACCTAGCAGAGGTGTTAGAGGGTGGAGATGTTGAGTTTTATCTTCATGCTATGGCGTCACCTAGTAGAGGTGTTAGAGGGTGGAGATGTTGAGTTTTTATTTTCCTGCTAAGACCCGGCTTAGCAGAGGAGTTAGAGGGTGGAGGTGAAGAATTAAATTTTCCTGCTAAGGCATCGCCTAGCAGAGTAGCAGAGTTTGGGAGGAAAAATATTTTTTTGGTTAGTTGATAACAAAAGTTGTTGAGCGAGCGTGTGGTGCTCGGGCGCGCGGCGAGCAGACGCTAGGCGGGCGAGGGCGAGCTGGAGCGGCGGGCGAGAGCGGCAGGCGAGGGGCGAGCTGGAGCGGCGGGCGAGGGCGAGAGCGGCAGGCGAGGGGCGAGCTGGTGCTCGGGCGAGGGCGAGAGCGGCGGGCGAGGGCGAGCTGGTGCTCGGGCGAGCCGGCGCTCGGGCGAGCTGGAGCGTCGGGCGAGGGCGAGAGCGGCAGGCGAGGGGCGAGCTGGTGCTCGGGCGAGCCGGCGCTCGAGCGAGCGAGAGCGTCGGGCGAGGGCAAGAGCGGCAGGCGAGGGGCGAGGGCGAGAACGGCAGACGAGGGGCGAGCGGGTGCTCGGGCTAGCCGGCGCTCGGGCGAGCGAGAGCGTCGGGCGAGGGCGAGAGCGGCAGGCGAGGGGCGAGCGGGGGTGGCGGGCGAGCTGTGGGGCGCGGGCGAGCTGGCGTGGCGAAGGCGATGGGGCAAGCTGGGCGAGCGTGTGGCGCTCGGGCGTGCGGCGAGCAGACGCTCGGCGGGCGAGGGCGAGGCGCGCAAGGGCGGACGCACGCTGTTGGGGCTGGCGTGCAGGCGGCGAGGCCTGTGCTTGAGCGAGGTGATGGTGAGGTGATGATGAAGCGGTGCTAGGATTACGATTTGATTTGTTTCCAAATTTTTGGGGACTGACGAACGGCTGGAAGATAATGCAAAACTCGCACCCGGTAATCCGAGGACAGCACAACTAATCGAACTTCGAACCTGCGATTCAGTTCGACTCGGGAGGGGGAGACTGGTGATACCCCGTGGATGGGCCCCAAGCCCAAATGAAAGACAAGCCCATCAAGGGCCCAGGTATTCTCCTATAAATATTAGGTTCGGGTGTATAACTCAGGCATTCAATTCATTATATTGTTTTCAGCAGCACCCTTAGCTGCTCCCCTCATATATCCTCAGTCACTGACTTGAGCGTCGGAGGGGCTACGCCAGGACACCCTCCTGGCCCCCTCTTAACGGTCTTTTTCTTGATTTCAGGCTCAGGGTCATCTTAAAGCCCACGTCTGAACTAGTGACGCTCGTTGGGATCGGACCCTAGATTTCCCGTGAGTATCAATAGATATATATATATATATATTTATATATATATATATATATATATATATATATATATATATATATATATATATATATATATACGATTTTACCGTTTTAATGCCTTGAATAGATGTATGTATATATAGATTGAATATGAGATCACTTTTATGATATGATAATGGAATAAAAACATTAATTTACAGGTGTAAATGATACAACAGCTATTATTATTTTTAATTCAAAATGATGCCACGTCAAGAATTTATTGACAATAAAATAATAATTCTTTTAGTTATAATCAAAATGAATTAGTGATACTCGTGAGAAATTAAATATTAGTACGATACTTAATTAGATAAGTAGACTTGTCAAAATGAGTTAGGTTCGTCGGGTCGGCCCGTCTCGCCATAAAAATTGAACGGGTTGGATTGATAAAATAGCAGCCCGTTTAGAGACGGGTCAAATGAGTTGAGCTCGTTTGGGTTGTGGGGGGTCGAGCCCAAACGGGGTGGGCTGGCCCGCCAAATTAGGATAAAATTTTATATTTTTAAGTTTTAAGTTTTATATAAAAATTGGAATAAGTTTCATGCGCCCAAATGTCTTAGAACAAATATATTGAAAAATTTATAGATATATATAAAAAAAACAAAAGAGAAGAAATTTCTGTAAATTTTATTCATGAATCTTAAAATATTATTAAGCTTAGCAGTTGTTTGTGAACTCAAGAGCGGTTTCGTTTGAAGTCCGACGAGTTGCCGTGAAATTTTGTGGACCCGTCGGAGGTTTGTTAATTATGTGTATATTTGAAGACATAATATTTTTAAATTTACAACTGTCTCTTTCCTCGGCTTTATGTTCTCTTCCATGTCTCAATCTTCATGTTTGGTTTAAACACTTTACTTTTTATATATTATGTTGTATACTTTCTTAATTTCTTATTTAAACGTTTTTAAGTATTTTATGAAACTATTTGACTGGAATATATTTTTCTTCTATGTTTACTACGATAATCTTTAGAATTTGTTTATTAAAAAAAATAAGCAGGTCGACCTGCCTAACTCGCGGCCCAATGTGGGTTGGGCTGGGTTGACCATTTAGAGGTCCGCCAAAATGACGGGTTGGCCCGATCCACCCCGCCTAATGGCAGGCTGCGGCGGGTTGTGGGCTGGCTCGTCCCGCCAACCCGTTTTGACATGTCTATACATAAGTTTTCTTTTACCGTCAAAAACTACATAAGTTTCTTTTAACAATATTTTGCTTTGATATTTGTGCAAAATCTTTATACATATTAAAAACTTTTATATGAGCAATGATTTTAAATTAAATAATCATCACATTGAAAATTCTAGAGATATAAAAAAAAATTTGGGCAAAAAATTGTGTGAGTCAGTCTCACGAGTCATATTTGTGAGACGAATCTCTTATTTGGGTCATCCATGGAAAAATATTACTTTTTATGCTAAGAGTATTATTTTTTATTGTGAATATCAGTCGAGTTGACCCGTCTCATAGATTAAAATTCGTGAGACCGTCTCATAAAAGACCTACTCAAAAACTTGTTTTCATATTTGGTTTTAAACATAAGACAATTCAATCCCGAAAACTATATTCCAAATATGTATTATGAAGATAATTCCATCTTCGATTATCAAATTCCAAATATATATTATGATTGAATTTTTATTCTATCATCAAAAATATATTTTCATGTCAATTTTTAAGAGTATTAAATTCTTGATTAAATACATGAATTGATTAATAGTTGGGATTTCCTAGAAGCTACTATGCACCTATTTCATAGTCATGACTCATTTACACACGCATTTGTGCACATTATATAATATTAATAAGATAGAAAAATATATTTATATATATTGCTCACTCACTAAACACCTAATCATTAATTGTATTACTTATTCCTTTCAATTGTCGATTATACTATTTTTCACTATCTTTCAAACATAAAAGTAATTAATAATTTTCTAATAATATAGTGTGATTATATATATTTTTTATCACAATAACATTTTATATCATAAAGGAATGAATCTTTACGATACAAGATTTACTGATGTTCTAAGTACATAACGATTTCATTTTTCATTAACACGTCATTTCCAAGAATTTTCTAAAGTTAAGACACATCCACAACGCAAAGATTTCAGAAAATAAATAATTCATCAAAAAAAAATTGAAAATGCACAAACATTTTGTTAGACATTCTCATGGATATTTATTCATGAGACAGTCAATCATGCTCATATTTACAATTAAAAGTAATATTTATGACAAAAAAATAATAATTTTGCATGCATGACTCAAATAAAATATTTATCTCACAAATTGACATGTGAGACCGTCTCATAGGAGTTTTGTGATATATAGGTGGTATAAAATTGAGGTATTAATGTTGGAATTATTTTGTGGGCTCACATAATTTATTTAATTGTACATGGACACGCTATCTAATAAAGGACTCAATAAAGTGATATAATTAATTACGAGTTTTCAAAGTATTAAATAAATTGATATGGTCCACCATATGTGTAGAAATCCGGTCCAATTAAGTCTTCTATGCCAGTTTTAATCCTTATATAGTTGGTGAAATTCTCAAAGTTCCACTTCCTCGATCTGATATACGAGATTCGTTTTTCTAGCGTTTTGATATTAAAGGTAAGTACTCAGTGCGAGATGAATGTCGTTTGCAACGTGGTATATACTCAGTGCCAGAGCACCAATTGGTGCCTTCTAACAAAAAATGGTGGTCATTTCTCCCGAGTCTCTTGCCGCCGCCCAAGATTCGACTATTCTGGTGGAATATCTCCCAAGATTGCATCGCTACCAATCTGAATTTGGCTAGACACCATGTCCCGGTAAATGAAGCATGTGATTTATGCATATTCTCTTATGATTCAACATGCCACTCTTTATTTTACTGTGCTTATATTAAACATCTCTGGAAGAACACTGCATTGGCGTATCTGTTGAAAGAGAGGCAGTGGGCTTATACTATGAACCTCTGTTTGTGGATGAAAGAACAACTATCTAAAGAGGAATTTGAGAACTTTGTGACGCATGCTTGGGCTGTCTGGAAAGTTGAACAAAACTTTCTGCATGGTGACAAAAGGGGCTCGATTATTATGGATGTGGGATGGAGCTCAAACTTCCTTGCCGACTTCCGTAAAGCAAGAGAATTAGGAAAGCTATGCATGAAGAATGAGATGGGCAGGCTGGAGACGTCTTGGACACCGTCGAGTGCTAGCACTTTAAAACTTAAAATAGATGCAGCGGTCAATGCCGAACTAAATCAATTCAACATAGGGGGAGTTGTCTGAGACAAGCAAAGTTCGGTTGTTGATGGCTTTTGGCAAGCAAATTAATCAACCAAGCTCTGTGGTACACGATGAACTATTGGCAATTAGGGAGGGTGTCGGTCTTCTTTATGAAATGAATTTTACAGATGTTCAGGTGGCAACATACTCTCTTCTGATATTGCAAGCCGTCAATATCGACCGAGAGAACCATGGCTACATTGGAGCTTGTGCGGTAGAGATTATACCTATGCTGAAAGAGCATGTGGTTTCAGAGATTGTGCATGTTAAAGAGCATGTGGTTTCAGAGATTGTGCATGTTCGTAAAGAGGTCAATAAAGTAGCTCATAATATTGCTAATTTTGCCTTTTCATCCCCTTCATCTTTTGTTTGGGAGAATGACGAGTTTCCTCTTTGGTTGATTAGGCTTGTAATAGATGATCTCAAGTAATAAAATTGCATTTTCTCGTAAAAAAATATACCTTCCCAAGATAATTTATTTTCCCGAAAATATAAAAAGTTATGAAACGGTATTTAGACACAAATAAATTAATATCATTTTGTTTTCAACAAAAAATTTGTTTTATCAAAGATTCTGTCATGGGTATCACAATTAATTATACAGTGATGAGATATGTATTCCAAAATTTTTGGCATAATTCCACTGTAAATTGGATTTCCAAATGGAAAAAAAAATCATAAACACTCGATATTCAGATGAAATTAACACAAAATAACGATGGAATGAATATTATTCCTTTTATTTTCTTCCAACAACTAGAGCTTTCTACGACACTAATGCTACAAATATTGACTCTAGTTGGACGAGTACTTTTTTTTTAAAAAAAAAACTTCTTTTTCAAAAAAAAAAAAAAAACTTAAAGCTGTTGAAATAATATATTTTAATATGGAAAAGTAATAGTTGAATATTTGAATATTGAAAATAAGAGTTGTAAAGTTAGAAATTTGTGTGTGATGATGTAGGTAATGATGTATTTTATTTTTGGATTATGTGTAATGAAACTCTATAAATAGATCTCTCATTTGTGAAGAAAATAACAATTGAGTAGAGAGAAAAATATTATAAAGTGTGTAGTTTGGTAAATTTTGAGAGTTTGAGATTTTTACTTTTTACCATAAATTTTTACTTTTTCACAACACGTTATCAGCACGAAGCTCTAAAAGTCCTACATACTATTCCAAGCTCCAAACAGAAGAAAAAAGTAACAAAAGTAATAATATTTATTTTACTGTTATTTATTTATTGTGTATTTATTTAATATACAATATAATATTATTATTAGAAATAATAACAATAAATTTTTCATAAACTTGTTATAAATCCTGGGAGGATGTTAAGACGACATCCCACACTCCCGGTAAGGGATACGACAAGTATAAAAGCCTATAAGGTTTTTAAACAAAATAAATTATGACACTCATTATAATATTATGATATGATATACATAATTATTTAAACATGTCTAATATTATATACATCATATTATTACCATAAAATTATACAAATACATACATTTATTTTTTGTACACCAACGGTCATAAACGGTAACAAACGGCTAGTTTTTGCCCTATAAATATCATCTCACAAACACATTCAATCACTCCAACTTTCTCTTCTTCTCTAAAAATTATTCATCATCAAATTTTTCGAAGAAAAAAGAAGATGGCTTTCTCAAGGATATTTTTAATTATTTTGGTTATCATACTCACGAGTCTTGTATTTATCGGAGAATATCCTCCTCGTGCGTTTTCTTTATTTTTACAAATACTTGTACTTGTTGTTTATCCGTTACTTTGTATTGCAATATTTATTAACTAATAAAATGCATCGTAATTTTTTTTTAGTACCACCATGTCAAATTTAACAAAGCTCGAATTTATTGCGCTCGACATCACGGGAAAGAATTATATGCCATGGACTCTAGATGTAGAAATGCATCTTGAGTCATTGGGTTTAAGCGAGACCATTAAAGAAAATGGCATATGCACGTCACAAGAAAAGGCAAGAGCCATGATATTTTTGCGTCGACATCTCGACGATGGATTGAAATGTGAATATCTGACTGAAAAAAATCTCATGGCTTTGTGGAAGGGATTAAAAGAAAGATTTGAATATATAAGGGAAGTTATACTTCCGACCGCCCGGGATGAATGGAACACACTGAGATTCCAAGATTTTAAAAAAGTCAGTGATTACAATTCGGCGATGTATAGAATAATCTCGCAATTAAAATTTTGTGGACATGAGGTCACAGAATCTGAGATGCTTGAAAAAACATTTTCCACATTTCATGCATCAAATATTACTCTACAGCAACAATATAGAGTACGTGGATTTGCGAGATATTCTGAGCTCATCGCCTGTCTTCTTGTGGCGGAAAAGAACAACGAGCTATTAATGAGAAATCATCAGTCCCGACCCACTGGATCAACAGCATTTCCAGAAGTAAATGCTGTAAGTAAAAATGAATTTATACCTGGAAACCAAAATCAATTTCAAAGACAAGGTTTTGGTCGAAGTCGAGGTCGAGGTCGTGGACGTGAACGTGGACGTGGAATTGGTCGTGGTCGTGGACGCGGCCGTGGTTTTGAAAATAATAGAGATAGTTATAACTCATCTCAAAAGAGCGTCCCAAACCATCCACAGAAAAGACATCATGAGAATACAAGTGTTAATGAGAATCACTCAAAAAGATATGAAAGTTCTTGTTACAGATGTGGTACTCCAGGACATTGGTCCAAAGTTTGTCGAGCCCCTGAGCACCTTTGTAAACTTTATAAAGAATCATTAAAGGGGAAAGAAAAGGAGACCAACTTCACTGAACGCAGTGACCGTTTGAGTGATTCAACTCATCTTGATGCTGGTGATTTTATGAATGATTTCTCTGGAAATGATCAACATGTTGGTGGGATAGAAATGAACAATTTTGATGCTGCAGATTTTCTCAATGATTTTTCTGAAAATGAACAATATAGTGGTAGAATATAAATGTACAATAATTTATTTTTCATGTATTCATATAATAATGTTTTATTTTACAATTATGATATGTGTTATATTTATATATGTATTGTCAGTAATTTTATTTCATTGCATATTTTTTTGAAGTTCAAATATGGAAAATGCTACGAGCAAAGCTGAAGTTTGCATACCCGATAGTGGTACAACGCACACTATCCTCCGAGATAAAAGATATT
Organism: Primulina eburnea; assembly: GCF_022965805.1. Classification (NCBI taxonomy): domain Eukaryota; kingdom Viridiplantae; phylum Streptophyta; class Magnoliopsida; order Lamiales; family Gesneriaceae; genus Primulina; species Primulina eburnea. Next base: position 39,684,129 of record NC_133111.1, on the reverse strand, counting down.
TCTTGGAACTAAAACCAACAAAAACAACAGTGAACACAATATCAGGTCCTGTAGACTTGATTAAAGGATGTGGTAAAGCACAATTTTTGTTACCTAATGGTACAAATTTTTGATCAATGATGCTTTATATTCACCACAATCGAAAAGAAATTTGTTGAGTTTTAATGATATATATTCCCATGGGTATGATACTCAAACAATGAATGAAGAGAATGAGAAATATATGTGTCTTATCACATATAAATCAGGAAAGAAATATGTGATTGAAAAACTATCAATGCTCCCTACTGGATTGCATTATACACATATAAGTCCCATTGAATCAAACATGGTAGTTGATAATTCCTCGATATTAACCAATTGGCATGATCGATTGGGACATCCTGATTCAACAATGATGCGAAGAATTATAGAAATTACACATGGTCATCCACTGAAAGACCAGAAGATCTTTCAGAATAATAAGTTTCAATGTAAAGCATGTTCTCTTGGAAAACTTATTATAAGACCATCACCAGTCAAAATCCAAACTGAATCACCAATGTTTCTTGAACGTATTCAGGGTGATATTTGTGGACCAATCCATCCACCATGTGGACCATTCAGATACTTTATGGTATTGATTGATGCCTCCAGCAGATGGTCACATGTATGTTTATTGTCAACTCGAAATGTTGCATTTGCAAGATTACTTGCTCAAATAATAAAATTGAGGAATCAATTTCCCGATTATACAATCAAGAAAATTAGACTTGATAATGCTGGTGATAATGCGTCTTATGGATGTTGTTACAGCTTACTTATATGGATCACTTGATAGTAATATATATATATGAAAATCCCTGAAGGATTTAAGATGCCTGAAGCACAAAGTTCAAAACCCAGGGAATGTTATTATGTGAAATTACAAAGATCATTATATGGGTTAAAGCAATCAGGTCGAATGTGGTATAATCGACTAAGTGATCACTTGATGAAAAAGGGATATGTAAATAATTCAATATGCCCTTGTGTTTTCATTAAGAAAACAACATCCGGATGCGTAATTATTGCTGTATATGTTGATGATTTAAACATTATTGGAACGAATAAGGAAATTCAAGAAGTTGGGTCATACTTGAAGGAAGAATTTGAAATGAAGGATCTTGGAAAAACCAAGTATTGTCTGGGTTTACAAATTGAACAAAAAGAATGTGGAATGTTTGTTCACCAGACAAATTATACAGAAAAGATCCTTAAACGTTTTAATATGGATAAAGCAAATCCTTTAAGTACTCCAATGGTTGTTAGATCATTAAACATAGAAAAGGATCCATTCCGTCCATGTGAAGATGATGAAGATATTCTTGGTCCAGAAGTACCATATCTAAGTGCCATCGGTGCCCTTATGTACCTTATAAATTGTACAAGGCCTGATATATCTTTTGCCGTGAATCTGTTGGCAAGATTTAGCTCATATCCAACAAAGAGACACTGGAACGGAATTAAACATATATTCCGTTATCTACGAGGAACGACAGACTTGGGACTTTTGTATTCAAAAGATGCTAATCCAAGTATAATTGGTTATGCCGATGCTGGATACTTATCTGATCCACACAAGGCACGTTCCCAAACTGGATATGTATTTACTCGTGGAGGCAATGCAATATCTTGGCGTTCACAGAAACAAACGCTCGTAACAACTTCATCAAATCATGCCGAGATTATTGCACTACATGAAGCAAGTCGTGAATGTGTGTGGTTAAAATCAATGACCCAACATATCCAAATTTCATGCGGATTATCATTTGATGAGAAGCCTGTGATACTATATGAAGATAATGCTGCATGTGTTGCTCAAATGAAAGAAGGATACATAAAAAGCGACAGAACTAAACATATTCCTCCTAAGTTCTTCGCATTCACCAAGGAGCTTGAGAAGAATAAATGTATTGATGTTCGTCACATTCAATCAAGTGAAAACTCATCAGATCTCTTCACAAAGGCACTACCTACGTCAATATTCAGAAAGCACATATATAATATTGGGATGCGCAATCTACGAAATTTGTGAAGAGTTGTTCGTGTCAACATGAGGGGGAGTTCACGTGACTGCACTCTTTTTCCCTTACTATGGTTTTTATCCCAATGGGTTTTTCCTAGTAAGGTTTTTAACGAGGCAGTACAAAACACGTAATGAAGACATCATCGTATCATGATCATCATCACAAGGGGGAGTGTTGAAATAATATATTTTAATATGGAAAAGTAATAGTTGAATATTTGAATGTTGAAAATAAGAGTTGTAAAGTTAGAAATTTGTGTGTGATGATGTAGGTAATGATGTATTTTATTTTTGGATTATGTGTAATGAAACTCTATAAATAGATCTCTCATTTGTGAAGAAAATAACAATTGAGTAGAGAGAAAAATATTATAAAGTGTGTAATTTGGTAAATTTTGAGAGTTTGAGATTTTTACTTTTTACCATAAATTTTTACTTTTTCACAACAAAAGCATGTGTTTTGATATTTTTGTAAACCATTTTAATTTTTTTTTTCCAAATATAGTTTTTAAAGAATAATTAAAATGTGTTTTTTTTTAATGTAGAATTTAAGGTAATTATGAAAATCAAAAATATTATTTTGTAGCTAGCAAAGTTTATCAGGTGGAATCTACGTTACGCGATCGAATAGGCGTGAACTTTTATAAAATGATAGAAAAGTTGGTGAATATATGACATTTTATATGATAACATCGAACATTTGCTACTTTATCAGGGCGATAAATGACATGTACTAATATGAACTAATCTCCACTCAAAATACTCCTAAACAAACAGAATGAAGAATGATTAAAAGCAATTGATTTTAGAGCACATAACTGATGATGGTTATACAAAGAACAGAGAAACTTTTACAGGAGCTGATAAAATACGGCCATTCAAGCACAAAAATACTGATTAAATCTACATGAGAATACTGACTAAATCTACAGCACAAGATTTCATCCACATTGTAAGTAAAGAATTCATTGATTCAAGAAGGTGTGGACTGAATAAATGAGCACATGAGAATGCGAAACACAAAACTCGACGATACCAAGATTCCAGATCACACCAGCATATGAACTAATCAACACAAGTTTTCCCTTAAAGTTCAGCAGCAACACAGTGCAATCGTCATCACAAATCTCATTGTCAGCCTGAAAATCGGTACTAGTTTACAAGTAAAAGAATAGCCAGTTTATGCGAGTTCACATTAAGAACATCACAAAATTATTACAAACAGATGAAAGTTAATCAAAGGGGGCACGGCACATTCACCGTTTTCAAGGAATGATAGTAGCTTAAAGTTCACATTTTCAAAAAGAAAAGAAGAAAACAGAAAGGGCGACATTACAGATAGACAAAAACATTTAAAGATAAACTACGCCAATTGAACCCTGGTGCAAATACATTAACTCATGTGGTTTAATGTAACTCATGTACATTAAAGGATGCTGCATGCAAACTGAATGTTTCTATCTTTCAGATGCATTGTCTAGAGGAAAATTCATCTGCCAACTATAACTTCTCCATGCCATTTAAATGAAGAAGAATACTACACGATGAAATAAATAGAAGTAAAACAATTGGTATCCTATCGACTGTGAGGGTGTAAAGGAATAGGAAAATCACTATTCTGTATATAGTCCGAGAAAATTTTCCTGACTAGAACTAGACAAAATTATGGGTTGGGTACTCCTCTTCATATCCGTTATAATCGTAATATAGCCTCTCCCCTTTTGAAATATCACGAGTTGCAACCAGAAGCACTCGGCATTCACCATTGACACTGTATCTCACGCATTTAACATTCTGCTTCTTCCTGCCCTCCCTGCAACATATTGATTCATTTCAAGACTAGTAGGCAATTTGCCATGAATGAGAGAATTTTGAATTTAATTATGAAATTCTTGTCACGCCATCTTGAAGAGTTTGAGTTTTAGGAAAATTCATCTTAACATAGTGCAAAAGCTAGCAGGATCACAAGTTCAAGACCCATGGAGCCCAATCCCTTTTATATTAGGTAAATTGGTTTGGGGTGCTTAATTTCGGGTATTTGTTGTGCAATATCAAAAGAACATTGATGTGTTTATCTAGAATACTGTTTTTTTTTTTTGGGGGTGGGGTGGGGGGCATATTTTCTGATATCTTGCTGAACATAAGAGGGCGTGTATCAGTATAAAGCTATCATTGGGTCATTCTCATGAGTTTAGCTTTCCAAAGATGATGTCAAATTGTTTATCACTGCAAATGGAGGGAAAAAAGTGTAGAAGGATTTTGAAGAAATAGAACAAGATCAAGAGAAGATAGATGGTAGAGTAATAAAGGTACACTCTGGCTTAAAAGCTTACGGCGTGTAATTGTTTATGCCATTGATAAAGCGAGCAATATTTCCACGCTTATCTGGGCAGACAACAAGGCTTTTAGGTGGATCAGTTGCTAAAAGAAGAGTCATCATGCTATCACAATCATCTTGCTCCCGATTCTTGATGTAATCCACGTCCCCTGTATACTCTGCAATAAATGTCATATCTTTTATGGGACCATCGGCTTCTACCGTATAACTGCAACATTAGACAAGGTAGCATTCTATTAATACATAGTCTAAGGGTTACAATTCGCACAACCAAGAAAGAGTAAATCGATACCCTTCACACGAATCAAAGGTCACAATAAGAGGGGGGCATTCGCCTCTACTATACATAGCCCTACACAACTCTAATGTTTCAATGTCTTCTTTGGCAAGCACCTAACCAAAAAGACATGGAAATGAGTTATTGCTAAAAAGAAATGGTTATTTCTTCTTAAGTTTCAACAAAACCTGCATGCCACCATCTTCAAATATAGCTTGATTAGCTAGTTTAGTTGCCATGCCAGGGGCGTAAGTAAGTTCATTGCTGAATTCCATGCTCGATGCTGTCAAAGCTGAGGCAAGAGATCTCATCTGAACAAGCCTTCTTACAGGATCTTCTGATGAAATATGTGGCAACAATCTCCTACGCTTCTTGTGAAACACTATAGAACGTCTTCGGCGCTTTTTAGCATCTGAAATTAGCTATTATATTAATAAGAAACAAAATTCATTTATAACGTCAAAATGTACATTTGAATCATAAAACATTCTTCCAACCAATCTTATGAACAAATATATTCAAAACCTAATTTGCAGCATAATCTCAACATGAACAGATTTTACAGATTGATTTAGGCTAATATAGGTTCTCATCCGGTGGATAAAGAACTAATGAAGCATGTTTACTTCCTAAATAAGAGTAGCTGGGAAGCGAACGCCTTATCAGATCGAACTCAAACCATACCAATACAGATTTCTTTTTCTCCTACTCCACTTTATTAAGCAGTATTTCATCTGTCACCGTGGCTTTCCACTAGTGAAAATCCAGATTAAATTCTCAACCAGCACACAGAACTCTAGTGAAAATTGAATCTTTTCTTTACTGAACCATAAATTGCTTCATAACTGGTTGAAGTTGTCTGTACAGCAAATAAACGTCTTGATCATCGTTTTAGTTGCCTATCCAATACCTCTCTTCATCAACATTATATCAAAAGCATTTTCACTGTATTACAAAAAATCCAGGCAAAACATTTGTTTCATCGTGATTCTATTATATAAATCGAAACAAAACTCTACCTTGAGGAGAGGCACATTTCCCTGTCGATTCCCCACATTTCTGAATTCTAAAAAATTCAACAATCTTCTTCTGCGTAAAACCTGCATTTTAGCTCTTCATCAAAACGAAATATCCCGAATAAATCAACTCAGAAACCCCGTTTCACGCATTTTCACACACAAACACACATAGAGTGTGTGTGTGTACACATTACTCATTTCTTGTTTCTACATTATAATTATAAATGAGCTCGCAAAACACACAGCCATGTGTATACATTTGCATGTGCATGTATGTAAAGATCAATTATTTTATCTTATTCTCTTTACTTTTAAGCGGGCGATTGTTATCATCGGAGCAGGCGGGGCAGAACCACGGTCCGATAGGAATTCGGGCGACGATCGGGCGGAGGCAGAGCATGTGATACCCTCTGTCACATCTGTCGCACAGCATCAGCTCATCATCTCGCTCGCCGGAGCCGCATTGCTCGCAAGCCACTCGGCCGTAGCAATTACCGCCGCCACATTCCTCGCCATTCTCCTCCAACACCACACGCTTGGCCACCTTCATGATCTCCTTGATCGACCTGAACTTTCTCCCCCTCGCCAGCCCGGCAGCTCCGAGCTGCGGCTGGCTCCCGGGAGCCGAGGGGATTGAGGACGGCGCCATTTTCCAGGGACAGGGATGGAATTAACCCGATTGTCCAGGGACGAATTCGGAATAGGAATCCCAAAATTGTTGCTTCGTCAACTTTTGTGGTGAATTTCACAGTGGTGAGGCTGTAAGAAGAAGAGGGGGGTCGCGGGTGGTGGCGTTTGACTGACGTGGCCATACGTAAGTGGAGGGGCTCGGGCTGTGCGTAGACCAGGTGGCCTCGCTTTGTTCGAATTTTGGGCAATTTAGCCGTTTGTTCTTCGGAGAATTTAGTTGGATGAGGCGACGCAACATTTTTCATGTTTTGGTGGTATTTAGGTAATTTCACTGTTGACCTATTCTCATACATTTTAAATTTTTTTGTTAAATTAAAAATGAATTTAAGCAAATATTTTATTAGGATATCATTGCATCAAATTTAGCAATAAGTCTCTCAACTTTAATAATATAATAACTGTAGATTTAAAAGTTGATATAAAACTTTAATAGATTTTATTTAAAAACAAGTTGTTAAGATATTTGAATAAATAAAGTAGCGAGCGTAAAAATGTTGGAAGAGTTTGTTTGAAATATGATAAAAGTTAATAAGATTTTTTTTATAATTTATAAAGAAAAATTACATTTATCGTCCATATTATGTATGTTATAATTTGGACACAATTGCCTGATTTACATGAAGTTTTACGCTTTTTTTTTTATAAACATAAGATTTTGAATATCATTAATTTCATATAGGAAATTACAAATTTTTGGTTTTTCTCATGAGGAGTTTAGCAGAGCTTATAAATTGTTTTTTAGAGCTTCTAAGCAATCAAAATAAGTTGTTTAGCAATTTATATTGAGTTAGAAATTTTAACAATTTTAATTTTGATTACAACAAAATTTGTTATTGTGTTTTTAACATAGTTACTAAAGTATGACTTTGTTAATTTAAGATAGAAGTTAAAACTTGAATTTAGTCGAAATGAAAATCTGGCGAGCTGCATTATTTCGTTGATATCTCACAGTTCGGTGATTCAAATGACCAGCCGCCAAAATGACTGAACAAAAAACTCAGTTTGGGACAAGTCGTATATTTCATCAGTTGAGCTAAATCGAATGTTATCTAGGTAAACAGATGGCAGCAAAGCTCATCAATTTGGTTGATTAGCAAGGATCAATTGAGTACGAGCAGTTGCAGTATTTTGGTTAGCCTGATCAGCTAGTGTATCCAAATGGAATGTTTCATTATGCATTATGAAAATAAGACGATGATCTACAAATAAACTTCACAAGTCATTGTCTGAATCGAAGTTTAAGATGCTGATAAATAACGATGAAAATATAAACTTTGTGCAGTCTGAAGTCAGCAAGATCTCGTTTGTTTAGTTCAATCTAGCTAACGAGCCCAATTGGATGATCAATCTAGCTGATGAGCCCAACTGGTAGCGGACTTCAAAATCAGTTAGGCTCGGGGAAAAGTGGCCAGCAAGATGGAAATGACAGTTTCAAATCAGAAATAATATAGAAACTTTACAAACGATAATATTCTTGTGTCTAATGTATATATCATTCTTTGAACCTATACATATAACATCTTAAAAATCAAATACAAGCTTTCGAAGATGATTCAAAGCATGAGCAGCCTATATGAAGAAATTAGTTAGAATGAAAGCAAGTCAAAGTGAGAGAATACATTTGATCTATACACACATTGTAAAAATCCTCACACAAATCACTCACATATATGAATAAGAGTTGAATTTCAAAGTTTAGATGAGCGAGTCTTGACACAAAGACATTAAAAATTGTGTTTGTAGTCTTGACATAAGAGACGTTAAACATTATGCAGATTGTGAGGTTGTGACCTACAATCCAGAGTGTGATTAGAGTTTCAATTAGGCAAGAGATAAATCTTAAGTTGAAATGAGTTGTACAAAAAGTTGTATAAATCAAAATCTTCTTGAGGATTCTTCGTAGGGGGGACATAAGAGTTGTTAATATCCGAATATCCATAAACAAATTCTTGTTTATTTATTTATCGCATGTACTTATTATTGATATCGTTTTAAAGATGCATTGTTGAATCATTTTATGTGTATTTCAAATACCAAAATATTGCATACCAATAAAATGTTTCAACCAAAAATATTTGTATATATTCAACTTGCATATATTTTAAATGTTTTACCAAAATATTTATTTGATTTATACGAAAGACTATTTTGAGTGTCTTCCACTTAGTTTGAAAAGCACACTTGATTTAATTCATCGGTATTCAATATTTGAAAAACTGAGTAATTGTAGATCAACGATTATCCTTCATTTGACCATATCAACTTATAAGTTTTTTGAAAAAAGTTGAGATACCCCATATGTTTTCAAAAAAAATCTTATTTTTATATTTCATTTCTCCAAAACATCCTTACATATCTTCTTAAATCCTCAGTTATTCTTCACTTCTTAAATCATCACTTTATCACTTTTTTTTATCAAATTTAAAATACGGTTTTGTTCTATTTTTGTATTATGATATAATAAACAAAAATTTAATATTTATTGAGTAAATTATTAACTACAGTTTTTTCAATTATTTACACACATTAAAAATAATATCAAATTTTTTTCACCAAAGAACATAAATTTTTCTAAATATAAATTTAAAATAGATTTGTTTTTTAAATATTAAAATTATAAAACTATTTTCATATATATATAACTAATTACATCAACTCATATTATTATATTTTTTCTTGTCTTTTTGATAATAAAAAAAATATCTTATAACATTAACATTTTTAAGTTTTAAAAAAATAACTTATAAAATGTAAGAGCTTATAAACTATTTTAAATAAATTTATTAAACAACCTATAAACGGTATTTGTGCCAATATTCAAGATCTTTCGAAAAAAATGAGCCGAACGCTTTTTCTAAATTAGAAGATTTGGAAACAAACAGGGATTAATAAGATCTTCCATTTGCCATAAAAAAAAAATTCTGACTCAAGTCGTAAAGAGCCTACCTAGGAAACAAGTGTGTTTGTGATGGTCGTCCGTCGACAATTCAAGTAGATAATGTATGGCCAATGGAGATTAATGAAATATTTTAATAATTCACCATATTTTGAAACATTTTTAATACATTCTGGTTGCTTTGCACACGCGATGCGTGTATGTACAATCTTTTTTATCATTATCGACTGATTAAAGTGAATTTTGACAAATTATGGAGAGACTAAATTGATATTTGAATGGTTGAAATAAAAAAATAAAAATAAAAGTGTTTGTTGAAATTTAAAAAAAAACAAAAAAAACTGTAATATTAGTATCATATAAAGATAAAATTAGAAAAAAAGTTGGTGTCACAATTTCTTAATATCTTGTCCATTCCATTCACAACAAAGTGTTTTCTTTGTCGTCGGTAAAAAAAACATGTCTTGGAAGTGGAGATACTAATAGGTGGACACGATAGGTATATATATATATATATATATATATATATATATATATATATATATATATATATATATATATATATATATATATATATATATATATATATATATATATACACACACCTCTGATTTGATTTTTAAGGAAATATTTTCATTATTATCTTTAAAAAAATAAAATCAGACAAATTTATTATTTTTCTTGTAAAAAGTCATTTGTGAACCAAACAAAGGGTCTTTTGTTAGCTTGTATATTCCTCGTCTAGGCTTGAATAACGAAGCAAGTGTTTCTTCGGTCTATCGAAAATCCCTGATCCATAAGTTCTATATATCATCTCGATCAAGAGAGGGAATTGTAGACTCGAGAAAAGGGCTATCGGAACGGTGGAGACCACGATGATCGGAACTGTAACCCAAGCCAATTCTTTGTGCAAAATCAAGTATAATGCAGATCCAAACGATGCCATCATGGTAACTAAAGAGAAGAACAAGCATATAAGCCCAGCAATCAGCTTTGTTGGCAATGACTTGAGAAAATCTTTTTCTGCATATCTTGCCGTAAGAATTCCCAAGAACATCAGCACTGAAGTTGAGGAACTGAACATTGATATTGCATTTGAAACCATAAAGAACAGAAAGGTACGTCTTTCGGATATTAATAAATTTGGTACTCCCTTAGGATTTGTGCTACCTGGTACTGTGAAAACTGTGGTGAACATAACCGCAGCAATGAGCGTGCCCACAATCAAACTTGATCCGGCTGTGTTCTTCATCCATCTTTCCGCGTCTTTGAACAGATTCTTGTGTTCATCACTGAATAGCATTTCTGGTGTTCGATTGTTCTCGTTCATTTCTTCTTTCAGCTTTGGCTGTACAATCTTTTCCACTTCCTGTACGAACAAAGTAGAAACTGTGTGAAGTGGGAGTTTCTCATGCATATGTGAATGATCAAGAAAATTACCTTAAACCATTGAAGTTCCCTTTGCATCTGAAGAGCTGCCCCTGATACACGTTCAAGTTGAGATGCAGGTGATAGTTTTGCTGCTAAATGTAGATAGTTATTGCCAAAAATATCATGTCTACGAGCCATTATGCTCTTCTTTGTCCCTAAATCATAAATGAGGCTAAAAATCTTCTCCTGTCGCAGAATGATTGCATGTGAAAATATCGTTCTTCCTTTTTTATCTTTTCTCCATATGATTTCAGGTTGGTATCTTATCATTTCCGTAATGAACTCTACGATTCCGTAGTTGATAGCATCGTAGATTATTTTGTCGATGTCCATCTTTTCAAGCTGTGACACGTCCAATTTTTTCATTTCCCTGAAAACGCAAGTTAGGAGCTTGACAGCTTCATCATGCACTAATTTCCTGTGATGTATATGCCTGATATCTGGAACTGAATCAAGAAAATATCGATAGAATCAAACTTTCCTTTTCTTATATGAAACACACAGAAAAAAAGCATTCTTGACGATACATACCAATGCATCGTAAAATACTCCACCCCAGTCCGTGCAACAGTCTCACTACTGCACTTTTTACTGGTGAAATGGGATTTGTAGTTGTTAGAGAAGCATCAAATATTTACATTTTTTAATCATTTATCATCGTTAAAAAGTGGGATCACCTTGAGATTTCATTTTCAGGCCACTGTGCGCTATTTCAGTGATTTCTTCATCACTTGATTCACGAATTTCAATACGGCAATCTTTGGAAGTGCTCCACCTTCTAATTTGCGACACACGTTCATCTTCCCATGGTGAATGTATCCTTAAACCTTGTTTTACAATAAATCATTCATCAGAAATCTTAAGCCTTTTGAAAGACAAGAAGCTAGTAATAAAATTATAACATACATATATGTCACACTTACAGGAGTAGATCCATTTCTCCCATATCAGAAGCTTAGTTCCACTAGGGAACGCAGAAGGCTTATGAGCCAATATTCTGAGTGTTTGGTTTCCATTATGGTCAGGGGTTACACCCAATCGTGGATACCGTTTTAATAGCATCGAAGCGACATCTAAAGTAAGTAGAGGCTCAAAATTAAAAAGGCAAATCAAAGATGCAATGCAAAGCCTTCGTCTGCAGTTTATATATTATTTTTACATTTACTATTTGCCTGAAGTTTTCTAAGTTGGGGTGTATTAATTGAACAAGACATGTAAGAAAGAGTTTTCTTACCATAAATTTCAGCAGTAATAAGACAATTAAGCAGCGTGGCTCCATTCTCTCCCTTTTCAGGACTTAGTTCATCCTTTGGCGTAACTTCGTAGAAATAATGGACGATATGTTTCTGTCCATACTGTGCAGCAACAATTACCGGAAGGTGCCCATCTTCATGTTCATTCGACATTCTAAGCAAGTGCTGATTTTTGCTTACCATTGCCTTTGCTAGTTTCTCTGCACCAGATATAGCAGTTAGAGACAGTGCTGTGGCACCGTAATCATTGATCAATTCCAAGTCCTTCGGTTCCATCAACTTCACCAACTCTTCTGCGATTCTCATGTGCCCAGATAAAATAGCAATGTGAAGAGCTGTATCATTATGCGATGAAACTCTTGCCCTCACACCATGTGGCCTTTGTTGAAGGAAATCTAATGTTGCATTCAAATCACCTGCTTCAATTATCTTGTACAAGGACTCGTATTCAAGGTATTCACATCTTCCTGAAGGAAAGAAAACATTACTAAAGTGAGTTGCATGAAATGTGAATTTGAAGAGGAAAAAATGAACAAAATAGAAGCATGCTAGGCATTCTCAGATCCTCTGTTGCAGTTCATTTTCAAATTAAAGTAACAGGAGATTCCACCAAATATTGGAATCATATCAACGAAAAGGAGAACCGTGAAACAATTAGGCTCAAACTGTTGACAGTTTTCGGTGTTAAATGATTTAAGCCTACCACCATGATCTTCCATAGAACTCTCATGATCTTCATGATCAGAAAAAGGTACTGCATGTGGCTTCCGTGTCTTTTCAGCCAAGTGATTCCATGCATAACGTGCAGAAATACGTGCTTCTTTGAACTTCGAGTACACTCCCGGTCCGGACGACATTTTGATAGCATGCAGGGCAAGTGCATTTTTCTTCTTCCATTCCTCATGTTCGTGTTTTTGTGACTTATCTGGTTCAGCCTCTTTTCCTGAAACAACACCCCAGAGATCGTGGCCAACTAGATAATTTTTAAGGCACAGTTTCCAGTGATCATAGTTGTCCTCTGTGAGTTCCTCTGGCACAATCCCCAAACCTGCTCCGCTTGACTTACCATTGCCTGCACAAAAATGATCGGCAATGTTCTATAGAAATGGGCAATAATAAAAGATGCCAAAAATTTGTGATGTAAATTAAGGCTTCTTACTCGAATTCCTTGTCATTTTTGGAAATTTGTTGTTCCTAGTTGAACTCTGAAAGAAACATATAAGAACTTATCCACCATCTACAGCTCTCATTTACACAGTTACATACATATATATAGATATTTTTCTGTGGCAAAGTTGCTTTCCGAAACCCACGTCGTCTTTCACATTTTTTACTTTTTAAGTCCTCGTGCATGTATTTATTTCTTATGGACCACTTTATTTAATGGGAAAACGATGCTTTTTGTCAAAACCGTGTCAAATTTTTTGGGTGGCGGTAGAAAAGGAAAATCGCTTTCATTCGTTCATATGGGAGAATTTCACTTATAAATAAGTGCTTCGTTTATATTATAATATCATTTTAAGACCATGACTTTACGTGGTCGAACGGATTCAAAAAAGTGAGGGACATGACATGACGTAAATTTCTTCAAGACCGTGTTATGCAGCACAAAATGTGTAGACGCATGCTAATGGCTTTCCACATGCATGTGCCAATAGAAATCCGACAACACTGCTAATCATATCTGTGATGATCAAACTTAAATAACACGTAAGTTCAATTGTGAAACACACTTTGGTCGGACAAAACACACTTCTTCGATTCCTCCACACCGGCCAGCATTCCGAGTGAATGATAGTAATATTAATGGAGAAGATTCGTGGTAAAATTTGATGCCATAAAAAATGTCTGGAGGCAACTTTGACTCGAAGGTGCCAAGACTTTCTGTTCATTGAACATGTCGGAGCTCGGGTATGTAGCATTAAAGCACACCTATATTTAGAAATCAACCAAATCATGAATGAATGAGTATTCACTTGATCTCATAGATTTCAAGTGTAATAAGAAAAGTAAGCAGTTGTCACACCCCGAGTTCGGACCCGCGCCTGCGTGACTGTACAATGGGCCTCTATAGCAATTGCTTCGTATTCGTCATCGCTTTACGAAAATGATTAATCAAAGTTTTTATAGAAGTCCATTGTAAGCTATTACAAACTCATTTTAAATCTTTCATGTAAGGTGTAATGCTTGACAGATGAAAGTTAATATGATATCAGTAATGTAAGATTGTGAATTTGTGTTTAATCATAATTAAGTGTTGTGTTAAATGTTACAACATTTGAGGTAACATGCAACGGAATATTAAAGATCGTAACACAAATCGACTTTAAATAAATAGATGGACAAGATTAAATTTACAAAAGTATAAATACTTGCGCAGTGCTTCAAGGCAAAAATTAATCACTAGAAAACCAAAATGTTTACAAAAACTAATCACTAGAAATTATGACTAAAATCAATTTTCTCAACACGTTGATAAAATAAATAGCTTTCTAAAACAACCAAGAACACTAAAACATAAATATGAAAGCAAAACGTGATGCCAAAAGCTTGGAGCAACAAAAACGATCTTCAGCCAACACTAGCACGCGTATTATCTGAAATATCTCCAACAATCACGGCAGCACAAGCAACAACACACTTCAAAACAGCAACAAGGTTGATAATGCTTTTCTCTGAAAATCCATGATGTGCGAGAGTGTCTGTATATTTGATCGAGATGAAGAAGAACTGCCTCACTATCGTTGCTTCTCTTACTAATCATATTTCTCATTTAACAAAGAAATCTATAAGATAAGGAAGGTAAAATTTTAATTAGAATGTAAACTCCTCTTTTAAACATTGATATCATATCATGATAATATTTGCATAATTATCTCATTATCTAGAAAGACAAATTTTCATTAAATATTATACACAATCAAATCAACAAGGAAAGATGGTATTAAGGAAATTATTTAAGATAAGAAATCATATCAATTAAATAAAGAAAATATATTTCCCTTCATTTCATTTTTAAGATGTGGTACGAGAGGTATCACAATCACTCCTCCTTCAGAACGCGATGTCCTCGTGGCGGCCTGACCACTCGATCCACCAGTGCCGAGAATCTAGAGGTGGCTCCTATAGGTTCAAGAGGTGGCTCCTGTCATGTAGCACTTTGTCCCGCAACTTTTCCCCGCATAGCACTTATTTCCCGGTGTTCATGTCGGTGACCGGCTTTGATATCATTATGTCACGCCCCGAGCTTGGGCCCGTGGCTACGTAACTGCACAATGGGCCCCTATAGCAATTACTTCGTATTCGTCCTCCATTTACGAAAATGATTAATCCAAGTTTCTATAGAAGTCCATTGTAAGTCATTATAAATTCATTTTAAATATTTCATTTTTAAGATGTGGGACAAGAGGTATCACAGCAGCGACCAGCGGACTCCATCCCCAACAATTGCTGGACTCAGTGGCGGAGCCAGAAATATGGTTATGCTTTTGTTTCACGCAAAGTAGCAGCAATTGGAGCTTGT
Organism: Primulina eburnea; assembly: GCF_022965805.1. Lineage (NCBI taxonomy): Eukaryota > Viridiplantae > Streptophyta > Magnoliopsida > Lamiales > Gesneriaceae > Primulina > Primulina eburnea. Next base: position 39,668,655 of record NC_133111.1, on the reverse strand, counting down.
ATAAATTAGATGCTTGTTGATACCGAGATATACAATTGTTTCAATTAGATCATTTCCTTCTTGATCAAAGGATGGTGGCAACTTTACCTTTAAAGCTCTTCCAGACAAATGATTACATGCATTGTTAATAGAAAAACGAGCTTTTCTCCGCATAAACTTCTTTATCCACTCAATCGGTTTTCCCGTGTTCTTGTTTCTTCATTCATCATGTTCGTTCTTTTACTACTTATATTTGTTAGAGTAGGTATCCAACGAGCCAATTTGTGTCTTGATTTTATTGACTCTTATCTAAAACAATATTTATTTTAATAATATTTTATGATTTTATCAATTTATGTCATTTCCTTTATTTGATTTACTCTCATGCAAGCTGCATAGATAAAATCCTTGAATATATTATAAGTATCATGAGTTTAGTAGATTATGAAATTCATTGGGAAGTGTACTGTATATTTCAAATATGTTCATAGTCGATTCAGCCGTCTAAAACAAAGATAAAGTTCTATCTATCTTGAGATTAGCATCTGTGATGTGAACAACATGTTTCATTAGTAAGGGCATGATGATGTTCATTCATACAGATGGATGATAATTTGATGATACATTGAACGACTATCTCTCCGACTGTCCAAGTAGTTATCAATTATGGACTAGAATAATATGTTGTTATGGTTGTATATCATTAATCATTTTAACCGGAACAACATGGGGGTTGTGCATATTAACTAGGATACTTTGATCCGTTTACCGACTCCATTGAAGGCCATCAGGTGGAGAGGTTGGATTTAGTTTTGAAATACGTAGGACTCAATGCATTGTAGTCGGGAATTCACCGTTTGTCAATGGGTGAAGATATTTTATGTGATCTGATGAGTTAATAATGCACGGAGTCTTTAGCAATTACGAGACATGTGCTTTAGAAAAATGTGTTTCTAGTTGCATATATGATGTCGATATTATTAATCAATGATGCATCACATCGCTATCAAATTCATTTTCAACTCTCGATGTATCAATGATTGCAAATTCGATCGGGATATATGAGTTGAAGGAACCGTATTGTACATTAATCATAACTTATTGCCTTTTGCAAGTACTATCAATGATACTTGGAGCATAATTGGGCAATGCTACTATACAATCTTAACATGATCTGATGGGTACAATCATACTTAAATTCTGAAGTTCTTGTTCAAGATGTTGATTAAAATAATGAGTCTAATTGAGGTAAACCCGAATAGAAACAAACCTTGCTACAAATCTTGTGAAGTCGTAAACCAACGATTAACTATATCCTTGAACTATTGAGGGTCACACAATCATTATATTTCATGTTTTCGTTGAGACAGTCGAATTCTAATGAGTTGAATTTGACGATTAAAGGAGTTTGTAATTAAATTTCCTATTGGAATGTTTGGATTAACTTAAGAGTTAATTAAGTGAAAAGAGTGAAACTGTCTACTTTAGTGAATGGGTTCACAAAACTGGCAACTCATAAAAATGGATCAATGAAAAATTTCGACTTCATTTTTCATTATATGAACGAGATTTTTATTATCGATACATGAGCGTTGTTTGATCGTCGATCGAGATTATAATGAGTTCACAATTATTTATTTAATAAATTTAGAATACACTAATTAAATTATAAATTAGTAGTAACAACTACGAAGTATAAGATTCTCATGGAATATTCTAGAGGAGTATATATAATATATATAATACACTATCAAGAATTGACTATGCATGATCTTTTCAAGAATAGAAAATGTCATATGAGAATTTTAAATAATTAAAATATAAAATCCTCATAATGTTAGAATCTTCGTGGGAGAAAATATTAAGTTGATTAAATAAATGTTATCAAAGAGTCGATAACACACAATAAACACAACAAGAAAATCAAGTCAAGATTTTCTCTCACTTCACAAGAAATTCCTGCCCCCTCTTTTTGACAAGGCAAGGCCGCGACTCCACAGCTCCACTGTGTACTGCCATCGTGACACCGCCCACTGTCTTCGTTTTTTTGAAAATTCCAATGATCATCTCCACACAAATTTCTCCTAGTTTTCTAGTGAAATCTAGGATAAAAACAAATTTTATGATTGTGAATCTGATTAGAAAGTTGAAAAAATTCATAGAAATTTACAAAAAGATTTATCACCTCCTAAACACTATGATAGTTGGAGCTAGCGTTAAATACACAAAGACAAATCAAATCTAACGACATATGTTAGCCTACGTTGATCGTAACACAGTACCGTAAGAAACAGTTGTAGCCTACGTTGATAGGAACACAGTACCGAAGTCGGATTTAAAATCAGACGGACGGATTTCGTACAAAAGGCGTAAGGATTTTTATCTCTTTACCAGAAACCCTTTTCTCGATTTTTGCTCGTTCCTCTGAGGAAATTCGAAGTTGCATGTATATATATATATATATATATATATATATATATATATATATATATATATATATATAAGGCAGAATTACTTTCTGCATATATTCGTGGATTTCTTTTAATAGGGAACCATCGTTGTTATATTCTGAAATACTTTCTTTGTTACTTTCTGAATTATATTCCTGGTGTATCATTCATTCTCTGCCTATGGTATCAGAGCCACGAGGGGTGTGTGTTTATAGAAAATAAAATCTGTAATAAAAAATTAAGTCTTGAAATTTAAGATCTCTTGAGTGTTTTGCCTAAGAAAGTCTGGGTAGTAAGTCCTTTAAGGCCGTTAACCCTAAGAATTGCTTAGGATTGTAGAGAGAAATTTTATTTCAAGATAAAATTTTTAATTATGGATTCAATTTTCTCTAGATCTACCTCTCTAAACTCTGCTGGTACATCTTTTTATGATAATAATAAAATAATTAATGCCGAAAAAATAATTATAGAAGATTTTTATAAATCTATTGATAACTGGGAAATTCCTAGAATAAATAAAGATCAGATTTACAAATACTCCAGATTCCAAATATTTAAATTTTGATTTCACGATTAAAACAGAAGAAAGAGATATACAACTTACTAAACCTTTTGAAACAATCAATTTATTATCTCAAAATTCCTTACAAAAAAACAAAGATAAAAATTATAAATATATTCATATAGGTTTAGTTCAAGTAGGAATAAAACCCTTAACTAAGGAAGGATTAAATACTTCCATCCTTACTATTTTAAGAGATGCCAGATTCACAAATTTCGAAGATTCATTATTAAGTTCTGTGAATCTAGTCTGTGTACCGGACCAATTTCTTTTGATTGTTATCCTAACTTCTCTCTATCTCTAAACGATAAAAAAATTTTAAAATCCTTAGTCTTACAAATAAAAACTCATAATTATAATATGCTTAAAGGATCAATTCCGGTTGCTGTCATTTTTAGAATCCAATACAAGGCTATGAATTCTGTCTTTGCTACAAAAGTAAAATATCATAGTAAGAAAGGAGAAACCCTATTATTACAAACAGATTTAGGAAAATCCAATACTGTAATTCCAAAACCAATTCAATGGAAAGATATAACACTACCTGAAGAATGGATCTTAGAAGGTGCTATTAATCCAGAACCTATAGGACACATAGAAACAAATACTCAACTAAAAGAAATAACTCAATACGCAGATGGAAAAGTTAAACTCTCATTTAATCGAAAATCTGGTAGTAGCAATAGATATGATGAATCTTCTATTACAGATACCATAGATCTAGGAAGAATATCACAAATCCCTTCGGTCATAAATATTTCTCCCTATAAAACACAACCTAGATATTCTACTTCAGATTTACATAATTCAGTTTTAAGAAATGTAGATTATGCCTCTGAAATTCCTAGACCAATCTATACGAAAATAAAAGAAGAAAGCTCTCAAAAACAATTTCATAATTCAGAATCATATCAAGAACCAACTAGTCCAACATTTTCTGCAATTACAGAAAACATTACAAATGAATTAAATGTTATAGAAAAAGAATTTAAAATAAATAAAAAAAATATTACATGATGATTTTTATGCCAAACATAATATGGAAAAAAGAATATGGTTTTTCCAACACTTTATAAATTCTAGAAAAGTTATTCAAGAAGAATTTTATGAATTTATAAAAATAAATAAAATACATATTTCATTTTTCGACTGGTTTGAAATATATGCTTCTCAAAATTCATTAAAATATCCCTTTTCTAAAAGTATAAATCCCGTTACAATAAGAAATAAAACACAAGAATGGCAAACAATAACTGATACTAGGACAATCCAATCTAATCATCCTCCTTTACAAGGAATTAAAATAAATATACAAAATCAACAAATAGAAGCTATTCCAATAAAAAATCCAGGAGAAAATGATAAGGTTAACATAAAAAATATTATAACACAAAATAATTTCACAAATGTTAATTTAAATATTATAGGAAAACAACTAGACAAATTAGAAAAATATTTACAAAAGCAACCGATAATAAACCCTGAAAACATTGACATTAAACTTAAAAATCCCATTTTTAAACTTTACCAAATATCTAAACCTAGTGTAAAAAATTTTCAAGATAATAAGTCTGAATTTATAAAAAACATTCAAGATCAATTGAGTAGAATAATGGCAACAACCAGCGGTTCTAATGAAACAATGAATCAAACTGTTCCAGATTCACCTTCATCGGTCCCTAGAATAAATACTTTAAGTCAAGATTCTGATATTAGTGAAACTATCGAACAATTCCAAAATTCTACAAAAATCAATAAAATAAGTTGGGATCAATCCCTACAAATTATTCCTGCTCCTGATTTAGGATTAGTTAAACCATTGACCCAACCAAATTTTAAGGCATCTTCAGTCTATAATTGGAATATAGATGGTATGACAGAATACAACATTCTGAATTTATTACAACAAATGACTATGGCTGCAAATGCCTATAAAACCCAAATCGGAACTCAAGATAAAACTATTGCTGAGCTCCTCATTGCTGAGCTCCTCATTGCTGGATTCTCTGGTCAAATAAAAAGTTGGTGGGATTACTATCTCACAAACCAACAACAAGAAGATATTTTAAACTCTATAAAAACAGATGAGGAAGGAATACCAATTCTAGATGAAAATGGTAATCCGCAACAAGATGCTGTTGCAACTTTAATATTAACAATTTCTTTACATTTTATTGGAGATCCTTCACATCTAAAAGATAAAAATGCAGAACTCTTATCAAATCTGAAATGTAAAAAATTAAGTAATTTTCAATGGTATAAAAATACTTTTTTAACTAGAATAATGCTTAGAGAAGATTCTAATCAACCATTTTGGAAAGAAAAATTCCTTGCAGGCTTACCAACTCTTCTAGGAGATAAGGTAAGAAATAAAATTAGAGAAAACAGCGGCAAACAAATTATAGCATATAATGAATATACTTATGGTCAATTAATTAGTCTAACCCAACAAGAAGGGCTAAAAATATGCCAAGATTTAAAGTTACAAAAACATCTAAAATGGGAAATGAAAAGAACAAAACAAGACTTGGGAACTTTTTGTAATCAATTCGATATAAATACTAATAAACCACTCTTAACAAAATGCTCAGAAAATTGTCAAAAAATACATAAAAAACCCTATAAGAAAAACTTTAGAAGAAATCAAAAAGATAATTTTAATCCGAAAGAAGAATTTTATAAAAAACCAAGAAGAAATGTAACGACCCATTACAGGCCCAGTGGACCGCCCATACGGCCCACTGCCCCAATCGACCCAAGGCTATCCCGATCTTGTGACTTGGCCCGTAGGCCCAGTGGGCTTGCCCACCCTGTGGTGTCACTCACGGGCTTTCCATAGGCGTCGTATGGGTTACTCATAGAACTCTTAAGCCCATGAACTTAAGTTTGTGCCTCCCCAGGATCGAACCCAAGATCACATGGATATATAGATACTTGGCACAATCCTGGTACCATTGGAACTGAAAGAATTGAAAGAACAATTACAGGATCTTCTCGATAAGGGATATATTCGACCGAGCGCCAAGGTATGCAAGGTGAGTGTTCGGGCAGAACACTTCGCGCCCGAGCGGTAGTTTGTGACCGCCCGAGCGCGAAGCGAGTGGCATGGGACAGAACATGCCGCGCCCGAGCGGTAATGTTTGACCGCTCGAGCGCGGTACAAGCAACTCTCGGGGACAGAATGTCTCGCGCTCGGGCGCGAGAATTCTACCGCCCGAGCGCGAGAGCGGTGAGGATAAGAATCATTTCTTTTCTCTTTCATTCGCCATTTCTTATACGATAACTTCGAGGGAAAGTTAGAGAATTCGATTCTTTCATCCGATTCGACTTTAAAACGCTGTCTAAACGTGAAACAAATTATATATTTGTGATCGTTGCGTTAAGGGCTTCAGACTGAGGTAATTTTCTTCTGGTTTCAGCAGCTTTAAATATCAAAGTGCTGGAATAGCATGTATTTGAAATTGAATTTCTGATATGTAGTAGAATAACCGACAAGAAACTTGTATTCAAAGTCGGAATTGAATTATGATATGATTATGATTTGATATGAATTTTTGAAGTTTCAAATGATATTTGAAACTCATATTAATGATTTTGGAGTATGTTATTGATTGAAATGAATACGTTATTGATATAGATAGATTATTATACTGCAATCTAAAGCTACATCAACTGGAAACGAAGAATTGAGGTATGTTGCGACCGGGTAACATACGACAGGTATCTGTATTATATGATATATGTCGGTTTGATTGGATTGATTGGATTGGAATACGTGTCTATGTGCCTATTTGATGATTTGATGTGGCATACATGACATTGAGATTTGAATATCGATGTACAAAATAAATGTTTTGTTAACACACATCATTTTATGCATACATCGATACATGACATGCACGTTGAGCTATGATCATTGGATACCCTGATATGATTTGATTGGATTCCGGGGTTTGTGAACACAATCGCTATGCCGGTATTATATGACCCGTAAAGCATAGACAATTGTGGCCCCATATGATTGGATATGAGATGTGGGATTGATGGCGCTTCGTCGACGCTATCATACGTGTATTCCCATATCGGCCGGTGTGCCAGCTCGAGCATTGATTTGATTTGATAGCGATTCGATTGATTCTGACATGTGCTCAGTGGATGGGCATTTGACCTGATACCTCCACGACATACATGCATTGCATACCATATATCATTGTTTAGATATCTGTGGTATATATGATTGGTTGTTCTATACGGAGCTTTGCTCACCCCCAAGGGGGGCTGTTGTTGTCTTTGTGTGTGGACAATGGCAGGTACTCCAGGATATCAGGAGACCGGAGAGGGTACTTCTGGTGGGAGCCACAGCTTGGGCTGAGGTTTATGTTTATGTCTTGTTCCCAGTATATATGTATATGTATCTATATACCGGGGCATGTCCCGAGGATATGAGTTGGTTGTATGTGATTGGTTTTAGTTATGTGTGGGCGTGTTATGATTTGAATTTAGATACTATTTTTAGTATTTAAATATCAGAAGAGATATTTTGGGCTCATCGTAAAGAAATTTTAAACTCGTTTTTCGCTGTGATTAATTAACCCTAATCAGATTGCATTGTAATAACGATTAGGCGCTAAGGGCCCCACACTAGATGGTATCAGAGCATAGCTGGGAATGCTCTATTGAGTCTTGTGTACACTGGAATAGGCACAAATGAATTGTGCGTATGTGTTTGACTTATTTGTATTACTTGCTCTTATGTGATTTGATTTGAGTAAGTATCTGATGAGATTAATGATATGAGATGATGATATGAGACGATGAGATTATGAAATTGATATGAAATTGTGATATTCATCTTTTGATTTGTAGATGGATCACACAAATGAAACTGCGAGTAGCAGTACTGAGAGGATTGTTGGGCAATTTGAAGGATTGTCCATGGATGTTGTGATGGCTCGATTCCAGGATCTGAAACCACCGAGGTTCTTTGGCACTGAGAGTGCTGAAAGAGCTGAGGCCTGGCTGAAGGATATCGAGCACTTGTTTAATATTGTTGAGTATTCCAAGGCTCGGAGACTGAAACTTGCTTTGTATCAGCTGAAAGACCGAGCTAAATCTTGGTGGGAAGCCGCTGAGATTGGATTGAAAGAAGCCGGGATTGAAGTCACTTGAGATGTCTTCAAAGCCCAGTTTTTGGAGCAGTATTCCCCTCCTTCCTATTATACTGCCCAGGAGAATGAATTCAATAATCTGCATCAGGGAACGATGTCTGTTGCAGAGTATGCTTCGAAATTTTCTACTTTGTTGGAATATGCACCTCACGTAGCTGCGAATGCAAAAGCAAAATAAAACAGGTTTGTAAATGGTTTACATCCTGCTATTTATACTTTTGTCATTCCGGGTTTGTCTACGAGCTACGCAGAGGTAGTTGAATGAGCCAAGGCAGCTGAAGCTGGATTAAGGCGAGGAGGTCCTCAGTATGTTCTTCCACCTTAAGTGTCAACTCAGCAGCCTGCCCTGCGACTCAGAAGCAGGAAAGATTATTTTGTCTGAGCAAGTTGTGCAGAATTATGTATTAATATATGAGGATAATGTGGTATTTCTGAATTTGATTGTCCTCCCTATGCACGACTTTGATTGTATTGTTGGCATGGATATCTTGATGACGAATCGAGCTACTGTTGATTGTTGTCATGGAGTGGTTCGATTTCGACCGATTGATGGACCCAAGTGGAATTTTTATGGCAAGGGTTCTCAAGCCAAAATTCCATTGGTATCCTCCTTGGAAATGTCTCGATTGTTGACCAGCGAAGATGAGGTTATCTTATCTACGCTATTGATATTTCGAAGAAGGAGTCTTCTTTATCTGAGATTCCTGTTGCGAAAGAGTTCCCAGATGTATTTCCCGATGAGATTCCTGGTTTTCCTCCTCATCGAGAAGTTGAGTTTAGTATTGATCTTGTGCCGGGGACTGCACCTATATCTAAAGCTCCCTATCGCATGGCACCATTGGAACTGAAAGAATTGAAAGAACAATTACAGGATCTTCTCGATAAGGGATATATTCGACCGAGTGTATCACCTTGGGGAGCTCCAGTTTTATTTGTTCGAAAGAAAGATGGTACGATGCAAATGTGTATCGACTATAGACAACTGAATCGGGCTACTGTGAAAAACAAGTACCCACTTCCGTGTATTGATGATTTGTTTGGTCAGCTTAAGGGTACTTCTGTTTACTCGAAGATTGATCTTCGTTCTGGGTATCATCAAGTACGAGTTCGAGACGAAGATGTGCCCAAAACTGCTTTTCGTACGAGGTATGGCCACTATGAATTCCTGGTTATGCCTTTTGGTCTTACGAATGCTCCTGCTATCTTTATGGATTTAATGAATCGTGTCTTCCGTGATTATCTAGACCGATTCGTTTTTGGTTTCATTGATGATATTATTCGAAATCGAGAAAGGAGCATGCTGAACATCTGAGACTGGTACTTCAAACTCTTCGTACTAGTCATTTATATGACAAGTTGTCCAAATGTGAATTCTGGATGGACAAAGTGGTATTTCTGGGCCACGTCATTTCGAGACATGGCATATCTGTTGATCCTAGGAAGGTCGAAGCTGTATTGAATTGGCCGAGACCTACGAATGTTCCTGAGATCCGTAGCTTCATGGGTTTAGCTGGATATTATCGTCGTTTTATTGAAGGATTTTCGAAAATAGCTAAACCGATTACTCAACTGACACAGAAGAATCAGCGATTCATTTGGTCAGATGAATGTGAAGCTAGTTTTCTTGAATTGAAGACGAGATTGACCACAGCACCTGTGCTTACTATTCCCTCAGGTACCGGAGGATTTGTGGTTTGTACAGATGCGTCTGGTAAAGGTTTGGGCTGTGTTCTGATGCAACATGGCAAAGTGGTTGCTTATGCGTCTCGTCAATTGAAATCTCATGAAACTCGTTATCCTGTTCATGATCTTGAATTGGCTGCCATTGTGTTTGCTTTGAAGATTTGGCGCCATTACTTGTATGGAGAAAAGTTTGTTATCTATTCGGACCACAAAAGTCTGAAATATCTCTTTTCTCAATCTGATCTGAATATGAGGCAACGCGGGTGGATGGATCTCCTGAAGGATTTTGATTGTGAGATTTAATATCACCCTGGATCGGTGAATGTTACTGCGGATGCCCTGAGCCGGAAAGTTTATGATTCTGTTCTAGCTTCTGTTAGTGTCGCCAAGGTACATGATGATATATGTACTTCTGGTTGGACTTTTCACTCGAATTGGAATTCTGTCACTGTTTCAGCATTGCAAATTGAGCCAAATTTGATATCGAAGATTCGAAAGGCCCAACGAAGCGATGCTCAGATTCAAAAGTCGAAAGAACTTGTATCTGTAGGACATCAGTCTGGATTTCAGATTTCTTCTGATGGTTCTTTACGACTTAATGGTCGGCTGGTAGTTCCTGATGATTCTGATTTGAGATCTGCCCTTCTTCGAGAAGCACATTGTAGCAAATACAGTATTCACCCTGGAGGTCGGAAGATGTATTTGACATTGAGACCTCAATTCTGGTGGAGACGTATGAAGAAGGACATTGCTGAGTTTATTTCTAAATGTCTTGTCTGCCAGCAAGTGAAAGCCGAGAGAATGAAACCGGGAGGATTGCTCCATAGTCTTGAAATCCCGAAATGGAATTGGGAACATATTGCTATGGATTTCGTGACTCATTTACCTCGTTCGCCCAAGGGCTGTGATGCTATTTGGGCTATTATTGATCGGCTTTCGAAATCTGCACATTTTGTTCCGTATGAACGGACTTATCCTTATAAGAGAATGGCCCGTTTATACATTGAGAATGTTGTGAGACTGCATGGTGTTCCAGTCTCGATTGTATCTGATCGGGATCCCAGGTTTGCTTCTAAATTCTGGAGTAGTTTCCAATAAGCTATGGGTACGCGTTTGGCTATGAGTACTGCTTATCATCCTCAAACTGATGGCCAAACCGAGCGTACGATTCAAACGTTAGAAGATATGTTGCGTGCTGTGGTGATGGACTTCAGAATGGGATGGCAAGATGCCTTACCATTGGTTGAATTTTCTTATAATAATAGCTTTCAGACGAGTATCGGTATGGCACCGTTTGAAGCTCTATATGGGAGACGATGTAGATCACCGTTATTCTGGGATGAGATTGGTGAGAAACAATTGACTGGACCTGAAATGATACAGGAAATGAACGATAAGGTTCAGTTAATTCGCCAGCGGATGAAAGCTGCTCAGGATCGTCAAACGATTTATGCGAATAAACGAAGACGACCCTTGGAATTCCAGAAAGGTGACAGAGTGTTTTTGAAGATATCTCCCTTTAGAGGCACTGTTCGATTCGGCATGCGAGGGAAGTTATCTCCTCGTTATGTTGGTCTATACGAGATTCTGGATCGAGTTGGTGATCTTGCGTATCGATTGGCATTGCCACCAGCTTTATCTGCCATTCACGATGTGTTTCATGTTTCCATGTTGAGGAAATATGAACCGGATCCATCACATATACTTGCACCTGATGAGGTTGAACTAGATCCTTCTCTTTCCTATGTTGAACAACCTGTTCGCATTATGGATCGAAAGGAAAGGATATTGAGAAACAAATCGATTCCGCTAGTTCAAGTGCAATGGACACGGCATGGTGTTGAAGAATCAACGTGGGAGTTAGAAAGCAAAATGCGAGATACATATCCGCATTTATTTGATATTGATCCATCTGTTCCATTGTACTCTATGTATTCGGATCCCTATTTTGATTTTAGTTTTGATATGTACTATAACTGGTGACATATGTATGTTTACCCATGTTATGTATATAGAGATGTTTAAGATTTCGAGGACGAAATCTTTTAAGGGGAGGAGAAATGTAAGGACCGTGTATCGTATTATCGTAAATCCTACGTGATTATCGATAATTAATGAAATTGTCATGTGATTATGTATTTGATGTATATCGTGACAACGAATTGAGAAATGAATATTGAATATGAATTGACGTTATATGAGTTGAGTGGATTGGTCGGACGCCAATTTAGTACAATATGTATAATTGTACAGAACATGTGGCGCCCGGGCGGTAGAAAATGACCGCCCGAGCGCCAAGGTATGCAAGGTGAGTGTTCGGGCAGAACACTTCGCGCCCGAGCGGTAGTTTGTGACCGCCCGAGCGCGAAGCGAGTGGCATGGGACAGAACATGCCGCGCCCGAGCGGTAATGTTTGACCGCTCGAGCGCGGTACAAGCAACTCTCGGGGACAGAATGTCTCGCGCTCGGGCGCGAGAATTCTACCGCCCGAGCGCGAGAGCGGTGAGGATAAGAATCCTTTCGTTTCTCTTTCCTTCGCCATTTCTTATACGATAACTTCGAGGGAAAGTTAGAGAATTCGATTCTTTCATCCGATTCGACTTTAAAACGCTGTCTAAACGTGAAACAAATTATATATTTGTGATCGTTGTGTTAAGGGCTTCAGACTGAGGTAATTTTCTTCTGGTTTCAGCAGCTTTAAATATCAAAGTTCTGGAATAGCATGTATTTGAAATTGAATTTCTGATATGTAGTAGAATAACCGACAAGAAACTTGTATTCAAAGTCGGAATTGAATTATGATATGATTATGATTTGATATGAATTTTTGAAGTTTCAAATGATATTTGAAACTCATATTAATGATTTTGGAGTATGTTATTGATTGAAATGAATACGTTATTGATGTAGATAGATTATTATACTGCAATCTAAAGCTACATCAACTGGAAACGAAGAATTGAGGTATGTTGCGACCGGGTAACATACGACAGGTATCTGTATTATATGATATATTTCGGTTTGATTGGATTGATTGGATTGGAATACGTGTCTATGTGCCTATTTGATGATTTGATGTGGCATACATGACATTGAGATTTGAATATCGATGTACAAAATAAATGTTTTGTTAACACACATCATTTTATGCATACATCGATACATGACATGCACGTTGAGCTATGATCCTTGGATACCCTGATATGATTTGATTGGATTCCGGGGTTTGTGAACACAATCGCTATGCCGGTATTATATGACCCGTAAAGCATAGACAATTGTGGCCCCATATGATTGGATATGAGATGTGGGATTGTTGGCGCTTCGTCGACGCTATCATACGTGTATTCCCATATCGGCCGGTGTGCCAGCTCGAGCATTGATTTGATTTGATAGCGATTCGATTGATTCTGACATGTGCTCAGTGGATGGGCATTTGACCTGATACCTCCACGACATACATGCATTGCATACCATATATCATTGTTTAGATATCTGTGGTATATATGATTGGTTGTTCCATACGGAGCTTTGCTCACCCCCAAGGGGGGCTGTTGTTGTCTTTGTGTGTGGACAATGGCAGGTACTCCAGGATATCAGGAGACCGGAGAGGGTACTTCTGGTTGGAGCCACAGCTTGGGCTGAGGTTTATGTTTATGTCTTGTTCCCAGTATATATGTATATGTATCTATATACCGAGGCATGTCCCGAGGATATGAGTTGGTTGTATGTGATTGGTTTTAGTTATGTGTGGGCGTGTTATGATTTGAATTTAGATACTATTTTTAGTATTTAAATATCAGAAGAGATATTTTGGGCTCATCGTAAAGAAATTTTAAACTCGTTTTCCGCTGTGATTAATTAACCCTAATCAGATTGCATTGTAATAACGATTAGGCGCTAAGGGCCCCACAATTTAACTCTCCCAAGTCCTTTAATCGAAACTTGCTATCAAGATACATCTTTAAATCATTGGCCTCTTTCTCGCAGTTGGTGGCAATCACAATGTCATCAACGTAAACCAACAAGGCAACAAAAACACTTCCTCTTGTCCGTAGAAATAAGGAATTGTCAGCATGAGATTGAGAAAAGCCTATGTCCAGTAATGCAGCAGAGAATTTTGCAAACAATTGGCGAGAGGCTTGTTTTAAACCAATATATAGATTTATGGAGTTTACAAGCAGCATTTGGAGGTAGAATCTCCCCCTCTCTGCAATACCCTTGGGGCAGAGACATATAAACCTCTTCCTGGAGGTCACCATGAAGAAAAGCATTATTGACATCAAGTTGAATTAAAAACCAATCTTGAGCAGCAGCCAAAGCCAATAAAACCTTGACAGTCACAAGTTTAGCCACCGGAGAGAAGGTTTCAATGTAGTCAATCCCTTCCTGTTGTGTGTAACCTTTGGCAACTAGGCGTGCTTTATAACGCTGTAAAGAGCCATCAGCAGAAAATTTGGCCTTGTAAACCCAACGGCAACCAACCAGAGACTTGCCGGGTGGCAAAGGAACAATTGTCCAAGTGTCATTGGCTTCCAAAGCAGTGAGTTCATCAGTCATGGCCTGTCTCCACTCAGGAATAACTACAGCTTGAGAGTAGTGTTCTGGTTCAATGATGGAAGAGATATTGCTGACTAAGGCAGAAAAGGTAGGGGAAAGTCTGTGAGAAGTAATATACGTGGACAAAGGGTGCATTGTTGTACAAGGATGAGTGGAAACAGTTGTGAAACAATGGTAGTCGCGAAGATGAGATGGAGTATGAATGAGATGGTTGGATCTAGTATGCTTCTGTAAGTTGTTGGGAATGATTAAGGAGGAAGCATTGGGTGGTATGAAATTATCAGAGAAGATGTCCAAAGAAGAATGTAAAGAAAGGAGATCTTTGAAAGGAAAAGAATGTTCATGAAAAACAACATCCCGTGAAATGAAGACTTCATTAGTGTCGATATTCAACAATTTGTAACCTGCTGGATATCCCATGAAAACAGATTTGATGGCTCGAGATGAAAATTTGTCATGAGTAGAAACAATTGTTGAAGCAAAACACAGGCAACCAAAGACTCTTAAATGTGAATAAGAGGGCAGCTTGTGATGCAGCAACTCAAAAGGTGATTTATTGGCAAGAGAGACTGATGGAGTGCAGTTTATCAAGTATATGGAGGTAATGATACAGTCTAGCCAATAGACCAGGGGAATGTTAGATTGGAAAAGAAGAGCTCGAGCCACATTTAGAATATGCTGATGTTTTCGCTCAACAACAGAGTTTTGTTGCGGTCTCTCAACACATGAATGGAAATGAATAATCCCCTTTTGGAGAAAAAAATTTGTGAAGTTGAGTTCTAGAGCATTATCACTTCGAACTCCTTTAATCTTGGTGTTAAATTGAGTATACACCATTTGATAGAAGGTTGGAAAAATTTGTTGAACATCATTCTTAGTTTTCAACATGTATGCCCAAGTAAAACGGGTGTGATCGTCCACTATGGTCAAGAAATATTTATATCCTTCAACTGAAATGGAGCTAAAGGGACCGCAAATGTCAATATGCAACAGTTCAAAAGAGGCATTACACATATTATGTTGAGAAACAAAGAGCAAACGTTTCTGTTTTGATAAATGGCAAATGGAACAAGGCACATGATCTTGTTGCACAAAATTTGAACCCAAGTGTTTATTTAAAACAGAAAGCTTAACAAATGAAGGATGTCCCATGAGAAAATGCCATAAGTTCGAAAGGTTAACAGAAGTACTAGTGTTACAGACGACCGGAGATGAGTGTTTCCAAAACTTGCTCAGCACATATAGATTTCCAACACGTCTACCCATCCCAATCATCTTCGACTGATTGATATCCTGAATTTGACAAACGTTAGAAAGAAAAAAAAATGAGCATGAAAGAGAACTAGTAAGAGAGGTGATGGAAAGCAAATTGAACTTAAATTGTGGCACATATAAGACATCATGAAGGATTAGCTCACTAGTCAACTGGACAGAACCAACATGAGTAACTCTGATTGAGAAATTATTTGGAAGAGTTACTTTGGAATTGATCTGCTTAAACGTAGTAAATAGAGACATGGAGCAACATATGTGGTGTGTGGCTCCCGTATCTATTACCCAATCCTGTCGTTGTATGGCAGGAACAGAATCAAATAGAGAAAAAATACCGTTGAAACAGGACACTAATGGCTCTTGTTGTTGTCGATCCAAAGAGGAGTTATTCATTGTTTGAATCTTCGAACTTAATAGTTCAATAAGCTGGTTACACTGTCCATGTGTAAGGGAATCAACAGAAACATTGGAAGTGATCTCTGGAGAAGCATAAGTCTGACATGATTGTGCAGGTGCCGTCCCAAAAACTAATTTTGTCCCAAACTTAGGGTGACCCGGGGGAAAGCCATGCAATTTGTAGCACTTATCAACTGTATGATTGGTATAATTGCAATAAGAGCAAACTTTATCACCTTTGCTTTTGGGATTCAAAAATTTCTTGGTAGTATTCGTAACTGCAGAAGCACTTGGCACAAATGAAGCATCAATGTTTCCAGTTGTAATAGACCTTTGTCTTTCTTCCAGAACTACAAGAGAAAACACCTTAGCGATGACAGGAAGAGGATCAACTAACAATATTTGTGCTCGTATCTGTGCGTAAGACTCATTTAGCCCCATTAGTAACACATTCCTGATTATGATAATTCACCCAATCTTTCATTGATCCACATTGACATACTGAAGCAGGTTGATAATCTTTCAATTCATCCCAAAGTGTCCGTAACTTTGTGTAGTAGGAATTGACACTTAACGATCCTTGATTAAGACCACTGAGTAATTTCTTAATCTGATAAATCCTTGGAGCGTTGCTCTGTTGAAAGCAATCACGCATATCGAGCCAAACTTCATGGCAAGTCGACATATACATCAAGCTATCAACAATTTCACGAACAACAGCATTTAAAATCCAAGAAGTTACCATACTATTGCATCGATTCCAAGCACCGTAGAGCAGATCATCAGGCGAAGGACGAGGTATGGAATCATCCACAAAACCTAGCTTATTTTTAGCAGTTAACGCCATGACAATAGCTCTGCTCCAAGTGTTGTAATTCGAGCTTGAAAGAGGATGAGAAACGAGAACGAGACCTGGATGATCACCACTTTGTAAGTAATATGGATTGCTCGAGTCTTCAGCAAAAGTGCGATTGACGAAAGTATGATTTGCATTGTTGTTAATCGCTTGACCACCGCATTTCACCATCTTCAAAGAGAATCAAACAAATTGAGAAGTGGAGCAGGTGTTGCGAAATCGAACTGAAAATCAATTGAGATCGAGCAGGAGAGCATCGATCGGAATTTTCTGTTTTTGCTCTGATACCATATTAGAAGAACTGAATATGAATTCCATTAATGAGAAAAATCAGAGCTAAAGCTCTGTATTGAGGAATACAATAGAAAAAATGAATCAATTAGTTAAAATGGCTAACTAGTCCACTATTTATACAAGTCAAAACAGCACTTAGTTCTAACATGTTGTGTCTTGGGTGCAAATCAAATCTAACAATATATGAATGATTTTTTAAATCATATGACTCCCAAAATTGTTTTGAACCCCAAAACAAAATTTTTTAAATCATATGTGTAAAGCCCAAAATCAGTATACGTAAAATTCATGCATTTATTTAATTTATGAAATTTTACTATTTTAATTATTTATGTTTATTTAATGTACGTTGAAATGTTTTCTTGAGTTTTATGTTCAGATGATTATTCGAGGCGGGATCGAGGAAAGGAGACCGACATGATTATTAGTGATTTAATCGATATATTTTATTTAAGTTAAAATTTGAGTATTTTAATGGATTTATGAGGGTTTAATATTTTAAAAGCCTAATTTAATTATTAGGTGATTTTATAATTTTAAAACTTTTATGAATTTAGTATTTGTGTATTTTATTTTGTTAAATTTGAGGATTTTGTAAAATAGAAAAGATTAAATTTTAATAGTATTTTTAATTATTAATTTAGCATATTATATTCCTTTAAATAATTAAACTTGCGCATTGACTCACACTTTACACACACAAATACACGTAACATACACAAAACACAAAACAAAATTTTCTATCCATCTTTTGACTAAGAGAAGGAAGTGTTTTTAAAACTCTTCCCTCTCAATCAATCTCCATTAATTCTTTTCTTTTTTTCCCCTTCAAATAGCACGTCCAAGCCTTGCAATTTTTCCAGCACATTTTTAGTGAGTTTTCTTCAAAGAAAATCAAACCACGATCATCCGGAAGCAACTTTCGCTCCGTCTCCGCTTCGGTATCGTCGTTACGGTATTTTTTAAATATCAAAAGGCACGTATAATCTGTTCTTGCTGCATCGATCATGTCATATTATGTGTTTAGTTGTTTTTAAGCATAAAAATGTATATATGATGTAGAAGTTTGAGCAAGAAATGTATTGAATATGTTTTGAACAAATTTTAGATCCGAAAACTCATGTTTTGATGTTCTTTCGAAAACTGAAATTTTTCGGTATATATTTTGAGAAAACTTTTAACTACAAAAACGTAGATCTTTTCGATACGTTCGATTTGATATAAAATTCGAGTTATTTGGATTAAAAACGAGTGAGTTATGATGTTTTTCGTATGACTGCTCAAATCGTGTTTCAAGAAAGTTATGAATGTTGATTATGTTCTTGAAGATCTTTGTTGCAGGCTTCGTTGGGCATCGCCGGGCTTGTGCTACTGTATTTAGGTATGTTATGGGATGTGTTTAGATGTTATTTGGTGGTTCGTTTGGGTCGGGATTGGCTTGGAATGTAATAGAAGTCGTAGGAAGCGAAACGATGTCGAATTACGGCTTATTGTTGTATTGAAGTTATTTGTCGATGCTTGGGGTGTTTGTATGGATTTCAATCAATGTAATAATATCCTAAGATGAGTCTTGAGGTGTTGGTTTATGTTCCTTAGGCTTGGGTTGAAAGAATGAATTGAATTTTCGTGAATTTCCATGTCCAGTATGTACCTGGACCCCTACATGGAGTCCGTGTCCGTTTTCCTTCAAAAATACGAAATTTTCGAGCCTACCCGGACCCGTACACGGACCCCTACACGGGGTCCGTGTACCCCTTTAAAAAAAAAAAAATTTAAAAAAAAAAATTTTTTTTTTAAATTTTTTTAGGATTTGCTTCGGGGTTCTATATCATGGTTTAGCACCATGGTTAAAATTTATTTATGTAAAAATATAGGATTTGTTTTTATGGTTTTATGTCATGGTTTAGTACGATAATTATACGAGGTCAAGTCCGGAGCGAACTAGAAGGTCATAAGCTATTTTTTTTTAACTTTGGTGGTAAGCTCAAGTACCTACGTCTAAGACATGCAAGTTAAGTATTTTAAATTCATGTTAGTATGTGCAGCAACGGCCCCGATCGAAGTCCAACGAATCCCTCAACGCCAAGTAAGTATGTATGACGTACAAAGAAAATATTTGAAGTTTTTGAGGTATGCTAAATGTCTTGTGACCAAATGTGAATGGGTTTGGAAGTCGGTGAACGTGGCCGAGGACCTCTCCACCCCGTTAAATTATGAACAGGTTTGAAGTTAGGATTGGAAAGCGTTAAATTATGAACGGGGACCAATCCGCCCGTTAAATTATGAACGGGTTAGATCGTGGTTGTGAAGCGTTAAATTATGAACGTGGATCAACTGGCCTGTTAAATTATGAACAGGGATCTCATGTATGTGGCAGTGGATACGTCCCTGTCAGCCCAGTACTGTGGTTTGTCTGATCATATATTTGTTATGTTAAGGGTCACTTGCTTTGAAACATCCTCTACGCAAAATGATGAAGTTAAGTATGTTGAAGTATGAAAGTATGTTTAAAGAAAAGTTTATGTGATGGCACGTCATATTATGTATGCATGTATGTTCAAAGTTTATGCAAAGCTCAAGTTTATGAAAGTTCAAGTTATTATGCAAGTTCAAGTTTCAAAGTATGTATGTTCAAGTTCAAAGAAGTTTATGAGAGTTCAAAGTTATTATGAAAGTTTAAGTTTATTAAGAGTTCAAGTTTATTACGCAAAGTTTAAGTTTCAAGTATATATGTTATATTTTGAAGTTGTATGTGGTTTTATTATGTAATACTCGTTATTCCCAGTTTATACGTGTTGAGTCTTTAGACTCACTAGACTTGATCGATGCATGTGAGTATGTTGATGAGGAGACAGGAGGTGGCGACCAAGGGGCAGGCTTGGACTGAGCGGAAGGCTAAATCCGAGGACCACTATGTTTATGTTTTATGAAAACTTTAAAATATTATGTTTTTATGTTGGTTGTGAGATAATTTGGAATAAGTACTTTGTTGGAAAATTTTAGTATGGGATGTTGATTTTAAATATTATTATGTTGAATGATAAGTAACGACTGTATGAATTTTATGTTTAAGAAAATTTTTAATTTTTCCGTAAATTTTGAATGGTAAAAATTACGGTATGTTACAATATGATTTTCTATTGTTTATTGTCTGAATTATGTTGAGTAATTTATTTCTAACAGCTTAAGAAAATCTCTTAGAAATTGCAGCTCTTGAAAATTGGATTTTCTAAAAAAATTACTTTTCTACGCTGACCGAAACAATCTTGGGCAACGATACCGAGCAAAGGTAGTACGATGCATGCACAACTTTTTAAAATAAAAATATAATATTTTTGCTCAGGGCAGCATACTGCCTATGTAGAAATGAGGCGGTCCAAATTGTTCGGGCAGCGTTCTGGCATACAGACATGGCATTCGAGAATGTCTCTGGAAGCACTGCTCTCTATGGACTCTAATTTTTTCGGGCTACGGGTGATTTTATGAATCTTTCATGATTTTGGGCTAAACTGATATTTTATGAAAATATAATCGTATTTACCATTGGAATAAATTTTTGATAAAATTATATATATTTTTGATAAAATCAATAATTAACAATTATATTCTAAATATTTATGATAAAAGTGTTTTACAAGAAATTTTAATTATTAATAAATTAATTTGATAATTGAGTAAATGTGTTTATTACGACAATATTGGAAAGTTTATTCTTGCATCATCGGTAAAATATTAGCTTTGTATCATCAACATATACATGTTAGTCTATGTTACATCGAAAATGTTTCTCTCTTATTCCAATATCATAAGATAATGTGAATCTATCATATTTTTATGAAAATTGACATATATATTGATGATTTAATGACTAATATTTGACCACCCCATGGTAAAAGAAATACTCTAAATATAGCATAGAATAATCTCATCATTTTTGTGCTCTTCCATGGATTAGTTTATGCTACATTGAGAGTGTTTCGCCCCCTATTCAAATATCATTAAATCATGTGAGTTTCTTAAATTTTTTACAAAGTTGATATATATGTTGATGATCTAAAGACTAATAATTAATAACATCGTAAGAGAAAATAGATTCCAAATATAGCATAAACTCACCCAAAATTATGGATCAAAAGGATGTTCAAAGCTCCGCCAATTTTTTTTATGTTCACGCCTAATTATCTGATGTTCTGGTGTATCAGAGCATCGTTTACCAAAATAATTCGTTTTTAGAAATAATATATAAAAGTATAGATATATACTATGGGAATAATGATTAAAGAATATAAAACCCCGTATTTTATATAATATATATATATATATATATATATATATATATATATATATATATATATATATATATATAATTCAAGCTTGAAATATTAAAATTAGTAAGTATGATCGTTTAAATAATTATTTAAAATTTTTGATCTAATGAATATATTTAATTATTATATAAAAATTATATTATTTGATATCATATTCAAATAAGGATAATAATTTGCAGTCAAATTGAATTATTTACTGTTGCATTCAATATATTAATTGAATGAGATTGTTATTAATAAAAATAAACAAATATTAAAGAATCATATAGTATTTGTATATCAAAATTTTGAAGAAGAAATAAATATTTTTCAAAAAACAAAAAATATCATCTATTAGATAAAAATTTTGATTTAAAATTTTTATTATTTTTGAACATTTTTAAAATATTTATACTAAAGTTCTAATTAAATAATAATAATATTAATAAGAATAATACTAATAAAAAAATAACAAAAATATCAATGTATGAACAGTTAATATATCAAAAATATACAAAGACATTTTTCAACTAAAAAGTTGAAAAGTGTAATATTATATAAAACGTTTATGGTTTATTTAATATTTTAAGTGAGCATGAAGCATTAAATATATAAATTTAACGCAAACCCAAAATAATAATCGAAATTAAATAAAATAATACAATCAATGCAAACATTTAAGACATTGTTATTCACACTCCAATTTTTTTTTTAAAATACACTTCATATTTTTTTTCTTTACTCTAAAATATCTAATGTGTCATCAAATAATTTTTTAATATATTGTACATAAACATATAATTTCTTTTATATATTTTTATTTTATTAAATATAAGATATATTAAAACTAATTCCCAAAAATACTTATGAGATTGTCTCATTTGTTAGATGGATCTATTACTTGACCCAACTCACGAAAAATATTGTTTTATGATAAAATTATTATTTTAACTCAATATATGAATCGAGTCGACTCTTCTTATGTATATATATTTGTGAAACATCTCACATAAGACTTACAAAAATTAATTAAGTAAATTTAATTTTTCTATCTTGAGTAATTTTGCGTAAATATATTGACAAATAGTTTGATTAGACTATTAATTTTTAGATTGTGTTAAGTATTGTAACATATATTATTAAATAATGATGTTTTTCATTTTTTTTCTTCAAAAATATATTGAGAAAATTTTAAGATAGTTTCTTTCTTTTACATAATTATTTTTTATTAGAATCAAACGATTATCATTAGGTCAAAAGTAATTGTTATTATCCAAGAATCGACTTTATTTTTTTTATAATTGTGGCAGTGCAGAGTGCACCTATTTGGGTGCTAATGTGTTGATCTATTAGGCCTATGAGCTCGGAAAGATGCATGTCTATCTGTTGATATTGTCTCATATTTTTTTATAGATCAGTCTTACCATTCTCCTACTGTCTGTCATATCCCCAATAGAGATAGTGTTACCTATTAATATCTGGCGTTGCTCTTTTACTGTCAATCTGTCAACCAGATCAAGCGATGCAATATCAACAGTTTGAAGTATGAGAACTTCTCAAGAGGTCATTCATCTCAGTAGTACTCTCATTCATCCATGCTTAACCCAATATTCTTAACACGAGACTTGAACTCATGACATCATTCTGATATCAATTGTTAGGATCAAATGCTTACTATTATGCCAAAAGCTATAAATGTTAGCCAAGAAGTAAATTTATTTTCTTATACTTATGGCATTATTGAGTGCATCACATTTATTTGGGTGCTAATGGTCAGATTGCTCATGAGTTCGGGACATGTGTGTCTATCTGCTATTGATGTCTCATATACCTTAGAGATCAGTCTTATCATTTTCTTATATCGGCCGTGTTTCCAACAGAGACAGTATTACACGTAAATATATAACGTCGTTCTTTTACGGTCAATCTAATCAACCAGATCAAGAGGCGTAACATCGACATCTTGAAGCACGAGAACTTCCCATAAGGTCATTCATGTCAGTTCTAATCTCACTCATCCACACATAACCAAATAAGTTCTAACTAAATAATAATAATATCGATGTATAGACAATCAATATAACAAAAATTAACGATGACATTCTTCACTAAAAAGTTGAAAAACATAGTATTATATAAAAATATTATAATTTATTTTATATTTTATAGAGTATGAAGAACTTAATATATTAAAGTAACACAGAATATAAAATCGTAACCGAAATTAAATGAAATGATACGATCAATCCAAAACATCTAAAAAAAATTATATTACACTTAATATTTCTTTCTTTACTCCTCAAATTATTTTTGAAAATATTGATATGAACATATAATATCTTTTATATATTTTTATTTTATTAAATATAAGAAAATATTAAAAATATTTCATAAAAACTCTTATGAAACCGTCTTATGAGTCAATTTTAAGACAAATTTTCTATCCGATCGACTCCTGAAATATATTATTTTATGTCAAAATTATTATTTTTTACTCAAAATATATACCGAGTCGACTCGTCCCATAAATATAGATTTATTAGACCGTCTCACATGAAAATTACTCAAACTAATTTAGGTAAATTTATTTTTCTACTTTAGATAATTATTCGTAAATATGTTGACAAATACTTAATTAGATTATTGATTTCTAACTTTTTTTTTTTAAGTATGGTAACACATTATTGTAAAATAATAACTTTGTTAGTATTTTTTTCTTCAAAAATACATTATTGTAAATTTTAAGATATAACTTTCTTTTTAAATAATTTTTTAATTTTTATTTATAATATTTATTTAATTTAATGAATTGTAAATATTTATATAATTTATATTTATTGTATTTCATCGTAGATTTAAGTTTTTTCGAATTGATTTATCTTTAGTAAAATAATAAATATTTGTATTATCTTTTATTGTAAATTACTATTTAATCATATATATAAATATGTTAATATATTTGTGTTTAATACTATTTCAAAATCAATATATTTAAATAATATATATATATATATATATATATATATATATAAATATGTTAATATATTTGTGTTTAATACTATTTCAAAATCAATATATTTAAATAATATATATATATAATAATGAAAAATATTATTATTTTATATATCTATATATATTATGTTTTAGAAAATAAAAATCTAAATTTATGTTAAAACTTTTTAAAAAGGTGGCTTTATTTTGATTTATTGTGGCCGGTGGCAACTGGTGACTTTGCTGGAGTTTCACACTGTTCCCTTCTTTTCAGATGACAGCGATATTTCACCATGATTCTCTGATCTTGAGCTAAGCGACGACGCTGATTTCTTTGAATCCAGCTCACATCGTAGTTGATGGATCCTCCGGAGGTTTTCTCCGCCAGCGCAGGCTGCGGGAACAGGCCACTGCCCAGGAAGGAGCTGCAGGGCCCTCGCCCCGCCGTACTCAAAGTCAACAAAGACTCTCACAAGATCAGAAAACCGCCTGTTCCGCCGCCAGCCCACAGCCAAGCACCGCAAGAACATTCTCTTCCGGAAGACCGGCAGCCGGTCATAATCTACGCAGTTTCTCCCAAAGTCATACACACCACCGTCACGGACTTCATGAAATTGGTCCAGCGCCTAACCGGGAACGCTTGCTCAGCCGCAAATTCCGGTGGAGCACCTGGGGACCTCTCCCCGGCTGCTCGAATAGCTTCCATAGAGCAAACAAGCGCATCTCCTAAAGATAGAGAAATAATCACAGCTAACAGCTGTAATCCTACTGGTGTTGATGATATCATGTGTCATATTCTTGAAAGTGCCGACGTTGAAGTGGGTCCAGTTCCCGGAATACTTTCTCCGGCGCCGGAAGCTCTGCAACCTATATTGCCCGGATTTTTCTCTCCTGCGGCGGACCCATTTTCGATGATGGGTTACAATAACATGTTCGTACCTAGTCCATCGACGTTGTTTTCTGCTCCAATGGTGTCTCCATCGGCGCTGTTTTCTGCTCCAATGGTGTCTCCTTCGCCATCTTCTTGCGATCTCTTCAATCCATTCTTTGACTTTTAGATAAGTGAATTGTCTCTGTACCACTCTTCTTTATTTATTTGTTTATTTATTTTTATTATTATTTTGATGTAATTTAGCATAGTTTTCTTGATCAAGAAAGTGGGATAGTGGAATATTTGGGAATAGGGAGCGTGTATACTGCTTGGAGCTGACTCTTGATTAGGGAGGAAAAATGAATCTCGAAATTGTTAAGTTGGCAATGTTTTCAATTGTATTTAACCAATTGTTAAATTTGCAGTTTAGTTGGAATTATAATCATATAGATTCTATTCAATTCTTAATATGATCATATCATTGTCTCTGACTCATATGCCATTTTTGAACTGGTATTGGGAGATAGACACTGTATGTTCACCTGTCCTAATGTTTACAATGGAAAAATTGGTACTTGTTGGAAAACTCTATGTCTTGATTAAAGTACGTGGCTTAAGTTTTGATATAAGATGATAATGTTGGAGGCTAAAGTTTCTTGAATCAGACACTTGTCATTTATCAGAAGCTATATCTTACGTTAACGGTACAACTCAAATTTCTTCTAACCCACACAGTACCTCAGAAAACCATGTTGTTGCGCCAGTGGGTACAATTGTTGATCCTAGAAAACTTAATACCGCTTATGAAATGTTGGAAATGTTTTAGGTTATGGCCTATAAAGGTGCTACATGTGAGACACTGAAAGAATTCACTAGTCAAGTCAAGTAGAACATTAAGCATGCAAGATAAGGAATATGGACTGTCAACATTGTGGAGAGGTATATATCCAGTAGATGCATAGATTAGTATTACTGTTACATCATATGATCAGATCTAAACTAATCGTCGGTTGTCATGGCTGGCCACAATAGTCTTCATTCTCCATTTATGAAGCATCCCTTTTGCAACATATACTTATTTTTGTTCCTGCTTAGCATTATATTCAACAGCATGATTCATGTGCTCTATCATTTAGTTTCCAATAATACTCTTAAAAAATCTAGTATATGAATATGAGTTGATCATTCAAGTAACACGAACAAACCTTGGTAAAAGCCTTACATTCTGTAATCACGTTTTGGAGAGATATACTAGCAGTTTTCCAATGCACAGTAGCCTGTACCTTCTGATGCAGGAGCAAAATCACCATTGAAACGTAGCATGTGTTTCTTCTCAACTGAAATCACAATTGGAAATTTGATCTTCGCCAATACGGTTTTGTCCTGCAAGCATTAACCTTCTTGTGTACCAGCCAGTTTTCTTGTTCCACTGTCTTTTTCTAGCTCCTTGAGCTTGAAGCCTGTAAGAGTGACGAATTTGGGAATTCGAAGTGTTGTGATTTGGTATGTTCAAATTCCATAGTTTGGTTCTAGGCAGGCGTCAGGGAGCTTGATCCAATGTACATGGAATAATTTTGATCTCCAGGTTGAGAACAAGTCAAATTATGTGGTGTTTGATCGATTTGTGGGATTGAAAGGTCTGAAGCATTGGTTCTACTGCCTTTCTTGTAGTAATTTGAACCTCAGGTGCAGTCGTTACTTATCAGAAGTTGGGTGAGGTTAGACTCATTATGAGAAGCTTTCCCAACATCTATCATTTCATTTAAAAGCACCAAACCCGAAACTTTGTTCAGGAGAAATCGAGATTCTTGCCACTCAATCTATGATAATTGGTAACGAATCTGCTGCTTTTGAAGACCAAGAATCCGGCTTCTGTCAGACTCAGATCCAGAGCTCCACGTTATCAATTTTTGCATGCACCTTCGACTCTCAACCATCAACATGCACCCCCCACCACCAAGGTTATCCTGGATGTCCCGTAGAAATTCAATAGGGAAAACACAGATATCAAGTCAACAGAGTTGTCGGAACCATAGTTTTCAAAATCAGACAGTTAAACCGGACAGTTAAACCGGAGAAGTGAACCGGGTGATACTCTGGTCCGAGTTGTTTAATTAACTGGATTGTCATTGTCCCATAAAATACCCAAAAATATTGATGGGCTTTTATTTAAACCGGTGGTCCAATTAGTAAAATTTCCGGGGTTATTTCATATTAAAAATTCAGTGAAATTTTAGTAAATATAAGGGAAGCTTCAAGGAATTAACCTCACAAAAATGAAAGAGCCAACAACTCTCAAATAGAAAATTTCTACAGGTGTAAGAGAAATGTGTCATTCGTATCCTACATTGTTTTCAAATGGTATTTGAAATGGTTTATAACAATTTAAGTTAATCATTTTGATATTGTAGATGGATACTGAGTGTTTGCTATAAGTCGATGTCGTGCAATCGCGGGCCGTCTCGCGACAAGTTAAAAGTTATGTCATGACTAATATTTTGTGTTCAAATGTTATTTTTTGTTCTTGGAATGGGATGTTGGCCTATACTTTCTTTGTCTATGATAGACAATCAAGTGGACCAAGTGTACATGTACCTATTTAGACAAAGGTACTCCGGCAGAATTTTAGGAAAAAAGCCCCCACATGAATAATTTTGTCAAGGGTGGAAATTTTTATAATTATTTAATTTACTCATATTTTAATGCCATTCTCAAACATCAGGGATCATCAATCCTCATTTAGAAGTACATGAAGCACTTATCACAACATCAAAGTCAAAAATTATTAAATGGATTTATATTAAAGCACTGATCCTCCCTCGATCAAAATTTGAACGGATAAATAGTCGTCTTATTTTCAATGAAAATGCCGACTCTTAAGTTCTAATCGGGAGTCCATAGTTGTGGAACGTCCTGATCATGCCATCCCAATTGGCTGTCACGAAAACCAGACCCCATGTAGAGGATATCATTCTTGAGCTATGGTTGTCAACCTTGTGCTGATGAAGATGATGATCACTGTAGTCGTTGCATGGCTTACAATCCTGATCGCCGGAGGGAAAATCCCATGGTGGAAGTTTCTCTTCGGGCCATGTTATCGAGCCCTTGGACGAACCATCCATGGAAAACCAATTTGCTAGGGAGAACCGTTCCGAATCCCACAAACTTGATGGGGAACTTTGGTTATTCTTTGTTGCCAAACCTGAATTAGAACTGCCATGGTTTTGCTCTGTGTGGAACTCTGACCAGGGTATGGCCACAGACACACCTTCGTAGGAGAAGTGTTCAAACGAACGAATAGATTTGGCTTGTTTCGATGTTTGGAAGGATAAATCATCACTGTTCCACATATAGATGCGGGAGTCCTCCCCCACGGATATTATGTGCCTTCCGTCAGATGTAAATGATGCCGACATCTGAGTACCAGATTTTGCCAAGCCTGTAACGATCAAGATTCACCGATCAAATCATACATGCATAAATATAAGACCGAGCGTCTGCGGCTGTAGTTGGCAGCAATAGCGCAGCTCAATTTTTAAAATTGTACAGCGGCTCAAATATCATATATATGTTCAAATGAGCTCTATACCTCTGTATTTTCGGACAACCTCAAGCCCGTCAAGAATTCGAATCTTGGAGTCCTCTGATGTTATCATCACTCTTTGAGGGTCATCTTTAAGAAACTGAACACGAAGATGCGTATGTATACTTAGCTGAGAACAAGGACCATAAAAGATGTATAATATCAGGAAATTGGGATTGGTGATACACACCTGGATGCCAGTAATTTTGTTGCCAGATGATTTCTTTCTTCCGAGGAAGTTTATCTCTGCATTTAGCAGCAACTCATCGGGCGCTGATGTTTCGTAGAAACGACAAGTACCGGAAACTGAACCAACTACAAAACCCTGTAAGAAACAATGAGAAAAGTTAACACAATTCGAAATTAGAAAAATTAATTGGAATTCAAGATCAACGTGTATAGCACCACACCTTTCCACTAGGCTGGTAGGATACCGCGGTCACTATATCATGAGCATTTATCCAATCCTCAACTCTCCCACTCGTAACTCCCCAAATTCGAATTTTACCGTCTATCGAACCACTGATGAAGTAGTTCTCATCAACAGGATTGAATTGAACACAAGTCACTGAAACAAAAATTCAAGAATTTCTCAAGCAATGGAACATATTAAGTTTAAAAAATAAAAGAATCACTGAAGCATAGAAGATAATTACCATAATTGCTGTGATGGAAAACACCGAGGCATTCATCAGAGTTTACTCTCCACAATCGAACTGTTCTGTCCATCGATGACGATAGGAGATACTGCAATAAAGAAAAAACAAAATAAGAAATCTTGATAAGATGCAAATAAGATTAATATCAAGTACAACACTGGAATATCAGCTATTTCGCTTACATTAGAATTAGACCATGCAAGGTCCAAAACATCGCTGCTATGTCCCCGGAAAGTCCGCACTGGCTTCTCTTCAATGAAGAAAGTCTTTTCAGGGATGATGATTGATAAATGGCTCGACATTTTCTTAATAGAATCGGTCTTTTTGTCGGCATCTTGGCTGCCAAATCTGCATTTCTCGGTATTGGAATCAACATCGAGAGAACCAACACGCCAGATACGAACTAGTTCATCTTCACCTGCACTAGCCAGGTATTGGCCATCAGGACTAAATTTCATGGTCCAAATTAGGCCATTATGAGCATTAATCTCTTGTCCGGCGTAGACAGCGCTGCATTCCACACAATGCTTCCCATTCTGTTTGATTCTAACTCGACTTGAGCTTCGTGAATCAGCAAATGTTTTAAACTCATTTGATGCTTTAACAGCTTGGTTTCTCTTCATCTTCTGTGTCAAGTGTCTCCACCACCTCATAGCTTTCTTCGTTCTATTATCCATGATTCCACCCTCTTCAACACTAGCCTGAATTTGATCCATTTCACGTTGTTTAACAGCATCGGTCTCTTCAAGATCATCCAACCAATCCTGGTCGGAATAATCCACTGAAAAACTTGCTTCGCTATTCGATCTTCGTGCTTCAAACGGTAAATTTTCAACATCCCTGGAATCGAACAATCCACAAGAACTCGAAACGGCTCCACTAGATTCAGTAACCCTTTCCAACCCCATTGCCTCAGTTTCATCCAAAGCACTAGAACTCTCGACAAATCCCATTTTCCATAAGAAATTTTCCCTTCTTTCCTTAACACTCAGCGGCTTCCCCAACCAAATATCATACTCCGACTTCTCACAGGCCATCTCTTCTTTTTCAGAAAAAGCTACCCTTTCGTGAAAGAATCCTACATCAAACAAGTAAACTATCCTCCCAAACTGAATGGTTCCACCCTTTATAAATGAACTCAAATACCCAATTTTACGGGCCTAGTTTCGCTCCCTAAACCATGCAAAACAGGGGGATAATCCACAGTAAGGTACATATTATACTCAAATAAGTAATCCACAGTAAGGTACATATTATACTCAAATAAGTAAGTCTTTATACTTGGTACCACACTAAACCCAACATCAAAAGATTCCAAATTAAGCTAATTTGGTGTGCCAACAAATCATTAAGCAATAAAATAATGGGAAACCAATGGAAAACAGAGAGACCCGAGGAATTGAAATGGTTGAAAATTTGGTGGTGCACCTAGCAAAATAAATAGCAAATCTTCACAGTATCACCGTCCATCCCTTGATTATGGCTCCAAAATCTAAATAACACTAATATTAACGCATAAACAAAACAAAGCAGCCCCCACCACAAAAGCCGAATACTCCTCCAAGTTCTTTGTACCTTGACTTGCCAAATTATTCAAGCTTAAGGAAAGCAATCTTTGGTTTAAATAAGTCTACAAAAATATTCAACCTTCACAATAAACAATCCACAAAAGATTGAAAATTCAACAAATGGGCATTGAGATCTGTGAATCGTGAAGTGGTATTTTGGGGATTTTAGGAGTACACTAGTGGCGAAACACTACAATGCTGCCAATATATATATATACGCGCGCGCGCGCATTATATGGAGGAGCAACACGATCCTAAGTCAAAATTTCCCCCGCATATGAAGCCCGATTCACCCCACAAGTTTAGCAAACTAGCTGAAAAAACCACATAGAAAATGGGGGTTCACAAACAAAACCCAGTGAGATAAACCAAGAAAATTTCAGTGTGGCAGCACACATGAACTGGATTGCAAAATCAAGAAACGAAAATTTCGAAAGTTGGGAAATTTAAAAGGTGGTTTCTTTTTTGGCATTGTGTGTTGGGTGGAAATTTATAATAGGAGAGCATCTCTCTCGTAAGATGAGTCAAATATACTGATATTCACAATAAAAAATAATATTTTTTTATGAATGACTCAATTAAGATTTATATCTCACAAAATACGATCCGTGAGACCGTCTCATACAAATATTTGTCTCATAATTAATATTATTGGTAGCAGGAATCAAAGATCATTATTGTGGGAAAATATTACCTTTTGAAAATCATAAATGGGTTTATATATTTTAGTGCAATAATTGGTTGTTAGAAGAATTGTGGAAAATTGATGCCAAATATCGAAAAAAGCAAAATTGAAGGTTGGACAGATGCAGGATTACAGGCTGTTCATTCGTTGGGTGTTTGTTTTCATACAAACAAGCCTGTGGACACTGGGACAATCATTGCGTTATATCATTAAATTTTTTTAAAAAAAAAACAACTTTATATTTAAATATGAAAAAAATATATATAGAAATAGGATTTTTGACCAAATATAAACAGTTGCCCATATATATAATTTTCTGGATCTGTGAATCAGTACTCAAGAAAGAAAATTCAAAATCTTTTATGGGTGTATTTTTTTAAAAAAATGCATCAATTGAGTAATTGTTAATTGTTCATGTTTTAATATTAATTAAATGATAATAAAGATATATAAATATAATGATAATTGTGAAAGAATTTAAAACACGACACAAATATTATTTCATATACATTCTCAAATATTTACATTGAAACCAAATCATTTCATTCAAACACAATCTTAATTTCTCTGGACGAGTTTAATTAAAGTAAATTTCAAATTTCACTGCTAATCAACTTAAGCAACTTTATTCGAAACTACGACAAACTTACAATATATGCAATATTATTGTTATTTGACACCCTGATTTAAAATGATTTTTTAAATTAATTACTTCTACCAGATCAAATTAATACATCTAAATATAGGGTTTTTGAAAAATTAGTTTAAAAATAAGATAGATGGTGGGGTTTTACAAAATTAACGCAAAACGATATCATTAATACAAAATAAGTGGATCGACACACATACACAATCTTTTTAAATTCTTTTACGATGACGTTTTACTTTAATTTTGTAAAACTCCACCATCTACTTTATTTTTAAAATTAAATTTTCTATAAAAAAATGTGGAAGTTGGTGAAAAATTCCCAATCATAATATATCTTTAGGTTCACTTCCTACCCACAAAATTGTGGTACTATGTCATACAAAATGTGGTACACTTCATGTGGAAATATGGTACACTTCATGTGGAAATGCGGTACTAAAAAAGTGTCTAGGGACTGAACACAAAAAAAAAAACAGCGGCTGGGGACTGAAGGCCAATTTCTCGAAAAAAAATCCCTATTTTAACCCTTTCGTTGGCATCGATGGCCAGAGTAATATTAATCTGATTAATGTGGTCAAATTTGATAGGGGAAGTTGGTAAAAAATCCTCAATCAAAACATTTTTTTGGGTTCACTCCCTACTCACAAAATCATGGTACTATGTCATATAAAATGTGATACACTTCATGTGAAAATGCGGTACTAAAAAAGTATCCAGATATTGAACAAAAAAAAATCGATCGCTGAGGACTGAAGTCCAATTTCCCGAATTTGGTATCATCTTCGAAGTAATAATAAATAGAATTTTTATATATTAAATTTAGGAAATATGTACGAATTATATGTACGGGACACAATAAGCCGTCCTAGTGACATTGTTAAGACATGGTGACTTGATAGCGATGTGTCGGGCTTTTTTAATCATTTTTCCATTTATCGAAGCTTCCAAACTTTAAGTTTGAATTAATTTTTCATTTTAAAATTTAATTAAAATTTCTCTTATTTTCTGTGATGTTGCTACTGTTTCGCCTGTGATGAATTTGAAACCCTATTCCTCACTTTAATATGTATAATAATTATAATAATTTCCATTCAATTTGTTTGTTGGAATTTTGAATGTTCATTTTTCTTTTAAAAATTTATTTTTATGCATACACAAATATTTTAGTTAAACTGTACAAATACAATTATTATTTTTGTTGAAGAATGTTGATATAATTATTTACTTTAGTGTAGAAGGATATTCTTACTTTCAGTAGTATATGTTAGTACGTAAAGAATGTTTATACATTAAATTTTAATGTAAATTTAAAGTAGAATTTGGGAAAATTAGGATTTTGGCAGTGTAAGTTGAAATATTTTGGATTTTAGTTATGTAATTTGTCAAAATTTGATTTTCATTTAGTAAAATGAATTTTATTTTTATTTTTTTTTGTCTGAAATAACTAAATCAAACAATTATTACATATTTGGCATTGATGTTCTGTTACGTGACATGTGTGACGATAATAAAACTTATATTATATATATTTAAATCTATCTACTCAAAAGATTTGTTTCCTCTCATTTTGAAATATCGAATATCGTTTTGGTTTATTTTTTTCCATGATTTTTTTCAGATGAATTTTAATGTGCCTAGCATGTGTTTTATTTGCATCATATGTGTCACGTGAGAGAGAATATGTCACATCCCGAAATCAGTCGACATCGACCTTGTTTTATAACTACAGTGTAAACGAAAAATCGGTTTATTACTTATAATCAATCATAAGATTGTCTTTACAACGTATATACTTAAAAAAATTAAGAAAATATGGTGAAAACCCATGTATGTTCATGAAACAGGACTAGAGGTGCCCTACGCCATGCAGCGGGCGTCCCCGAGCTCCCTGCTATATATGTTTGAAAAATTCTTGGACAGAAGCTGGAGAGCAGGGGCGACCATTTTGGGCACACCCACGCTCCCATGTTCTGTGGGATGCCCCAAACCATCACTTGGGGAGCAGGGGTACCCAACGCCTCCTTTTCTCAGGTAGTCTTTGGAGCTGTACCGATTTTCTTTTGTTTCAAGTTTTTTTTTTCCCTTATTTCCTTATCTTAATTTTTTCATTCCTTAAGGCTTTTATATCCATCATTTATTTCATATTCGTTATTGAGGTCGTATTTTGTGTGAGACGGTATCACGGGTCGTATTTTGTGAGACGAATATCTTATTTAGGTCATTCATAAAAAATATTACTTTTTATACTAAGAATATTATTTTTTATTGTGAATATCGGTAGAGTTGACCAGTCTCACAGATAAAGATTCGTGAGACCGTCTAACGAGAAACCTATTCAAAGGATATTAACTCCCAATATTTAATTCATTCACACTTGTTTAAGCATTCTTGAAATCCATTGATACGAAATCTCTTCGTCTACATTTTGTTACTTAATTGATTATGTAATATATTTAAAGTTTCCACGAAATTGTATGTTTGAAACTCTTTTTATATAAATCTTTCAATTCAAATACAACCTTAAATATTAGAATATTAACCACGTCTGACCATAAAAACTCTTAAGCACGTGTTTACGATTTTAAATAAAGTAGCAATTAATTAATACTTAGTAAAAAGGACTATACAAATTAAATTAGTCACCAAAAATGAAGGAGGGATTTTATTAAACTGTCGTCCGTCTCTGTCTTGTGTCCAAAATATATAAAATTTTCAAGGACGTACGAAGCTGCCAAAATCTAATTTCTTGTCCTAATTTACAGTTTTTTTCGTGTAAATCGTCATTAAGGAGTCAAATTAATTGTCTCCTAGTCATTAGACAAAAATAAACCACTTTCTTTTAAGGTTAATTATTCTTCAACTGTTGTCGTTAATTTGTTTAGCTTCTCAAATAATACTGGAAATTGGAATCTGTATATGTTAAATAAATAAAATAAATATTAATGGGGAATATTTATCCATTCATACCGTACTTTTTGAATCATCATTCATAGACTAGTTAATTAACCTGTTAAAACTAAAATAACACTCTTTGTTTAATTAAAATTTTAAGCAATAAAAAGGTGTGTTTTAATTTATTATTATTTGGTTCTTGTCGATTTTCTTGAGTGAAATAGTATTAAGAAATGGGAATTATAAATTAAATTAATTATGATTTTTTATTATATAATTAATTCAGATATTATGTATTGTGATGTTATATAATTCTTCAACTATATATGAAGGGCCGTAGATTTTGTTCCTTTTTTGTTTTGTTTTGGACAATAGTATATTTAGAGAGAGCATATTTCTCAATAATTGCAATAGTTACGAACCTCTTACAAATTAATATTTATAAATATTCTCTAACCATCGTCAAGATACGACCACTATTATGTACGAGATGCCTCCCGTGTATTTTTTTAATAAATATGTCGACCACGTACAAATTATTTTATGAACTTTTAAAAAATAAATTACAGAATAAACATGTAATATTTTGAATTCAGTTAGCTTTTTCACTTATTTATTATTTTGTAATAAATGTAACGCGATTTTTAGATACCAAAAATTGATTTTGCGATGTTGGCATAAATTTGCATGCATCTGTGTAGGGGTCGTCACAGACAACTGAGTAAATGTTTTTATCAAGTGGAACATGCTTCATCTTCTGGTCCAAATGCCAATTGTTAAACCAGTCAATAAATAATTAAATAATTAAAAAGAAAAATAAATAATGCTGGTAAATATAAAAATAATATATAATATATAAATAACTGTAATTATTCTAAAAAGCAACAGAAAAAGGTAGTCCCACACAAGAAAAAAATTGTCATGCATGTCATCATCATTTATCAATAATTGCATTGGATTTCCTTCTTTTATAAACACGCAAAACTTATCTTTTTATGCTTGAATATATAAAAAAAATATTGAATTTATTATTTATTTTATGTGTATAAAAAAATTTAAATGATTTTATTATTCTCATGCATTGAATATGAACAGGTAGATTGTTATTTATTATTATAATGTGGAAAAAAGGTGATTCGTTCTGCACTTTGAAGTTTGACCTACTTTTTGGGATCCCTTTTCCCGGTTTGTTTCACCCTACCGCAGTATCTGCACGAGTAATGAACGGTCCATGTAAAAAAAAAAAAAAATTGACTCAGAAAAATTCGAGCCGTTTGATCGACCCCTGCGGACAGTGCCCACAGGGGTATGGTCGACTGAACCCCTTTTCCCTTAGTTGGTATCTATCAAAAAATATATTAAGAAATTCATAAATATCAGAATATTTAATATTGAAATAACATGATATTTAAATATTGACTATACTATGTGGTATTTGTTAAGATATTTAATAAGATTTTTTTTTATCATGTTAGTCTTTTCTTTATATTATATTTTCAATCAAATGGTTTAAAATGTTACCTTTTTTGTTTCAAAAAATGTAACATCTTGTTGAATCAATTTATAATTCAAAGATTTATTCATATCATTTGATAGGATAATTGTCTGTGTTAAGCAGATCAATTATGGAGCTTGGACCTCTGTGTGTTCTAAACCATTAATTGTAATGTTGCTATTTGCTATATCTTTTGGTAAAATAATCCTACAAATGGTATCAGAGTCGATGTCATGTGTTCGATCGCTATAAATTATGATTATTATGTGAGAGATTTTTGAAGTGCAATAATTGTCTAAATAGAACAGTCGAAATGTTAAATAACTTTTAACGAAACCAATAATTTTTAAGAGTGATCATAATATTAAATTCGTCTCACAAAATTGATTTACGAGACTATCTCATAAAAATTTTTGCATTAATTAATTGTTTTTGCGTGTGTCGAGATTAATAATGAAATGAATGGTTTTTAACAGTCACAAAACATAATTTAGGTAATACGAAAAAAATTAAATGTCAATATAAAACAGAAGGAGCATAAAGAACATGATAATCATATTATAAAATATATATATAAATATATGTTTGCTAAAATGTTATTGGCTAAAATTTTAACCTAATAATAAATAAAAACGAATCAAATTGATTGTTGATTCCAGCTTTGGGGACTGAATTAATTGTCACATGGACTACTTATAGGAGACATTAAAGCAATATGGACAATATACTTTATATTTTAATATTTTATTCTATTATATATATATATATGAAAATAAAAATAATATGTGGATATCGATTAGCATATGATATATACTAGTAACCTATATTGAGCTCCACTTATTTTGAAGATATTTACTCGAATATGGATATAGACTATACTTAAAATAATATATTATATTATATATATTATATATAATTTATAAAATAAGTTTTTTTTATTATAATTAATTCTCAAACCTATCCATTCTTCCAATAACAAACCAAAAAGTGATTCTCAAACATTAAAAAAAAATCTAAATGTTTCTTGTTTGGCTAGGCATTATTTTAATGTCATTCTCTAAAGTCCTTTTTCATACAACTATTTATTATTATAATAATAATAATTATTATTATTATTAGGAAACACTTGATTAATCAATAAAATTGATTATCATGGATTTCACACAATTTATTTGAGTTCAGACGTGTTAGTTCATGGTCATAAATTCACCTAAAAATCTATGGTAAAACCTTGTGTGAGACAATTTCACCGATCATATTTTGTGAGATAGATATTTTATTTGAGTCATCCATGAAAAAATATTATTTTTTATGCTAAGAGCATTATTTTTTATTGTGAATATCGGTAGGGTTGATCGTCTCACAGATAAATATTCGTGAAACCGTCTCACAAGAGTACTAAACTACTCAAAATCAATATATGCAAATTTTTTTTATTGATTTCATTATAATAACTAATTAAAAAAAACAATTTCAAATCCAAGATGGGGTTATGTTTTTTGTCAAACATTAAAATGAAATTTTAAATCTATGGATTAAAGTTCAATTTCGATTTCAAATCCAAATCCCATTTTTTATTCATCAAAAATTAGTTTTAGAAATTCATGTATGTCACATTTCCAACACGACACTTATCATTATAGAATTGTTTATTGATTTATAAAGCTTTTGGCTATGTGCACTGTACCTCATGTTAATTAATGTCGAAAGTGAAACCTAGCAATGCACGGGCGATTCGATATGGGCGTAGACAGCAACAACTCCCTCTTTGTTAAAAATATACAAAAAAATAAAAAAATAAATAAACCATATATATATAATGAAAATATTATAAAATTGTTTTGTTAACATATTATAGATTTTGGTCATTTAATTAATCAAGTTTATTTTTTTTCTAAATTGTTTTAAAAAAAGTGATGATATGATATCGAGTATGTGTGCAATATTCGACAATATGTAAATACAAATATCTGCATCACTTGAATTCAAATATTGTATGCCGATACCCTTGGGAGAGCTTGGATCAAGGATAACCTGATCGAGATGCTAAATGGATAGCCTAAATCTGGTTAATCTGCAGGATTGATTCTTTAGAAGCCGGACAGGAGAATGCTCGGGACATATTCTCCCCAGGCAACCAGATGCTCGGGCTCTCGAGCCATCTCCCGAGAAGCTTATCACCAGAGCTACCTCGATAACAGTGCCACACTCGAGTGTTATCTTATCTGTCAGAACTACAGGAGTTTGGCGTGTCAGAGAAGCTATCAGAGGTAGAGTGGCTTTATAGGAAGTCAACATCAAAAGCTATTAGAGGTAGGGTGGCTTGACAGGAAGTTAACATCAAAGGTTATGAGTGGTAGGTGTACGCACAAATCGAGGTAATCCTTGATTTCCTTCCTATAAATAACATGTATATTTCTCATTTAAAGAGGTTGGATTCTGGATCCCTCTCTGGTTTTCTGGAGAATTCACCCTCACACATATGATAACACACATATTTACACCAGTAGTCTTTATTTATCTAAAAGCTACATTGGTTATCATCTACACCTGCTGACTTAAGTATCGGAGTGGTCACGCTGGACACCCCTCCGACGTCCATTCACGATTTGCTTTCATTGTTTGCAGGTCACGATCGAAGCCATTTACTTTGCTCATTTTCCTGAACAACATTACCGATGGCAGATCCGATGGAGCATCTGACCCGACTCACCAATTTCACCCGAATTGCATCATATGCCTTAATAATCAGTATTATGTCTATATCTGTATATAGTCAATTTTTGTTTTGTTTTCTTTTTCTAATTCTTTCTTCACATCGCAAAATTAAACAACAATCTTGCGTTTGTTACCATGAAATTCATTATAAATTTATTTTTATACACATATATTGTTACGTTATTTGAGCACCGATACGTCTAATATGTGAGTGATACTTCGAAAATCTTTCTTGATTTGATTTTTTTTCAAAACCAAAAGGTGTATCAAGTAGCGATTACAAGCATGATATTTGATTCCGAATATGTTTATTAAAGAATAACCAAGACAAACAAAATCGCACTTTTCCAGATGTGGTTAGCTGGGGAAAAAGTCTTCTTAAGAACGTTTTCTTTGTATTATTTAAGCTTGCAACAATAAATAATTTAAAAAATCATATCACATCTCCTATTCGAAATTATTACTTGAATTTCAGGTACACGCATACATGTATTTATTTAAATAATTTTTTTTAGCTAAAAGTCACACGCATAGAATAGAAAATTGAAAGAGGATAATCTAAATAGTTATATTTTAGATTATTAAATAAAAATGAGCAAAAAGTTGTGTGAGACGGTCTCACGAGTCGTATTTTGTGATACAGTATCTTTATTTGGGTCATCAATTAAAAGATATTACTTTTTATGTTAAGAGTATTACTTTTTATTGTGAATATTTGTAGGATTGACCCGTCTCACAAATTAGGATCCGTGAGAGATTCTCATATGAGACCCACTCATAAAAATGTATCATAATTTTCGATAAAACAAGAAACATTCAGTTCTGCGAAAAACAAATCAGATATTTGATTCTAAATTTGTTTGATTAGGAATAACCAAGACATACAAAATCTTACTTTTTCCAGTTGTGATTAGTTGCAAAAAGATCTTCCATAGCACGTTCCCAGAGTATCATATAAAAGTTCGATATGGTAGAAAATTAAATATAAAAAATTATCAGATCTGCTCCTCCAGTAATTTCAGATAAGTGAATATTCAATATTCATTAATATAATTAGGGAAATTGTTAATCAAAAGTTTTGACTTTATAATATATTTATTTAGAATATCGGACAATTGACAACTTTTTTCTAAAAAAAATCAGTAACTTTATACTGTTATATTACTCCTTCACAATTCTTTATTGCCCGAAAAATTCAAATTCAATAATCAATAAATTGTTTGCGAGCACCACTTGACATAATAATAATTAGAGTAGGTCTTTCATAAGATATTCTCACAGATATTTATTCGTGAGACAGATCAATCATGTCTATTTTTACAATAAAATTTAATATATTTGATATAAAAATTACTATTTTTTTGTGGATGAGCCATGTAGAATATCCGTTTCATAAAATTGATCCGCGAGATCGTCTCACATGAGTTTTTGTGTAATAATTATTAATACTTTTTTATACATCTTGACATATACACATATATATGTGTATATGTGTGTGTGTGTTGAATGGAAAATGATCGTGGCACAAGGTAGTTCATATTTTTGTGTGCTTAAGATTAATGGAACTGTTGAAAATAAAATATAAGGCTAAGTCACTTTCTAATCTGAGATGTATAAGTAATTTTAAATAATTATGGAAGATTGCATTCCAACTGTACACAATAAAAAGGTTGTCTTTGACCTATTGGGACTTGGATTTTGGACCATTTCAGCCTTTTTTTTGCCCTTTCTCCATTAAATGATTTAAAGCAACACGTACGTAGACTCATCTAAATCACTTAAAATGTACATCTATATTTATATTTATTACACTGTTTCTTATTGATTAAAAAACAATACGATAAATATGTATATGTGTAAATCTATATGGATATAGAAACGAGATAATTAAACGAAATATCTTTGTTAAATTCTTTTCAAGCTAATATCTCCCTGTGTAACGCATTTGAACATTTCAGTATCTCAGTTAAGGCAAAAGCTTTTGTAAGACGATTTCACGGGTCGTATTTGTGAGACAGATATCTTATTTTGATCATCCATGAAAAAACATTACTTTTTATAATGAAAGTATTACTCTTATTGTGAATATAGATAGAATTGACATGTCTCACAGATTAAGATCCGTAAGACGGTCTCATATGAGACACACTCCTCAGTTAATACGCAAGTTGTGTATATGAAAATTTTCGTTTACCTAATACCCCATTTATAACATAATTGAGCATTTTAATACCATTGGTACATTTTTCTTAGCATGCATACACATGTTTCTATGAGCAATGGAGGAGTCAGGAATATGGATTTACTCGAGTTAGAAATTTTAACTCTAAAATATTTTAATATTTTAAATTGATCTAGCCGGTCTAATATCACATTAATATAAAATTATACAAAATTTACATATAAATTCTCAAAAAAGAAATTGGGCCACCCAGACGAGCCACCTGGGACAAAAAATTTTTAAACTATATAATCTTTTAATATTTTAAATTGATCTACCCATACTAGCTAATGTCAAATTAATCTAAAATTTTACAAAATTTATATATAAATTTTCTAAAAAGAAATTGTGCCACCCGTTCTTTTGTGAACATTACTCCAAATATCCATCAACATTTCTTTGTGTATTTCATTCATTTTTTTTTTTTTTTTACGTTCAATATATGATTAATTGACGCGATTAAATCGAAACAATTGTGAAAAACTTTTATTTTTAATAGAAAAAGAGAATTTTTGAGAATTAATTGACTAAAATATTGAAAACTTTATATTCTCAGTTGAACTAATATCGTTACAAATTGGGGTATGTTGAGGTTCGTTTAACGTATGAGCTAATTAATTCCAAAAAATGCTCATCTTCTATTATATATAAATCAAATCTTCTCACAATTGTTTCGATTTAATTGCGTCAACTCATCATATATTGAACGTGAAAAAATAATGAAAAACACGAAAAACGTTGATTGATATTTATATTAATTTTCTAATAGAGATAAGGGTCTAGATGCATCAAAAAATATAACAAAATAAATAAAAATGCTCAAATCCTTTACAGGACGGGGTATAAGCTCAACAATAATTTTCACAAGAATATTGACACAATTTTTATATTAACAGATGGACTGAAATACTCAGATCCATTACACAAGGAGTATTATCGAAACGAGAATTTCGTGGAGTTATTTAACACAATTATCTCGTTTTCAAACTACTATACAACTTAAAATATAAAAGTTGCAACCTTTGATAATGCAACCAATACTCAATGTTTCTATATGACAGAGACACGTATAAGGGTGTTGAAAAATGAATTTAATTATTTAGTTAATATTTTTTTGGAGGAATGATTTTTAAAAAAAATTTGAAGAGACTGAGATTGAGAGGATATTGACATGCAGGACAAATCTTATCCTATTTTTTTATTTATTTTATTTGAAAATTCAGGTTAAGTCTTCCATTTGCAAACTAGCATATGTATTGCTTCATATTTTTAACGTTTGATTGATTAATGGGCCAAAACGATAAATATTGGCCCATTCAATCATGGGCCGCAATTTTGAAGCTTACATAACTCAAATATTGATCTGTTGTTAATAAATCTACTAAGTAAAAAAAAAACATATATATAATCGGCGCTTGAATGCAGCAAAGATTCCCAGCACCATCCGAGACTGGTGTTTATCTTCTTGTCGAGCACCGAACCATCGCGAGAGACAGCCTTCGGTGAGGCTGCGAAGCTGTTGTCGGTGGCTTAACAATATCACATCTGATTATGCGATTATATGATATTATTATTGAAATTAATGCATGTCTTTTGGGCATATGCAGAAATGAGAAAATAAGTTCTCATTCCACAACTCTAAATGTGTTTTATGGATCGACTTTGACGACTCTACATTCAAAGTGTCGAGGCCGTCTCTATTGCATAACCCAAAACGAGATTGGCAGTAATGAGCAGCTCATCAAGGACCTCGCTATATCGAGCAAAGTGCGATTTCTTTTTCCAGCAACACCATTCTACTAAGAGGTACTATGTGTACTTAGTTGGTACAAAATATCATGCTCTAGAAAATAAGCTGTGAACTCAATAAACGTCCTCGCTACCTCAATGGATAGAAGACACTTTACAGATCTGCATAGTTGCCTTTCGGGTTCCGCATGAAATTCCTTGAACTTTCCAAAAGTTTCGGATTTTCTATGCGCGAGATAAACGTATTCATACCTTAATCATAAATGAAAGC
This sequence comes from Primulina eburnea, assembly GCF_022965805.1. Classification (NCBI taxonomy): domain Eukaryota; kingdom Viridiplantae; phylum Streptophyta; class Magnoliopsida; order Lamiales; family Gesneriaceae; genus Primulina; species Primulina eburnea. The sequence goes on along the minus strand of NC_133111.1, from coordinate 39,624,776 downwards.
GACAAAATATTCATAACAACATATGATATCAAACTAACATAATTACGATGTTGAAATTTGTTGATAGATCAATCTCGATAAGTTCAATAATTATTGTGGTAAAATAAGTCACAACTAATAGTGTTTTATATCATTATATTATCCAAGTATATTGATTTTTCATCTTTGTATTATACAATTTTCACCATCTCATCTACGAGTCAAGCGATGCCTAAAGTTACAACCTCGCGAAACCTTGGCCACCCTAGACGCACATCGGATTGCAAAATTCATTATGAGAAACCCCAGGTGAAAGAACCATTTAAGCCCATTAAAGTGTAAATATTGAAACTTGGACCTAACTCAACCTCAAAAGCTAGCTCAAAGAGGGAGGATTGTCCAAACCAATATATACAACTCCCAAGTTATCTATCCAATCGATGTAGACAATTAACACACCCCTCTCACGCCCAGGAATGAACATCTGGAGCATGGAGTTTATAAATGACCCAATTATGGACAGAACGGGTGGCCTAATTATAGACAATCCAACACATAATAGAACCCGGGCTCTAATACCATGTTAAGAATAGAAGTTGGACCTAACTCAACCCCAAAAGCTAGCTCAAGGGGGGAGGATTGTCCAAGCCTATATATACAACTCCAAGGTTATTTAACCAACCGATGTTGGACAATTAACATAAAAGCCTATATTGTCAACCAACCGATGTGAGACAATTAACATAAAGCCCATATGGTCAAACTCTTGAGCAAAGGTACCTCAAATTTGAAAAGAGGTCGGGGTATCGAACATCGAAATTCAATCTTTTTACTTATTTATTTTTTATTGCATAGAATGGAGCAACACCATATATATATATATATATATATATATATATATATATATATATATATATATATATATATATATATATATATATATAACACATAGGATGCTGATAAATTTGAATTTGTGAAATGATTTCAAGTAAAAAATATAGTTGAAATCTTAGTTTACGAACTACTTTATTTTAATGAACACATGTTTTCAAATGATTTTAAAGTTATTGTATTAATACTCCAAATATATTCAATTTTCCCAAATTACCAGATAAACATGCTTAGGCTTCGGGAACCAAACATTACCAAATCTAAAGCAAAGTGAAAAAAAAAGGTGGTAGAAATTTTATCGAGATGAACATGCAATATTTTTACACAAATATTAAAATTTGGTCGCATTTTACAAACTTGTAAATAAATCATTAATCAAAGAAAAAAATGCAATGAAAATGGTCACTACATGCCTATTCCGCTCTATTTTAGATTCTTAGGGGGCTAAAAATCGAAGCTTGCCTATTTGTTAAGATCAAGCTTATGCACAATTGCATTAAAATGAGATATATTTCATCCTTCCTGAAATTTTTATGGAAAAATTACATTTTTGGTCATGTATATTTTTACCTCTTTGCAATTTTGATTTTTTATGTTATCGAATTTCAATCTCAAACCGCTATAATTTTTTGGTTATTTTTTTTCCCAATTTTAGTCTTTCTTCTGACGTACCTTTGATGTGACACTTATGCAGCGGTGATGTGGTACTGAAGTGTGCAGTCTCACGTCAGTACTCTAATTGATAAAAAAAGATTAAATTGTCAAAATTGAAATTTGATAACATAGATGATTAAAATTGAAAAAGAAAACTTTTATGGCCAAAAAATTACAATTTTTTCAATTCTATATTTTAATTTTGATTCCTCTGCCTAAAAGATTTTTATTTCCCTAGTCCTATTTTCTTCTCTGTATATTAAACAAAACATAAATAAAAACATTTTGAATTATTTATAGGGCAATTTGAAGAAAAATATATCTGTCTATGATTTACTTAAAATTCAGTACCCAACAGTTTTTTTTTTGTATTTTAATACCTGACAAAAGATCAATTTACTTTTTACTACATGTTAATGCATTTTTACCTTTTTACCCTTTTAATTAATAAAAAATTATATAATTACATATTTTAGTTGGTCATTTTCTCTTTCCACTCATCATTCCCGATGCATTTTGATGACATGTAAATTGAGTTTTGTATTTTTTATTTAAAAAAAAACAAATTCGCAACTAATTGAACTTTTTGAAATACTTAATTTTACTTTCGAAATATTTAATTTCAATTTTAAAATACTTGATTTAGTAAATTAAATACTCAGAATGTATATTAAAATACTGATTATTCGAATATGCAACACAAGTTCACCAAGTGCTCGCATTTCCATCCAAGATCCATTTTAATGACATGTTCATTTCATTTAATTATTTTTTTATTGTTAAAAAAACAAATTCGCAACTAAGCATTGATATTTTTCATTTACTTAGTTTTACTTGCGAAATACCTAATTTCAATTTTAAAATACTTGATTATGTAAATGAGATACTCATAATGAGTATTAAAATACTGGATATTCGAATATGCAATGTAGGTTCACCAAATGCACGCATTCCATCCAAAATGCATTTAGATGACATGTTCATTTCATTTAATTATTTTTTTATTTTTTTAAAAAAAATTCACAACTAAGCATTGAACGTTTTGAAGTACTTACTTTTATTTGCGAAACACCTAATTTCAATTTTAAATACTTGATTTGGTAATTGATATACTCATAAAAGTTAATAAAATACTGCATATTCTAGTAGGAAATGTAAGTTCACCAAGTGCTCGCATTTCTATCTAAGATGCATTTGGATGACATGTACATTTTAATTTTTTTACTTTTAAAAGAAAAACATATTCGCAACTAAGCATTGAACTTTTTGAAGTACTTAGTTTTACTTGCTAAATATCTAATTTCAATTTTAAAATACTTGATTTGGTAAATGAAATACTTAGAATGAATATTAAAATACTGGATATTAGAATATGCAACGTAAGTTCACCAAATGTCACATTTCCATCCAAGATACATTTGGATGACATGTTCATTTCATTTAATTATTTTTTTTATTGTTAAAAAAACAAATTCGTAACTAATCATTGAACTTTTTCAAGTACTTAGTTTTACTTGCGAAATACCTAATTTCAATTTTAAAATACTTGATTTGGTAAATAAGATACTCAGAATGGGTATTAAAATACTGGATATTCAAATATGCAACGTAAGTTCACCAAGTGCTCGCATTTCCATCCAAGATTCATTTGGATGACATGTTCATTTCATTTAATTATTTTTTTATTGTTAAAAAAAACAAATTCGTAACTAAGCATTGAACTTTTTCAAATACTTAGTTTTAATTGTGAAATACCTAATTTCAATTTTAAAATACTTGATTTGGTAAATGAGATACTCAGAATGTGTATTAAAATACTGGATATTCGAATATGCAACGTAAGTTCACCAAATGCTCGCATATCCATACTAGAAATAATCGCAGGAAATCGTTCGATAACACTTCAACCTATTTCTTTCTCATGATATCCGACGATCAAGACAATTCCCGTGAAACTCTTTCATTTCATAGAAGTGAATTCTTATTCTTACGAAATACATTTGAATGATACATGTCTTTATACATGATATCAAATTCATCAAATACTGCTGAACAGAGAGACGTACCCGTTTCTTCGATAATGTATCAACTGGTGACATAACCTTTGGCTGCACATAGTTCTTTCCTCGATAAAAAAATATCGTATCATCTCCGATAATCTGGATTGGAATTCCACCACTTAACCTAGCAATGTCATCGGCATATTCTTGTACTTGGCCCGGCTTGCAAGGTTTGCAGATGACCTTGACCGTTTCATGTTTCTTCCGGTGCATGAAGATGACCTTGACCGTTCCAAAATTTCTATCAATGATTCGTTCATTAGCAAAGGAGAGGGCTATACAGGAGAGAAATTCTACCAACATGTTGGAAAAATACCACGCCCATTCTTTGGTCTTGTTCGATGAAGAAGACATTGCACAAGAATCAGTTTGCAACGCAGGCATTCACCCTATTTCACCACCATATTATAGATGTAGTGCCCCTTCTGAATGCAATTTTCTCCTCCACAAATTTTGTGTGGATTTGCCTCTTTCTATCAAAAGTTCGATTTACTTATCAACCACAGGCAGCGTGGTTTCCCCGAGATCGGATGAATTCTTTTCTTTGTTTGAGTGCTATAATTGCAGAAAGTACTGCAACGGATTCGGATACTCATACAGTGTACACGGCTTTGTAGTCGACGATCTTGCATGTTCCTTTTCTCCGAGAGTCATCGAGCATGATTCACACAAGCAACATCCTCTTGTTCTAACTTATCAAGGCTCAAAAATGACAATTTGGGTATCGTGCTGTGGTACATCATGTCGTTGTGTATACCACTGCGGTGTGTGTAATTTCACGATACATATTGATTGTGCTCATCTGCCTAAAACAGTCACCCATAAATTCGACAAACATCACCTCCCTCTAACATTTGCATCTTCTTCCCAATACCAAAATACGGATCACTTGTGCGAATTCTGCGAAGAAGACATTGATTCCAAGTATTGGTTCTATCATTGTGCCGAATGTGACCAATCGTTTCATGTCGACTGCATTCCTTCGGTGGGGAAATTTTCAAAAATCAAGTTTGGTGGCACTGTGGAAGTGCCTTGTCACGAAGATCATCCATTGACTTTGACGAGGATGATGAATCTCGGCAGCCAAACCTGTGGGTATACATATTGCCACGAAATTATCGAAGGCTTCAAAGATGGAATGGCTTTACACTGCCAAGACTGTGATTTTTGGATCCATTTCGACTGTGGATATCGATCATGCGGTGGAAAGGTTTCAATTCCCTATCTTCGGATTAAAAATGTTTAGTTTGTTTAAATTAGCTGGTACGTCTCGCTCTGAGGAATGAAATGATCCTGATCTGGTAATACACATTATATTGCATATTAGGTTGATTTCAAGACAATGCAAATAAAGTTGAAGGACTACTTAAATTTAAAATTAAGCTATTGAAGATGCAAGATATTTAGCATAACTGGTCTCTAGTGCGTTCATGAAGCACAGAGTGTCACATAATCTTCATCAATGAGGTCTGCGAAGGAAGACCTGTGGATCCCCTCCTCTTATTGTACAATACATAGTAAAATATGTGAAATGTTAAATGCTTACGGTCCCTAACGGGGTGAAACTATTTACTTGTTACTAGAGAACTCAGATTAAGATAAAAACTATATGTATTTTCTTATACAAGCCGCAATACGATATTTTATATCCATCAGTAACAGCACATCTGCAACTAACAACCCCACTAATATGTGACCTACGAGGCAGGTGTAATATGGAAAGAACGTTCAAAACACTTAGCTTATAGTTGAGCATCTCATAGTTGCTCTCGTATATATGTTATAATGGCAAAGGCGTAAAGTTGGTTGTTCTACAAATTAAAGTAAGATTGATGAGATGAAGGTCTTTGAAACAACAAAGTCAAGGGTTGGAAATTTGTTCTCCCATTAAGAAAGCTTTAATTTGGTTACTATTTCCTGTTACACTGACAAGTCTTGCTAAACATAATGAACAAAACAGATATTAAACAAGAAGATGGAATAAAAGGTAATCATATTGATATTATGTATCTGCACCAGAGTTACATACAGTGTACCCAAAACAAACATGCAAAATTTCCTGGCTTAATTTGAAGAATTTTATTAATATATATTTTAAAAACTAAATAAATTGTTCAAATATATCATAATTTAATATATAACAATGATTTCAATGACAATGAGTATAGTTATTTTCAATATTTTTCCCACACAATTATATTATAACAACGATATATTCTGAACAGTAGATTAAAGAGAGATACTACTGATCAAATATATATTAAATAAATTGTTCAAATATATCATAATTTAATATATAACAATGATTTCAATGACAATGGGTATAGTTATTTTCAATATTTTTCCCACACAATTATATTATAACAATGATATATTCTGAACAGTAGATTAAAGAGAGATACTACTGATGGTGATTATTATGCCACTTGTTACTAAAGTGGTGATTTGTTGGTTGGAATAATCGTATCTGTTGAGTAGATCAATCGAAACATGATGTTTGAACTATTGTACGTTTAAAAGATTCGAGTTGTATTGTTATCACTAACTATAACTTTTCGTAAAGCGACAAACGTCCAACAAAAAACGAACTTTTTATCTTCGTAATTAAGTGCGTAAAAGATTACATCCATATATCTAGCTTCACGAAGTAATTAAAACGAAAGTAAAAATTAATTTAATTTGTCAGGTAGGACGATTTCAAGATAGCCCGAAAACGGTGAATAATTACATCAAACATTTGTGATAATCGGTTTAACAAGCATCACCATGTTTGTTTAGAAGTTAAATACAGTATGATCTCGCATGATATAAAACCGAATTTTGAGCTCGAATTCGGCTCGTTATTTTCAAGTTTAATTAAATTCAAGTGGAACCGAGCCAAGACTCAAAGTTTTAGTTCAAGCTAGCAAGGTAATTCAGATTTTAAAAATATGATAATATAAGAAATATCTGGCAAAAATTATTAATAACACTCAAAATTTGGCAACCACTTGAACGGTTATTTATTATTTGGACCTCTAATTTGAGGCTAACATTAATCTTCCGATCACTTTGTTATATCAATATCCCATTTAAATTTAATAAAGACAGTGCAGGTTACAGAGAATACGAGAAGTCGGTCCATTTCAAATAGAAGTGAAAACGACATTTCGAAGAATGGAAACTATATAATTCTTTTAAAAAAAAAAAATTAAAATGAAAGCTATCAAATTTTTAAATTGAAAAAATGATAGAAAATAATATATAATTATACTGACTTTAAGTAATAGTGTGCGTGTGTCTATATATATTAATATATATAATAAACATTCGTTATGAATATTTATGTGAACATCGACTGAAGTGACATCTATCTATTAGAGAGCGACAATTACAACAAATAGATCACATTTGCTTTTCCTTTTTTTTTTTTACAACTTAAATTGACCTGAATACGTGGACATCCAATCGTTTATCTCTCTCTCGACCCGAACATAATGGGAGCATCATCCTTGAGTCATAAGGGCCTCTCCCATTTAAAAACACCCGATGACTTGCCATTCAATACTTATGAAGCACCGAGTAATGAAAATGAAAAGTAATTGAAATATATGTATGTTAGGTTGTATTTGGATTGATTGATTTGATTTGGATGAAACTTGTTAACTTGATACAACGACCTGAATTTAATTTCATTCAAACAAACCAAGATATTTGCAATACATCGTTTCAAATATATTAATCCAAGCACATCCATGTCAAACAGTAGAATGTATTCTACAAATAAGGAAAGTATCTCACAGATGAGGTAATATTTATTGATTAAAGGAAACATGAGATTGTCAACAACAATTAAGGAAGGATTAATTGCTTAGTCTTGCAGTGCATTCAATGGCAAACCCTAGTCATTGTTCTTAGTGAGCAAGACGACAATTTTTTTGGTTGAGAATAAACTATTTAGATAATGTTTTTTGGAAGTATTGATGTACTGAGTTCAAGAGGATGTGCATTAGCATTTGCTTAGGAGATAACTAAGGGCGTGTATTCAATTTAGTAGATGATGACTTTTATAGAGTTTAAAAGTCGAGATGTATTCAAAATGAATTAATCATAAGGTTTTAAGAACACATAGACTATTATCTACATCACAAAGCAAATCGAGAAAATACTTTGACCCTCAATTTAGTGTTTGCTCGATAAAAGTTACAAAAAAACTAGAACATTTGATCAATAATAATATTACTTACCTTGAGATTGTGAGGAGAATAATCGCTTTTTGAAGGTTTTGAACCATGTGAGTCTATGATAAATGATGTCAATAAATAATAAAGCCCCTAGAAATGTATTAAATTGGGTTCAAGCCCCTAGAAAGGTATTAAACACACCCAAAATGAAAAGTAAAAAGGGATAGAGAATCACCTTGACGAAGGCCATGACTGAGCGAATGAAAGAATCTGCATGCATGCAATCGAACCATTAATATTGACAAAAATAACAGTTTAAAATTCACAATTGATTAAGGAAATTATCCGCTTAGAAAAACCAAAATGCCGCATCACACTGAGGAGGAAAGAAGATTGATAATTTTGTTGGTAGAGACGTTGCAAAGGCTGATATGTCTGAAGTCGTTACACGCTAGGAAAAAGTTTTTTTTATTCATTAATTTTTCTGATTTTGGGTTTGGTCTATTAAATTTTTAAATGTTGGTTTTGATACGCTAATTTTTAATTTTCAGTTATTTTGGTTCAATTTAAATAGTTAGTGTACCAAAAAAAAAACTTTGGAAACTTAGTGAATCAAAACAAAATATTGAACAAGTTAGTTGACCAAAAAAATTATTTTCTCTCTCAAACGATCTGCTTCAACTTAGCTGCCGCCGCCTTCTCATTAATGTTCTTAGTTTGCTTGGTAACTACATACATATAAGTCGTTATATATTGTATCAATCATTCATACATCGCCTGAGCACCGATCTGATGAAATCAATTTGGTTTTACATCATAACACACAAATCCCTAAATACTATTCAATTATCAAGAAACTACATATATAAGCATCATAATTGCGGAAGCGTACCGGAATCCATGATTTGTTGATGATTATTGGGAGTGATCTTCAATCTTGCAGTTTTCTTCCAAAAAACCAAAGAGTTCTGTTGATGGGAAACAGAACGATACGTCTCTGCAAAATTGGGACCATAACCCATTTTATAATTAATCAAACTTCACTATTTCTAATTTGGTCCCTCAACAAACCAGAAATATCATATATGGTATCCACACTTAAATATCATGACATTTAAGTCCTCAAGTCAATTCTTATTCTAAATTAGACCACATAAGTTTATGACTTATTTAATTGATGACATATAAACATTTATAATTACATTTATGGCCCCAAAATTCTAACAATCTCCCACTGGACCATATGTGTAAACTTATAAATGTGTTAAACTTGATGAGCTCAAAACTTTTGTCATCACAACAATAAGACTTCTTAAACAATCTCGTCCATTAATTATATCGACATAGGATCAATGCAGTCTTTGTTGTATCTATCACAACTGAACCATCAATGATCACACATATCAATACAATCAAATGACATAGATCAATCATGAATGTGTGGCATGAAAATTACATGCAAGGTGATCTATTCATGTCAATTTTCAACTGGTCCTTCTTTACCAAAGTGAGATCAAAAACCTTAACTTCAGTTAGACAAAGTGTAAAGTAAACAATGAACTTTATTTCTGATCAGAAAATATCCAAATACATAAGTTTGAACAACAAAACCAAACATAAAATGTATAGTACAAACTCCCACTAGATCTAGACTTCATCAAACTGAATAACACCCATATGAGCAGTGTGCTCATGGAAAACACTGGGTGGCAAACCCTTCGTAAAAGGATCTGCTATCATAGAGTTTGTTCCTATGTGTTCTATCAAAATCTGTCCACTTTGTACTCTTTCTTTCACAACAAGGAACTTGATGTCGATGTGCTTCGATTTTGTCGAGCTCCTATTATTGTTGGAATACAATACAGCTGATCTATTGTCACAAAACAATTTCAATGGTCTTTCAACCTTTTCTAGAATACGCAGCCCAGTGACAAAATTCCTCAACCATATTGCATGATTAGATGCCTCGTAACATGCTATAAATTCAGCCGCCATGGTGGAAGAAGCTGTTAGTGCTTGTTTGGCACTTCTCCAAGAGATAGCTCCGCCAGCCAATAGAAATACATAGCCTGAAGTGGATCTCATGCTATCTTGGCATCCCGCGAAATCGGAGTCCGAATATCCCATGATCTCAAGATTATTCGACCTCTTATATGTGAGCATATAATCACAAGTTCTCTTTAGATATCTCATTACTCTTTTGGTTGCTTTCCAGTGATCCATTCCTGGGTTGCTTAAATATCTGCCCAACACTCCAACAATGTACGCAATATCTGGACGCGTACAAACTTGAGCATACATAAGACTTCCTACAGCCGAAGCATAGGGAATCTTTTGCATTTCTTGAATCTCGAGGCTTCCTTTAGGGCACTGTTTAAGACTAAACTTGTCTCCTTTAGCGACCGGGGTATTACCTGGCTTACAATCTTGCATGCCAAATCTTTTAAGTACCTTATCGATATAGCTCTTTTGCGATAATCCAAGAATACCTTGAGAACGATCTCGATGTATTTGGATTCCTAATACAAAAGAGGCGTTACCAAGATCTTTCATTTCAAAATGTCTAGAGAGAAATTTCTTGGTATCGTTCAACATGCCTATATCGTTTGTGGCAAGCAAAATGTCATCCACATATAAAACCAGAAATATATGTTTACTCCCACTGAACTTATGATACACACAATCATCTACTACATTTACCTCAAAACCAAATGAGATAATTACTTGATGAAACTTGTGGTACCATTGACGAGAAGCTTGCTTTAACCCATAGATGGACTTCTTAAGTTTGCAAACCATATTCTTTGGATTTCCAAATACAAAGTGTTCTGGTTGCACCATATAGATTGTTTCCTCAATGTCTCCATTGAGAAAAGCTGTCTTGACATCCATCTGATGAAGTTCCATATCAAAGTGTGCAACAAGTGCCATGATTGTCCTAAAAGAGTCCTTCGATGAAACTGGAGAGAAGGTCTCTTTAAAGTCAATCCCATATTTTTGAGTATAGCCTTTAGCTACAAGACGTGCTTTGTACCTCTCCACATTACCTTTTGAATCCCGTTTGGTTTTGAAAATCCACTTACAACCAATGGGTTTCACACCTTCTGGTAATGGGACAAGTTCCCAAACTTTATTGTCTTGCATTGACTTATACTCCTCACTCATTGCCTCGGCCCACTTTTGAGAATTTGAATCTTGCATGGCTTGACGAACGTTGATTGGATCATTCTCCGTCATACCATCATTTTCCTCATGTTCTTGGAGTAGCACTATGTAATCATCCGGAATAGCGCTCTTCCTTTCTCTAGTGGACCTCCGTAAAGACACTTGTTCTTCAGACGCTGGTTCTTGAGGTTGTTGAGTTTGTTCGATTGGAACTTGATTGACAATGTCTTGTTGTTCTTGTATCATATCTTGATCAATGACAGGAATACAATCCTGAACATTATCAGTATCAATCATAGGAATATGAACCATTTCCTCTTGAAGAGTATTTGGATCAAATTCCTCCTCGAAGACAAAGTCTGTTATTTTATTCTTCCCCCCAAACTCAATATCCTCAAAAAATACTGCAGTTCCCGTCTCAAATATATTCTTTACTTTGGGATCATAAAATTTATAGCCCCTTGATCGCTCAGAATACCCAATAAAGTAGCTACTGACTGTTCTGGAGTCAAGTTTCTTTTCATACGGTCGATATGGTCTAGCCTCAGCTGGACATCCCCAAATATGAAAATGTTTTAGACTTGGCTTTCGCCCTGTCCAAAGTTCATAAGGTGTTTTAATAGCTGCTTTAGTTGGTACTCTATTTAGAATGTAAGTTGCTGTTTTTAATGCTTCTCCCCAGAGTGACGCTGGTAAGGTTGAATGACTGATCATACTTCTTACCATATCCTTAAGAGTCCTATTTCGTCGTTCAGCTACACCATTCATGCTTGGTGAGCCTGGCATGGTGTATTGCGGGACGATTCCATATTCCTCTAGGTATTGAGCAAAAGGTCCTGGACGTTGTTCCCCTGAACCGTCATTTCTACCGTAATATTCACCACCACGATCAGATCTGACTTTCTTAATTCTTTTGTCGAGTTGATTCTCGACTTCAGTCTTAAATGACTTGAAAACGTCCAATGTCTGTGATTTTTCATGGATAAGAAATAAGTATGCATATCTAGAGTAATCATCAATGAATGATACAAAATATTGTTGACCATTCCAAGAAGATGTTGGAAATGGTCCACAAATATCTGTATGTATCAATTCCAATACCTCAGTAGCTCTATATGCACCCTCTTTCTTTCTTTTGGTCTGTTTGCCTTTGATGCATTCGACACAATTGTTTAAGTCTGTAAAATCAATGGAGTTCAAAATTCCATCTGATACAAGTCGTTCAACTCTATTTCTAGAGATGTGCCCTAATCGCTTGTGCCATAATGCACCAGAGTTTTCATTATTAAATTTACGCTTAGTACCACGTGATTCCACATTTAGGGTTTCAATATAAGAAGCATTTGTATCAAGCATATATAGATTGTCATAAATTATAAGTGAACCAGTTCCAACAACATTAGAATTAATAGATAACCTAAACATATTGTTTCCAAATGAACAACAATATCCTAATTTGTCCAAACTAGAAACAGAAATTAAGTTCCGTCTAAACGACGGTACAACAAAAGTATCTATTAAATCCAAATAATAACCAGTACTTAATAACAATCTAAAATGCCCTATTGCTTCCACTTTGACCGACTTGCCATCACCTACATAAATGCATCTTTCAGCATCATTTGGCTTTCGGCAGCTCAGGCAACCCTGCATTGAAACACTTATATTAGTAGTAGCACCGGAATCTAACCACCAAGTGTTTCTTGGTACTGAAGCTAAATTTACTTCAGAACATACCAAACTTGAAAATGTACCTTTCTTTGCACGCCATGCATGGTACTTAGGACAATCTTTCTTGACATGATCATCCTTATCACAGAAGAAACAACCTTTCTTGTCCTTATCTTGCTTTTGTTTCTTTGCATATGGACCTTTAACAGCCTCATTCATTCTTTTCTTGCCCTTATCTTTAGAGGTACTTGCATAATGTGCACTTTCAGTCTTGTCTTGCTTCAATCTCTCTTCCTCTTGAACACAATAAGAAATGAGCTCATTAAGAGACCATTTCTCCTTTTGACAGTTATAACTGATCTTGAACTGACTATATTGATTTGGAAGAGAAATCAGCACTAAATGAACAAGCATGTCTTCCGACAATTCAAGATTAAGTGCCTTCAACTGCGATGCAAGGTGAGACATTTCCATAATATATTCTCGGATATTCCCCTTGCCTTTATACTTCATGGAAATCAAGCTCTTCAGAATCGTGCTTGTTTCCGCCTTATCGCTTTTGGCAAAGCGCTTCTCAATCTCATCGAGATAATCCTTAGCTTTGGTGACACTCTCGGACACCGCACCTCTAAAAGCCTCAGGTATGCCGCGTTTGATGATCATAAGACTCATGCGGTTAGAGCGATCCCACCTCTCACATATAGCCCTCTGTTCAGAGGAACTAGAATCCGTAAGAGCGGTAGGTTGCTCTGTCCTGATCGCAAGATCTAGATCCATGCAGCCAAGAACAATAAGAATGTTCTCCTTCCAATCCTTAAAATTTGTCCCATTAAGGATCGGCACGGAACTTAGATTAGCAGATATAGTAGCAACTTTTGCTGAAAAGAGAACATAAAAAATAATAACATAATTAACATGCCCATCTCAAACAAATTAAAATAAATAGAAAATCCCATCTCAAGATACCTAGTGCAATATCAATATTAAATCTTTGGACAATAATATTATATGCAAGTGGTACTCTTGTTGCAATAATCAAACATTAACAATAATGTATGACAAACAAGAAATCTATCTTTGGATAGATTTATTATTTTCATAAAATAAACAAGTAAAATCTTGTAATTGTTACATGTTAATTATCACAAGAAAATGAATCATTTTGTCAAGTATAAATCTTCCTTTGGGCCGATCAACACTCACATAAATATTCTCATTTTCACTTTATTTAAAAACTTTAATAATATCCTAATATCTCAAAAAAAAATAAATTAAATAACAGCGGTCACTTTGGCGACATATAATTCAAATTTAATTTAATTTGAAATATTAGATATTAATATATTTATGAAATTCACTCCAAAATTTTAATCAATTACGGTAAAACAATTAAATTATTTTACTCAAAATGAATAAACACAATGAATTTTAATAAATTCCAGAAAAAAAAATCAGTGCAGTTATCAGAATAAAAAAATGTCAAAAAAAAAAAAAAAAAAACAAAACGGTTTCAACCAAAGAACGTGTCCATTGATATGCAATTCCCAAAAGTCACTTATGGATTCCACCGTACCAACTTTCAACCAAACACACATGACAGATTATTAAACTAATTAAACAAAATTATTATTATTTTAAATAATAATCATGCCCTTACTATCAAATGCATGTGGAAAAGATTCAAGAAAAACAAAAGGCACCGATTCAATCATTCCATGAAAAAAAAAATTTGTTTCCACCGATTATACCCTTAATAATTATGTATCGATCTACTTAATTATTGGAAAGAAAAACAAATAAAATAATATTTGGATCACAAATCACCGCACAAACCCGGAATCCCGAGAAAATCCTTACTGTAAAATATTGAAATCATGTGGAAACAAAACAATAGATGATTGGACCGAAAACTCAGAACTTGAAATTATGACATTAAGGGAACAAAACAGGTCAAACAAAGAAGCACCGATTCAGATTTGGAATGAAAACAAAAAAAAAAACCAATTTTGTTATCACTAATCATGCCATTAACCGATAATAATGAATATATCCAAAATCATTTGACCCACGTCACCGATACAATTTCGAAAACAAATTAAACATTCCCGAATTCGTAATAATTATTGAAGGACGAACCGTTTCTCAAAAATTGAAATAGATGGCTCTGATACCAATTGATGAAATCAATTTGGTTTTACATCATAACACACAAATCCCTAAATACTATTCAATTCTCAAGAAACTACATATATAAGCATCATAATTGCGGAAGCGTACCGGAATCCATGATTTGTTGATGATTATTGGGAGTGATCTTCAATCTTGCAGTTTTCTTCCAAAAAACCAAAGAGTTCTGTTGATGGGAAACAGAACGATACGTCTCTGCAAAATTGGGACCATAACCCATTTTATAATTAATCAAACTTCACTATTTCTAATTTGGTCCCTCAACAAACCAGAAATATCATATATGGTATCCACACTTAAATATCATGACATTTAAGTCCTCAAGTCAATTCTTATTCTAAATTAGACCACATAAGTTTATGACTTATTTAATTGATGACATATAAACATTTATAATTACATTTATGGCCCCAAAATTCTAACACGATCTCCCGAATCTCGACTAGTCTCTATTGCCTAGATTGTGGGCGACTGACTGCATTCCTTCCGATTGCTTGTACTAAGATGACCGATTGATTCGTTTTGCTCTTAGTAAGTGGCAACAGGGTCGTACGACTTTTTTGGGAAAATTTGTAAAATAATATTGGTCAATAATTTATTTAAAAAATGACATCCTCAACACTTGGTGTGATCATTTTTTTAAATAAATAGTTGACTAAGGTTTAAAAACAAAATAACCTTAATTTTTTTTTTTTACTTTTTTTTACTCGAGTCAAATTTAAAAATTGGACCTTCAAAAAAATAAGTTGCGTTCAATTTTTATTTTTCATTGACCACTTCTTTTTAAAATTAAACATGTCTTAAATATAAAAGACAAATAATATATGACACCCAAAATAATTATAATGTGATGCTTAATAATAATTTAAATCGTACTAGTCTTGCCATTTTGACATACTAAAGATTTTGTTTTTTAAAAAAAAAATCCAATAACAAGATTTTACTATTAAATAACACGATAAATGGTAACTAAAGAAATATTCACGTAATCAACTGACTTCTAATAGAAATAAAAAAAAATTGTGAAATAGTCTCATAAGTCAATTTTATGATACATATATCTATTTAGGTCAATCATTAAAAAAAATATTATTTTTTATGTAAAAAATATTACTTATTATTGTAATATGAGCATGATTGACTTGTCTCAATAAAGACTGTTTCATAAGAGATCTAATCGATAAAAATTATCAAGAATATTAGAATTAAGGGGACAAATTTAAGTGTAATATCATGTTTTTCAGAAATTTCTTCCAAGTTTTTTTAAAATATTTAGATCATTCGAAAAATTTATCTATTGACCAATAACTAGAGAGAGAGGATTAAACTAAATTTAGAAGGATTTCTGAATTTTAAATTAACTGTAATGACTCAAAATATAATTATTTGTGATTTGAAATTCATTGTCAAATGAATTTGTTATTATAGATTTGAAATCTCTTACTTCAAATCCATCAATCAAAATGCGACCGTTAACATTTTTTGTCGCTCACAACATGTGTGTAGAGTGATGATCAAGGATTTGAGGCTAATATAATTTTTTTCCTCAACATCATTTAAGTTCATTGATATGTTCCCTGTTTTAACCTTAAATAAAAAGCTTGTAATAACATTAATATCTTAATTTAGTAAATTTATATGATAATGATACACAAATAAATATAAAATATTCAATTGAGAGCTTGTTATAATTGTGTCTCGAATTCAAACTCGAACTCGAACTCGTTTCTTGGTTCCAAACGAGCTATAAGTCATCGACAAAAAAGATAGCTAAATATTGAATACGAAGAACATTTGAAAAAGGAAATGGTATAATCTTAAACCAACATGTGCCATTGACATCCTTAATATAATTATTAGTTTTAATTTAATTTTAATTTTCATCAACACAAACATACATAGAATCAGATTAGTATTCTGTATTTCTAAAGCGTGATATCAATTATGTTTTCAAAATTTTCGAAAACATCAAGCCTCGTAAGTACTGACTCTTAGTATATATCTTCATGTAATGGCCTCTTAATTTCTCCCAAAGGTACCTCGGCTGGGATTAACAAAAATAATTAATTATTAATTTATATACGGTATATTAAAAGCTTCTCATGTGATATTCTTGACTTTGCTAATGCTTGGTTTTACTATATCGTAAAGCGCAAGCTTTTGTTACAACATTGGATTCTTTCTTAGTTTTTGAAAGTTGATTGATAATTATTCTAATATAATATGAGTAGGTCTGTTGTGAGACGATCTCACGAATCTTTATCTGTGAGACGGGTCAATCCTATCGATATTCACAATAAAAAGTAATACTTCTTAACATAAAAAGTAATACTTTTTCATAGATGACCCAAATAAGATATCCGTCTCACGAAATTGATCCGTGAGACCGTCTTACAAGAGTTTTTGTGATATAATATTGCATCCCCAAAATACAAGCTGATTTACTTTTTTGAGGAAAAAAGCCGTAACAAATTCAAAATTCAAACAATTTTGAGTTCTAATAAAATATGTTTACACAAAAATTATTTTATGTTAAAATATATATATATTTATACACACACACACATACATATATAATAAATTTAGCTCGTTCACCAATAAATATAATAAATCTAGATACAAAAGGTAGGAACTAAACCACTTTAAAAAATAATGAATATATAAATTAGCTTGTGGATTGTATTATGGTGGACCATTTTCTTCTTTATATAAAAAGAAAATCTTCATGTATTTTCTTAAAAAATCATCTAAATTTGTTTAACGTATTTAAAAAATATCACTTTTTAATTATCGTTTAATCAAAACAAATAAACCGATTTAAATATGGATTATTATATATTTTTTTACTTTTGGTCATGTGTCGGTTAAGATTGAGACTTGAACTTAACTTAATCTCAAAAGTTAGCTCCAGGGGGAGGATTGTCCAAATCAATAAATGCAACTTCTAGGAACTTTGTCCAACCGATATGAGACATCTTAACACATCCATCATGCTCAAGAATGAACAACTAGAGTTGGGCAATCCAACACATAACAGTGGTCTTAGGCTCTGATATCAGGTTAAGATTGAGATTTGAACATAACTCAACACCAAAAACTATCTTAAGGAGATGATTGTCTAAGTTCATATATACAACTCACACGAACTATGTCCAATCGATGTGGGGCATTGCAAATGGTGAATTTGGATTTTTAAATGGAAAAATATAAAAACACATAAATTAATTTAAAAAATCAGCAAAGTACAAAAAACATGATATTGGTCCAAGAAAAAAAAAGAAAGGTTAAAACTACAAACTAGAAAAGTTTGCCGATATACTACTCCAAGAATCAACAATAAATATAATAAATCTAGGTCGTTGCTTGATACAAAAGGTAAGAACTAAGCCACTTTAAAAAAGTATGAATACATAAATTAGCTTGTGGATTGTTTTGTTTTTTTTTATTTTGGATTGTTTTGTTGTGTGCCCTTTTCCGCTTTCTCTTCTTTATATAAAAAATAAATCTTCATATATGCTCTTGAAAAAAAAAATAACCATCTATATTTGTATCACGTATTTAAAAAAAACATCACTTTTAATTATTAGCAAAACAAATAAACAGATTTAAATAACGATAATTACATTTTTTGTCTTATAATTTAATTTTTTTCGTTTTTGATTTATTATTGAATTGTATTTTTAATATTGTAATTTGCATCTTCTTTTTTTTTGGTGAATAAGTATTTTTAAAAAGAGAAAGATAAAAAACTGGTGAATAAAAAAAATCAGTAAAAGTGCAAAAAACAAGATAGAAGAGTTTGCCCATATACTACTCCAAGAATCAACATCTATATATATAGATTATTGTCAAAAATAGAGACATACAGAAAGAAATAAAGAGATATGGAGAATAATGTACATTTTGCTCATGAGCACCCACTCATCTTCAAGGAATCAGAGGAAATTCGGCGTTGCTGCAATGCATGTGGGCTGTATGTGTTGTCGAGCCCCTGTTACATGTGCACCATTCAAGGTTGCAATTTTTATCTCCACCGAGCTTGCGCACAACTTCCCCCCGAATCGCACCATTATTTCCTCAGTACTAATGAATTTAATGTACATAAAATTGTAAAACATGCTCTCGTTTTACTTGCAAAGCCCCGTGATGAGAATTGTTTGTGCGGTAAATGTGGGAAATTGTGCGAGAATTTCATCTACCACTGCACCAAATGCGAGTTTGTACTCCATCCTTTATGTGGTTTTCCCTTAGATATCCAAATAACACACACGAGCCACCCCCAACATCCACTGGTATTTCTGTGCAAGAAGGCTCTGTTGCTTTGTGACGCTTGTGGGAAAGAACATGAGGGTTATTTCTTCTCATGTCAAAAATGCAATTTTTGGATTCACCATGATTGTGCCTTGTTACCCAGCTTTGTAGGAGTCCAAAACCATGACCACAATCTCTCCCTCCTCTATTCTGCTGCCTCCTTGCTTGACTTTTATTCTAGAAGAAGCCAGTGTCTAATTTGTTCGAAAAAAACGATTAGTGAATTCGGGCTTTATTATTGTTTTACGTGTGGAGTTACCAGTCATGTGGATTGTGCAATATCAAAGATGAAGGACCCAGGTAACTAAATTTACTTGTATATTAATTGTTACCTATATATGAATGAATGAATGGTATCACAAAAGCAACATACATATAAATAATTTCTATGACAAAATCTGCATGCAGGTGAGATATTTCATCTACCGACTTTGTCAATCGATGTTTTTCCGAGTTCGATGATTCGTTCATTAGCAAAGGAGAGGGCTATACAGGAGAGAAATTCTACCAACATGTTGGAAAAATACCACGCCCATTCTTTGGTCTTCATCGATGAAGAAGACATTGCACAAGAATCAGTTTGCAACGCATGCATTCACCCTATTTCACCCCCATTTTATAGATGTAGAGCCCATTCTGAATGCAATTTTCTCCTCCACAAATTTTGTGTGGATTTGCCTCTTTCTATCAAAGATTCGATTTACATATCAGCCACTGGCAGCCTGGTTTCCCCGAGATCAGATGAATTCTTTTCTTTGTTTGAGTGTTATAGTTGCCGCAAGTACTGCAACGGATTCGGATACTCATATAGTGAACAGAGCTCCGCAGTTGACGATCTTGCATGTTCCTTTTCTCCGAGAGTCATCGAGCATGATTCACACAAGCAACATCCTCTTATTCTAACTTTTCCAGACTTAAATAGGACAAAGTGGGTATCGTGTTGTGGTAAATCATGTCGGTATGTATACCACTGCGGTGTGTGTAATTTCATGATACATATTGATTGTGCTCGTCTGCCTAAAACAGTCGCCCATAAATTCGACAAACATCCCCTCGCTCTGACATTTGCATCTTCTTCCCAAGACCACAATACTGATCACTTGTGCGAATTCTGCGAAGAAGACATTGATTCCAAGTATTGGTTCTATCATTGTACCGAATGTGACCAATCGTTTCATGTCGACTGCATTCCTTCAGTAGGGGAATTTTCGAAAATCAAGTTTGGTGGCACCGTGGAAGTGCCTTGTCACGAGGATCATCCATTGACCTTAACGAGGATGATGAATCTCGGCAGCCAAACCTGTGGGTATACATATTGCCACGAAATTATCGAAGGCTTCAAAGATGGAATGGCTTTACACTGCCAAGACTGTGATTTTTGGATCCATTTCGACTGTGGATATCGATCCTGCGGTGGAAAGGTTTCACTTCCCTATCTTCGGATTAAATATCTTTAGTTTGTTTAAATTAGTCTTAATTTCCAGTTGTTCAAACGTCTTCAATCTCTCTTCTTTTACCAGAAATTATATATATTATAGGTTCGTCTTTGTCTTGAGTGTTTCAACTCTAATATTGGATAAGATTTTGCTGCCCATCCAATGAATTAGAAGTGGGGAATGTTTAATTAAATTTTTAATAAATTTCACCTTAAAAATATATATGATGTAATTTTAAAAAATCAGTGATCCAATATTGTCGATTTTATTGTTGAAGCCACACCTGAAATTACAAATATAACGCCCACGACTTATTTATTACAAAACAAATAATATTGACGGAAAGTAAACAATTCTTCAACTTCAACAATAACAAATAATTCCTTTCCAGCAATTTTACGTCAGGTGAGTCTATGCTACATCAAAAGTAGAATTCTTGATGTGTTTGTATAAGATGATTGGTCGATCATCTCACTGCAAAATAAAAAAATATTTATGGACCTCACATTTTTTCGTTTCAAATGAGATGATCCAACGATTATCTTATACAAAACAAAAACCGGAAGATCTACTCTCGGTGTAGCATAAGCTCACCCTTTTAGAACATAAGAGATGGACTTAAAATATATCACAATAAATAACTATTTGAGATTTGAAATATATTGTCAAGTGGATTTGCTCAAACAAACCAACGAATTTGTTTTTATGAATTTATCTCTTGATTCAAATTCGTCATTCCAAATGCAACCTTAACATTTTTTTTATCTATTACAGTACGTGTAGAGTATCAAATCTAGGATTTGAGAATCCTGTTCGTTTTTCAACATCGTTTAAGTCCCTTAATATGTTCCATGTTTGAAGCTTAAAAGTATTGATAGTAAATAAAAAGCTTGCGTCGTGCATTTTCAAATAACATTATTATCTTAATTTAATACATTTATTTTAGATTACATGATAATGACACAAAAATAAATATAAAATATCTTCGTGAGATTGTTACAATTGAATCTCGAACCCAGAACTTGTTTCGAATGTGAGATCTTGGTGCCAAATGGGGACATAAGTCATCGGCGAAAAGTGTAGCTAAATATTGAACAAACAGAAAATTTGAAAAAGGAAATGGTATAACCTTAAACTCACATGTTCCATTGACATCCCCAATATAATTATTAATTATTAGTTTAATTATTATTTTCATCAACACACATGTATTATGCATAGAATCAGATTAGTATTCTGTATTTGATCAATATTTCATTTAGGAATGTATAAAAAAAGTATGTACAAATATGCATAGATAGTCCTCAAAACTTCTGGACATGCAAAACATTGACATATATTTACTTGAGTGAAGCCTTAAAACCAACATCTCAATTCGGACTAGACACTAACCGAGCTTCGCTTCCAAATCATCAAAAATTAGCTCGAAAACTTCTAGGAAAATAAATGGGCTGTTGCCACAAAAATCACGAGCATACTGAAAGATACTGCTGCTCCGCAGTAGAATGCCGCACGTAAATCTCCCAAAGAAAGATATACTATTCGTCTACGCCTTGGAATCTTTACCTTTCTTCAGCAAATCATCTTTCAATTCTCCATACCCACGGAGCTCGTTCAGTGCATCAGTTATAGTCTTGTTATAATTCCTGAGTGCAGTTTTCGAGGTTGGAACTTTGTCAGGAAAAAGAGCTGTCATGGTGAAGAGGCGGTGCATTCTGGAGCATATGAAGAAGAGCGCCAACTTGTGACTCTTTAGCTGGTATGTCTCGCTCTGAGGAATGCAATGATCCTGATCTGGTAATATACATGGCATATTAGCTTGATTTTGAGACAATGCAAATAAAGTTGAAGGACTACTTAAATTTAAAATTAAGCTATTGAAGATGCAAGATATTTAATATAACTGGTCTCTAGCGCGTTCATGAAGCACAGAGTGTCACATAATCTTCAACAATGAGGTCTGCGAAGGAAGACCTGTGGATCCCCTCCTCTTGTTGTACAATACATAGTTAAATATGTGAAATGTTAAATGCTTACGGTCCCTAACGGGGTGAAACTATTTACTTTTTACTAGAGAACTCAGATTAAGATAAAAATTACATGATTTTTCTTATACAAGCCGCAATACGATAGTTTATATCCATCAGTAACAACACATCTGCAACTAACAACCCCACTAATATGTGACCTACGAGGCAGGTATAATATGGAAAGAACGTTCAAAACACGTAGCATATAGTTGAGCATCTCATAGTTGCTCTCGTATTGTTATAATGGCAAAGATGTAAAGTTGGTTCTACAAAGTAAGATTGATGAGATGAAGGTCTTTGAAACAACAAAGTCAAGGGTTGGAAATTTGTTCTCCCATTAAGAAAGCCTTTCTTGTTGAGAAAGTACCAAGATCTTTTTATGTTGCATGGACAAGCTACGAAGGCAAAAATGATTATTCTGCTGTTTCTGGGGACGAAGTATCCGCATGTCACTTTAATATTTCTGGGGCAGAAAGAATGCATCAAGCTGTTGAAAGAGGCAGGGTAGAAATTAAAAGTCTACGGGATAACTCTATCACGAAATCTAAGAACAAATTAAGATTCACGCCAGAGAGAGTGTCTTCTCTTCAAGTTTCACATCACATACTAAGATATGGCAATTACCACGATTCGGTCTTGACAGAAGACAAGACATTAATCCTGAAAATTATCTCCAAATCAGCTAAGCGCCATTGACTTCTAACTATTAGACCAATCAAGTAAGCAAAATGATTACCTGGAACCAACACTTAGTTTGGCATCATTATCTAAAACAAATGGCCCCAAAAACTCTGAATCATCATAACCGCCCCAAAAAGTTAACCTACTAGAGCTTCTAGAGATTAATTTTGATGGTGAGCTATTTGACGACGGTTTCTCATCAGATATCTTCCTGAGTTCATCATTCAAGAAAGGTAACTGCAAAAGGCAACATCATTGTTTAAAATGATTTTGGGGAACAGGGGACCATAAAACTATGATCACCGTATATACCTTGTCAAATGTTGACATGGAGTGATAATCACTTGCACCCGCATCTTGCTTAGAAACACGGGTTTGAGAAGCTACATTACGAGGCAAAGGAAAATCCGTACAAGTTCAATACTCCTCATGACTTGGATTCTTCGAATGACTATCTTCTTGCTTAGAAACAGGGAATGGGGCATGAGACTTGGAATATGGGCCATAACTCCAGCTATGATGCCTACCAAACGCACGTGTAAATCGGGAGCTTTGTGATTCAGGAAAAGATGGAAACCATCTACGTGGTTCGGCCATTGGACTGCCAACATATTCGGGTATGAACTGTGGCGATATAGGGGTTGAAGGTTCGGAACTTACATCCAAGAACGACGTACAACAAAGCCGACCACGAGAAGTATCCACAGGACTAAAAACAAACTGTTGCATATCAGCCTCTTGTCCACGGGTAAATGGCTCAACAAAAGATGAAACACGATGGTCAGGATTATACAATCGAATCCGGGCTGATGAAATGAGATCATGAAACAACTTATAAGCAGGCAAAAGCCTAACAGTCGCATACAACTATCTAACAACAACAAAGATTTCTTGTACAAAACATGAGAGCTAGTACAAGTGGATCACCTACTCCCAGATACGCCACTTCCTTTACCACCACAGCCCTTCTTACTTTCATATTGTATAACCCACCTCTCAATAATCTTTTCACACCCAAAGTCATAACTTCTCAAATCATAAGAGCAAGGCTCTTTCCTAGAGACTTTCCTCCCAAGACCACTCCTTTTTGGTGAAGAACTCAAGGGGTTCCCGCCTCTTTATCAGAACAACATCAACAATCACAGGTTCAAGATTGCTCTGCCGCCAAAAGTCTATGTTTTCAAAAGCAGCAGGGCAATCCCTAAGAGCGAAATTAAACCACTTACCCCTTGGCCGAAAACTCGAGGAGGAAGATGATGATGATGATGATGATGATGATGATGGAGAAGGAGACGATAAAATCTGTTCGCCATTATATTTACGAGACGAAACATAAGGGCGTCGAGATTCCAGTATCACGTGAAGGCTTTTAGCAAAAAAATCAGTAATAATCTGCTCCATTTTCGCAGGCTCCGACGGAGCGTTCCCATGTGGAGAAGCCATGGATAATCACCTCTCCCAACCAAAACAAAAAAAAAAAATTCCAAACTTTCGCAAAACAAAAAAAAAACCCCAGAATTCAAAACGTTAAATTCCACTCGAAACTCAAACAACATCAACAACCCGGCAATGAATATGCAAAAACGTGAGATTGTCATACATAAGACTAACTCTTAATTTTAAACACATGGATTATCTTTATTTCATTACATCGGAATGCAGTAACTGATCTTTCTCGGTGATTGAAGTGTAACATTTTTATTGTTGTACGGTCAAATATATTTGTTTAATTCCAGCAATTTCTTTGCTTTGTTTTTTTAAAAAAAATATATATATACAATGTATCATAATGGCAAGTCCAAATTAATGATCAATCCAGGATATTTCCTTTTTTTTAATATTTATAATAATTATTTTTAAAATTTATCTTGAGAGTGAAAAGAAAAAGAAATGTATATAATTAATATATGGTATTCTAGATATGTTAATGGCTATACATAAAAATTTATATGTAATTTTACTCGAAAAAAAGTTCACAACTACGGAACTACCTAAATGAAATACAAGAAAACTTTATACAGTCGCTAATATGCTAAATATTAATTTTTCTTGTATCATTCCCAGCTCTGCCCCAATTCTACTAAATCACAAAAACTTTTATGCGACGGTTTCATAGTTCAATTTTTTGAGACAAATATTTTATTTAAGTTACTCGTGAAAAAATATTATTTTTTATGTCAAAAACATTACTTTTTATTGTAAATATGAGTAGAGTTAACTCGTTTAGAAAATAAAGAAATGTGAAACCGTCTCAAAAAAAGTCTTATTGTATTCATCCTACAACTGATTAATTACATTAAATATAGAGGTCCAAAATTAGTTAACCCGTCTACTTAAACACACACATGTTGAGTGATTTTTTAAAAGAAAAAAACATGTCGAATGATTTATTTAAAAAAAAAACATAAATTAACCAATAACATGACATATTTCAAAATGTCGCGAAAAATTCCACCCTACATACGGATCGTTGGAATCGATGGTCCACATTGAGCAAAAAAACATGAGATCTACGATTCATACGATTGGGAAAAAATTTTGACTCGATCCGACCCATCGACCTATCTTCACTATCAGATTAATTTTCCTAGGTCATTGCTATGCTAGTTTAATTATTTCTTGATGTAAATTTTGAATTAATTATTTGGCAATGTTATTAAAGATTTAACTAATATCAAAACTCATTTAGTAAAATGAGGGTTAATCTATGTTACACCAAGAGCGACATATATATTGACGATTCAAAAACTAATATTTGACTGTATGATATAAAAAATAACTCTAAATATAACATAAAATAATCCCTCAAATGATTTCTTATGATAAGTGGTCCAAGTCATCCCACTCATGTTAAAAGTTAAAAGGAGATTCCTTGAATTCTCATTGGTATGTACGGACAAGTACCAAAATGATCACAAATTCAGAAGAAAAAATATACATGCAATGCACCAAGGAATATATATCATATACTATATTGTCTATAATAAACATATAATTTCTCGGGATCATATACATGCAAGTACGATTACACAATGAGTTCTTATAACATTTAATCCATGTTCAGTCTCTTAATTTAAATTGTTTCAAAACATCCTTATTCAAATCATGTGATTAATTACTCGGTGAGACAAGATTGAGGCTGAATCGTTATTGATACTTACAAGACGCCAAACAATGTCGACATACCTATGATGAGACAAAAGAAATTTTTTTAAAATATAACTTTGATCGAGCTAAATTATTGAAAAATAATTTCTTCGAGTGGTGTTTTGAAGATATATTTATTGTCACGTCCCGAGCCCAGGTCCGCGCCTGCGTGACTGTACAATAGTCCAATATAGTAACTACTTTGTATTCGTCATCGCTACTGCACAATGGTCCACTATAGTAACTACTTTGTATTCGTCATCGCTTTACGAAAATGATCAACTCAAGTTTTCATAAAAGTCCATTGTAAGTCATTATAAACTCATTTTAAATCTTTCATTTTTAAGATGTGGAACAAGAATATCGCATTTATGGTAGGTCTAAAGATATTGACGTGCCTCTTGTCCAAGATGGACCCCCATTCCCATATATTTAAGATGATACCGAAGATAATATAGACACTTAATATGAATAGATATGACATTTCATAGTACAATCGCACTGTTAACAATGGAGATAATGAAGGCAAAAGGGCTAAGGAGAAGATTCTTACGGAATCGGTAGGAAGAGGGAAAATGGTTTGTTCGTTCCGATCATTAAAATAAATCATTTATTCTATTTTCGATGCGAATGAATATTCTCATTGTTTATTTTCTATATTTATAAAATATTTTTCTTATATATCTTACATGTATAAAAAAAATCTAAATTATTTTTTTCATGATTATTATTTAGAAGTCAATTGTATCTTATTATAAACTCTGCACATGCGTGACTGCACAATGAGCCCCTATAACAACTACTTTGTATTCGCTCTACGAAAATGATTAACTCAAGTTGCTATAGAAGTCAATTGTAGCTTATTATAAACTCATTTTAAATCTTTCATTTTTAAGATGTGGGACAAAGGTATTACAGTATTCGTCATCACTTTACAAAAATGATTAACTCAAGTTGTTATATAAGTGCATTGTAAATCATTATAAACTCATTTTAAATCTTTCATTTTTAAGATATGCGACAAAAATATCACAATAATAGTGACAGAATTTGGAATATTAAAGTTGTGCTTAATCAATGGAACTCCTTTGGTTGGACTAAATTCAAAGTGAATTCATAATAAATTAAACATTTTCAATAGTAGTTATGATGAATTTCAAATAAATTTAAGATGAATATCTTGAAATTCAATAATTGTTCTTGCTAAGAGAACAATCGAAATGTCGTGCATAGGTTATTGTACGATTTCATATATTATAGTTATACCGTCAACAACATGACCTATAATTTTTAATAAAGCGACAAGTGCTCGATCATACAATTGATACAAGAGTAAAGGTCCCGTTTTCGATTCTGATTGATTATTTAAAGTATGATTATTGAAAGAATGATTATTGGAGTGAATAATCATGAAAGTACTTAAAACGACAAGTGTTCGATCTTATATGGATTTTTCAAATATTTCCCAAATCAAAATCATCTATTGGAGTGCAAGAATATGAAGTTGAAACCATTTTATCCAAGATGAATAAATCCGAACACATAGTAGACAAACTTCGTTTCCACTTTCCACGTCGATGTGATTTTGGAAAAATTAGTGTTTTGGTTGTCATGGAAAAGACAAATAATTGAGCACCCCTCTAGTTTTTGGTTGTCATAGTCAAGCATCCCAATGATAAAAAGTGAGGCAAAGGTAGCTAATTTTTTTCCTTTCTTAAAACTATTTGGTTGAGGTGTGTGTGTTTTTTTGAAGTCTTGAATTATGGAATATCCACACTTTCAAGATATTGGTGTTCTTCGTTGATTGGCAAAGAAAATTTGCAAAATATTTCAAGTCCCACCACCATTGCCCTCAGACGCCATTCTCCAATGTTGAGAAAGAAATTAAACGTGATGTCTAAATAATGTTTAAGCGCAACAGAACCTTGTTTAACCGTAACCAGGAAAAATGATATTGGGCTGAGTGATTTGCGTACTTGAAAAGCAAAGAACGTTAGTGGGTTTTTAGAATATAGTGTTATAACAGATGTGTTATTAATACTCGGGATCACATAAACAGTTTTCACTGTTATATCAGTTTCTAGCATTACGCTAACATTCTGTGATAAAAATAAAATAAAATAAAAATAAAAACAATAACCAACTTACTCCGCAACTCGGGAATATTTTGGATTAAAGAATAAAATAGACATATTACAGGAGGGAAATTGCAATATCTCAATAATTCATTAAAAGAAAAAGTTATTCGCTCTTGGGAGTCTCAAAGCCAATGTTCAAATGACAAGGCAAGAGTGGGTTGGACCCATTTTGATTGGACAAACCATATTGCGTTATACAAAAATTAGTGGAGTTCCAAATACCGTGAGTTCAATAATTAGCATTCAAAAAGCTTTGGGCAGATAATGAAATCAAGTCTCAGAATATTCTCAAGAAAATGAGTTTAATTCAATGTTTGCATAAATAATACTATTCATACTGTAAACTTTTGTCTGTTTATATTGATATAAATCCTCTTGTTCTTAGAGCCATATCGAGACCAAGTTGAATTAAAATCGAGTCAAGTTGGATATAATTATAAGATAAGTCTAAGCTCTTGCATCATGTTTCTTCTCCATTCACAAAATTCGAATTCCTTACTACTCGCATCAAGAGGTGTTATTGGTACATGTTTTTTATTATCCTAGTTAGACGAGCGTCAGATATTTAAATTTTATAAGGATGTTGCAAACATTTAGTCAAATAGGAAAGATAAAAGGACTTGTGATCTATTTTCATGAGACAAATCAACCCGATCTATACTTAAAGTGAAAAGTAATATTTTCAGGTGATCGTGGTGGAGATTAACCTCATAAAATTGAACAGAGAGACCATATCGTAGGAGTTTTTGTGAAAATACAATATCAAACTTTATAAAATAAAATTAGTTACAATTAAAAATTAAGCAACCATTTTCACTTTATCCTTATAAATGCCCTCTAGTGCACCACCTATTAAAGAGAATCCCAACAACTAAATTCCAATACTCTAGAAAACAAAAGAAATGGCTTCAATCCCTAGTGCAATTTCCTCCTATTCAACCTCAGTGAATCAAGAATTCATCCAAGATTTCCATTCAAGAAAATTGTTACCACACACTCCTTTGTACCTCTCCCCATCACCATCGCCTTCCCCGACGAGAGCCCTCGATCCGACAAACCGGAGAGACAGCAACTCCTTCGATGCAAATGTTATCATGGTTCTCTCAGTCCTATTATGTGCCTTAATTTGCTCGTTGGGACTAAATTCAATCATTAAATTTGCCCTCAGATGCTCGAGCTTTGTTTCCTCCGAGTTAAACCATCATGCCAGTGCAACGACAGCGGCTCGGGTAGCCAACACGGGGATCAAGAAAAGGGCTCTCAAGACATTCCCTACTATAAGCTACACAAGTGAAGTTATGCTGCCAGGTTTGGACACAGAGTGTGCCATTTGCCTATCGGATTTCGGGCCCGGCGAACGTGTCAGGGTTTTACCAAAGTGCAACCACGGGTTTCATGTAAGCTGCATAGATAAATGGCTGAACTCACACTCCTCGTGCCCTACTTGTAGGCAGTGTCTCATTGAAACATGCCATAAAATTGTGGGGTGTGATCTAGCCACAAGTAGCATGTCGCGGGCGATACCGGAAACGTCACAGCAAGAAGTTGCAATGATCAGTGAGTCTCTACAACCTGAAGGTTTCATGAGAAATCATGAATCTTGAAAATGAATATTATATTAGGATTCTGTAGATTTTGTTACTTAATTCTAGTAGTTGAGGTTGATTAAACAACTTTTAAGGATTTTTAGGAAAACCACTTTACATTTTAGTAAGGCAGTTTTCGTTAGGAAAAAATTAGTTTTAAATTATGCAAGTGTAAATAATGGGTCTTTATTTTCTCTTGGTGTTATGATTGGAAAATTCATAGTTAATAAAGCAAACTAAGGATGTAATGAATCGAAATCGAGTTGAACTCGTGAAATTAGAAGCTCGAGCTCGGCTAGCGATTCGGCATCTCCTAGCTAGTTTTGATTGAGCTCAAGTCGAATTGGCTCATTTGGTGACTGGTTCGATCCATTTTATACTGTAAGAGCAAATCAAAGTCAAAAGTCAAAACACACGATCGAATTAACTTTGTCATTAAGAATAAAAATAAACATAATTTTTACAAAAGAATGAAAGCATGCAAAAATAGCTTAATTGATACACAATCAATATAAAAATTCAATTTTATCGTTAGCATGAATTGCTTTTAATTCCAATTATCATTAATAAATCCAATTATGTACATATTTTTATTTTCAAGCTTA
Organism: Primulina eburnea; assembly: GCF_022965805.1. Lineage (NCBI taxonomy): Eukaryota > Viridiplantae > Streptophyta > Magnoliopsida > Lamiales > Gesneriaceae > Primulina > Primulina eburnea. The sequence continues at coordinate 39,594,072 of NC_133111.1, read as the reverse complement.
TTTTATTAATTAAACTTTTTTACAAATATTATTTATTTAAATATAATATATTATGATTAATAATTGTCAACTCAAATATATAACAAAAAAATATTTGATAAAATGAAATAAAATAAATATCTATTTACATTAGCACGGATGTACTGTTTTCGACTACCGAAGCAATTTTTCAAAATTTGGTATGGATTCGTTATAATTTGAAAAAAGGTATTTAACAAGAAATTTATAGATCATGAGAAAGACAAATCTCTTGGGAAAAACCAATGACGCATGCAGTCGAAACTCTGATTTGGCAATATATGTAAAATCTCATTAATTGTCTCATTTTTTACGACTCGGAAAATTTTTACGCTTGATTTAGACATTTTTAGTAATTTCATGACTTTTCAAACTTGTAAATTAATTTAAATACAAATATAAATATATTTTTATTATATTTTTCGACAGTATAATTTAGTTGTGTATATAATTTATATATTGATTTGTAATTTTAGTAATAAATAAATGTAAATATATTACTATAATATATAGAAAGAGAAAAAATTATCATTTTATTATATATTTATAAATATTTTGAAAAATTATATTATATTTGAGTATATAATATATCTATTGGTATAAATTTGTATTAATTAATAATTTATAATTTTACTAATAAAATAATTTTTAAAAATAAAATTTGCATTTATTTCAATTTTAGAACATTAATTGGATTTTTTTAAAAAAACAAATTCATTTAAGGGTAAAACTGTATTTTTAGTTAGATTGTGTATTAATCAAATCATTTATTATAGTTAATACATATCAATTTATTAATGTATCGATAATTTGTATACCAAAGTTTTTTTATCGATAATAATAATAGAGTAGGTTTTTCATAAGACGGTTTCACAGATCTTTAATATATTTCTCATAAAAATAATATTTTTTCATGAATGACACATATAGAATATTTGTTTCATAAAATTGACATGTGAGACCGTCTCACATGAGTTTTTGTGATAATAATATTAATATAAAAACTCTCGTGAGACGATATCACTGATCAATTTTGTGAAACATATTTTCAATCTGATCCGATTCTTAAAAAGTTATTAATTTTTATATTAAAAATAATAAGATTTGATTCATGAAAAATTATTAAATTGTATGATAAAAATATTATTATTTATTTTAATTACAAATTAAATTAACTTGTCTCAAAATATGAAATATAAACGAATTCAAAATTCAAACCTCACCATTCATTCTACATATAAATATACTTGTGGTCTCTGCGATGTCACTTAATTTCCTCCTTTGGCGTTCCCACCGAGGCAGGCGACGCTGCTGCAGAGGAGAGCCAAGAAAAACTCGGACAATTATTTTAAAAGAAACCATTCGCCCCATCGGCGTTTGGATTTGCATTAAATCTAAATTTTTCTTGCTCTCTTCCCCAGTTCCTCTCCAAATCCAGGTAATTATGGTCGTTTTTTCTGTTTTTGTTTTCTTTTTTCGAGTTGATTGAATTTGTTCTTGTTCTTGTTTTTGGCATCGGTCATCTTAAGGGTAGTTCTGGATTTGACCTGTGTGAACAGATCTCTACGATTTCTTGCTAGATTTTGTTATTTGAAAAGTTGTGATTGTGATTTGTGATTTTTAAGATACTTGTGTGATTTAAATCCGATTTGCTGTTCGTAGTGCAATATTTTTGTTGATCTATCTGTTTTGGCTTTAGATCTGATCCTTTTTCCGTTTATTCTTGTTTGTTTGGTCTTGAAAATTATCAAGTTGGATGAATTTTCTCTGTGTGAGTGGATGTGGTTGACTAAAGCATATTTTACTTTAAATTCGTATGCTTTCATGGATATCAGGTTACTTTGTGGACAAACATATGTTGTATCTGCTTGGTTCGTGCTTGATTCGGTGATTTTGACCTACTGTGTTGATTGAATTGTTTGTTTGTTGCAGTTGTAAAAAATGGCCGATGGTGAGGACATTCAGCCCCTTGTCTGCGATAATGGAACTGGAATGGTGAAGGTTCGTGTGTAATCCGAAATGCCATCGAAGGCCTTTTAATTTTGAATCTGTTCTATCATTAGTTTAGACTATTATTGCTAGTTGATGTTTTAAATTCAGGCTGGATTTGCTGGTGATGACGCTCCTAGGGCGGTTTTTCCAAGTATTGTGGGACGACCTCGACACACTGGTGTCATGGTCGGTATGGGGCAAAAGGATGCCTATGTGGGTGATGAAGCTCAGTCCAAAAGAGGTATCTTGACCTTGAAATATCCTATTGAGCACGGAATTGTCAGCAACTGGGATGACATGGAGAAGATATGGCATCATACGTTCTATAATGAACTTCGTGTTGCTCCGGAGGAACACCCAGTGCTTTTAACTGAGGCACCCCTCAACCCTAAGGCCAATAGAGAGAAGATGACTCAAATCATGTTTGAGACCTTTAATGTTCCTGCAATGTATGTAGCTATCCAGGCCGTGCTGTCTCTTTATGCCAGTGGTCGTACAACCGGTGGGTATAAAGATTTGAATATGAATTTTGTCCACACATATAATGTGCAAATATTTAGCTCTTTTCTATCATTTTGTTTTGTTGAGCAGGTATTGTACTGGATTCTGGTGATGGTGTGAGCCACACAGTGCCAATCTACGAGGGATATGCTCTACCACATGCCATCCTTCGTCTGGACCTTGCCGGTCGTGACCTCACGGATTACCTTATGAAGATCCTCACTGAAAGAGGCTACATGTTCACCACTTCTGCTGAACGGGAAATTGTCCGTGACATGAAGGAGAAGCTTGCTTACGTTGCTCTTGACTATGAGCAAGAATACGATGCTGCCAGGAGTAGCTCTTCTGTTGAGAAGAACTATGAGTTGCCGGATGGACAGGTTATCACAATTGGAGCTGAGAGGTTCCGCTGCCCTGAAGTCCTCTTCCAGCCTTCTTTGATTGGAATGGAATCTGCTGGAATTCACGAAACCACCTATAACTCCATCATGAAGTGTGATGTCGATATAAGGAAGGATCTCTATGGTAACATCGTCCTCAGTGGTGGCTCCACTATGTTCGCTGGTATTGCAGACCGTATGAGCAAGGAAATCACTGCCTTGGCCCCGAGCAGTATGAAGATCAAGGTTGTTGCACCACCAGAGAGAAAGTACAGTGTGTGGATTGGAGGATCCATTCTTGCATCCCTGAGCACTTTCCAACAGGTCACTCATCTTCTCCTATATCTTTTGAAATAAATATTTTAATTATCCGTTAAAACACCGAGAATGTTTTATATAAATTGTTATTGATGCATGTGTTTGTGCATAAACAGATGTGGATTTCCAAGAGCGAATACGACGAGTCCGGTCCGTCTATTGTCCACAGAAAATGCTTCTGAGGCTTTATGAAGCATATATGGTGAGTTCCATTTTAAACAGTTTTTTTATTTGGGTCTTTGTGTTCTCTTTCAAGCATATTCAATTTGAACAAAGTTTTGAGGTGCGGTTGTTAAAAGAGGATACTTTCTTATGACGTGTTAACTTATCTCCGGTCTCATAGTTATTGTTCTTGCTATTTCATCGCTGATGAACATGCAATGACCTTCATGTGTTGTAGAATTATTTATTGTCCTTAAGAAGTGTCCCTTGTGGAGGTCATTTGTAGAGTGAGTGATCAATGTTGTCTGTTGTTCTTTTCTATCATTTCCTATATATGTTGTATGAGAATTTTTTAATCTTATCTTCAGTTTGAAGAAGTTATTTTTATTCTTGAAAACTTTCTTCTACTAATTTTGGATAAATTGTTGATCCTATCTATCTATCTATCTTTGTGGACAAAATTTTCCTAGTTTTTTTTAGGTCAGGTATTCATTTTATTATCGGCTTTGTGGTTGCAACGGCAATGTCATCTTATCTTGTTCTTAAGGTCGCTATACATCGTTCCTCTACATTTTTCTGCTTATTGCCTTCCTGCCACACATTTTACTAACTTCGTGGCATTTTTCAAATTTTCTACTACTTTCGATGTATTATTTTATATATTGTGGTTTCTTTTCTTTTATTTTTTATTTTTCAATTATCAGTAGCAATAATTTCGGATTGATTTCACGGTATTTTAAAGACGACTGGGTCTAGAAATTATTGTCTCTTGGAGCCCCAAGCTTGATCGGTAAATATACATAAATTTTTATATGATAATAATAAGATCAATGCGTTGCACTTATATGTGCAACCTTTGGGGTTTACTTTGAAGATTTGTTCTTCCCGACTGTCGGGATATTGTAGTCGCTCTATATTATGAACAAATATCATCCAGTTTTATGTGGTTAAATCACACTACATTTGTTTATTCCCTTTTGGATTTCTGTAATAAAATTAAATAATTTTGTAGGACAGGAAGTATGTCGTTTTACCCAATGTTATAATTTGTGTTAACGGTACAACAATAATATTTTAAACCGTACAAGAATATAAACATCATGTTTTGATTATTATATCAAAAACAAGGTAATTATCGCATCTGATTATTCATTTCCCTATAAATTATAAATGGTATTATTTTTTAATCAATGAGAATCAAATCTGTGATATTGGTTATAATATCAATTACTAGATCAAGCGTATATCGTTTTAAAAAATGTTATTGTTAGTGTTAATGGTGTAAATTTAATATATTAAATTGTATATTACGTATCAATTGATCGAAGAAACATAGATAATTATTACATCTAAAATATTTAATTATTATTTATTAAAAATTCATTGTCATTAAAAAAAAACCTTTCCATGATATAATAACTTTAAACTCAAAGTCCATCTCCCACTCCATGTGTAAACTGTCATTGTTGAAAGACAACTTTGATTATATTGCGACAGATGGAGTTGTCAAAATATGTTAGGTTCATTTTACCATATAAAATAGATAGAATGAGTTACAATTTCTTAACTCGCCAAAATAGCGAACCGCTCACAGTGCCTCATAATTTGATAGTGTCCGAGCCGACCATCCTCACCATATAAATAAATGAGTTGAGTTAACAATTTATTGTCAATCGACATGCTCCACTTCCCCGTTTCATAGTACTAAATATGATCTGTGATTGTCAAGTGAATCAATATTAAACAATATTTGAAGCTTCCCTCTCTTACCCATGGCTCTGAATCTGTACAAAGATTTTTAAAGGACAAAGCTCGGCAAATTTTCTTTATGAAACCAAGATTTAGATATATCTAGATAAACCACAACAAAACATGAGATGTCGTATATGAAACATTAATTATCCATCCATTTCCTTATCAACCTAGTGTTGTTACATGTGCAAATTAATATTGTTACAAATTATAGGATAATGGAATTATATCAACCATGTATGATATCGGATTGGATTTGTCGAATTGAGAGTGTAACTCAATCTGAAATTTAAACCGTATTGAACTGAATCGAGACTTAATTAGAATTAATTTTTTATTTTCTCCAACCATTATAGATATAGAGAAGTTATTTATGAAACAAAATGATAAAAAAAATTAAATATATTATTGAATCAGATTCAAGCGGAACATAATAAAATGGTTCTTGATAACAATCCTGTTGATCGAATCCCTTCTCGCAGACTTGTTTTTACAAAATCAGCAGTCAAGAACCTGGACTTCAAATAATCACTACAGCAACATAGCATATCAATTTGTTTGAAAAGAAAACAGATAACACGAAAATGAAGAAGACACACAATTTACGTGGTTCGATCAAAACGATCTACGTCCACGGGAGGAACTCTCATTAGATATTTGAGTAGAAAAAGTGTACACACATAGAGCAAGAATCTCATGAATATACTGCACTCTTCACATGAACACTCTAGTTCTTCTCCTATACATTTCAGAAGAACTCTCTTGTTTATTTTGAAGATCGCTCTATATTCTCTCGGCTCACTTCTTCTCATGCATCAGAATATTTCTTCTCCGTTGTGTGTCTCGTGTGTCCAAGAAGATATCAGTATATCTTCTTATACTGATCCAATCTTCTTGCTTTCATCTAGATCCAACGGCTATGCAACTCCTGAAGATTCTGGCCACTCATTTGTTTCCAGTTAGTTGAGCTGTAACTGTCAGCTAACTAATTCCACTTCTTGCTATTGTGTGAATGCTTTCTCCTATTATCCCACCATTGTTGACACTTGCCTAACAATCTCCACCTTGACAACAATCTTAGGATATCTAGTGAGAGTACCTCCTTGACTTTCCTGACCTTAAGTGATGTAGCCTTTGGCTACATTCACCCCTTCCATACACTGATGGAGTTTGTCAGTTTGTATGACTTTTGTGCACATATCAGCTGGGTTATCATTTATGCTTATTTTCTGGATTGAGATTTCTCCACCTTCAATGATCTCCCGTACAAAGTGGAGTTTAATATCTATGTGTTTGGTCCTTTCGTGAAAGGATTGATGCTTTGAAAGGTGTATGGCGCTTTGGTTGTCACAGAAGACAGTTAAGGACTCTTGTTTGTAACCAAGTTCTGACAGGATGCCTTTCAACCATATAGCTTCCTTGAAAGCTTCTGTTACCGCCATGAATTCAGCTTCGGTAGATGAAAGTGCAACTACTGGTTGTAGCGTTGCCTTCCAGCTTACTGCTGTGTTGTTTACTGTGAATATGTATCCAGTTAAGGACTTCCTTGTATCTATGCTTCCTGCATAGTCAGAATCCACATATCCCTTTCCCAAGCTTTCATCCACATTATCTCCTTTGAACAGCAGACCACAGCTTTGTGTGCCCTTAATATATCTCAATATCCACTTAAGAGCCTGCCAGTGTTCCTTTCCCGGATTTGCCATAAATCTACTTACCATGCTAACTGAGTAAGCCAAGTCAGGTCTTGTACATATCATCAGATACATGAGACTCCCAACAACACTTGCATATGGTACCTTTTTCATGTAGTCTCTGTCATGTTCTGTTTGTGGGACTTGACTTACCGAAAGTTTGAAATGTCGTGGCATTGGCCCTGCTACTGGTTTAGCACTTGCCATCTCAAATCTTTCAAGTATCTTTTTAGCATATCCTTGTTGAGATAAGAATAGCTGTTTTGTATCTCTGTTCCGCTGAATTTCCATGCCTAGAATCACTTTGGCATGCCCTAGATTTTTCATCTCAAATTCAGTATTCAGTTCTCCTTTCAAGGTGTGTATTTCTTCTATGTCTTGACTTGCAATGAGCATGTCATCTACATATAGGAGCAGATACATAGCTTTCCCATGACTGGTCTTCTTTTGATAGACACAACAATCATAATTGTTCCTTGTAAACTTGTGAGCTATCATAAAATCATCAAAACGCCTATACCACTGTCTAGGGGCCTGTTTTAGGCCATAGAGCGCCTTATTCAGTAAGCATACCAGTGTTTGTTCACCATTTTCTTCAAACATTTGTGGCTGTTGCATGTATATATGTTCATCGAGATCCCCATGTAGGAAAGCAGTCTTGACATCAAGTTGTTCAAGCTCGAGATCTTCTTTTGCAACAATTGATAGGATTGTTCTGATAGATCTATGCTTGACTACTGGTGAGAACACTTCATGAAAGTCTATCCCTTCCACTTGAGAGAACCCTTTTGCTACAAGCCTTGCTTTGTACCTGGGCTCCTCAACTCCTGGTATGCCTTGTTTCCTTTTGAAAATCCACTTGGACCCAATCAGTTTTTGATGTTTAGGCCTTGGGACAAGGGTCCAAGTGTTGTTTCTCTTTAGAGCTTCCATTTCTTCTGCCATAGCTGCACACCATTTTTCTCTTTCCTTAGATCTCATGGCTTCTTGTAGGTTCAGTGGTTCACTCTCAATTTGTGATGCCACAGAGAGTGCATAAGACATGCAATCTGCATGTCCAAACTTCTGAGGGGGTCTGATAACCCTCCTTTCTCTGTCCCTTGCAAGCTTATAGCCTTGTAAATTCAATGGATCTTCAGAGTAGATATTTTCTCTATCATCTTCATCTTTGCAATCATCTGGTGCCAAGGGATCCGTGTCTGCTAGCTCCACCTCGATCCTTGTATTATCAGTATTATCTTGTACTTCAGTTGGAATTTCTGTTAGTTGAGATGTCTTGAGAGGAAACGTATCCTCCTTGAAAGTCACATCTCTACTGATAATTATCTTGTGATTGCCTGGTTCAATGCACCAGAGTTTATATCCTTTCACACCTTCAGGATATCCTAGGAAAACACATTTCACTACTCTGTCATCCAACTTTCCTTTCTTAACATGAGCATACGCTGCACATCCGAAAACTCTTAGTTCATCTAAGTGTGGGGGGGTTGTTGTCCATTTCTTCATAGGAGTCATGAATCCTAATGGGACAGATGGACTTCTATTTATCAGGTGACACACTGTATTAACAGCTTCTGCCCAAAAGGTCTTTGGCACACCTGAATGAGTCATGATGCACCTTACTCTTTCCAAAATTGTTCTATTCATTCTTTCGGCAAGTCCATTTTGTTGTGGAGTGTAAGGTGCTGTGAAGTGCCTAGCAATACCTTTGCTATTACAGAACTGATGGAATTCTTTAGAGCAATATTCCAGTCCGTTATCAGTTCTAAACTTCTTGACACTCCTTCCAGTTTGGTTTTCTACAAGAGTAAGCCATTGCTTGAATTTATCCAAAGCCTCACTCTTGTTCTTCAAAGTGTATATCCATACCCTCCTTGTATAATCATCAATTACTGTCATGAAGTATCTTGACCCACCGTTTGATGGTACCCTTGAAGGGCCCCATAGATCAGAATGTACATAGTCCAGTGGAGCAGTTGAGGTATGTTTTCCCACATTGAATTTGACTCTTGTGGACTTGCCTCTGATACAATCTTCGCAGAAGGCCATATTTTCTAGTGGCTTCTCTCCAAGTAGTCCTTGCTTGTGTAATTCAGTGAGTCCCTTTTCACTTATGTGTGCTAATCGGAGGTGCCACATTCTTTTATTATTTTGTTGTGATGCAGCCACACTTGCTGTCCCAGCCAGAGTGCTCCCTAATAGAACATATAATCCATTTATCCTCTGCCCCTTCATCATGCTTAGTGCTCCTCTGAAGACTGTTAGTGTTCCTTTCTCGGCCTTGAACGTATATCCAGCCTGATCAAGGCTTCCCAATGAAATTAAATTTCTTTTTAAATCAGGGACAAACCTCACTTCCTTTAGTAGAAATTCAGTACCACCTTTCATGTGGAGTCTTACAGATCCTGTTCCCTTTATTTTACATGTCTTGTCATTTCCAAGTATGACTTCCCCACCATCAATTTCCTCTATGGTTTCAAACCATGACTTGTTTGGGGTCATATGAAATGAACATCCACTGTCAAGGACCCATTGTTGATGTGTGTTGAGATTTGTAACACATAGAACCTCAGCACTATCATACCCATCTTGCACAATTGAAGCTTCTCCTAATGATCTATCTTTATCAGTGTGTCTATGACGTTCAGGGCAATCTTTTCTGAAATGTCCTTGTTTATGACATAAGAAACACTTCAATTTTCTTGTCTTAGATCTGGATCTGCTTCGATTTTTAAATCTGTAATCTTTCTTATCTGTTCTTCCTCTTACATGGAGACTGTCTCCAATATCTCTTGAATCTTTTTCAATGATTGTTTGGAATTCGTTTGCCTTTAGTGCCTTCTGAACCTCATAAAAAACCAGTGTTTCCTTTGCATACTTCATTGTTTCCACTAACACTGAATATGTTTTGGGAAGAGCGTTGAGGATTAAAATAGCCTTATCCTCATCTTCAATCTTTATTCCAATATTTTCCAAATCCAAGATGAGTCTATTGAAATCATCAAGATTTTCACTGACCGTTTTTGAATCATTCATCTTGAAGGCAAATAGTTTTCCCTTGAGATATATTCTATCTTGTAAAGATTTAGTCATGTAGAGGGATTCAAGTTTTGCCCAGATAGTGGTAGCTGTTCTTTCCGATGAGACTTCGCGAAGAACTTTGTCACTTAGGTGCAGCGTTAATGTACTGAACGCCAATTCCATCATCTCCTGCTTCTTTTCTTCAGGCAGGGATTCAGGGAGTCTCTTCTCTCCTTCCAGTGCTTTGGCAACTTTTTGTTGTACCAATATGGCGTGCATTCTTCTGCGCCATAGTGCAAAATCTCCCTTTCCGTCAAACCGATCAAGATCGACTTTTCCTGTCATCATCGTGTTGGTTTAGCTGTCAAGAACCTGGTGCTCTGATACCAATTGTTGATCGAATCCCTTCTCGCAGACTTGTTTTTACAAAATCAGCAGTCAAGAACCTGGACTTCAAATAATCACTAACAGCAACATAGCATATCGATTTGTTTGAAAAGAAAACAGATAACACGAAAATGAAGAAGACACACAATTTACGTGGTTCGATCAAAACGATCTACGTCCACGGGAGGAACTCTCATTAGATATTTGAGTAGAATTCAGTGTACACACATAGAGCAAGAATCTCATGAATATACTGCACTCTTCACATGAACATTCTAGTTCTTCTCCTATACATTTCAGAAGAACTCTCTTGTTTATTTTGAAGATCGCTCTATATTCTCTCGGCTCACTTCTTCTCATGCATCAGAATATTTCTTCTCCGTTGTGTGTCTCGTGTGTCCAAGAAGATATCAGTATATCTTCTTATACTGATCCAATCTTCTTGCTTTCATCTAGATCCAACGGCTATGCAACTCCTGAAGATTCTGGCCACTCATTTGTTTCCAGTTAGTTGAGCTGTAACTGTCAGCTAACTAATTCCACTTCTTGCTATTGTGTGAATGCTTTCTCCTATTATCCCATCATTGTTGACACTTGCCTAACAAATCCAATCCAAGTCTCTATCAATCTCATGACGAGTGCCCCTTGAGAGACTATGAGTGCGTATATACAAAAGTTAATATAAAATTATTATAGTTATATATGAGATATAAATTTAATAAAAAAAAAGTTTTTATAGATTTTTATTAAATAAATAATAATAAATTTTTAATTCAAGAAAAACGGGTATTTTTTATTAATAAAAAAACCTTACAAGCAAGTTCCATATCCAATTCCCTTTTTATCCAAGTAAGTGTATAAACACAATCTTTATAAATGGATAATGTCCGACCCTTGCAAGGTTTAGCCCATTTGTTAATTATTATGTTAATTATTAAGCACTAGTGTATGTTGTCATGACAAGTAACTCGTCTAACACGAAAAATATCAAGGTCGGGATGAAATTTCGGGTTTGAATCCAAATTAATATAATCTCATACTCCAACTAAAAACACATTATAGTCCGTCGTTAAGTTGATTTGGGTTGTCAGAATTGCCCAAAACACACGATAGACCAGAGAAATGAAACCTAAGATCTTAATACAATTATGAGATGTCATTGAAATATATATGATTTCTCACCACTTTATTTGAATTGAATTGAATATGACTTTTTAATTGAGTCAAAGAGAGTGAATTTAAGAATATTTTAGTATTTTTCACTCTTACTTTTTAAAAGAAAAAATGAAACCAACTTATTTGAAATAACTGAAACTCGAATCTAGGCGCAATTTCGTAAGAACCCGTCTTAGCACCAAGTTAGTTCATCAACAACTAATATTCTATGCAAAAAAATATATGAAACCCTTTAAAATTCCGGGGTCGAGTTTTTCATCACTGGGTAGAGTTCAAGTCTTATTTTTATCACTAGGTCGAATTTTTATCACTTGATCGAGTTAGAGACTAATTTTTTGAGATTGAGTTGTGTTTTTCATTTGGTAGAGTTTAAGTTTAGTTTTTATATTTTGGTTGAGCACGAGCTGAATTTTTCATTTGTATAAAGCAGAAGACCCGGAAGGGTCGGGGAAGGGGAAGACAGCTGGTCGGGGGCATAAGGGTCAACAGGCTCGTGGTACGATGAAGTTTGGGTTTGAAGGTGGCCAAACGCCCGTCCGCCGTCGTGTCCCCAAGCGTGGATTTAAGAATCCCTTCAGCCTTACATTTCAGGTACTTGTTTATTGGCTTGCGTTGTATGAATGAACTTGTTTTGAACTCTGTGTGTCAGTATTGGCGACTAAAAGATCTCTTTTTTTCAATAATCTAGTGGTTAATTCCTGCTAAAGTCCTTTGCCAATGTTTGCCTGTACTTACTTATTTTACGCATTAAGTTCACGGTTGCACATTTACTTCCTCGTGTACGTGTTACTTGTAAATTTTTCCCTAGATGATTAGTGTGTTACCATTTAGAGTTTGTACAGTGAGTTCTTCGTGGAAAAACAAATGGTCAGTTTTGATCATGGAAATGGAAATAGTAAAGAGAGGTTTGTGGATAAAAGAACAAATTCTCTCAAAATACAATCTCATAGCTTTTTCGGTTTCTCACTCGTGAGTATGGCTGTTGTATGCTTCATTTTTTTTCGCCATAAGAGGTGCAAAATAGGGAAGGCTTGCCTTTTTTCTGTCAAGTAGTTGTGAAGTTTCGTTGGTCTTTGTATAGAAGTTTAGCCAGATATCTTTTTTTGTAGTTTCATGCGCATTTTTTGGAAATTATATCAGATCTTTATTTTTTATAATTAACTGGCTTTTTTGGGCCCTCAGTTTCCCCCATTCTTTTAGCTTGTCTAGTTTGTGGATTTAAGAGTCTCCTCCTCTGATAACATTTGCAATTGCATCATGAAATATGTATTGGACGTGCTTTGCTCATTTAGGTGAATAAATGCATTCATGCCAATGCTAGTTAATCTGGACAAGTAAATTTACCTTTTTATTCGACGTGCTATATTGATGCATCCTAACCCATGTTCAGTTCCTTAATATAAACGACGTTGACATGGCTTATGCACTTTTACGTCTTGTGAAATTTTTGTTGATTGATGGTACTGCTACATATATTGAACATTAAGGCACAATACAGATTTGGCACTTGATACAATTGTAATTCCAATAAATGGAGGTCTGAGCTATGCAGTTATGCTAGTATTTATAAGTCTTGTTGTCATCAGCTCTTCAAATTATTGCAGACACTATATGTTCACTCCTAGAACTTTTTGGTTTGACCAAGATGAAGAATGAGCAAACTGACTTTTTTTTATTATCAATATAAATTATAATATTATATAAATGATGATTTGTCATGGCAAGTGAGCCGATGCACCCTTCGACTCAGCTCGCCTCGATCTTTATCGTTCTTAAGATTGTTTGAGCTTGAGCATAATGGAGCTTTTAAGGTTTCCTGAGCTCTTGCTCAATTTTAGTTTCTCAAGAGCTCACGTGATGAATTATTTTTGAATATTTTTAGAGTTAATATTTTCTATGTTTTATATATATATATATAATTAATGTTATTTTAATATTTAATTTGCATTTGAAGTTTTTGAATGCATGTATTTTGAGGTTGCAAATTTGTTCATGAAAAAAGGTGAGCCCAAGATGAGCTTGTGAGCGGAGTTTATGAGACCAAACTCGAGCTTCCTCAAGACTGGGCTCGTTTTTTTGGGTTATACTTGACTCTTACAAACCTTTAGTTGAACGCCGACCTTATTCTTCAATCCTATGGTTTTCGTTGAATACAATGGTCTGGTTGACAAGCTTGTTCCTCCCTCTCTATTGTTGCCCCATGAGTTTTTTTGTTCAATAAAAGCATGCACTCAACCAGAATACGATACAACTCTCTCCTTCTGTGACATTCATGAAGAAAATTCGTTTGCAGAAAAAATTGATGCTTTTCAAGTGAATGTAATTATATTTTTATGATTGGGACAGCCAGTTGGTTTAGGAAAAATTGCAAAATTGATAAATTCTGGAAATATCGATTCCTCAGAGTTGATCACGATGAAAACTCTAAAGGTACATCTATTGGTTTTACACGTATCTTCTTCCCCCAGTTTATTTCCTGCTTTGTCTGATAACCTTCTGTTTTCTTTACAAAAGGATGCTGGAGCAATAGGGAAGCAAATCGAAGATGGTGTTAGACTGCTGGCTCGTGGTGCTGAATATATTCAGTGGCCCATCCATCTTGAGGTCATATTCTTATTTTCGCTACCTTTGCTTCTCAAAGTTTCTCTTACAGATTAATATGTTTATTACTTTAGATAGAAAAATATGTTTTACATTTTATATATGCACTAAATTGTTCTCTCCCTTCAGTTATTTGAGTTTAGGTCACGGCTCCCCTCCTAGGCAAAAATCATAATTCCATACTTATCAGGTACTAAATGTAACAGTATCTTGGAACATTGTGCGTCTTTATACAGGTTTCGAGAGTGACTGTGAGGGTAAAAGCTGCTGTAGAAGCGGCTGGTGGATCAGTAAGGAGAGTATATTATAACAAATTGGGGCTTCGAGCTCTACTGAAACCTGAGTGGTTTGAGAAGAAGGGCAGGTTGCTTCCGAGAGCAGCAAGGCCTCCCCCAAAACAGAAAGATAAAGTCGATAGCATAGGTCGGTTGCCTGCTCCAACCAAGCCAATCCCTTTTACAACTGTAGAGAAAGAGGCCATGGCTGCTTAAACTGAACTCGTAGTGATTCCAATGTTGTAAATCATCGCGGAGTGATGATATAAAATATTTATCATCTGGGCTGTGAATGATATGTTCAGCTAAAAAAGTTAATATAACTGTGATGCACTTATATATTTTTCTTTTTATTTACATTAAAAAAAATACAATACTCGATAAATGATCAATTGAACATATTGGATTAAAACACATTGAATGATACTCGAGATAACATGGTCACCTACCTGACATTTAAAAAACAAAAAAAAAAAAAAAACTTTAAGCAAGTTAACTTTCTCACAAATTATTTAATATTAGCCCACTTAAATCCATGATTAGTAAAAGTAAGAGAAATATTATCCTTCAAACATTAATCCTAGTAATTAAATCTCGGAAACTAGTCGTGTTAAAAAAAAACAAATTTCTTGGAAATTAGTAAAAATTTGAGAGGTGGGGATTGAGGAATAATTTTGCAACATTTATTTCAAAACTAACCACAAACCCTTGTCTCCAAAGAAAGAATCAACAGAATTCTGTGAGTTCCATGGAGCTATAAGATAGAGAGCTCTTCTTCCCTCTCTGTAAAGATCATAGTTTGTTTCGGAAATCGACCGATCGAGGTTAGTGGACTCCCGATTCTTATTTGGTTCTTTTTGTCTCTCAAACCCATGAGCTACTAATCTCCTTCCACCAGAATTAACCCGCGGGATGAATTCTTTGTTCCCTTTGAATGATTTATTGGTATTGCTTGTTGGGTGTGCCGTATTTCCAAATTACGTGTTCTGAAACGGAGAACATGTTGAATATTATACGTCATCGTTTACTTGAACTTGTCTGCTTGGGTTCTTTAGCTGAATAGGAAAAAGTACACAACTTTGGATAACATGAAAACCATAGAGGTATGAAGCGTATGTTTCGTTTTTCATCTTAGAAATAGATTGTATTATTCAAAGTATCCATGTTCAAGATCCTCATTTTTGCTGATCATTTAGTTTTGCCCCCGTGGTTACAATGAGGCTTGCAAGAATCTTCTGGTAGATTCTTTTTATGTTACTAGGTATCCAGCTTGATATCTTAAAGGGTGCTTGATTATGATGACATCCATTAAATATTGTGTTTTTCCCTGCAGTTGAGTAGCAATCTGTTCTGAACTTTGTGAAATTTTGTGGGTCGGTGTGGACGAACATGTTTGCGACAGCAATTAGGTATGTTGCAAAGAAATCAAAGCCAAAGATGAAGCCAATAGAACTCAAGACTCCCCCAGAGCAAACGCAAACAATCACAAGGGTCATTTTTGACATCTTGAAGGAACATGGTCCACTAACTATTGCTGATACATGGGAGCATGTTAAGGTATTATCTCGATGATGATGCTGATTCCAATATAAACGAAAAATAGGAAAAAGTAACGCACTTTCCTCTATATCTTTTACATTAAAATTTTATTGGATTGGTTCTTCAGGAAATTTAGTTTTTGTTGCCACCTGGTGCTTAACATAATAAAACTAGGTGTACCAGTTAAATCTAAATCATTCAATAATGGAATTAATTGTATGTATGTATGTATGTATGTATGTATGTATGTATGTATGTATGTATGTGTGTATGTATCAAACAGGCGTTTGATCGTGGCTTATAACATCTGAACACCATGAATGATGTAGTTAATGGGTTACATTGTGGTGGTGATCGGATTAATCGTGTCTTCAGTAAATATTGGAGTAGATTATTTACTGTAGGCTGTATAATTATGGGTATTGAATTTTGTTGAATGTAAGCTTTTGTATTAGATAGAATGATGCTATTACTGTTCTAGCAGGAAGTTGGTTTGAGGGGATTGAATAACAAGAGGCACATGAAGATGGTGTTGAGATGGATGAGGGAAAGGCAAAAAGTTAGGCTACTGTGCAACCATGTTGGGCCTAAGAAGCAATTTCTCTACACTACCTGGTTTACCAAACCTAACATCAAGCAGAGTAGACCTCCTGGAACGGGCACTTCAACTTCAATATCTAAGTCGTCATAATTTTATTCAAGGAAAATGGAGGAAGATGTGGTTCATTAGATAAAAGTATACAGCATTTCAGGTTGCGACCGCCTTTAGGTTTGTAGCAGATTGTTTGAACAGGTTAAAGCTTCCGGCGGGTGGTCGGAATATTGTAAACCTGGCTATACTTATTATACTCAAGGGACGATGTGCGAATAAAGCTTCTGTTCTGTAAATTTGCTTGCTTTTTCTTCTGTTCTGTTAACTTATTTACTAATCCTCTCTGCACAGGACCGTGGGCTCCCCTTTGGAGAAGATACGTGCTTTCTTGGATTGCTTGTGTTAAGGTAACTAGGTATGGGAACTACAATAAAGTTATCATATTCCTAGTGTCCGATTGATCCTTTGTCTGATTTTTATTTTATTTATTTGCATTTCGCTTTCGTTTGTTCCTTCACTTTGTTGGTGACTTTATGGAAAAAGAATGGGCCATTTTTTCATCAAAATATTTAAAATATAGGGATTTTACTACACACACACACACACATATATATACTAATTACAAATTCAACCATTTTATTTTATTTTATTTGTCTTTAATTTAAATTGAACAGCTCAATAATCATTATATTTTCTAAAAAAAATAAAATTTATAATCCACTGATCAGATTATTGAAAAAATTTAAAATATGTAAATCGGATCGATGAATTCTGAACTTTTTTTCCCTAAAAAAAATTTAATCATCCATCAGAGTACTACTTCAAAATAAATTAAATCAGTAAATAAGAAGCGAACCCACAAAACGTGGTTAAATTGCTATATACCGATAAAGTTCTCATAATTAAAAATTTCTTGAAAATATGAAGAAAAATCTATATATATATATATATATATATATATATATATTCTGGAGTTGATAGAGAGATTTCTTACAATTAGGTTTCAATCCAGGAAAGACTCGTCCCAAACTTGTGATTTTGATAGAAAATACATTTTGATATAAATAAAATACAGCTCCATCTTGATGAAACTATTAATTAGCTGTAATTTGCCTATCCTTTACCTTTTTTTTTTTCAGGAAAAAATCGGCATATGGTTGTTGATAGTATATGTATCATTTCTACGTGGACAACTTCAGAATTTTGATAATAATTTTACCTTATATATAGAAATTGCATGGTGTGCACCATTAAATTAAAAGTAATATATAATAGCAAAGCCGCAGAGAAAAAATTAAAAGAAATAAGTATATAATATAATTGTCGCAAATTGTGCTTAGTATAAGAAGATTGGGACTTTCTGAATATTAGTAATGAAATAAAGCCAAACTTTACTGCCCTTTATTTAATTACGTACATATAATTCCCCCTGGTTGGACCGAAACAATTTTTTTTTGTTTCAAACTGGGTCCAAAATTCCTTCTTCTTCTACCTTTAAGTCTTTAACTAACACAAGAATGATACAGATTTTCACAGTTTCACAATGAGGAGTGTGGCACTCGATAGTATTGAATTTGAGGCTGATTTTAGTGATCAATTAGGTTATGCAATCAAGGGGTGATTATTCAATGGTCTTTCATTAATGGACGTGAGATTATTCTGCCATGCAAAGAGATTAAAATGGTGCTGAAGCCTCCGGACCAGCAGAACTTGGCGTATATCCCACAGCCTTTGGCGGAGCTTCACCGCCTCCAGCCGGAGGTGTTCGTTTTCTCTGCAAACAGCTTCGTTCTGGCTCACCACCAGCTTCAGCTGGTTCATTAGTTCCAGGTTCACTCGCTTTTGCCGGTTCACTTGGGTCCCCAGGTGTTTTTGTTTCCGCATGCGTGATCGCCGGGCCGACTCCCGGTTCGATTGCGTACACTTACGCTTCCGTTCATAAATAATCGTGGGGGGTAACAGGGTAGTCTGATCAGAGGTGACCGAGCTCAGGTGTTTAGAAGCACTGTTTTGGATCGGATTACAAAAACTGGAATTCTGAGTTAATGGGTCTGGGTTTGAGGTGTCTGAACCGGAGCTGGAACTGACCGGTTCTTGGGATTGTTGTGGGAGAAACAAGGAAACTGGTTCTTCTACTTGATCGGGGAATGGTGTATCGAAGAGGAAAGGCGGTTCAATGGGATCTCATGGGGGAAAACCGCTTTCGAAACCCGAAAAAAGGTTTTCGAAGCTGAACTCGAAGGTGAACATGGCCCGAAAAACGCTTAATTGTGGCTGAGAGGAGAAAGTGGGAAAGGGAAGAATCGAAGTGTCGGGTGGCCAAATTTATAGACCATTGGGAGGAGGATAGCAGGGGCATTTTAGTCATTATGGTACAGTTTGGTACATAGGATAGGGTAAGTAAGGGATATATAGTATAAGGATAGGCAAAAACTTGTGTGAGACGGTCTCACGGGTCATATTTGTGAGACGGATATTTTATTTGGGTCATCCATGAAAAATTATTACTTTTTATGCTAAGAGTATTACTTTTATTGTGAATATGGGTAGGGTTGATCCGTCTCACGGATTAAGATCCGTGAGACGGTCTCACATGAGACTAACTCATAAGGATAAATCAAGGATAAATATAATGATAAGATAATATGTTGAATGTTTGGTATGATTTTAACAAAAGTGATTAAATTTATATATTGAATTTTAATGACAAAATTAACCTTATCATAAAAACTTATATTTCATTATTATCAAAATCTTGTAATTACATATCTCAATTCTTAAATTACGTTTTATATATATATATATATATATATATATATAGATATATATATATATATATATATATACACACATGGATTTTCTTGGATTCTTCTAGTTGGATTTTTTTGATAAAGAATTAAAAGAATAACTAGAACGTGAATTTTTTGGTTAATTTATAATCTTTACGTACAATATATATATATACACACACACATATATATATATATATACATGTGTGTATATATGTGTATCTATATATTTAATAAACATTTAACATTAACTTAAATGCATTTGAATAGGAGGTAATTAAGTCATTTGAAATATATTTTATCATTATATTAAAATTATCACACCTTCTTACAAAGGATGTTTTATCCTTCTCAAAATTTATTTATCAAGGGCCCATGATATTATCATAAGCTTTTTAAAAAAGTATCAAACATGGGATAAGAGGGATTATTTATCAATCTTACTCTTATTCCATGTACCAAACAATGCCTATGTATGTAGATTTGGAGGGGGACTTTTAAAAAAGGGTGGGTCTGCTTACGTCATCACGTGGGTTCGCGTTTAATCTTAATCGTGAAGAAACAGAGGAGGTGGAATCACGAGGACACGTGTCTCCATCTTGTAGGCTATTAGAAGATGCTTGTTAATTAATCGACAAGAGCACCCCCGTGGGTTAATGAGTAACTAGCTACTCTGCACACGCGATGCGTGTGTGTACAATTTTTTTTATAATTATTTATGGACTAAAATGAAATTTGATAAATTATCGAGGTACTAAAGTGCTATTTGAATAATTGTAATAAAAAAAATAAAAACAAAAATGTTTTTTGAAATTAAAAAAAAACAAAAATGTAATTTTGATATCAAATAGGGGTAAAATAGGGAAACCAAAAAACTAGACCAAAGACACCAAAAACAGTTATTCTAATATGCTTAAACTTAATAAATAGTAAAAGATTATTAAAATCAATTAATATTAATACACTAATGTTGATATATAGATTATTAATCTTGGTTGTCATGTCAACAAGAAATTCATCAGTATTAATATCATTAAAAAATGGACAAAAAAGCCAAACGGCTCTTTTGACTATATATATATATTTATTTATTTATTTACTTATTCTTTTTGTTTTGTTATGAAAAATAAATCATTCCCAAAAATATTTTATTTAAAAAGCCAAATGGATCTTTCATTTAATTTTAAAAAAATTACATATGGAAAAAACTATAATTTATTCGCTATAAATACTAATCAATTTCTACAATTATATTAAATAATTATAATTTATAAGTTTAAAGAATGATAGCAAAGATTCCAACTGTTTTTTTTATTTTTTTAATAATATTTTAATCAATATTGAAATTAAGTTATTTTTAAATAATAATATTATTTATTTTCAATAATATTTATTGTAAATTTTTAAATAAAATTAGAAATATATTAAATTAATATAAAATAAAAAATTGAATAAATGGATAGTGGGATCCATAAATAATGAAGGTTGATATTAAATGAATGTGAGTGTGTATTAATAATGAGAAAATATTAATATAATGATTATGTGGCTGGTGGACCTCATGTTTTTTGAAGAGATGGAAGATTAATAACGTAGATTAATGACTACGGATGCGGATGCTCTAAGAGCACCCACATTGGGTGTTAAAAGGGGTGTTATAAAACCCTTTTAACACCCACTCCCCAATGTGAGTGGGCGTTATAACGCCCACTCATATGAGAGAGGGTGTGGGGCTGCACACTTAGCGACGGTTTTTGAAATACCGTCGTTATTAGCGACGACTTTATAGCAAATGTCGCTGATTTGCTGACACGCGGGTCCCACGTGTTTTGAATTATTTATGACGCCTAAAAAAATTAGACATTTAGCGACGGTTTTTTAAAACCGTCGTTCTTTGCGACGGATTGTCACACACTGTCGCTAAACGTTGTTATATATATAAAAACAAATTATTATTAATATAAAATAATAATAATTTAAATTTCTTAAAAAATTTGAAATTGAATTTATTTAATGTAAAATAAGAATAAGATGAATGAGTGGACAGCGAGACCTACAAATAATGAGTGTGAATGTTAAAATGAATGTGGGAGAATAGATGTGTTAATTTAATGTATATGTGGCATGTGGACTCCACGATTTTTGATGAGGTGGTGGGTGTTATAACACCCACCAATGCTGGTGCCCCTAATGAATTTGGATACGTGAGATCCGTTTTTAAAACATGAAAACCCACCATTTAAAAAAAAATCGTAGGTGGATTCCAACATACAAGTAAATGTTGAAATGAAATATCTTCTCCCGATGTTGCATGGTGGAAATTGTAATTGTATTTTCATTGTCAGCACGGAGCTACGTTTCTATTCGATCGAGAACATACCTGGTCGCATTTGCAAGAACACACAATGCATTTCATACCTTACTAATCATTAAATTATATAATAATAATAAAGGAGGGTTTTAGGAACAATTAATCATTAACCAACATTATAGTTTTGACGCTATTTGCAACAGCTTCAATTAAAAGAGTTTCTATCGGCATGATCGAGTTGGTTGAGTATATAAATATTTGGTTAATGGTTAGGGGTTCGATTTTTTCTGCCAACATCTTTTTGGGCGAGCTTGTTACATATGACTCGTTTATCATATATAACAAGCTTGATTCGTTAAGCGGTCTTGTTTTAGAGCTCATCGAGCATATTAAGCCAGAAGACCAACTAAGATATCATAATTTAAGAGGCATATTTATCATTTTTTTAGCATTTGAAACTATTACATTTCACTAAAATAACAATGTGAGATAAAACTCGTGGCCCCAACAAATTAGTCCAAAAAACTAGTCGAACTCGCGAGCCTTACGAGCCAAATATCCTGGAACTCGAGCTTGGCTCGATAAAATTGTTGAGCTCGAGATCGGCTCAATAATCTTAACGACCGATATCGAACGAGCTTTTTACCAGGTCAAACAACTCGCAAGTGACTTGATTCATTTACATGTTTATTTTTACCTCATATTGCAAACCGTCAGGTTGATATGGAAAACTTTGGTGAAAATCGGACTAAATGTGTTGCAAATATACTAAGGTATTATTGCACTGATCGAATTGATATTACATGTTTTCTTGTTCATATGAAAGCCAAATATAACTGTTTCATGAGATGATAAACATCAAAGAACCGCAGCCATTTTTCTATTAACTTCTTTCGTTGTCTTTTTGGGGTAAGGTTCTGATGACAAGCATTAAAACAAAATTTACAACCGGAGAATTGCATACTCTGATTAAATTTTGGATTCTTGGCCTCTTTAGGGCAATACATGCAGCAGACGACATTCGGTTGTTGTCACGCCTCGAGACAGGGGTTGGTTGACACCGGCGTTACTCTCAAATTTACATTCGAAAACAACCAGCCTCAGAGTACAGAATTCAGAAACCAGTCTTTTATTCATAATACGTAATAAATCAATTGTCTGTTAAAACTCGAATACTGATGTTTTACAGCGGAAATGTAAAACCAGACATAACAGTGTATTAACAGGTACAGCGAAATTAACATAAAAATAAACTGAGAACAATAATCTTCTTCACCAGCCCCAGAACTGGATCTGCTCTTCTTCTTCTAATTTTTCTTCCTCGTTCTTATCTGAGATGGGTTTGGTGGGTGAGTGATATGATCGTCACTCAGTAAGCAGGGGCGGGAATAACTCCCAGTTTTCGAAATCGTTTTCCACAGAAACAATAATACAATAATATACAGAAAACTCGTATTTTCATAACAGAAATCAGAATTCAGATTTTACATGTTTCAGAACGGAAATCAGAATTGGTAAGTACTGAGCACGTTAGTGAAGTTCATGGTTAAACTGATATCAGTCCCCTATATGTTCTCTCCTCTAAGAGGTGAGACCAGAATCAGAATCAGAATCAGAATTCAGAAATGTTCAGAATATATATTCCTACCATTAGTTCACTAGGGAGTTTCAGTGCTTCAAAATCATATATCAGAAATCAAACATATAGAAACTGATCTTTAAAACAGAATTATCAAACGGATTTCAAGATATTTATACACAAGCCCACTTACCGTAATTTGCTAAAAAGTGTTTCGGTTGAAGTCTGAAATCTGCTTGCCTCGCTACTGGATTTTACATCTTCGAGATATGCACCCTCTTAGCTCTAATTTGAAGTGATAACTCAAGATTTTGGTAACATCAATTTCTTGGATTGAGGGTGCTATTTATAGGCCAAAATCTGACTGTTAGCCTTCCAATTAATGACCATAATCTGCCATTAACAGCATTTATTCCGTGTTAATACTTCAGTTAAAAGTTTAAGCTGAATCAGTAATTGTCTGCTGCTTTCTCGCTCTTCTGCTTCTGCTGCTTTCTAGCTCTTCTGCTGCTGGATTCTGTATGCTGGAAAATACTTGTCTGCTGGAAAATACCAGCTTCTCAAATATGAGTTGCTGCTGAAATTTTGATAACTGCTGAAATATTTCTAGCTGCTGGAAATTCAGGTTCTCACAGTTGCTACAGAAACCTTTTACAAAATATAGAATCTCAATCAACTTAGATTCAATAAACACAACACTCTTTGCTTTAGCAGAAACAGTTATAGAATGCAACAGTATGAAAGAGCCATGTCAATACAAGTGTGCGCAAATACATCTTCAGGTCCAACTCCGAGCATCGTTTAATCGAGCACGTAAATTCTAGAGGGAATGTCTTGGACCAACCAATCAAATCCTTCAAGAAGTCCTTCCCCAGTCAGTATATGCGCTACATCCCACAATTCTCCAATGTCTGGTCTTATCCATTGCTTCCAAGTTAAGCACCTGAGTGAAGGATTACAGAAAATCAGGTGTTGAAGAAAAGAAGCTGTGGAAAGGCGAAAGATGGAAATGCACTATCAAGGGAAGTTTATCTTTAATATTTATTAACCGTACATCTTCTTAGGATGTAAAATTTATGGACCACTGATGAATAAACACAATCTAGAGAAATGATGCAATCCAAAATTGTGATACTCTTGTCCCACATTGAAAAAAATCAAGATTTAAAATGAGTTTATAAAGGGCTACAATGGACTTCTATAGCAACTTGGGTTAATCATTTTCGTAAAGCGAGGACGAATACGAAGTAGTTGCTATAGGGGCCCATTGTGCAGTCACGCAGCCGCGGGCCCGGGCTCGGGGCGTGACAGAATGCTATCAGAGCCGGTCACCGGCATGGAACACCGAGAAATAAGTGCTATGCGGGGCAAAGTGCTACGTGCATGGGAGCCACCTCTTGAACTTGCGGGGCAAAGTGCTACATGACGGGAGCCACCTCTTGAACCTGTAGGAGCCACCTCTAGATTCTCGATGCTAGTGGATCGAGTGGTCAGGCCGCGACGGGGACGTCGCGTTCTGAAGGAGGGGTGATTGTGATACCCTGCTATAGGGGCCCATTGTGCAGTCACGCAGGCGCGGACCCGGGCTCGGAGCGTGACAAAAATAATGAGAACCTATCCACAAAAACAAATCAGAAAAAATTGGTGAACGAAAAACGCAAAGCTATCTGCATTGAAGCATGATAAAAATTATGGAGAAGTTATGAATTTACCGGAAAATCGCTCGATCAGTTAACAGTCTGATTTCTGAGTCCAAGAAACTACTCCGCCTGCTGATATTGTCTGAACTTTGCTTCCTCCGAGGAAACCTCAAGTTTTGCTTCGAAGAAATTGGGAAGGCGGATTAAAGTGTGGGTCGGATCTTAATTTTGTAAGCCGGGCCGTTGATCCTGATTTTCGTATTGGGCTTTTCTAAACGTTGGGCTACTAGATTCGTTTCTTTGCTTATTAACTCGGATTATTTTTTTCCACTTCATTAGTATTCGAATTGATTGAATCATCCTTAAAAAATAAAGAACTGATTGAATCCAATTTTTTAAAAAACTTTTTTCCGAAAAATTTCAATATAATTGGTATTTTTATCTATTTATGACTTTGGTTTGCTTTATTTCAAAACAAAATTATAATCTCGTATCTTTTATTTCTTTGCAATTTTAGTCGATTTTTAATCATATTGCTAACATGATGACAAACATATAAGGATAAATTTGTGAAAAATCTCTCTGTCAATATTTGAATTATAATTCAGTACTTAACCACACTTTTTTAAGAATCAATACCTGACAAAAATATTATTTTAGTTTTAACTCTTTACAAATCCAAATTTACATTTTTGCCATTTTATTATTTGAATAAATATATTATTTTATCCACAAAAATGACAAGTGTCTTCTCCATCTACAATATAATTTTTAAAAAATATTGTTTCTCAATTATCATGGAATAAGATTAAATACAAAATTTATTAAATTTCATCTCTCGCTGAGATCAACTTCTCCTTGTATCTGCCATTCTAGCCCACTATTATGTATGCACTAATTTAAAACTTTGAGAATGTTCAGTAACTGACAGTACGTAGGAGTAAAAAGATATTTGAATGTACGACACGATCATCAAATAGACGCAAATTAGGACCCATCATTAAATATATTAGTTACTATACACAAGCGATGCGTGTGTACAATTTTTTTTTTATCATTATCGATGAACTAAAGTGTAATTTGACAATTTATGGAGTGATTAAATTGATATTTGAATTGTTGAAATAAAATAAAAGTAAAAATGTGTGTGAAATTTAAAAAACAAAACAAAACAACAAAAAATAAAAATGTAATATTAGTATTATATAAGGGTAAAATAGGAAAGAAAAGTTGGTGTCCTCTTAGGTAGTTACTATCATGTGCTCAAACTTAATATAATAGTATAGAAGTATAGATAGTATAGATAGTATAGATAAAGCATATTTGAATGTATGACACGATCTCGAATTTCAAACAAATTGTTAATTAGTTTATATTTTATAAATAACCCAAATAAAATATTAATATTACAAAATTGACTCGTAAAATCATCTTAAAATATTTTTTGCGTAAACTAAATCGTATGCCAAAAGCCACAAAAATTAAGTTACCTTCGATCTCTTCATAATTTTTCTTTTTATACACACTTTTTAGAAAATCATTTCAAAATTTCATATCTAAAAAAATTCAACTTTTTTGACCAAATGATGATGTGTCATCTCAAGTGGTCCAATGTTACAAGCATGGGCATTGGCTATATATATAAATATAATATGAAAAATAATAGAGTCATCACGTGAAATAATAATAATTGAGTTAACAAAAAAAGAGTAGACATAATTCAAACACGAAAGCAGAAGAATACAAATTTAATTGTCTATTGGGAAAAAATAACATCATGACTATTGCGTCTAACTTCCAACAAAATATCACAAGATCACCTCTGCACCACCTGGTAAACTACTATGGCGCGGAATATTTTTGCTTTGAAACTTGTTCTCGTTTCTTTACAGAAACCTCTATATTATATATATATATATATATATATATATATATATATATATATATATATATATATATACGTACCACTCCATATTTTCAACAGCCTTTTATTCCCAGAATTATTCAATAAAAACGAACATATACAATTGCTTCTTCTCTTCATCAAATGGCATCATCCTTAGAAATAGTATCGGAGGAGGTTATAGTCGATTCCCATAGCTACTTAGTTAACAGCATATGTCCGTTTTTAATCGAATAGTTTACTTTTTCGCGAAATTGGACGAATAAATATAAACATGATTTTTTTTCCCGATGAATAGGTTCATTTGAAGGGGGGAGAAGAAAAATAAAGGTTTACCGGCGATGGAAGTGATGATATGCATGGGAAGCCAGCAGTAAGAGATCAAAGTGGAAAATGGGTTGCGGGAGTTATAATTCTTTGTAAGTCCTTCATTTACGTGCATGTGTGTGTGTGTGTATATATATATATATATATATATTTGATAAATAGTAATTATTATTGTATTGTATACATGCAATACCATTAATTCCCATACAATAATTGTGGTGTTTAGTAAATTAAACAGACTTGATTATGACATTTTTTCTGGAGTGTTTCAAACTATTCAACTCAGATTTTATGTCGGTTTTGTGATCTTTTCTAATTGAAAACTCATTCATGTGTTACAGTCACACATAGTGGGCTCATAAAAATAAATTGTTTTGTATAGTGAAACATTTGGTCAAAGAAAGTTTTCTTGAATAATTTTCATCAATTGTTTGACTTAATGTATTTAAGAAAAATTTCAAATTCAAATTTAATTATTAACTTAAATTAATGTAAAATTAATTGAGTCATGATAGGAATAAATATTATAGGATAGAGCGTTAATTGTTTTACCAAAAGTTATAAGTTGTGATAACAACGCTTAAACGTTAACTCAAATATTTTAAAACGTACAACAGCTCAAGATTAACGGTTCGATTGCTCTATCCAGCATGGACAATTATTGTAACTCATCAATTGCGTTCTTTGCAATAAATGAGAATCGAACTTATGACATTGACTTTGATACTAATTGTAAGATCAGACATTTGTCGCTTTACCAAAACTATAGCTTATGGTAACGGTGCAACTCAAATATTTTAAACGACATAGTAGCTTAATCGTATATTCGATCGATGTATCCAACAAGGACAATTATCGCACTCCAATAATTACACTAATTGCAATATATGATAATCGATCTCATGACTTTGGCTCTTATATATACCAATTGTAAGATCACACACTTGTCGCTTTACCAAAAGTTATAACGGGGGTAACGATGTAACGTTAACTAAAATCTTTTAAAATCGTAAAACAACTCAAACGTCACAGTTCGATTGTTCTACCTTGCATAAACAATTATTGCACCTAACAAATATGATATGGATGTTATTTTACATTTTGAAAATCATTTCTCTAAATCAAATTTAATCTCACTAATCAAATAATTTCATCGAACACAAATTAATTTTCATTGCTAATAATAATTTAAACACAAATATTAATTGTTAGGGTGACCACCCTATGTCCTCATCTATGCTCCATTAAGTTGCAATGATAGTAGTAATGGACAATGAATTGGTAAACATATCTTAGTTAATTTAATAAGAGTATTATTAAATAATAACTTTTTTATTTTGAAATGTAAAAAATAGTTTTTATATATATAAATTAATCATATATAATGATAAATTAATTAATATGTAGAAAAGAGAAAAAAATGTTTTTTATGTATGTAATTTCATCACATACAATGAGAAATTAATTAATAGATTGAAAAGAACAAACAAGATAACAAATCAATATATTATATATGATGATTCGTAATTGAATAATGCTAATATAATCATACTTTGTATTATGTTTAGAACAAAATTGAAAATTAGATAACAAAATATATAATAATAAAAATTTTAATTTTAAAAACATTATTATCTAAAATATTATCATAATACATAATGAATCATAAGTGAAATCACTAAATTATTGAGTAACTATTTATTTAATTTTTACTTAAAACAATTTATTGGAATTTGTTAACAGTTAACATTTCTTATCATCTACATAAAAATATCAAGAGCTTCATAAATTCTTTTATATTAATTAAAAATTTAATTTAAATACTAAAAAATTCTTAAGTTCCTAAAAAAATTATTTTATAATAATCTAATATACTTGTAATAGTCTAAGAAAGTTGGAAATAATAGAGTTGAAGAATTCACAAAATTTATTAGTTATATATGAAATATTAAACATTTTATTAGAAGTTTTTAACTTTTAGTCTTTTTTATCAGCTATATAAAAAAATCAAGAGTTTCGCAAATTTATAGACATTAATTAATAAAAATAACTTAAATTAAATATATAAATATTTTAAAAAATAATATGACGTGTTTATAATAGTATGAAAAAATTAAAAAATATAGTTGAAGAACTCAAAAATTTTATTAGTTATATTTTAAAATTTTAAGCGAATTACATCCATATATGGTACAAGGTTTTCTACCCTGTAATGAGAGGTACAAGTAGCAAAACCACAATTAAAAAATAATTCATTGAAAATATAATTTGAGAAAAGTATTGCAAAACTGGAAGCACAGAATAATTTTACATTAAAAATATGCTTACAAATAATCTTTCACATATTTCAATATCTTAGTTCATATTTTAAAATCAACTTGTTATAAAAGTGACGTATTTATATGTAAAATAAAAGAAAAATAAGATATAAATATTAAATATTCATTAGCTAGCAACCATGAAGAAATACATTTATTTTAGTCGCAACAAAGAAAAACCATGGGTAAATTGATAAATTCAATATGCATTAATATCCAAAGACATTTAATATAGACAATAAATTACAAAAAAAAAACCCATGGAAAAAACTTTTGATTTAATTTGCTAAATTAAATGAACAAGGGTATATTAGAAAATTCACAATTAGAAGTCATATATTTATATGTATATGTAAGATTAAATATATAAATATTTAAAAAAAAAATATGACGTGTTTATAATAGTATGAAAAAATTAAAAAATATAGTTGAAGAACTCAAAAATTTTATTAGTTATATTTTAAAATTTAGGCGAGTTACATCCATATATGGTACAAGGTTTTCTATCCCGCAATGAGAGGTACAAGTAGCAAAACCACAATTAAAAAATAATTCATTGAAAAAATAATTTTTGAGAAAAGTATTGCAAAATTGAAAGCACAAAATAATTTTACGTTAAAAATATTCTTACAAAAGTATTGCAAAACTGGAAGCACATAATAATTTTACGTTAAAAATATGCTTACAAATAATCTTTCACATATTTCAATATCTTAGTTCATATTTTAAAATCAACTTGTTATAAAAGTGACGTATTTATATGTAAAAGAAAAGAAAAGATAAGATATAAATATTAAATATTCATTAGCAACCATGAAGAAATACATTCATTTTAGTACCAACAAAGAAAAATCATGGGTAAATTGATAAATTCAATATGCATTAATATCCAAAGACATTTAATATAGACAATAAATTATAAAAAAACCCATGGAAAAAACTATTGATTTAATTTGCTAAATTAAATGAACAAGGGTATATTAAAAAATTCACAATTAGAAGTCATATATTTATATGTATGTTAGATTAAATATATAAATATTTAAAAAAAATATGACGTGTTTATAATAGTATGAAAAAAATTAAAAAATATAGTTGAAGAACTCAAAAATTTTATTAGTTATATTTTAAAAATTTATGCGAGTTACATCCATATATGGTACAATGTTTTCTATCTCGCAATGAGAGGTAAAAGTAGCAAAACCACAATTAAAAAATAATTCATTGAAAAAATAATTTGAGAAAAGTATTGCAAAACTGAAAGCGCAGAATAATTTTACGTTAAAAATATTCTTACAAATAATCTTTCACATATTTCAATATCTTAGTTCATATTTTAAAATCAACTTGTTATAAAAGTGACGTATTTATATGTAAAATAAAAGAAAAGATAAGATATAAATATTAAATATTCATAAATTCAATATGCATTAATATCCAAAGGCATTTAATATAGACAATAAATTACAAAAAAACCCATGGAAAAAACTATTGATTTAATTTGCTAAATTAAATGAACAAGGATATATTAGACAATTCACAATTAGAAGTCATATTTTTTTTTTTTTTGAAAATAATTAGAAGTCATATATTTAAGTCACATATATATATATATATGTATATATATATATATATATATATATATATATGTTAGATAAGGGTTGTTCCACCAATAATAACTACGAAAATACCAAGTAAAATTAAGCTATATTTAACATGTGAAATTAGAACAAACAATTTATATAAACTAAAATAAAATACTCAAATTCCAACCAAAACAATTAAATGTGGCAAGAAAAAATTCAGTGGGAGAAAATTATCAAAGTTTTGGTTCACCATTGCAATCATCTACAATTCTAATTTTATTTTATTTTATTTTTTTCATTTTCTTTTATCTATGAGGTAACAAATTTCTGTCGCGATACACCACACTTAATATTGAATTATTGCAACAAGTAACTCTCATTCATTTATTTAACAAATAATACCGTATTCCATATTTATAAAAACTATTAGCCTTCGCTGAAATAATCTATAGCTATCATTAGTGTTCTACAAAACGGTATACGGACGACCATCCACTGACTTGCGCCTAGGCGGTGCAGTTTCTATTTTTTTTTACCTAAATATCCAGTTTTTCTTGTTCATCTTCATATTTATCCAATAATTCCTCCACGTCGGATTCAAACTCAAAATCAAATATATATCTCTCCTCTTTCTATGTAACTCGCTTAAATTTTTAAAATATAACTAATAAAATTTTTTAGTTCTTCAACTATAATTTTAATTTTTTCATACTATTATAAACACGTCTTATTATTTTTTTAAAATATTTATATATTTAATCTAACATACACATAAATATATGACTTCTAATTATAAATTTTCTAATATACCCTTGTTCATTTAATTTAGCAAATTAAATCAATAGTTTTTTCCATGGGTTTTTTTTTTTTTGTAATTTATTGTCTATATTAAATGCCTTTGGATATTTGAATTTATCAATTTACCCATGATTTTTATTTGTTGCTACTAAAATGAATGCATTTCTTCATGGTTGCTAATTAATATTTAATATTTATATCTTATCTTTTCTTATACTTTACATATAAATACGTCACTTTTATAACAAGTTGATTTTAAAATATAAACTAAGATATTGAAATATGTGAAAGATTATTTGTAAGCATATTTTTAACGTAAAATTATTCTGTGCTTCCAGTTTTGCAATACTTTTCTCAAATTTTTTTTTCAATGAATTATTTTTTAATTGTGGTTTTGCTACTTGTACCTCTCATTACGGGGTAGAAAACCTTGTACCATATATGGATGTAATTCGCTTAAAATTTTAAAATATAACTAATAAAATTTTTGAGTTCTTCAACTATATTTTTTAATTTTTTTCATACTATTATAAACACGTCATATTATTTTTTTAAAATATTTATATATTTAATTAAAGTTATTTTTATTAATTAATGTCTATAAATTTGCGAAACTCTTGATTTTTTTATATAGCTGATAAAAAAGACTAAAATTTAAAAACTTCTAATAAAATGTTTAATATTTCATATATAACTAATAAATTTTGTGAATCTTCAACTCTATTATTTCCAACTTTCTTAGACTATTACAAGTATATTAGATTATTATAAAATAATTTTTTTAGGAACTTAAGAATTTTTTAGTATTTAAATTTTTAATTAATATAAAAGAATTTATGAAGCTCTTGATATTTATGTAGATGATAAGAAATGTTAAGTGTTGACAAATTCCAATAAATTGTTTTAAGTAAAAATTAAATAAATAGTTACTCAATAATTTAGTGATTTCACTTGTGATTCATTATGTATTATGATAATATTTTAGATAATAATGTTTTTAAAATTAAAATTTTTATTATTATATATTTTGTTATCTAATTTTCAATTGTGTTCTAAACATAATACAAAGTATGATTATATTAGCATTATTCAATTACGAATCATCATATATAATATATTGATTTGTTATCTTGTTTGTTTTTTCAATCTATTAATTAATTTCTCGTTGTATGTGATGAAATTACATATATAAAAAAACAATTTTTTCTCTTTTCTACATATTAATTAATTTATCATTATATATGATTAATTTATATATATAAAAACTATTTTTTACATTTTAAAATAAAAAAAATTATTATTTAATATTACTCTTATTAAATTAACTAAGTTATGTTTACCAATTCATTGTCCATTATTACTATCATTGCAACTTAATGGAGCATAGGTGAGGACATAGGGTGGTCACTTTAACAATTAATATTTGTGTTTAAATTATTATTAGCAATGAAAATTAATTTTTGTTCCATGAAATTATTTGATTAGTGAGATTAAATTTGATTTCGAGAAATGATTTCAGAATGTAAAATAACATCCATATCATATTTGTTAGGTGCAATAATTGTTTATGCAAGGTAGAACAATCGAAGTGTGACGTTTGAGTTGTTTTACGACTTTAAAAGATTTTAGTTAACGTTACATCGTTACCCCCGTTATAACTTTTGGTAAAGCGACAGGTGCATGATCATACAATTGGTATATATAAGAGCCAAAGTCATGAGATCGATTATCATATATTGCAATTAGTGTAATTATTGGAGTGCGATAATTGTCCTTGTTGGATACATCGATCGAATCATGACGATTGAGCTACTATGTCGTTTAAAATATTTGAGTTGCACCGTTACCATAAGCTATAGTTTTGGTAAAGCGACAAATGTCTCATCTTACAATTAGTATCAAAGCCAATGTCATAAGTTCGATTCTCATTTATTGCAAAGAACGCAATTGATGAGTTACAATAATTGTCCATGCTGGATAGAGCAATCGAACCGTTAATCTTGAGCTGCTGTACGTTCTAAAATATTTGAATTAACGTTTAAGCGTTGTTATCACAACTTATAACTTTTGGTAAAGCAATTAACGCTAGTCTATCCTATAATATTTATTCCTATCATGACTCAATTAATTTTACATTAATTTAAGTTAATAATAAAATTTGAATTTGAAATTTTTCTTAAATACATTAAGTCAAACAATTGATGAAAATTATTCAAGAAAACTTTCTTTGACAAAATGTTTCACTATGCAAAATAAATTATTTAATTTAGTTTTTTATTAAAACCCTGCATCATAAATTCTAAATTATAATTGAAAATTTCGAAATCTCTCGTCATTTTTCTCTATCAATTCTCAATTTTTTTTGTAATATTTGACATTATTAACTACTTTAAAATTATTTTTATATATGTTATGGTAATTTTAACTATTATATGGACTTATAAATGCAGCAAAATTAATTAAAAATATAGTGAGAATAACTTAATTGTTTTTTGTAATATTCGACAGTATTCAAAATATTTTTTTTCTATATATTACTTTTTAATGATTATATATATTGTGTGTGTGATATATATATTCTAAATTAGTTTTTGAATTATGTGAATATATGCATATTTTTTCATTTTTTTTATGATGTTATGACTTTAATTTTTAAAAAATATTTAGTAACATTTGAAATATTAATATTTGTACCTAAAACTTACGAGGTGTCCCATTAAAGTTTTTTTGAAGGAAGAAAATACCGTTATATTTTGGACTTTTCCAATGATGAATTATTTTGAATTTTTTTTGCCTCCCTAATAAAATATATATCTTATCTCGGGAGAGTTTTTTTCTAATATATTATCTGCTCTTGAATTTTCATGTATTTTCTCATAATTTTTATTTCAAGTAATTATATCAATAATTTTAAAAATATATACATCATATCTATTTTAATCACTCCATTTTTTCCAATTTTTTCTATTCATTATATTTCAAAATTCAGTCATATACATTCTTTCTCGTTAACAATTAATTAATATAATTAATTATGATCCTATTGCAAAATAGATATAATATATATAATATAATATAATATTTGGAGAAACCGAGTGAGACTTAAAAAAAACAAGAAAAATAAAATGGATTTAGACCCAAAACGTAAACGACTCAAATAAACAAAATAGGAAGATCATAGGAAAAAACACGCAAGCATGACAGAGCTTAATCAAAATCAAATACGACGACGAAGAGAAACATAAAAATTAGATATGATGATATGATTGCTGAATTTAATCGAAGAAAGTAGCAAGAAAAATAAAACAAAAATATGAAAAAGATACTGAAAAATTCGAAAATCATGCAAGAAAAGGATTGAAGAAATTAAATCATGGTTGTTTAAAATGATAAATAAGCTGTGAAATAATATCTGTTATTGAATAATTTGTGAAAAATTATTTTTCTACATTCATTTGCAAATTTAGGATCAATATTCATAATGTACTTAAGTTCGTTACCCACCTGCAACGCACGTGCTTTGCTACTAGTTTTTCTATATATATTAAAACTTGATACTGTTTATTTACAGGTAAATTCATGCTATTATATTTAATTGACACATTTGTATTTATGTTATTATTTTTGAATTTAAAAAAAAAAAGCAAGATCACAAAGTGCTAAACGCCATACTTCATGATGTCTAATCCATCAGAATTCAAAGTTACGTGTTACTCGAAATCCACAAGTGGAAATCCTTGCATTGCGACAGTTTTAGAAAGCCATAAAATACATTTAAGCCATAAACAATATATTCATTTGGAAATGAACAAATCCTTCATCACCTATCGAAAAACTTGTTTCCCATATTCTTCTTTGAATCATCGACCCACAGTTGGGAGACAAGTTCAATGTATGCTAACTTAAACAAAGACGTGTCTTTCTTCAAGAATATAATCAAAACCCTTCTGTTTTGCAAGTTGAAATGGTACACATTTGCTGGCAAAACTCCACCAAATGCAATTCTAGACCCACTCCTCGTGTAAATTCAAAGGCGACGGAGTTATCAAAAGAGTAATAAACCTCCTATTTATTCGACCACGGTGAGAAGATAAAGACTCAAGCTGGTTTTCTCCACATTGAGATGCCTGAAAAGAGACCAATATATATGAATTCTAGAAGTATATGAAAAGAATTTAAGACAAAATGAACTTCTTATCCTAAAGAGAGACTATTATGGTCTCTGACGTTATAGATAACGTAGATCTTGTCAGTGGGTTTTCTATTGTGAATTTGAGACTCGTTGGGAGAGAATCTCAAATATCGTAAAACAAGACCGCAAATAATTATTTTATGATATTCTTTAGTGATTCAATCCACCAACATATAAGAAAGTATAATAATGATTTAAAATAAAAATAACCATATCCTAACCTGAAATAAAAGGATCATTATATTCTAAAAAATGATCATATCCTAACTTGTAATCTTTGGGAATTATCCCATTTGTTCAAACTAAGTAGAATAAAATATAATTATTAAATCAATTAAGGATATCAAGCAACATAATTCAGTAAAATATAATAGTAAGATCCTAATTTAATAGCAACATCACAATCATAGATTTGAAATTTCCTTCTTGCTGCACTGCGTTATCATGTGTAAGACACATGACATTATTCCCCTCTTGAAGATCGTAGTTGTCTTCAATGATGAGGATATGTAATTGTTCGTCGTAATTTTAACATCTTCCATAGAAGTCACTTCGATCTCTTCTAAGTTCTTGGAGCATTTCAAGGATTAAGATTAGATGGTGCTGGTTCTTAAATTCGTTCGACTGTAACTCAAGCCGAGCTTGTTGATGATTGGGGAACCATGGTTTACCATCACCATCACCACCCTCAAGGTGGAAAGAGGCCAACCATTCCTCGTCTTTCCCCGACGCTCATTGGAATTGAAATGACTTTTCACATCAACTAAGCCATCCCAAAAAATCTGATTGGCTATTGTACTGCAGAAAATCTAGCTTCGAATTTTGAGGTACATAGAATAAGTTATCCTAGCCGTCTCGTTGCCCTTTGGAATGCTGGTCGATATACAGGAGAGTAAAATAATTTAAAATAAAGATAATCATCATATCCTCAACTAAAATAAAAAGATCATCATATCCTGAACGATAATTCAATAGCAACATCTCAATCATAGTGTAAGACACACGACAGAGACACAGTGGGAGCATCCAACATACCATGTCGAGGAGAAACCTGACATCTAAAACTAATAGAAAATGTAAACATCCATGCAAGAGTTCTACTAATTTCTCATATGATTAATTCAAACTTTCATTCTTACTGCTACTAGTAAAACTCTATCGAGACCTTGCAAAGAGCAACCTCGACTTTTATTTCTTACTGCTACTAGTAAAACTCTATCGAGACCTTGCAAAGAATAACCTCGACTTTTATTTTCTAATATAGGCAAGTAACTTGCATATCAGAACCAAAATTAGTTGAGGAGCAAGCAAAGAATGGACTCACAGGAAGTAATTATAAACCTTTGCCACGACTTCAAAACGAATAATGGAATAAACAACCAACTTGAGACCAAAATGACTCGAATAAAACACGAGCCCCGAGAAAATTTGCTGCAGACAAACATGCATAATGCACAACTCCTCGGAAGGATCTCTGGCTTAGAAACTTAGAACCCACCCCAAGCCTGATCATTAGCCCATGATAGACATCCATTGGCACCACTCGTTTGGCTGTTATTCTGTATTTTGGCGTGTTTTGCACTAAGATAAACTCCATGCTTGGAAACTGCATGTGCAGAAGTGGAAAATGCAGAACTAATAATTCACACGGTAATATCATCCAAAAAAAAAAAACCTCTGTGCAATAGTAACTTCCAAACCATAGAGATGTAAACGATATGTAAATTATAGCTGCTATGTACATATAAACACTGTCAAGTGTTAAAGATTGAGACTTGGACTTAGCTCACCCTCAAAAGTTAGCTTACAAGGGATTGTCCAAGTCCATATATGCAACTCCCATGTATTTTATCCAACTGATGTGGAACAAGTAACACATCCACGCTCAGATATGGACATCTGGAATGAAAAATTTACAAGTGGTTCAATTGTGGGCAGAACGAATTGCCCAACTATGAGCAGTCCAACACATAACGGTGGAACCTGGACTTTGATACCGCGTTAAAATTGAGACTTAAACCAAAATCAACCCAAGTACCAACTGAGGTCCAATTAAACTTCAAACTCCGTGCATAACACCAAAAAAAAAGGAAACAATGACTTGTACGTCAAAGGAAATCAAGAAACGTTAACCATAGGGGCGAACAAAAAAGATTCAAGAAATCAAACATCCATTGAGAGATAACAACCAGAAACTCCCTCCCAAAAAATAGGAATATGATAAGTACAGTCCACAGCATGAAATCAAACATCCAATGAGTGATTACAACCAGACACTCCTTCCGAAATATATAGGAATAGATAAGCACTGGGCTGCCTTTTTCTCAGCAGTAGCTGCTGGGGCAGGAGGAGTAAGAGACTGGCATTGAACTTTTGACTTGATCAAACATACAAATACCTTTGACTGATGCTTGGCAATCGGGAGTTATCTGTTAACAGCAACATTAGCAAAATAAACATGGGAAATCATAACAGAAACTTGCTAAATCCAACAGTACAAACTAAAAACTTTACCTCATTCCATTACAACTTTTGCTCCTACAGCCGTCATCTTCTCGATAATCTTTTCAGCCTCCTCTTTGGGGACCCCTTTCTTCAACAAAGTGGGCGCTTTCTCCACGAGATCCTTGGCCTCTTTCAACCCCAAATCTGTACACGCTCTCACTTCCTTGATTATCTTGATCTTTGCAGCCGCATCGAAACCACCCTCAAGCTTCAAGTCGAATGTCGTCTTCTCCTTCTTCTCCTCTTCTTTCCCAGCTTGCCCACCACTTGCTTTCCCCTTCACCCCCGCCATCCCTGGCGCAAATCCCATCCCCGGCATCATAACCCCCATCATGGGCATTTCTTCAATCCCCATCTTTTTACGCAAAACCTCCGTTAAGTCTGAGATTTCGAGCAATGTTAGCATTGAAACTTCATCCACGATAGCTGAAACTCTTTCGGATGGGGCAGGCTTGGATTCCTGAGCTGAAGTCACGAAATTACGAATCAAATTTGAATTTTTCCGGGAAATTGCCGTCTCAACATTGTATAGGTGCGTGATTGTTTGAGAGATCATTCGAGGACAGTGGCGTCTCATTTTGATCAAAAGTTGATCAGTGGAGAAGAAATAGAGCTTGATTTCATCTCGGTGAATTTGTAAACCCTCTTCCGCTGAGGTATGGAAGCCAAGTTGGGCCCGGGTCGAATTAGGGTGGCGGGCATGGGTCGGGATTTCTCCGACATTCGGGTTATTTGGATTCGATATCGATTTTTCCAATGTCTTTTGTGCTGATCAAATCCGACCCGACTTTTCAGACTAACTAATCCAAACATTTTGGCTCTGGTTCAAATTTAACTATATTTGTCAAAATATAGGATTAAATTTCGAGTTTAAGATCTGAGCAAATTTCAAATTGAATCAGTGTTACTTGGCTAAGTGAACTGTAGTTGGTATAATGAGATGGTATCGATATACATGTTAGATGGGATAATTTAAACTTGAGTTAGCATGGATGATATTAATGTATTTCCAAAGATTTTGCATCCGTTTGAGAAATTTTTCCGTAATCATCGTCGATATAATATCGAATACAAGCATAGCTCTCAAGTCCCTAAACCAAATTTTTATTTATACCATTGGTAATCATGATGTACTAGATAATTACATCAAAATAAAAAGTAGCTCCTAAGTCCATGGACAATGATAAAGCATCATGCCCCTCTTCAGCCATAATGTTAGTGTTGTTCATTATTGATTTGTGGTTTTTTTTAAGTGACTAATCTCACAACAACTCTAACTTTTTCACTGACGGAAACATATGATGTAGATTTGAGTAGACCGAAGACCTTTGATTGCTATTCTTATGATATCTTGATAACAAGGGAAGTTCGCAGTTAAGTGAGTATTATGAGAATATCCAAGATGATTCCACAAAACTAAGAACTTTTTATTAAACGTGAAAAATACGGAGAGAGAAAGATCTCTAAATTTTGTGTCCCTGTAATGTGGTTGCCCATGATCCCTACATATAGAGATACCAAACCATTATCAGATCATATACATGCTAGATATCATACTCGAACATAAAAAAATTAATTCAAATTAATGAATATTTTATCTTATCATTGATAAAGTCAAAAGTCGCATTGGCGACTAAGTCCAACAACCAAATTCTACACTCACCTCTATTATCGAGATTTAGAGTATAACTCGATAATATTCTTTTATTTGAATTTATATTACAAACGTCTCCAACAAAAATTTGATATTTGATATCACTAAATTGTAGTTTCTCTTTGCCAACATAATTGTTAACTTTTGCCCTCATTGGCTCCCAAGTATTTTGTAAAGACACCAAAAGAATAAGGACATGAACATTATCATCAAAATTAATTTAACTGATGTTAATTGAGTGATAATCGTGTTGAACTCGTTGTTATGTTGCGACACTGAAACACCATCTTCCATCTCCAAATTGAATAATTTTTTCATTAGATGCATATTCTTGTTTGTTGATTTTTCATACATGTTCGAAAGGATGTACAACATTTTTTCTTGATTTTGCCACCCACCACATTATGTGTCACGTTATTCATTAGTTTTAAAGTGAATTATACCTAACACCATTAGTCAAGAGTCTCTCACTCTTCATCCACTATCTTTTTAACCTTATTTTTTGATAGAAGTAGACGTAATTTCTTGATATACGTATAATTTTGATATGTAAGTTCTGTAACTGTTAGAAATTTAGGGATGTAAATGAACCAAACGGTTTGCGAGCTATTCGAAGCTCGGTTCGATAAAAAGCTCGTTTGAGTTTGTTTGTTAATCATATCAAACCAAGCTCAAGCTCGATTTTGAGCTCGAAAATTTAATCAAACCAAGCTCAAGCCTAAGGATATTCGGCTCGTGAGCTCGCAAACATGTTTGATAATAGGCTCGCGAGCTCGAGCTCGGCTCGTTTAGGTGGCTCCCAAACATGATTTTGGAATGTTCAATAATATACTTATTTATGTTTTTTTTTCTCTTATTTGTGTCGTTTTGATTATTTATGAATGAATTTACATTTTTATGTCTGATTTAAAATTAGTTTATAGATATATTTAATTTTTAGCAAGCTCGATTCAAACTCAAACTAGAGCTCAATTATGCTTATCGAGCTCGAAAACGAGACGAGCTCAAGCCAGGCTTGTTAAACATGTTAAACGAGCTATTAATGAATCAATCTCGAGTCAGGCTTGATTAACATACTAAACGAGCTTTTAACGAGCCGAGCTCGAGTCTGGCTTGATTAACATGCTAAACGAGCTTTTAACGAGCAGAGATCGAGCTTTTAACGAGCTCAGTAATTTCAATACAAACCAAGCTCGAGCCTGATAATAGAAGCTCGAATCGAGCTCGAGCCTCAAACAGTTTTAAACAAACCAAGCTCAAGCCTGATACTGTTTGGTTTGGTTTAGATGATTTACATCCCTAGCTAGAATGTAAAATATGTACCATCAAACTTGTTGATTTTAAGTCTAATCGCTCTTTTTGGGCCACTGGCTCACTTCTCAAGCTGGACTCTAACCACAAAGAAAATTCCTAGGAAAGACTGGATGGGCCACACTACTCCTACTTAAAACCTAACATCCTTAAGACATAATTTTCTCCGGAATTCCAGCGAGCTTCTGGACATCATAAGAACTTTGGTTCTGATATTATTTGTTACTTAAAAAAAACTGATAATACGAAAAGAATAAAAAACCACGAAAGTGGAAAAATAATCAACAAGAATCGCTTCAAGTTTTGACAAACGCCCCCCCTTCCTTTAGACCACTGTGCTATTTAATTTTGAAAATTTCAAATAAAAACTAAAGACATTGTACTATTTATTACATTTGAAAATATTTCGCCTTAATAGATTTAGAATTCCTTAATTAATTAGAGTTTCCTATCAAGATTATATTTTATCGCAAGAAAATATTTTATTTCTTACTTTCCTATTCAAATTGGGATTTCTTTTTACCGTAGAGCTAATCTTGGATTGTATTAAAGTAGGTCTCTTCATAATAAAACTTCAAGATTATAATTTTATTTTCTATCTTACTTGTTTTCGCTATTCTTTAAATCAACGAACACAATTTACGGATTACAAAATTCCTTTTTTACTTCCTCTGCTGTTAATTCTTTGATTAAATTAGACAAATTGGCCTCAAAAGTGTTTCGTTACAGATAAGGATTTTTTTTTAATCTAAGGTATGTATATCAATACAAAGCAAGTTTTAAATCATACAAATCTAAAGATTCTTTACATGTTTTTTACGAGGTTTGTTTTTTTCCATGAATAAAAAGATATTTCATATCTAATTAAACCCATATTTTTGGCCCTTATCCCCTATGATCTTTCCTCTTCTATTTATTTAGTTTTTGATGATGCAAGAACAATCCGATAAGTTCTACATTGAATTTTTCAATTCAATGTGTGCACGGCAAGATGCTGTTCACAGTAGGTGATCCGAGTCCCAAATTATTGTACATACCTCATTGCTTGATCCGTTTTACATCCATCAATTTTTTTACGTTTGTTAAAATAAAGGAACGACGGAAATCAGTAAGATTTCTGCTATCGAGCGTCTCTCACTTGCTGCCGCGAACTTCATGATGAGTATGGAGATGGAAGAAAGAGCTCTCGAATCGTCGTGCTATGTAACCATGCAGGCAATATGGAAACTAATGCTATCCAGTTTATGCAGTTTCGTCGCATGGTTTTCCGCAGAATTTGTAAAGAAAGTGGTTGTTACTCGTTCAGCAAGTGCTCATGTCAAGGCCATTGACTTTCCTTTGGTATTTGTGTTCATTGTTTGTCTTTTGATCATAGCTTTGTTCTTGATGCTTTCTTTTTTATTGGATTGTTTGAAGATTTGTTGTCTGATTAAGGGTGCTTGTGGTGGGGTGTCGCCAAAGGGGAAGTTGGAGTCTTTAGGAAGTAATGAGGAGCAAGTGTAGTAAAATATGGTTCTTGATTTTGTTCTTTGTGGACGAAACAGTTTTATCAGGTAATTGATATTATTTTTGCTGGTTTTAATGGTGCATGCAAGTTAGCACATATATATTATCCTTGGGTCGTCTTCGGATCGATGAATTTGGGATGATAGATTTTAAATTCCTCCACTTGTTTGAATGGACGAATCTGAGTTAAGTTTTAAAATCCACAACATATCGAGTTATTATGCAACTTTACTTGTATTTCAATATAAAATAAAAGTATATCAATTGACATATATGAAAAAATTATCTGTGAAATAATTATATTCTTTCAGAAAGAGATTATAAAAAAAAATCTTAACTTGGTAGAATAAAAAATAGAATATTAAAAATATGATTCTAAAATAAATTACCTAAAAAAAATACCATTTAGCTTATCTAGGGGTGTAGCCAATATTTTTTTAATCTAGAGGACAAAATATATATATATATATATATATATATATATATATATATATATATATATATATATATATATATATATATATATATATATATATTATCTGTGTGTGTAGTACATTATATTAAATTTGTACGATAAGAAATAGGTCAATTTATAATAATGAAAATAAAACGATTTTTTTTGTCTATTTTAGTTTTCTTCCATTAAGTTTTTATAATTTGATTTTGGTACATTAACTTTTAGTTTTCGACTATTTTGATTCAACTATTAACGTAACATCTGATAACTCAGCGATTTTCAATGTTTCGTCAGCATATTTCAATATTATGTAATCATTTTCGTGTCACATCAGTATTTTTCAGTGTCGTATATGCAATTGAACCAAAATTATCGAAAATTACAAGTTAATGTATCAAATCTAAAATTTGAAAACTTAGTAACCTAAATTAGCGGATCTCAAAACTATTTCCCCAATAATGAGTATGAGAAAATAGAGAAAAATAATGGTATTAAAAGTGAAGTTGGACCAATTTATTCCAAAAAAATACACCTAAAGTCGATTCAACTAATTTATCAAGAACAAATAGTTTTGGCTCTTCGTTTGGAAAATCCATTGGAAATTTATATTAAATAAATTATATATTGGTTTGGTAAAATTATAAATATAGATGAAATAAATCATACCACCAAAATGGTCGAAAGCTTTGCAGTAAGCACGAGTAAGGAGCTTATTATATATTGGTTGGGTGGTAAGAATCTAAATTTATTTAAATATTTCAACGACGATAGAAATATGTCCGTAATTTAAATAAAAAAACAATTTAAATAGAAAAACAAATCCTAAAAAATCGTAAAAAAATCCAGAAAAGTAATAATAAATCAGTACAATTATAGAAAAATTAAATAAAAAAATAATCCCAAAAGCTATATTTTACAAAATCCAATCTTTTGCTTATAAAAAAAACTCATTTTCTTTTCATTTCACACAAAATCTCTATTTTCTATCACACAATTTCACGTACAATCTCCAATATTTTTGCGCACACATTCTTCAATATATATGTTTAATTAACATGAGCTTTTCATCATCAGATGATTAAAATTTCATCTTCGATCCCATGATCGGCCGATTTCTCCAGAGCCGTACCTGTGGTTCACAGGGCCTGAGGCGATATGTTGAAAAACAATCTTGTTGTGATAAATAACTGTAAAATTTAGTTTGAAAATTAAAAATAATCAAACAATAGATATGAGGAAAATATAATTTACGAATTATATATTTATCTCTTTGCGATTTTTTTCTTCGTGCGTCACAACATCAACATGGCTCTAACATAATGCAGTGTCATATGAACAATGGCAAAAACTTGTGTGAGACGGTCTCACGGGTCATATTTTGTGAGACGGATCTTTATTTGGATAATCCATGAAAATGTATT
Organism: Primulina eburnea; assembly: GCF_022965805.1. Taxonomy (NCBI): domain Eukaryota; kingdom Viridiplantae; phylum Streptophyta; class Magnoliopsida; order Lamiales; family Gesneriaceae; genus Primulina; species Primulina eburnea. The sequence continues at coordinate 39,549,367 of NC_133111.1, read as the reverse complement.
ACTTTTTATACTAAGAGTATTACTATTTATTGTGAATATGGGCAGGGTTGACCCGTCTCACAGATTGAGATCCGTGAGACGGTCTCACATGAGACATACTCATGAACAATTATATTAGAAAAAGATTGAAATTGACAAACATTGTACTGTATGTTACTAAAATTGAAATTTATCAACATAAACTATCAAAATAACAAAATGATAAATATAATGAAACAATATTGTAAAAATATATAATTTGTTTTAAATAATGAATATAAGATTTTATTCAAGAAAACGGAAAATAAAGATATGTAAAATAGATAAGTATTACAATTTTTTGTGTTTTATTTTTTGAAATGAGTCTAATTACATAAATTCAAGAAAAGAGGTCAAATAATCGATAAGTAAAGTATAAAATTTTAACACATGAGTTGACACAAGATAAAATAATAAATATATTGTACAAACATTATCATTTTAATTTATGCATACAAAATTTTTAAAATTTTAATTAATGAGACATGTAGCTTTATTGTTTGGGCTCTACATAATTTCATTAAATCCCCAATGAACACAATCATCATATTTAATCATGTTTTCAATGAGTCAATGTCATATTTTTTTAAAAAAATATCCAATGGACATACTATTTAGGTGCATGCCTTAACAATATGATACCAACGATTTTTTTTTGGGCCCCTGTGAGAGCCGGGCCCTGAGGCGATGGCCTCTCTCGCCTCACAAGAGGTACGGCCCTGGATTTCTCCTCACGACAGGACGACCATCATCCCATGGATTCATGGAGCACCCCACCGGTGTGATATTTGGAGAGTCAAGCCGCAAACATGGCTACAAAATGAAAAGAAGTAAAATCGAGAATGTTTCCTTGGGGCTCAAAGCTTATATAAAGATTAGTTCGTTGATAATATCGTCTACAACGAGAAAGATTTTTTAAGGCAATTTCGAATAAGGATATCTTTGTTTTTGAAATTTGTGGAATATTTAAAAACTAATTTGTCTTACTTTGTCTAATGGAGAGACCACATATTTCAAAAGAACTTGATCGAACATTTTTATAGTTTGTGGTATGGATATTAGAACTCACCCATTTTATTAATCATGTGTAATTTTTAATTATGCGTATTTTGTTTTATTGATTATATGTATTTTTTTAATGACATGTAAGTTAAAAAATTTAAATTTTGTGTAATCATTATTTTTTTTAATCATGCGCAATTTTATTCTTTTTTTAAATAAAAAGTTATTGAATAAAATGAAAAATTCTTATTTTAACATCATTTAGACAACATCGTATTACAACTGCAAGAACATTATATGAAGTTATCTACTGTGACATCAGCATAACCAACCTCACTCAGAACATAGGGTGTCTTTTTCTTTTTTTCAATTTTTTTTAAAAAAAATAGGTTTAAAAAATAAATTTACATGGGTGTCTTTTTCTTTTTTGATTTTTTTTTACATGGGATATCGATGCAATTAGCCCGTATTTTTACACACGTAACAATAGATATAAGAGTGTGTCTCATGTGAGACCGTCCAACGGATTTTAATCTGTGAGACGGGTCAACCCTACCCATATTCAATATAAAAAGTGATACTCTTAGCATAAAAAATAATACTTTTTCATGGATAACCCAAATAAGAGATCCGTCTCACGAATACGACCTGTGAGACCGTCTCACACAAGTTTTTGCCTTATATAATATATTTTAATTCATATTTTATTTTTTGACAATTTAAATTAAATTGAAAAAAATATTACTTAAAAGCATGGATATTATCAATATATAAAATAAAATGGTAAATTATGGATTAAATTCAAATATTTTAAAAATAATTATTAAACTTTACCCCTTTAGAATAGGAAGTGAAGCTTGAAAACAATAGAGATATACGTAGAAGCAAGTAAATTGTTTAGAATGTGACTGAATAAATACTTAATACAATATTTTTCTTTCTTGTTAATTTAGCTTGGTTAGCAGCTAAATCTAATATATTCTCGAGTGTCGACGTCAGTTGCTTAACAAATAAGTACGGAAAAATCCAAACCAAACTGATGTATTTGAACAAATCACAAATAGAGTTGTTTAGGTAAATTGGAAGTGAAAAATGCACTGATATGTTTCTGGATGTTCAGATCATCAAGTTCCTACGTGTCGCCCCTTCTTTCGTTTAGAAAGCTCATACTAAAAAACTTTGGATTATACAAGTGATTTGCAAGATATGAGTTTTTGTGATACCGATAATATCTATCGATGTTGCGAACATACACTTAGAGTGTGTTTGGTTGATGTGATTAACCAATGATAAATAAATAATCACACTTTTATCTAATGTTTGGTTAAAATTTAAGATATATTAATAATCCTTTTGACTTGGTTTAAAATCTAATTTTATGATTAATTGTTTGATTATAAATCTAATAAATTAGGTGGGATAAATTATCATCACACCACAAATGACCTTTTTTTCCTTCTCTTATTTCAAAACCCTACTCACACCACAAATTAATTTTAATAAATGTAAATTATAATTATAAATATTTAATTATCTATCAAATTATTTTAAAAATATTTATAATTATTTTAAAAAAACAATAATATTATAATTATTACTAAACTTTATTTAACATTAACATTCAAAATATTATTACTATTTTAATTATTAAAGTAATTGCATATTCACATATTTATTTCTAATAAATATATTTAAATTAATTTTAATAAATATAAATTATAATTACAAATATTTAATTAGCTATCCAATTATTTTAGGAATATATATTTAATTAGCATTTGGGGCATTTTGGTCATTGCAATAAAATTTACAAAATTAATCCATCATTTTAAAATCATACCAAACACCATGTTATTTATCCCTCATACTATTAATCTATATATATCATTTTTTAATCACTCTAATTATTAATCATTCACTTATCTTATCACACCAACCAAACACACTCTTAGGGTTCGCTTGGTGTGTAGGATGTGATAATTGAATTACTGATAATTTGATGGATAAATGTTTGATAGGATAGATATTTAATTTGAGAGATATATAATATCATGTGTGGTGTGAATTCTAGAAGATTGATAAAATGATGACAAAATTTGTGATTGACCAAAATACCCTTCAATATTTTATTTCAAAGTCTTTCCCATCTCTGTTTACTTATCCCCAAACCAACCTACAGTTTCGGAAATAATGAATCGCGACTTCGAAACCCTCCCAAATTTCGTCGTCCGTCAAGATCGTCGTACGAGGTGAGATCAGTCTTACTAAGAACCGAAAATCCAACCTGAAGCACAAACATGGTTTTCTGATAATTTTTGTTTCTCATGTGAGCTCAGAAATTGTAGCTACAACCCTGGTTCGAAGCCGTGGAAGAAATCAAGATCTACGTGTGAGAAGAATTCCTTGTGAGTAATTTCCGAAAATCTTATTCGAGTAATCCTTTATTTCTCAGTTTCACTGAAACGAAAGCGCAAACATTTCGCTGTTTGAACGAGTTTATTTTTTTGTTTTTTCTCTTCACGTCGATATAATTTTTTCTATTTTGGTTTCCTGTGAATTCCTTGTCTCATTCATGTTTCATTATGATGACGTATCCAATCTATTATTCGAACATAAATTACACCAAATATGTAACTGTAGGTAACACTGAATAAAGCATCCAATTTTAAGTATAATTTCGTAATTTGTATACGAATGTTTTAAATCTTCGGTTCTGACATATCTAGAATGGTCCAGCCCGCCAACGTGGGTTAGCAAGTAACATAGTTGTGCAAATGAATTTCTATTCATCCGCAAATTCACGACACACTGAACATCTCCGATCTCAATAATTCTTCTCAAATGGATCATTTGTGCCGTCATTCTTTGCGTCATGTTGTACGAAGCTGACCTTCTACGTGCTTGCATCCGTCGTTCGGCGATACATCTCGTGCGATGTCGTATTAAAAGGCATACCGTGAAAATTGTACGGATCATCATTTGGTGTAGGATCAGGAAAATTCTAATGTTAGGATGTCTAAGGTCCATTTTGCACAGTTCTTAAAAAGTGTAAGAAAAGTTAGACTACGGGACCAAAAATTTAATACATAAGCTCTGAGGAACAAAGTTCAAACTGTTGTATATCAGGTTAAGCTGTACTCAAAAGAAATAATTCTACAATTCGAAAGTTAAGTATTTTGTTTTACAATAGCCAAACCGAAAAATGAGATCTAATGACTACGACAGTGTCAAATGACCATAAATTTGAAGGATTATAGCCTACAAAGAAAAATAAATAAATGCTACATTAAAAGAACAAAAAAAAAAACAAATGACAACAAAGCAATAATCTGTTTGTAATACAGATTTATACCAAAAACAGGAAAAACAAAAACACAAATTTAGCATCACTGATTATTTATCCTCTAACGTATCTACTGTCAAAGATTTACGAGGCAGATGCAACATAATTAATGAAAAATACATTGAAACTGTAATTTATGAAATTATACCTTCGAAGAAGCTTCTGATATTTTCGGATCTGTCTTCAAAATCAGGAACGACGCTTCTCCACTTTCAATTTCGGAAGTGCTGTGCGGTGGTCAACTCTTGTGAACAAATAATGACAATGGAGTGGACCAAACCCACTTGCAATTTTTTAATAGACATTGATGGCTATTCTCGTCATTTAACATTATGAAGGTTGCCTGATAAATTTTATCCACCTTATATGCGTGGATGTAGTGTCCAAGAGAAACAGTACAATTTGTCAAGCAAGTAGTCAGTCCCAACTTTGAAAACGCAACCAAACGAAATACTACTAAATAATCCACCCATAATCCCACCTACCAAACTGGGCCTTAATATTTTGTGAAACAATCATTCTAATTTACAAAATTAATCGGGTTTTTATAGAAAAAAAAATCCAGATTTTTTTATAGATTTTCTTGAAATATAAATTTGACAGTAGTCTTTCCTATTTCCAGCTGAGTTCATGTGCAAAGAGAGAAAGAGGTAAAATGTCAATTCCAGACAAAGAGACAAGAAGGTCAGTATCCACCTTTAGAATGTTTCCTTTCTTCAGACTTCACTTTAATTTCTTTCTTTCTTTCTTTCTTTCTTTTTTATTTATCCTCCATAGTTCCATTTACAAGTAGGCGTGCTTATATATATATATATATATAGGGACATCACATTGATAATAATGGCCGATTCAGAAACTCTGTTAGGAAGATAAAATTATCATAGCCAAGAAATAAGAGGAAGCAAATAGAACATAAGAAGAAAAATAAACTATTTCGAAGAACTGAAGGATGGAATTTCCCTTAAAAACGCGCACGATCAAGTTTCGTTCACTGGTCGTCCTTCTGCTACATTAATTTGCCTTTTTTTTAATCTCGAGTAACCAAATTGAAAGTAAAATATGATTCCCTAAGTCGGGAATTCTTTTTCTTTCTTTTTTTTCCAATTATTTCCTCATTCTTTAGTATTAGGGAATTAATATATTAATTAACTTAAACTATACCATGTGGCTTCTAATTCACCATTAGCCAACACAACATCATAATCATCTGTCAGTTTCTATCTATTAACCTCTCTTGTTCTTCATTAGGAGCACTGCTTAATCATTTGCTTTCCCATCATACCCAACTCTCATTATTCTAATAACCCAACAAATGAAATTAAAAAATATATATTCGAAACTTACAAAAAAAAATTAAAAATAAAAAAGGGTTTCTTTAAACATGCGTGTTGAATACCTTTTAGAGATAAAATGTCAAGTTCTGCTCACCACCAAATGTGCTGATAATTATAACTGATAACACTTGTCACCTTTTGATACGTAGGCTTCATGATTTCGTTTTTTTCTTCATCTTTTGGTTAACTTTTTTGTTGTGCTTTGTATTATATAGCTTGGCTATGATTTAGAGATGATGAAATTAATGAAAGAAAATAAGTGATTTTGACTTGTATAAGTGGGGGTTGAATTTGATGCAGAGACATTAATGATGGATCCAAGTATGGAGTATAACTCTTGTGTTCCGCCCGGGTTTCGATTTCATCCGACGGACGATGAGCTTGTTGGATACTATCTTAGGAAGAAGGCTGCTGCACAGAAGATAGATCTTGATGTTATAAGAGATATTGATCTGTATAGGATTGAACCATGGGATCTACAAGGTATTAAGCAGCTAGTTAAGATTTCTTTTTCTGTTAATTTTACTTTCTTGATTAGGGTTTCCTCAGAGATATTTTACGTTTTGATATATCTTGAGGTTGCCTAAATGACTTGGGATTATCTTAGGTTGGTCCTTTCAGTAGGTTTTGCGCTCGTTTTGATTATTTATCGGAGGAAAAAGAACGACCAGATCGACCTTGGATGATTTCCGAAAATTTATTTTTCGAATTGCAAGTGAAAATTTGTTACTATTTACAATCTTTATATCCAATTCTTTGATCAAGTGAAGCACATCACAAAAACAAGTAATACATAATGGCACATTAAAGATATTTTGTCATTTATATGTTCTTGATAGTCTAAGACTATTCCATAGGCCTGGGCTATACATGTTTTCACTAGAGCTAATAGAAAATTAAACTCTCTGGCTGCGTATATAGCACCATTAAATAATTCATATAGTTTCATAAACCATCGTATTTTTCTATAATACCCTCAGATAAATGTCGAATCGGGTATGAAGAGCAAAAAGAGTGGTATTTCTTCAGTCACAAAGACAAGAAGTACCCAACTGGTACAAGAACTAACAGGGCGACGATGGCCGGGTTCTGGAAGGCCACCGGAAGAGATAAAGCAGTATACGATAAATCGAAACTTATCGGTATGAGGAAAACCCTAGTCTTCTACAAAGGAAGGGCACCAAATGGGCATAAAACTGACTGGATCATGCATGAATACAGGCTTGAATCAGAAGAAAATGGTCTTCCACAGGCAAGTTCCTTCATTCACCCATTTTTACAGCCAAGTTGATCAAGCTAGTCTCCTGTTTAAATTTTAACATTGGGAATTTTTCAAATATCCAAGTTTTTTCCTTCAAAATTTATAGTTTATTCTAATGCAAGCCTTGTTCAAGTAACTTTTGATGGTTACTAGCCATCCATGAATGAAAAGTAAAAAAATAATCATGAATAATAATATTTACACAAATTATTTAAAGGCCTTCGACTCGTTTCCTCGTTAATTATGTGTAACAATGAGTTAAACATGAGACATAAAATGATTTAATTTCTATAAGCAAGGGGCCATTTTCCCCCATCTTTTAATATCTAGCTAGGCTTGCATTTCCTTTGCATGTTCCAGTACATGCAAATGCAATTTCCCACCCCCCAAAGAAAGGTAATTCTTTTTTGACCTTTTTTCAGACAATAAACGACGTTCCTTCTCCATTTAAACCATTCTTTCGATGAATATATAAGATTTTCACATGCACATTCTTCGACTTTTTAAAGTTCGTGTCCAAATCCAAAAAAAGGATATGATCGGTTGATTTTCTTTGACCAAAAAAATCTCATGTGCCTCCGATCCCGATTTTAATGTAACATACCTGGACAAGAATTTGCTTATTTACTCTAATATAATTATAAAAAATTATAATTCTCACAAAGAAAAGAAATTATGCAAGTTCTAACTCAGTTTAAACTATGAAGTGCACCTCTAATTATTCATGTTTCTTTTTCTGATCTCAGCATCCATGCAGTCTTACTCATGTCCATGCACATTTCCAGTCATTGCCAATGAGTTAGTTCTAATACAGATTAATTAACTAAAATTTCAATAAAACAAACATATTTTCCTGATAATTATCAAAATCAAGCGATCCCGCCATGTTCATTTTAACAAACCTTTTGCAGGAAGAAGGCTGGGTGGTTTGCCGGGCTTTCAAGAAACGAAGCATAACCCAAACAAAGAGCTCCATTTTAGGGTGGGACTCAGCCTACTATTATCAAGATGTTGATGTCAGCAAAATTATGGGTTCCATCGATCAAATAACCAAATGCAAACCCTTAAACTGTCTAGCCGAAAACTTGGCCTGCAAACAAGAATCAGACTCTGCTGCTGAAACTCTAAATCTCGTTGAGCACTCCGATCAATTTGTACAGCTTCCAGAGTTAGATTCTCCGTCCCTTCTTCCAGTAAAAAAACCGAGCTCCGTAACAGAACTGCGTGCTAGCAATGAGGATGATAATGATGATCATTACATAAAGGAATACTGTAAGTCAAAGAATGTAATGGATTGGAGAGATCTTGACAGATTTGTTGCCTCTCAGCTTAGCCATGGAGATGCTGAATATGAAGATGATCATAGGTTTTCAAGTTTTGAGGAGTTGCTTACGTGTGGGGAAGAAGGACCAAAGTTGAATGATGCAATCTTGAGTGATTGTGATATTGGAATTTGCATATTTAATAAATGAGTTTAATTTGTTTGTAAATCAAGATTAATTTGTCAATGAAATTTGGGACAAGTTTTTTTTTTTTTTTTTTGTTTAACATATAATTATGGTTGTGAATGATATAAGATTTCTAAAAATATTTGGATGTTAAAAACTTTTAAATAGTATATATTCTTAAAAAAAATCATTTTCCAAAATTAATTTTAATTTTATACCTTATTAAATATGAAGAACATTTTATTTTGTCAAAAAACTAAAATAAATGGTTTAGGAGAAGTCTCTGCAGCATATATAATTTATAAAACATTTTTGGATCAACTTACTTGAAAACTACATAAAAGATTTTAAAAAATATTTTAGGAATTCTCCCTTTAGAACATATTGTGTATACATATAATATCATATGCTTAATGGTAGTTATTCTATATTTAATGATATGATATAAGGAATTAGGAAAATTAATTTTAGGATATTCATCGGATCGAATAATAGTGACTCTACATTTCTTGCTTATAGTGTAGAAAATACTTGTAACTAATAATAATAGGAGACCAGATATTTATGGGAAAATATCTAATTGACTAGCATTTTGTTGTTAAAAAAGGTCGTATATTTGATTGGATTCGATTCACATGGACGTTTGATAACGTATCTACGTATATATGTGTGTGTGTGCGCGCTCCCAAAATATCAAAACTATTGAATGTACACACAATATTTAAAGATAGTTACATTATTATAAAATGGATATCTTGCATAGGCCGAGGAATATTTTTAATTTTTTTATTACAACATTAAGGTTTAAAATCAAATTAAAAGTTTAGGCAAGTGGAACCAACGAAGATTTTCTGCTTTCTTCCTAGCATATATATTTTCTCAATCACCCCAAACTTTAATGCTTGGAGATTCATCATACCCACCTAATCCACAAACATTTTGGTTGACTGCTAAATGAAGAAATTGTAATTTAGATTTTTATATTTTGATTTTCTACGTCGTCAAATTTCAGTTTTAGCATGCTTTATATCTTATTTTATTTACACTTTTATTCATTTTTCGTCATAGTATTAATGTGATATCTACGTATCTAATGTCACGTAAACATTCTTATAAAAAATAATGAACTAAAATCACAAAACAAAGAACTAAAAATGTCAAAAAATGACACATAGCCAGATGAGGGAATTTTCCCAATGCTAAATATCGGAGACTAATTATTTCATGAATTAAAGAGGTGCTATTACTGCACTTCTACCTCCTTTATCATTGAATGATCATTTAAGGGCAGTAGACTTTTCCACCATTTTTGTTCGATAGAGAACGACAGATACTGGAGTTGGTGTGCCTACGGTGGCTCTCGTGGATTTCTCCGAAAGTGCCGCAATTAATGAATATATATATATATATATATATAGGGGCGGAGCTATGTAAGGGGCTGGGTTGGACTCCAGCCCCACCTAGTTTTTTTTAAAAAAAGAATAGATTTGTTTTATTTTAAAAAAAAATTGATTAGTCCCAAAGCCCGATATGTTTTTTATCTCTCTTTTCGCTCATCTGTTGCATCATATTTATTCTTTTATCTCATACTATCACCATTTTCATTACTTTAAATGGTCATAACGTCATCATCGGTCGCCAGTTTTCAAAATCAGTTGTAGATTTGGAAAGCCCACGACATAAACTTTCTTTTAATACCAAAATTTCGAAGTTTTTTTTGTCGTCTTGAAATCGACCGTCGTCCATCGGTTGCCGTTTTCACCGAAAATCATGAGAAAATCTTATTGTTATACTTTCTACATCTCGTTCACGTTGTTCTTAGTTAGATTTCGAATTTAAAAGCAATTTCATAATTTAGTGTTACAAAATATGAGTATTTGGTTTTTTTGAATTCTTCTAATAGATATATATTAAATTGTTGATTATAGATACTATATTTGAGCCGATTGATGGTATTGATAATTTTTTGGAATTTATTGAGCATTATTTCGAATTTCCAGATTTTATATTGGGGATTTTCGATTTTTAGTATTGATTATTTATTATTTGAATGTTTAGATGCTATAGAAAATATAAATGCGAATTTATTGAATTTTGTAGGAATTTTTGAGCAATGAAACTTGTTAAAACAGCTCTTCGTAACAAGCTGGAAGTAGAGTTTTTCGGAGATTCTATGATAATCTACATCGAACGAGATTTGGTTGAAAAAATTGATAATGCTTTAATAATTTACGAGTTTCATTCTAAGAAGAATCGCAGAGCACAACTTCACTACTGTTTTAGCTCCATGTTTTTGAATGTATTAAATATTAAATACTCTTGTTCTATGTTTTCATATTTTAAATTTTTTAGTTAATTATTTATTTTATTAAATACAGCATGGGACGGAGCCAGCCCCGAATAATTTTGAATCCTGGCTCCGCCCCTATATATATATATATATATATATATATATATATATATATATATATATATATATATATATATATATATATATGGTTGAGTGATGAATGGGTGTCATTGCGGGGCCGAAGGTTGTCTGGCATGCGCTAAGCGACGAGGCTTCTATTTCGCATGCTTTGTCTATACAATAAACCCCACTCAAAACAACACACACTTCCTCAAAAACATTAAAAAAATATTTCACACGTTACCATATATACATGTATGTCTACTTGTGTGTCGTGTGTGTGAAGAGCATGTAAATGATATGAAAATCTTGCACAAACCTAGTTGGAAAATTTTTTGTATTTTATTTTGGGTCTTGATTAATTAAGTATTAAAAGTTTTGTTTTAGTGCAACAATTTGTTATTTATTTTTAAATGTTAGTCATATTTTGTCCGAGTGTTGATGTGACATCAGAAATCGACACCACATCAACAATGGACCAAAAATTTTGGAAATAAAAAATTAGTGTATGAAGACCAAATTTTGATAAATTAATACATTAAAACAAAAAAAATTAAACAAATTAATGAACCAAAAAATTATTTTTCCAAACGTGATGTCTTTCTACCTTTCTCTAGCTGGTCGATGAAATATAGAGGGATGATTTTAATTTTTTTTGTAAAAATTTAGTAGTTGTAGTACTTTTTTGTCTTTTTCTGTAAATAATATTATAGTCTTTTTTCGTTTAATCCATTATCAACATTCACCAAATCCTAATGTACATGGCTTTAGTATTGTTAAGTAGCTTTAGTTTTCATCTCCCATATTTTTTTCTTTGTTTTGAATGAAAAATTCAACTTATGAACTTATGTTAAGGATCAAAAATAGAGTAGGGGTGAATAAGTTTTTCTCAACAAATATTTTAGTTTAGTTAACAACACTGAAATGAAATTATTATCAGTTGAGTTCTTAGTAAGTCAACAGTAAGAACTGTGCGGAAATAGACTGACTGAAACTTGTTTGAACAAAATGACATGTCAAAACTCAGTTGGGTTATCGAATGAAACGTAAAGTAGGTAAACTGAAAAGTAAATTGACACGAGTTTGTTTCTGAATGTTCGGAGACTTCAATACTCATACATCACCTCTTCTTCCTCACGAAAAGTTTTCACTAAAAGACTTTGATAATTACAATCAATTTGAAATACACATTTCAGTAGTATTTAATACTGCTTAACTGAAACTCTTAGTAAATTTCAATCTTAATCAGCTTGAGCAATAAGACTTCTTATTTACAATTACACATTTTTCGCAAAGAAATTCTAAGCATGATTTGATCATCAAATGATTAGATAATAACTTATCGGCGTGTGATTTCTTTTATCAGTTTGGCTCGCAAAAAGTTTTTTCAAGATGATACAATAGATAAGTTAATTCAAAAATTCAGAGAGCCGGAGAGCTTAAGAGGTTAGTCAAGCTAATCTATTTGTAGACTTCATCTGCAGAGGTAATTTTTTAAATCATATATTAATTTTCAAATATATATGTCGTTGTTGTCATGCCATCGTCCTTTTTGACATTTTCTGGTTGTGCGCATGAATCTTGATATTATGTTGAGAATCGGTGATTGTTAGTACGAAAAATAATATGATATTTCGGTTGGACTCTGATTCTTAATCACGGAGTTTACTGATATTCTTAAGAGAATGTTTGGATTTGAACCGACTGATCGACTGAAATAAACTGTCGGTTAGGCTCCATGAATTGTCCTTACATTAGTTTGCCTGTCAATATCCATTTTACACTATCAGTTTAGCTTGGTAGTCGGTTAGACTCTTAAATTTATTAGATCAGTAGTCTTGTTAAATTATCAAAACTTACAATATTCTAACAAGTGTTTGAAAAAATTATGCCACAAATTATTGAATTCATTAATCTCAATATAATATACTATTGAGATGTCTTGCTGACTATACAATTTTTTTTCTTTAAGCATTATCTTCTACAGTGACCAGAATGCTTGTCAATAAGCTTATTTTGTGGATTAGTTGGCTTTGGCTGATCGAAAGATTTAGTTGACTTCTTTTCTTCCTTTTTTGGTCAGCACCAGATGGTGCCTTCAAGTAGACAAGAACATATGCTAACTAAGAACTCACGTCATCAATATTCTCATTGATATTGGCTTGCATTTCCTCTATCTTGGTGCAAATTTGAAAGTTATTGGCTTAATTTGCCCACCAAGATGGGTAGCAGTAGCCAGATGAGCCTTTTAAATCTGCTCCAATCGAGTGAATATGTCGATCATGCCCCTGGATAAATCTGACACTTCCTTAATTGAGCATATTATCTTTAAATGACTTCAGAGCTTCCTCAGTATTCAGATTGCTCCTTTTAAGAATTGTGATGGAAGTGGAGATGGTAGAAAGGCACAAATGAATCTGGTCCAAAGTGTTTTCATCAGTTATATCCATATCTGGAGGAGAAGGCTTTACTCTTGGAAGTTCCTTGGAGATAACAACCGTAAAATTAGGGGCATGACTAATTGAAGGACACTTGTTCAATAATCAGAATACTCGAATCAGACTGACTAACAAATGCCTCAATCTGATCTTCTTCAACCTGATTGATTTGCACTGCATCAGTTTCTGTAGAAGCTTGTTCGGTCATTGAAATTTCAACAACCTATTGCACTATGCATTTAATGAATGCAACTTCATCATGTTCTATCATGAGTACATCCTTATATAGGGTGACTTTTTTTCAAAGATCACTACATCGGTTTTTTTAGTTCCTGGAGATGAAGACATGATAGTGATAACATCATCATCATCTTATTGTTGTTGTTGTATAATGGATTGCACAACTTCTTTTACATTTGCCAAAGTGATTTTCCTCAGGGGTGGAGAAGAGGCAACGTCTAGCTAAATAGCCGGCTTGGCTTTCTTAGGATCTGATTCAGTTGAGTTTTAGAGATAGACTGAGATGAAGATCCAACCACCTTCTTGTCCTAGGTATCCACTGGCTTGAACCAATTATGATCATTTTCCCAAAATAATAGTGTCATCTGAAGTGAGACAAGATCCATGTCCAGTTGATTGATCACTGCTATGTCATCAAAAGCTGTCGGGCATGTGGGATCGTGGTTTGATCTTTGTTCATCACAAATAGTAGTCAATTTCTGAATCTTCAAAAAATCAAAAAGATAAGCTCAGTGTTGAAGAGCTTCATATATGACTACAGTCTTCGCTTGATTCAACACCGCCTTCACTAGTACTATGTACATTTCCAACACAACCTTCTTTTTCAATTTTTTTTGTGAAGGCGAGTGTCCGAAAATCTACCTATTCATAAAAAAAAATTGATTTTGTCTTTAGCAAACTCATTTGATTCATCCATTAGCTTATCGATTTGCGTCTGCACTGTTGATATAGGCTCAGTTTCCTCAACTTCGGCAACCTTTTCTTTTCATTTTCCTGAAACCAGTGAGAAGGTAGAATCTCGTCTTGATCTGGTTGATTGGATTGGATCTTTAATTATCACTCATTTTGTTGGTAGTGGAAGAGGAAGAGCTATTGGCATACTGACTTTTCTTGGCGGAACTGCCACAGCTTTCAGTTTACCATTTGTACCTGCGAAATAAGTACCGCTTGTATCTAAAAAATAGGTATCGCCTTGATTAGTGTAGGTACTATTGTGATTTTTGTTGTCCTTGGATTTTTCGAAGAAACAGAGAGAGAGAGAGTTGTCACCTCAGAATCACTGGATTAATTAATCAATTTCCTCTTTGGTTTAGAAACAGTGCCCTTACTGGCCTTCTTCTCCACAGATTTCTTCACTGTAGCCATTTCAACTCCAATTTCTTTGTTAACTGCCAGCAGTCCTACAATAAAGATGATCAATCCTTGTCCCCTAGGCCTGAGAGATAGAATGTTAGCTACAGTGAGAGCCTTGAATTTATGCAGGGTCACAGAGTTACTCACCAAGGCTCCTGCATATTCAAACAGTCGGCTCAAAAGGATGCCAAAACCTAATGGTTGCTTTTCATTCTGAATCATCGCCTTCAGAATCTGAAACAAAATGACTGTCCAGTTGATATTCATTCTTGTGACAATAGCTGCATCACCAAGAACTTTTCGGTGGTGAAGACATCAAAAGAGTCTGCTTTGGCCAGAATACACTTGGCTAGAACATCAGCCAGCAGTTGATAATCCAGCTTTATTTTTTTTATTCTTTACTGATGTCTTGTTTGGATCAATAGAAGCAGATAACTTCAACTTCATATCCTCAAATGCCTGTTGAGGACATTCAAAGAAGCCAGTTAGCCTTTCAGAAGGCAACTGGAACACAGTTGAGAAGAAATCTTGCTTAATAAACAAATTGTCTTCACTCAAGACATCAATAATTTCTAATCTTCAGTAACTTTCCCTCTAGCATGGAAACTCTACAGCTCAGCCACATAGATATCCAAAGATTAGCTGAGAAAAATCTTGAGTTCAGATAACTCAAACGCCTTGAAAACCCGCGTAATTGCAGCATCTTCGGTAGAGTAAATCAATTCAAAATCAATTGCGAGTGCATCCATGATGTAGGAATGAGTTGTTGGAGCTGCCATTTCTGAAATGAAATCTTGAAGATAGAGATTAAAGAAAGCAAAACGCTTGAGAACAAGTATGAGAGTATGCTTGAATAATGAGATGCAAAGGTAAACTAAAAATTTTAGGGATTTCAATTATTTAAAATGTGCGAAGTTTGACCTGGTAAGAGACGGGAGTACAACGTACAAATTTTAAAAGTTTTTAAGATTGAATGAATAATTAGTCGCCGTTAATGATTAATAAATAGAATGTAAGTAAATCATTACAATCAATATTAAATGACAAGATCAGTCAGACTGAGAGTAATATCTATTGGTTAGGTTTTGAGGCTAATTTTCATTTGGTAAACTTAAAGACTAACTGAAAACTATCTTATGGATAAAGCTTCATAATTCAGTATTCGCCCTAAATTTATGCATGAAATAAAACTTATTCTCCCCGTAAGCAATTTGGTGAAGATATCAATTGTTTGTTGTTCAGTTGAGACATATTCTAACTTTATGTTTTTTAGAAGAATTGAATATCATGATATTAATTAAAAATTATGTGAAAAATAAAGTTCATGATAATTGTACTAACTTAAATTTAAAATATGTTTTTTATTTTAATGAAAATCTAATAATACAAGTCAACCCAAAAAGAAGAGCATTGGGGAGCAGTGTTTTCAGAACCCGGATCGGACCGGTTCGACCAAGAATCGATCACGGATCCGGTCCGAAATACCTTTAACGGTCAAACTTGGTAGAACTAAATATGAACTAGAAAATTAGTTCAACCGTTTGAATCGGTTAGGGAAAAATATTAATATTATTTTTTTTGAAAATTTAATTTTTTTTTCAATCTTAAATTTGGAATTTTATTATATATAAATGATTATTTATAATTTGGACTTAGTTAAAAATATTATTTTAATAATAATATAATTTATTTAATTTATTGTTTTTCTTTTTAACAATATATAACTATAATGGATATTTTGAATATATTTATATAATTTTTTAGATTTTTACTTTGTTAAATATTATATATATATATATATATATTATGTATATTTAGATTTTAAAATTAGATAATTATATGTTTTTATTATTTATATACATTTAAAATCTTTATAATATAAAATATATTATTTATGATATTATATTATTATTTTATAAAATATAATTTTTTTTGGGTTCAACCATGAGTTCAATAATTCAATCGATTTAACCAATTTTTAAATTAAATCAGTTAGATTACCGATTACCCTTATAAAAAATTATGGTCATTTTCTGCTGCTCCGACAACAAGACTTGAAGACAAAATGTCGTTGGAATCATATGACCAATACGACGTCGCGTGAAACCTAAATTCCCCAAATTCGAACATTTGCAGAGATTCAGCCATCGTTTGCCTGCAACTCCGCATTTACGATCGCGCACTCTCTTCTCTCCGACAAGAAGAAGGGAAGAGAGAGGCTTCTTCAGATTGTTAGCGGTTCGGTAAGCTCCGATTTTTGTAGTTTTTTTTGTTTTTCTCTTTACATTGTTGTGCATTGATTTATCGATCTGCTTGCGTCTGCCCAGTTCGTTGTGTTGTCTTTGATCCAGCATTTAATTGCGTTTTACATGCTCAGATCTCCTACCAAGTATTGTATGAAGTAATTGTTTGCCTCTTTCTTGACATATAGTCCTGTCATGATATGAAGCCATATTGTGTAGCTGCCACAGAACCTATTAATATAACCTCCTCTGTCTGAAGTGGATAATATGTTAGCATGGACTTAATTTGATTTGCTTAATTGTCGGATAGTCTTTGCTTAATATATCAGGAATGTGATGCTAATAGTTTGATTGAACTACTTTTTAGAACATTTCCTCAAATACTTGACCTTGCTGTGCAACACCATAGCATGTCTTGCTGTGACTTTCTAAAATCTTCAAGTATTTATGCTGGGGATGTTTTTGGGGCTTGATACTTGCCTTTGCGGATATTGATTTCTAACCAATATGCTGTTTCACTTGTGCAGCAACAGCCAATTTGGGGATGAATTTATAGATCAAAATTAGTTCTTCATGATGGTAAACATATTATTCTTTTGATTCCAGTTCTCATATTTATTTGCTTTATTTCTTCATAAATCATACATGTCTAAGAATTTAAGAAAATGAAAATAGGTGAAAAGACTTGTGCAAACAGTCTTAAAATTAGAACGTTTGGTATTAAACTAAGACTACTAAGAGGTCAAGTTCGAACTGGTTGAAAGGATTTGAAAGTGACTGAAAGAGGAAAAAACATATTATAAATAACAGGTTGTCTTTTTTATCAGCTCACCTATCATACTATTTAGACTTGAAATAATTGCATTACTGACATTTAAACTTTGATGGAAGGACCACAATCACTTTACCATAAAGACATTCATGGCCATCACGGCTGAGAGAGATGCTGCCATCCGAGAGAGGAACATGGCACTAGAGGAGAGAAAGAGGGCTTTCCAAGAGCGAGATATGGCAATGCTGCAGCGTGATGCTGCAATTGCCGAGCGAAATGCTGCCATAGAGGAGAGAGACGAAGCAATTGCTGCTATGCAATATCGAGAGAATTCAGTTAATGAATATGACACTCTCCCAGATACATCTGGAAACGAACTACCCAGTGGAGATAAGCACATCCCATACCAGCAAGTCCACGTGTCTGAAGCAGCTTTTACTCCTAGAGAAAGTTCAAGAGTTGATGTGCTCACTGTTACAGAGGCTCCTGAAACAGCAAAATCAAGAAAAGGAAGGCAGCCAAAAGATGGAAAACCAACCAAGTCAGCTAAATCTGCAAGAATTGGTAAAAGATCATCTGAAGGTTTGAGTAAGCCAGTTAACTCTGTGGCATCCAATGGTTGGAACAAGGAGCAAGTTTTGGAGAGCAATGAGGAGGACCTAGATAAGCCCGTTTCATGGAAAGATAATCTAGGTTTGAACCAAATAAGCTTCGATGACTCAGCCATGCCAGTACCGGTTTGCACATGCACAGGATCGCCCCAACCTTGCTACAGATGGGGAAGTGGTGGATGGCAGTCAGCCTGCTGCACGACCACAATTTCAATGTATCCATTGCCTCAGGCGGCCAATAGGCGCTACTCTCGCGTTGGTGGCCGAAAAATGAGTGGCAGTGCATTTAGCAAATTGCTTAATCGGCTTGCTGCTGAGGGATATGATTTCTCTACTCCACTGGATCTTAAATCTCACTGGGCTAAGCATGGCACGAACCGTTACAGCACACTAAAATAGCTTCGAACATGTCTGGGTTTGGAGGGTAAAGGCTTCTGCTTAGTTGCACAGGTAACAAAATCAAATGGTGCTCTGCCCTATTTAACTTCAATCTTAGGATATCAATCATTCTTGAAATTTACTGCATTTGTTGTGATTTCCCTGATTGTATTCTTATTCAGTGTGTGTATACTACGTTTCAAGAAAATGTTAAAAATATGCGGTATATACTATGTTTCAAGATAATGTTAAAAATCTGCGGTCTCTTCGAACGCTTGATATTTGTACTGTTCATGATGGGGGGAGAAGATGTATTTGACAAGGGTGCTAAGCTTTGATGAAAACAGCTCTAGAACAATCTGTGTAGCGCAAATTTCAATTATTTTAATCGTCTTCTAAAATTGAAATTTTAGTTTTATATTCGATGCTACTGGAATGAACCCTATTTCGATCGTGTATTAGATTTTATTTAATTGTCTTCTAAATTGAATTTTAATTTGTTATTTTAACAAATTTTGATAAATTACTTGATTTTTTCATCACACATTTGATTTGATATGGTATACATCGCCGTTGTTGGAATGAACCCTATTTCAAAATTAAATTTAAATGCACGGGATTTCAACTTTATGAGAATCGTTAATTTAGAAGTTAGTTTAAAGAAAATACATTGATATTGTTTCAAAATTAAACATGATCCCAATTATAGACGACGTTGAGTGAAAAGATTTATTACCTTTCTTTTGTTTTGTTTAACAGATTGAATATCCAAGGCTTTTTTTTTTTCAGGAGTTCCAAATATAATGTTTAATGGTAATTTTGTTAATTAAAAATCTAGGGGGAGTTTGATACGTAGATAGGACAAGTAAAAAATGTCCAATGTAAGTGATAAATAGATGATAAATAAGGATAATAAATAGTGATAATTTATAATAGACCCAAAATGGTGAAGAAAAACACAATTGAGTTGACAAAATTTTATAACGTGTAGTTTAATAAATTTTATGAGTTTGAAATTTTTTTTTTACCGTAAATTTTTACTTTTAACAAGAATAAGTATATAAATTTTGAAATTTTAAAATATCAAAACTATGATACAAAAAACTCTTATAAGACCATCTAAATATTCAATTCGTTTAGACGAATATCTTATATAACCTGACTCATTAAAAATAATATTATTATTTATATTAAAATTATTATTTTTCACTTTAAATATGAACCTAGTCAAGCAGTGTAATGGATATAGATTCGTGATCTCAAATGAGACATATTGAAATTAGAATCATACCACATATAAAAAATGATTAATCACGGTTTAACTCTTCATTCGACTTAAGTCTTAACTAATCTCATGTTCTTCATCCCACTCATTCTGTATCCATTCAAAACGAACCAACTTTCATTAGGTTTATCTTGGGGAAATGAATGTGCTAGAATTCTTTAGTCGACAAATTTCAAATTGTTCAAAGATGTATTTGGGGATGTCAAGTATAGTTTTATCGTTACAAATTAAACATACGAAATTTTAAATTCAAACCTTAATTATTTACACATTAGTTACACAAAATAAAATAGACTTCAAATGCCTCTATTAATGGATGAAATTGAAATTCATCGCAAAGATTAGATTTGAAGTTTATTGTCTTCCTCGTCTAAAACTACAAAAATACATTTGAATATATTTGAAGTCAATCGATCAAATCCAAATGCAACCTAAGATTAATTTGAAAGTTAATAATTTTATTTTAATGAAAACGATATTAAACTACAAAAATATTAACACTGACGCTAAAAAGAATTTGATTCTATAAACTGGCCTTGTGTTCAAATAGAAGAGTTCATATTTGACAGAGATATCTGGCAGATAGATATATATCCCAAAAGATTCTATCACAATGCCTTGAAACCAATACATAAAACATCGTGAAAAGAATTTGAAATCCATCTCAAATTTATCCAAACAAACACCATGGATGTAGAACATGGATTTGAAATCACATAAAACATTAATCAAGAAACAACAGCTACTACATGCTATCCAAAAGATACCATCTTGCTGCCTAAACTCATCATATCAAGGCAATGTATCAAGTTGCTACTGCTATAATTGAATCAAATTTGAATCACAAATATACTTATCGAATCTAGAAAAACGAATTCATTTCAATCCAACTTTTATCAAATAAAATTTTGTTTTCAAGGTTGCTGCTGGGCATCCATATAACCAGCATCAACAAGTACCTTTTCCCTCTTAGCCAAGTCGATATCTTCATCTACCATCATCTTCACCAGCTGCTCGAACCCGACTTTCGGCTTCCATCCCAGTACTTTCTTCGCCTTGCTGGCATCCCCTTTGAGATTGTCCACCTCTGCAGGCCTAAAATACCGTTTATCGATCACCACATGATCTCTCCAATTCAATCCCACATACCCGAATGCAGCTACCAAGAACTCCTCCACCGTGTGAGCCTCCTCTGTGGCCACCACATAGTCCCCTGGCTGCTCCTGTTGAAGCATCATCCACATTGCTTCAACATAGTCGCCTGCGAATCCCCAGTCCCTCGATGCCTGCAGATTACCAAGGAATAGTTTGCTCTGCAGCCCGATCTTGATCCGACCGACGGCCCTGGTGATCTTCCGGGTCACGAAATTCTCACCCCTTCGAGGAGACTCGTGGTTGAATAAAATCCCATTGCAGGCGAAGATGCCGTAAGCTTCACGGTAATTAACGGTGTACCAATGGGCGGCGCACTTGGAGGCGGCGTATGGGGAACGAGGGTGGAAGGGGGAGGACTCGGACTGCGGCGGCGGAGTGGATCCAAACATCTCCGATGACCCCGCCTGGTAGTATTTGATATGCGACCGACCCGTGGAGGAAATGTGAGAGCGGACGGCCTCCAGGAGGCGGAGGGCACCGGTGGCGACCACGTCGGCTGTGTAATCTGGGATCTCGAAGGACACTGCGACGTGGGACTGGGCGGCGAGGTTGTAGACTTCATCCGGGAGGATTGTATCGACCCATCTGCGGAGGGAGGAGGCGTCGCTCAAATCGGCGTAGTGGAGCTTCATCCGAGCCTTGTGGGAGTTGTGGGGGTCGATGTAGATGTGATTGATCCGCTGCGTGTTGAAGTTGGAGGAACGCCGGATGAGGCCGTGAACCTCGTACCCTTTATCGAGAAGGAATTCGGTGAGGTAGGATCCGTCTTGGCCGGTGATCCCGGTGATCAGAGCTACCTTCCGGGTGGTTTGAAGCGGCAGCGGAGGGGATGGAGTGGCGAGATCATCGGTGCCATTGGCGTCCATTGAAAGAAATCGGAGTGCAAATTGAAGATGTATTGTATTGTTTTGTATTGTATTGCTCAGTGTTTCCAGTGTAAATTTTTTGAAATGGAGAAGAAAAAAGAGAACCGTAGGGAACTAACGCTTTTCTCCATTTCGTTTTCTTATTAGCAACTATTGCAGTTGGGTGTTTTCTTATTAACTCCGATAATTTGCCTCACATTTGTTTATTATACGGGAAATTGTCCTTAGTCCACGCCGTCAATTTTTTTGTGTTTAGTTCCTAAGTATTTTTTTAGTACCACATTTCTACATGAAGTGTACCACATTTTGTATGATATAGTACCACAATTTTGTGGGTAGAAAATGAACCTAAATAAATGTTTTGATTAGGAATTTTTCACCAACTTCCCCTTTATTATACATATAATTTAATATATATATATAAATTAATTGTCAAATATGTATCAAACCATTTTTTTATATATATTTTTTGAGTGAGTATAATTTATGGAAATTCTGGCAGCATCTCTATCATATATTTGTGCAAATGCATAACATAAAGGTGATAAAGAATCTTGGAAAATAGAATGAGATAATATCGTACCTCGTGAACCTTTTTCACTACCTTTGAAAATGCATTTCAGTTTGGTTATTTTTCATACGAGCAGAAGTTATTTCCAAATTTGGATAAGTTTTTTGGCCGTAATATTTCTACGTTTTTTGTTTGGATATCTATATGAAGCTTATTCGAGGACATTTCCGTTTAATACACTCTCTTATAATCAAACTAACCCTTGAATTTGGGAGGGGAAATTAAGACTAATTTAAACAAACAAAACATATTTAATCAAGATTTCATTGGAAGTTTCGATAGGGATGTGAAACCTTTCCACCGCAGGATCGATATCCACAGTCGAAATGGATCCAAAAATCACAGTCTTGGCAGTGTAAAGCCATTCCATCTTTGAAGCCTTCGATAATTTCGTGGCAATATGTATACCCACAGGTTTGGCTGCCGAGATTCATCATCCTCGTTAAGGTCAATGGATGATCCTCGTGACAAGGCACTTCCACGGTGCCACCAAACTTGATTTTCGAAAATTCCCCTACTGAAGGAATGCAGTCGACATGAAACGATTGGTCACATTCGGTACAATGATAGAACCAATACTTGGAATCAATGTCTTCTTCGCAGAATTCGCACAAGTGATCCGTATTTTGGTATTGGGAAGAAGATTCAAATGTCAGAGTGAGGGGATGTTTGTCGAATTTATGGGTGACTGTTTTAGGCAGACGAGCACAATCAATATGTATCATGAAATTACACACACCGCAGTGGTATACATACCGACATGATTTACCACAGCACGATACCCTCTTTGTAATAGTATAACCTGAAGAAGTTAGAACAAGAGGATGTTGCTTGTGTGAATCATGCTCGATGACTCTCGGAGAAAAGGAACATGCAAGATCGTCAACTGTGGAGCTGTGTTCACTATATGAGTATCCGAATCCGTTGCAGTACTTGCGGCAACTATGACACTGAAACAAAGAAAAGAATTCATCCGATCTCGGGGAAACCAGGCTGCCAGTGGCTGATATGTAAATCAAATCTTTGATAGAAAGAGGCAAATCCACACAAAATTTGTGGAGGAGAAAATTGCATTCAGAATGGGCACTACATCTGTAATATGGAGGTGAAATCTGCTGAATGCATGCGTTGCAAACTGATTCTTGTGCAATGTCTTCTTCATCGATCAAGACCAAAGAATGTGCGTGGTATTTTTCTAACATGTTGGGAGAGTTTCTCTCCTGTATTGCCCTTTCCTTTGCTAATGAACGAATCATCGAACTCGGAAAAGCATCGATCGACAAAGTCGGTAGATGAAATATCTCACCTGCATGCAGATTTTGTCATTGAAATTATTTATATATATGTTGCTTTTGTGATACCATTCGTTCATTCATATATAGAAAACAATAAATAAACAAGTAAATTTAGTTACCTGGGTCCTTCATCTTTGTTATTGCACAACCCACATGACTGCTAACTCCACACGTAAAACAATAATAAAGCCCGAAGTCACTAATCGTTATTTTCGAACAAATTAGACACTCGCTACTTAAATCAAAATCAAGCAAGGAGGCAGCAGAATAGAAGAGGGAGAGATAGTGCTCATGGTTTTGGAGTCCTACAAAGCTGGGTAACAAGGCACAATCATGGTGAATCCAAAAATTGCATTTTTGACATGAGAAGAAATAACCCTCATGTTCTCTCCCACATACGTCACAACGCAACAGAGCCTTCTTGCACACAATTACCAGTGGATGTTGGGGGTGGCTCGTGTGTTTTATTTGGATATCTAAAGGAAACCCACATAGAGGATGGAGTACAAACTCGCATTCGGAGCAGTGGTAGATGAAATTCTCGCACAATTTCCCACATTTACCGCAAAAACAGTTCTCGTCACGCGGCTTTGCAAGTAAAACGAGAGCATGTTTTACAATAGGTAAATAAAGTTGACCAATGTGGAAATAATGGTGCGATTCGGGGGGGAGTTGTGCGCAAGCTAGGTGGAGATAAAAATTGCAACCTTGAATGGTGCACATGTAACAGGGACTCGACAACACATACAGCCCACATGCATTGCAGCAATGCCGAATTTCCTCTGATTCCTTAAAGATGAGTGGGTGCTCATGAGCAAAATGTACATTATTCTCCATCTCTCTTTATTTCTTTGTTTGTGTCTCTATTTTTGACAATAATCTATCTCTCTCTCTATATATATATATATATATATAGAGGATGTTGATTCTTGGAGTAGTATATAGGCAAACTCTGCTATTCTGCTTTTTGCACTTTATTGATTTTTTTATTCAAATATTTTTCTCGCTCCTTTAAAAAATACAAATTTACCGAGAACCAAAAAAACATGTAAATTATAATACTAAATTATAATACTAAAAATACAATTCAATATTAAATCAAAAACGAAAAAAAAATTAAATTATAAGACAAAAAAATGTAATTATCTTTATTTAAATTTGTTTATTTGTTTTGCTATTAATTAAAAAAGTGATATTTTTTTAATACGTGAAACAAATATAGATGGTTGTTTTTTTATATTTTTTTGAGAGCGTATATGAAGATTTTCTTTTTATATAAAGAAGAGAAAGCGGAAAAGGGCACACGACCAAACAATCCACTAGCTAATTTATATATTCATACTTTTTTAAAGTGGGCTTAGTTCCTAAATTTTGTATCAAGCAACGAGCTAGATTTATTATATTAGAACACTTCATACCAAAATTGTTTGAATTTTGAATTTGTTACATTTTTTCCCTCAAAAAAGTAAATCAGCTTGAATTTTGGGGATGCAGTATATAACAAAAAAATTTATTGTTAGACGTTCTATTTAATGTGGCACTTTTATGAGAAAAATCTTTTACTTAGGTTACCCAGAGAAAGAATCTGATGTTGTAATAAGCTTGCGCTTTACGACATAGTAAAACCAAGCTCTAACTTTAGCAAAGTCAAGAATCTCACATGAGAAGCTTCTAAACTAAAACCTCAAATTAATGAGGTTTAATGTATTTTTTAGATAATATAACTTATATAAATTAATAATTAATGGAATTAATGATTTTTGTGAATCCCGACTGAGGTTCCTTTAGGAGAAATTAAGAGGCCATTACATGAAGATATATATATCAAGAGACTTATGAGGCTTGATGTTTTCGAAAATTTTAAAAACATCATTGATATCAAGCTTCGAGTTCGGAGCATGACAATATTATGATAAAAAAAAATCTGCATAAATGTCAGTCGATCATCGCCAAAAATGATCGCAAGTACATGTTCACCTTATATCACGTTTCGAGTTCGGGCTTAAATTTGGTTAATCATGTCTTAGAGTCCTAGTCTATTTAGCTGTTGCTTACGTTAATATACATAAACTGGTATTAGACTTAACTGTAATGATTGATCATCTAAAGATTTATAGGAATCATGTGTACTTTATCCAGTGATCGAGCAAAATATAAATTATAATTTTTTTTTCAATTTCTCTCTTAATATTTGTTCTCAAAAAAATTTGACCTCAACTTCTATTTTCTGACTTCGTTCTTGATTTTACTATTGAATTTTGATGATCCCAATGAATTGTTGAGTTTTTCCAAGGCTAGAGTTGGACAGAATAGACGTAATAAATCCCCAAAACGAGCGCATATTCGTCTTAAAAATAATCAAATGGACGATTAGATCTAGTATTTTGCCCCCCACCTCTATACCTTCTTCATTTTTTTTTAATAAATATTTCATTTTAGATGGATGTTCATTTTTTTCCACCAACTCGAAGTCTCCCTCAAATTTATGGACATCCTAATTCTTCCCCCCATGGAATTAGGTATAGTATATATTGTTAGAAAAAGGAGTTTTGTACTTATTTAGAATCGATAAAATAATTCGAACGAGCTACGTAGTGAATATAATTATTTCTCGATTACCAATTAGGGTGAATGAAAAATTAATTGAATTCAAATTTTATCGAGTGAAAATATTGAATCAAAAGAATATATATATAATACATATATATATATATATATATATATATATATATATATATATATATATATATATATATATATATATATAGTCTCTTGATTCAAGTCCTTTCATTTTTTATAAATAAGACCGTCCACATTTGCATTCATTGTACAAATTCTCTTCTTCTCCTTTTTCTCTAAGTTTAATTCTATATGCGAATTTTTAAGCATTAGTGCTTAAAGTTCAAATTTTCAAGATATAAAATCTTAAGTTTGAATTTTCTAAGCTTATACGCTTAAATTCGAACTTTGGAATTAAATTCAAGAGTTATCTTCTAATTTTGAGTTTTTTTAAGCATTTACGCTTAAATCCAAGTTTTGCAAGATTTAAACTTTTGGAATTTGATTTTTAAGTTTAACGCTTAGAATTCGAAATTAGAAAGTTTGCATATAATCTTGATAGCGTTTAAACATTTCAAATTCATGTGGCTTTAAAATTTTTAATGCTAATATTTTAAAGTCGTAGTCATTGTATCTTAGGAAACGAATTGCCAACAACCGTGAGCACCGGAGATGGGCAATATCGTTTTAAGGAAAAAGAGTTAAACTCTTGCATCGACTATTTTCTCATAGTCATTTGGTTCACCCATTTCTATCCCGAGATTTCTGAAGACAAAATAAAAGAATACCTACCAACATATGACCAGTACGTAATTTGAGAAATTACATAACTTAATTCAAAATTCTTTATCATTTATTCATTTTCTTGAATAAACATTTCCCACGATAACTGATTAATTTCATTAGCATTTCTCTTTTGTTTGACTTCGTATCATATCTTCGTATCTTTTTTCGAATGATGAATTAATAAATGACTCAAATACGATGTAAAAATGGCCAATTTTATTTATACTTCAACTTATGATATATACACTTCATCTCATGAATAAAATAAGAGATATTTTATTCATAAAGTAGAGTGCGAAAATAATACTGACTAATAAATTTTTACCAAAAAAAACAAAACTAAAATAAGATGGGGACAAAAATATAGAATTCTTCAAGATTCACTTCCTCTCCTCGATCTCCTTCTTCTTCAAGAAAAATGTTAGCCAAGACCGAGAAGATCTGATCACAAAAATTGATTTCTTGTGATCTCAATCATCTCTACTGCACAGGATCGATTGTTCTACGTATTTAACACGAATTAATTAATTACAACACAGAGATTAGAGATTACCCTTGAAGCGTGTTTTCGATCTTCTTCTGCACTGGATCTACGCTCCAAACCTCCAAGCCTTCTCTGGTGTTCTCTCAAACTCTTTGTGTAGGATTGTGTTGTGTGTGGTCACAAGTTACAATATCACATATATATAAAATATATTTGTGATATCTTGTAACAAAAAGATAACTAGAATATCTTTTAAATATAAATTTAAATGGACAAATATATTATACATATCTAGAAGATTTGATATCTCAATCTTCCATGAAATATAATAGTCCAGATAAATTTATCCCACATATACCATAAATTATAACTCATATAATTTATCCGAGTTTATATTAGAGCCACCAAAGGGACCTGGTCGGATTCAATTAATTTAAGCTCCAATAAATTAATTTGATCCAATCAACTCATGATTTATCAAAATAATTTATTAATCTTATTCTACTCCACTAAAAGGATAAGATTGCACTCTCAAATTAATTGATATTACTGAAGCACAAAATCAATAATAATATCCTCTGATTTATCGACCCAACATATCACCCCTGTCGATCAATTAAAACATCTAAAACAGGGTATCCAGACCATATAACCCACATTAGATATTCATAGCTTCTCAACCCTCATCTTCTCTTTGACAGTCCCATGTGATCACATCACATAATTAATTCAACAAGAATGTTGAACTACTGAGCTCAGATTTTACTGTCTTCTAGAAGAACTTATGAGTTTATGATCATACCTATTCACTAGGTGACAGATTCCATATTACGAATATATGTTCTTTGTTATTTCACTTTGATTCCCAAAACATCGAGATATTGACCAATGGTTTGGTCTCACTCATTGATGTATCAAAGAACTTCAAGCTAGTAATCAAAGTTCATTATCCGCTCAGGATTAAGGTGTTATGTACGACAATCAAATGATTTGAATTATTATGGTCAAATCAAATTCAAATCTCACGTGGTCCAGTCCAATACAACAAAATGTATCCTTAATTTTATTACCAAACCAAAGATAGGCTTCAATAAAATTGAGACGATCTTATCAAAATAATTTGTCCTTATTTATTTACCGATCGTGGACAATAAAACTTTGGATTGAATTACAAATTAAATCTTTCCGTGTTTAACGACTTAAACACTCAATTTATAATAATACAACAATCCAATGGACATATGCATTGCTCAAAACAAATTTATTTAAACAAATAAATGAACATTATTTTAATTTCAAAATGTCAGCAACATATAACAAAAGTACTCAATGGGCATCATACTATCGAACATCCTCCCACTTGCCCTAGAGTAAATGAGTCATGTCTAGTACACCCATATTTTGAATATGTTCCTCAAAAGCTCTAGCAGGTAAGCTTTTGGTGAAAGGATCAGCAAGATTTTCAGCAGATGCTATCTTGCACACTGTCACGTCTCCACGTTGAACAATATCTCTCACTAGGTGATATTTTCGTTCAATGTGTTTTCCACGCTGATGGTTTCTTGGTTCTTTTGCATTTGCCACTGCACCACTGTTATCACAATATAAAGTAATGGCATTTGATGCAGCAGGAATAATCTCAAGGCTTAGCAAAAACTTTTTCAGCCAAACGGCTTCTTTTGATGCTTCACAAGCCGCTACATACTCCGCTTCCATTGTGGAATCAGCAATACATGATTGCTTGATACTCCTCCAAACAACGGCACCACCACCCAATGTGAATACAGATCCCGATGTGGATTTACGAGAATCTCTATCAGCTTGAAAATCAGAATCAGTATAACCCACAAGTGCCAACTCTGAAGCCGAGTAAACCAACATATACCCTCTAGTTCTGCGAAGATACTTGAGAATATGCTTTACAGCAATCCAGTGCTCTGGTCCTGGGTTTGACTGATATCTACTAACAATCCCAACAGCATAACAAATATCTGGTCGAGTGCATAGCATAGCATACATAAGACTTCCTACAGCCGAAGCATAAGGAACTCTTTTCATGTATTCCACTTCACTTGGATTCTTGGGATTGTGGTCCTTTGACAAGTGAATTCCATGTCTGAAAGGTGTTTGACCCTTCTTGGAATTTTGCATTGCATACCTCACCAATATTTTATCAATATATGAAGATTGAGATAAAGCAATCCGTTTGTTCTTCCTATCCCGAAGGATCTGGATTCCTAGAACATAACTTGCTTCTCCCAAGTCTTTCATGTCAAACTGTTGAGACAACCAATTTTTGGCAGATGTCATCACCCCTACATTATTCCCAATAAGTAGGATGTCATCCACATATAGCACAAGAAAAATCACCTTGTCATCTAAAATTTTCTTATAGACACAAGGCTCATCAAGATTTTGATCGAAACCATAATCTTTCACAGATTGATCAAAAACGATGTTCCAAGACCTTGACGCCTGCTTAAGTCCATAAATAGACTTTTTCAGTTTGCATACTTTATGCTCTTGACCGTTGTGGATAAAACTGTCTGGTTGTACCATATAAATGGTTTCGTCAAGATTTCCATTAAGAAATGCTGTCTTGACATCCATTTGCCACACCTCATAATCAAAATGAGCTGCAATGGATAAGAGGATCCGAATAAACTTTATCATAGCCACAGGTGAGAAGGTTTCATCGTAATCGATTCCTTCTCGTTGACTAAAACCTTTGGCTACCAATCTAGCCTTAAAGGTCTCTATTTTTCCGTCTATTCCTCTCTTTCTCTTGTAGACCCATTTACACCCTATAGGTCTCACACCTTCAGGAATGTCTACAAGAACCCAGACGGAGTTAGTGTACATGGATCTCATTTCTGATTCCATGGCACTCCTCCAGTGGTCAGCGTCAACATCCTCCATAGCTTCTTTGTACGTGATGGGATCCTCCTCTTGTTCAATGGAAACCGCATCAAACGATTCTCCATAGAGCAAGTATCTAGAAGGTTGTCGAATGACCCTCCCACTACGTCTAAGTTGTGGAGGTTCTTGGTTGATTGGAATTGATTGTCGTTGTCTTAAGTTCTCTTCTTGATCATTTCCTTCATTCTCCATTTGGATATGATGGGGTGACCGATCATTAGAACCAATGCCTTCTACCACTTCATTTGTTTGGAAACCAGTGGTTAATGGTGGTAGAAATGTGAATTCAAACTGAGTAGGTTCAGTGCGGATCTCTGGAGTAGATGATTCAGTAATCTCTTCCAAAAGAACCTTACTCTTTGATTCACTCTCTTCTATGTGCTTGTCCTCTAAGAAGGTTGCATTTGTACTTACAAATACCTTCTTGTCTTGAGGACTATAGAAGTAATATCCTCTTGTTCCTTTAGGATATCCAACAAAAATGCATAATTCTGATCTAGGTTCCAATTTATCCATCTTTCTCTTTAGCACATAAGCATGACATCCCCATATCCGAATATTTCTTAGATTAGGCACGCGCCCATTCCACAATTCAAGGGGTGTCTTAGAGACAGACTTAGAAGGAACCATGTTCAATAAGTATATTGCAGTTTGGATAGCATATCCCCAAAAGGATGTACTGATCTTAGAGAAACTTAGCATGGACCTGACCATATCCAACAAAGTTCTATTTCTCCTTTCAGAGACACCATTCTGCTGAGGTGTAGCTGGTGCGCTCAATTGGGATATTATCCCATTATCTGATAAGTATGTTCTAAAGTCATTGGATAGATACTCGCCACCTCTGTCTGATCGAAGTGTTTTTATGCTCTTACCTAATTGTTTTTCCACTTCATTTCTGAATTCCTTGAACTTTTCAAAAGATTCAGATTTGTGGGACATTAGGTAAACATAACCGTATCTAGAGTAATCATCAGTGAATGTGATGAAATACTCAAATCCTCCTCTAGCTTGTACACTAATTGGTCCACATACATCAGTGTGCACTAATTCCAAAACTTCATTGGCTCTATGTCCTTTAGATTTAAAAGACCTCTTAGTCATCTTACCTTCCAAACAGGATTCACATACAGGCAAGGATTCCACCTTTAAATTACTTAAAGGACCATCCTTTACCAACCGTTGAATTCTATTAAGGTTGATATGACCAAGTCTCAAGTGCCACAAATAAGTTTCATTAGTGGGAGACAATTTAATTCGTTTGTTGGATTCAATGTGATGCAAAGAGCTGTCATCTTGTTTTAAGACATACAAATCGTTATTCAAATGTCCCTTGCAAATAAGAGCTTTATTCAAGGTAATATCAACCACCATTTGTGAAAAATGGACATAATATCCTTGTCTAAACAATAAAGCAACAGAAATCAAATTTCTAGTAATCTCCGGAACATAATAACAATGTCTTAAAACAAATGTTTATTATTCGAAAAATAAAGATAAACAATCCCAACAGCTTTTGCAGACACCACAGCCCCTGTGCCAACTCTTAGAGTATGTTCTCCTTCATTGAGGTTTCTGGTTACTTGGAACCCCTGCAAAGTATTGCATATATGATTAGTGGCTCCAGAATCTACAATCCAAGTATCAGTAGAATCAACCACTAAACAAGACTCAATAAAAGATAACTCACCACTACCTTGCTTCTTGGAAGCTAGATATCCTTGGCAGTTTCTCTTCCAATGACCCTTCTCTCCACAATGGAAACATTTTCCCTTAGGCTTGCCATCTACCTTGACCTTCTTTTCACTTTGTTGTGGACCCTTCTTGTTGGGCTTCTTCCTCGTATTCCCATTTTTACTTTTCGGCTTGGAATAAGACGGCCCAGCGGAAGCAACAACAAATGAATCACCAGTTTTAGTCTTAAGAACACTTTTAGCATTTTGGAGTTCCTTCATCAACTCAGTCAGGGACATGTTTAGCTTATTCATGTTATAGCTAACCTTAAACTGTGAGAACATCTCAGGGAGAGTCTCAAGTGCCATGTCAACCTGAGTCTCTGATTTGATTTCAGCTCCTAACACCTCAGCCACGTTAAACTGAGCGATCAATGCAAGCATATGATCTCTCACGGGCATCCCAGGTTTCATGCGCATGTTCATAATGGTTCTAATGGCTGCTTGTCGTGCCTGACGTCCTTGATGCTCAAACATTTCTTGGAGGCTATCCATGATTTTTGTAGCAGTGTCCATGTTCTGATGTTTCTGTTGCAGCACATTTGAGATGGATCCCAAAATGTAGCAACGGGCCATCTCATCAGAACTGATCCACTTATCATAAGCCTGTCTTTGAGCTATCGTGGACTCCGTCGTAGGCACCAATGGACAGAGTTCATTGAGCACAAACTTGTGTTTCTCCGCAGTTAAGACAATCAATAAATTACGTTTCCAATCAATGTAATTTTCTCCGACTAGTTGGTTGTTGGTTAAAATCATAGACAGTGAATTTCCAGACATTTTTCTGAAATTAAAATAAATTTAAATGAGCAATGCAATAAATAAAATTTCGTGTTATGCATGAAATGCATTTGTAGATCCCAAAAACTACTACAGCACAGCAATTTACCTAAAACTCCAAAATACATAATTTTTTCTTTAGGAAAAAACATGTTATTTATAGCTAGGCTGGGACCCTCCCACTAAATTCAATATATCTAGCAACTCATGCAATATCAATTTAGAATTGCTTGATTTTGGCCATCAAAAGATATTGTAAAAATATTCTATAGGAAATTCTCACAATATTATTGATTTAAGTGTATACCCTTAAATTAATTATTTATCAAGTATCAAATTAATTATGTCACCTATAGGGTGGTCACAATTAATTTTACTATAAAATAATTATAATAATGAGTCCAATCAAGTAACCGAAAACAATGCAGCCCTCTTATAGGGAGACCAATAAAATTGGCACGAGGCATACATAATTCTTACTAATGGACTAATAAGGGAGACCGTGGGTTTATTTAAAATATACCCTCTCACACTTAATATTTAAACTTAATTTTGGGTTTTATCCGATTAATAAAATCATGACTATTTTAACTCTTAAAATAGTTCAATTATTAATCAAAATATTTATTCTCTCAAATAGAATAAATAAAATATTTTATGCATGACAATATGGTACCTAAAGCGGTGTTTATGCAATCTACATGGCATGATACATGAATGACAAATATAAGCAATAATTAAACAAGAACAAATTTATGGCCCATCCTAGACACAATAAAATTAAAGATCTAATTGAGCCCAAAAAATTGGCCCAACACTCCAATTCTTAAAAGTGTCCAGCCCAAGTTGATCCAGTAACTTGTTTGGCCCAAGAAAAACTCCAGATCCGACCCGAAGCCCATGACCCGAAACCCGTTTCGACTTTTCTTCAACCCTGCAGCAAAAAACGCCGCCGCTGCCCCCACGCCGCCGCTGGAATCGCCGGAAACTTGCCTATGCGAAGATTTACACCGCGCTAGTCATCCGGAAACCACCGAGACACCAAACCCATTTCGAAAACAAAAATCGGTGCCCGATTTTTCCAAGATCCAGCGCGAAAAATTTTGTGATTTTCGAATCTCAATCGCGCCCACTCCAACGTGAAGAACGACGCATGAGATGGACCGTAAATCACTTCGCACTCGTTCCTCATCCTCGCGGCCGTGGCGTTCCAGATTTCGCGATCCAGATTTGCACTTTCATGGTGGTTTTCGGAAATTACAGAACAGGCCCTTGACGATTTGAAGAAGGTGCACTCCGGTCCCTGGAATTATTTGGCCGAAATTTCCGTCTAGCCCTTGTAGTTTTAATTGAAATTGCATCCGACCCTCCAGTTCTTCAAACAGAAGCAGAAAAGCCCAAATCCGAAAAATACAATAAAAATTGCACGAAAATAACAAGGGGAAACATGGAGTCGTAATCCACCCCCTTGGTTACAGACTCGAAAATACGAAATACAATTTCACCAAAAACTAAGGCCATAAACCGTTCAAAAATTAAATAAATCATTCATTCAAACCATAATCACATAAATCTAACACCGCTTTAAACTAAAACATGCATAAATAATTAATTAATTCGCAATACGCAAAAACAATATCAAATCCCGTGCCTCTGATACCATATGTTAGCCAAGACCGAGAAGATCTGATCACAAAAATTGATTTCTTGTGATCTCAATCATCTCTACTACATAGGATCGATTGTTCTACGTATTTAACACGAATTAATTAATTACAACACAGAGATTAGAGATTACCCTTGAAGCGTGTTTTCGATCTTCTTCTGCACTGGATCTACGCTCCAAACCTCCAAGCCTTCTCTGGTGTTCTCTCAAACTCTTTGTGTAGGATTGTGTTGTGTGTGGTCACAAGTTACAATATCACATATATATAAAATATATTTGTGATATCTTGTAACAAAAAGATAACTAGAATATCTTTTAAAATATAAATTTAAATGGACAAATATATTATACATATCTAGAAGATTTGATATCTCAATCTTCCATGAAATATAATAGTCCAGATAAATTTATCCCACATATACCATAAATTATAACTCATATAATTTATCCGAGTTTATATTAGAGCCACCAAAGGGACCTGGTCGGATTCAATTAATTTAAGCTCCAATAAATTAATTTGATCCAATCAACTCATGATTTATCAAAATAATTTATTAATCTTATTCTACTCCACTAAAAGGATAAGATTGCAGTCTCAAATTAATTGATATTACTGAAGCACAAAATCAATAATAATATCCTCTGATTTATCGACCCAACATATCAATTATTGATTTCTTGTGATCTCAATCATCTCTACTGCACAGGATCGATTGTTCTACGTATTTAACACGAATTAATTAATTACAACACAGAGATTAGAGATTATCACCCATGTCGATCAATTAGAACATCTAAAACAGGGTATCCAGACCATATAACCCACATTAGATATTCATAGCTTATCAACCCTCATCTTCTCTTTGACAGTCCCATGTGATCACATCACATAATTAATTCAACAAGAATGTTGAACTACTGAGCTCAGATTTTACTGTCTTCTAGAAGAACTTATGAGTTTATGATCATACATATTGACTAGGTGACAGATTCCATATTACGAATATATGTTCTTTGTTATTTCACTTTGATTCCCAAAACATCGAGATATTGACCAATGGTTTGGTCTCACTCATTGATGTATCAAAGAACTTCAAGCTAGTAATCAAAGTTCATTATCCGCTCAGGATTAAGGTGTTATGTACGACAATCAAGTGATTTTGAATTATTATGGTCAAATCAAATTCAAATCTCACGTGGTTCAGTCCAATACAACAAAATGTATCCTTAATTTTATTACCAAACCAAAGATAGGCTTCAATAAAATTGAGACGATCTTATCAAAATAATTTGTCCTTATTTATTTACCGATCGTGAACAATAAAACTTTGGATTGAATTACAAATTAAATCTTTCCGTGTTTAACGACTTAAACACTCAATTTATAATAATACCACAATCCAATGGACATATGCATTGCTCAAAACAAATTTATTTAAACAAATAAATGAACATTATTTTAATTTCAAAATGTCAGCAACATATAACAAAAGTACTCAATGGGCATCATACTATCGAACAAAAAACCCTCCAATCAATGGAACCAAACCCTTCCTCCTCCATTTCTTCTTAGCCAAAAGCACTTTCTCTCCCTCTTCCCCACCCTCATTATTTGTCAACACTTTTGTCAGCAGTGGAGGACTTGCAAATTTGAAAGATCTTTTCTTCTCCAATTCAATCAAAATTCCGTCTTCAAATTCCTTTTCGATTTCAAACTTCTTTTCGGCTACTTCACTTGTTTTTTCAACTAACTTTAGTTCTTCAATCTCTGGTTTATCCAAATGGGATTTGATTTCTCTTGCCATTATTAATTGATTTAACTCCCTTTTTGTCTGTTCCAGTTCTTGCCTCAGTGAAGTTACACAATGTGCCGTGACGGCTCCTTCTTCTTTTGCTTTCTCGAGAGTTTGCTTCGTCTCTTGGATCTCGGCTTGGACGGCTCCAATTTTGGAGTTTCGGTTTGGACCATTACTCTGCAACTGAGAAGAAATGAGAAAGTTCGTAATATATGTATACACGTTTGCATACGCAAAAATTAACGTTAAATTTGAGACATAGAAATACGAGGTTGTCTTTATTTTAAATCTAGCATGCAGAAACATAGTCTGTAAATCATGCAGATACCTCTTTGAGCTTGTTAGCATAGATTTCTCCGGCTAGTACTTTCTCCCCGAACAACAATACGGCTTCTTTCACCGATCGGAACGGCCGCCTTGTGTCGATCTCGACTCTTCCCCTCACCACGACGCCTCCTTCCTGCATACTTTTTGTGGTGGGAACAGTTTACTCTTATGGATAGAATTCACTTGAGTAGTATATACTATATAATATATATTCAAGGTGACAAGAATATAAAATGTCTATACTTGTATATATAGCTAGGGGAGAAATGAACATGTGCATGTATTTTCCATTTGTTTGTTACTAATAAGTGGTGGTGGATGTTATACTTTATTATATCATATGATCATATTCTAAAATATTTAAGTATTGGGTCTTAAATTTTTTGTAAATTACTTATAAAACTATAGTGGAGGTCCCTATGGAAGTTTGGGAAATGTTTTACTTTTGAGTAAAATAAGTTATTAAAATCAGGGGAGTTTGTTTAATTTCTTGGCTTCCACTACACTATAAATTTGTTTATTGATATTGATGGATTAGGATTGGTGGTTGAGCCATCTTACAAATTTTTTTCAAAATTGAAATTATGTCTGCTTATGTCACATACTATGTAAGGATTGCTTCAATGTATGTAAATATAATTGATTTTGTTTTTAAAAAAGGGAACAATGTGCCACGAAAAATAGACCTTTTCTTCAATGTGGATCCCGATTAGTTATGTTCCACTTCTAATAATTTAATGTTAATCATACCTTATATTAATTGTGATGTGTACATTTAATGCTCACATAAATATGCCTTTGGAAAATGGGGAATAGTCAGTCCTAAGACACTTGATCTTGCAAAACTGTCTCCACACACACATATAACGTGGAGCTCAATTTGTTATGAAGTTGGTATTTTGTGAGACGGTTTCACGGATATATATTTGTGAGTCGGTCAATTTTACTGATTTTTACAATATAAAGTAACATTTTTCATTGATGAGACCCAAATATATGATATGTCTCACAAAATTGACTCGTAAGATCTTCTCACATAAAATATGTGTTTGTTATGTTCCACTTCCGATGATGCAATATTGAGTAAACTTAGAATTAAGTGTAATGTGTACGTGTGCATTTAAAATGTGACTTGGGCGTTTGTGTGTGTCTATATAGAGAGAGATCGTTGATTGCAAAAAATTTGAAGAAAATTATAGTCTATGATGTCTTTATAACTTATAAGAAATTCAACTGCATAAAGAAAGCGAAGAAAAACATAGCTTTATTTGATCTGATTTATTTATTATTTTTAGTCCAAGTTCTTGTTGCATAAACTAGGCATGCTTATTATTGGATGGATCAATCTGGAATCAAATCAGATTCAACCAAATCCAATATCAACCTTGGATCAAATTGAGTTGCTTGAAATTGTTTTGGAATTATTCTTATTTGATCAGGTGATTGAATATGTTTTTGTGTGACTAAATAACATATTTAAGAGTGAGTCTAGAAATATATATTTGAAGAAATATATGTTTTTCTTCAATGAGATCTCATGTGAGACCGATCTGTGAGACGGGTCAACCCTACCCACATTTACAATAAAAATTAATATTCTTGACATAAAAAATAATATTTTTTTCATGTATAACCCAAATAAGATATCCGTCTCACAAATACGACCCGTGAGACCGTCTCACACAAGTTTTTGACTATATTTAATTATGACCAATGATTCGGGATGGCAATAAGTAAGGTTTGGATAAGATTTCATTATTTATTATATGAGTGAGTCTCATGTGAGACCGTCTCACGGATTTTAATCTATGAGACGGATCAACCCTACCCATATTCACAATAAAAAGTAATGCTCTTAACATAAAAGTAATATTTTTTCATGGATGATCCAAATAAGATCTTTGTCTCACAAATACGACCCGTGAGACCGTCTCATACAAGTTTTTGCCTTATTATATTTGTTCTCATCGGATATTCAATTTCATCATCAACATCCTCATACCCATCATGGTTTATATCAAACTCAAATATCATATTATCACCTATAATTATATTTTTTTTTTCAAATTTGAATTATTCGAGTAATGTGTGAATATTTACTAAATTATTAACAACGATAAGGAAAAATATGTACATAAAAATTAGTAAATCAGACACTATAGAAAAAAAATATTAGAAAAAATTTATTCTAACATCATTATCCAATTTTCGGTTTGAATTGGTCACACACTCAATTATATAAATTCAATTTGGTTCAATCAAGTATCTTAAAAGATTAACATAGTCATAGATTACCTCATTTATGAACTATGAGCGAAAAAATTAGAAATCAAAACTAAAACATATATTTTTTTTATTTTGGATATAAATGTTAAACCAAAGTTTATATATAGTTCGATTTCGGATTATATATATAGAAAAAAAAAGTGAAGTTTAATTAGATTATTATTTTTGTCAACACTTCAACTTTATAACCAAAATGGTTTGTGGTATTCAAAGCATGTAATCAAAATTAGAATCAAATTCAACAACATGGTGTCACCAGAAAGACAGCCAGCCATCAGCAGCAAGAAATCCCCCAAAAGACTAGATAGATCAGCACAACATATTCATTCATCGATCACTTCCGTGTATTCCTCATCATCGTTGTTGTACACGAATCGAATGTGCTTGCCCGTAAATTTAGCCGTCCCATGGAAACTAATCTGGCTGATTCCTTGACAGATATCATCAACAAGTCCATC
Organism: Primulina eburnea; assembly: GCF_022965805.1. Lineage (NCBI taxonomy): Eukaryota > Viridiplantae > Streptophyta > Magnoliopsida > Lamiales > Gesneriaceae > Primulina > Primulina eburnea. Next base: position 39,509,769 of record NC_133111.1, on the reverse strand, counting down.
ATCATCATCTGGATAATAATATTCTTCCTCATAATTGCCTTCGAAGTTATCGCCGTCTTGTTCTTGTTCATATTCTTCCTCTTCTTCTTCCTTTCTAGTACCGCTTGCATTGGCCTGAATCGACCAGATTGATGAGTCGTCATCTTTATCTGTGGATGGTTTTTTTACGCTACTTTCGGTTTCTTCACAGATTTGTCCCTGATAAGTTAGCGCGGAGGAGCACTTTGATGAATCAGAACTCTCTGATTTCTCGGAGAAATCAAACAGCAGGGACCTAGTGATAACATTATCAGATTCGACTCTTTCTTGTTTCTTTTCGTCCGAAATCTCAGTAAACATCTTTTACCAATAAAACAAGAACAAGAAAATGAAATCAGTGACACTAGCTACATAATCCCATCAAGAAATCAAAGAAAAAATGAAGCCAAGATCCATATCAAAGAAAGACTTAATTCACAAAACCTGATGAGAAATTGCAACAGAAGGGAGGCCATTCGTATTTTCCGAAAAATTCAAGAATTGTGGTGTGTTAGCAGGAGTAGGAGCAACCAGGCTAATACAGGGAGACTTCACAAGCCCTTGAAGGTTGTTGAAAAAAGACCTGTTTTCCATGGTAATTTTAGAAAGCCCCGCTTCTTCTTCGACTTTCTGCAGAAGGGTCTTCACTTGACCCCTCAACAGAGCCTCGCCTGATCCAGGAGTTCTTTTACAACACACTTGACTGCTTGGCCTTTTCTTGGACATTGCCGATGATGGGGTCTCAAGATTTCCCATTGCAACCCCAACAATGGGTGAATCATTCGTAATATCGGTAAGCACAGATCGATCTTGCTGCTGATTTTTACCACCCATCTGCCTCGATTTCGTTACACACTTTTCAGATTCATCCACTTTCCCTGAACGAAACAAGAAACAGTTTAACCGAACAGACAAAAACTTAAAAATTCATGCATTCCTGACTCTTGAAACACACACGATGAAATGGATCATACATGACATTGCCGAGGTTTGCGATCTGGTTATCCTTCTAGTGGATAGCGGAGTTTCCATAGTTTAACAGAAGCTTTATTCGGGTCGCCGGAAATTCAAGTTTTTGTGATCTCCCGCGGTGGCAAGAAACTGAAATATGACTATACAAATCGAAAGAAATAGCACTACAATACAAAATCGAATAAGGTGTGATCAGAAAGAGGAGAGAATAGTTATATAGAGAAAATGGGGGTTTACGGAGAGATTAATAAGACCGTTGGACTGTGTAAAGGCGGCGCGACTCAACGTTCCTCAGGAAACTAGCCGTTGGGGATTTGAACAGATCCCTAAAATTTTGGGCTGTGATATTGGGCCGGGTTGAGCCAGGGCCCAGTTTTTCCTGAGAACTAACAAATCGGTCTTGACTCGGGTTTTTGGATATGGCTACATTAGGCCCGTTATATTTATAAAATAGGGAAAATAATAATTAAAAAGCAATAGCTGGCGCAATGAGGAAAATTCGACGAAGAATGATTTGCATGCACCATAAGTCATGATAATCAAAAGAGTAATAACCTCAGATTACAAAATTATTATATAAACATTATCTACATGGGAAATGAAATGAAACTAAACAATTTCCTAGTCCCATCGTAAATTTTATTGCAATCACGTCGGCGTGCGAGTACCGAGAGAATTTCGATGAGCAATACAGAAAGAGAGTGAGGCCTAAGATACTTATGATATGGACCCAAAAACATAAATAAAAACTCGTGAATTGGGATGTTAGAAGAGTTTTCTGATGTAAACACTCTGACAATCCAATCACAATTGGATTTACGAAAGAGAGAAAACTTACTATATATAAGTATACAAAAAAATGCAATATAAACTGAATGAATCAAATTATCGGACAAATTTAGGTATTTATAGAAGAGAAAGTAATGAAGACCTAGGTTGCAGAGTCTGGAAGCTCCATACGATAGGACGTCTGCCATGTTCTATGTCTCTAAAGCTTGCCACGTTGACCCTAAGTCCCACGTGCGCCGACTGACATTCTAATGTTTTTGGAATATGGTGAACAATGTTGTATATTGTTATGGCTGATGGCGGTGGCGGCTGGAGAGGGTTTGAGACAGGTAGTGGTTGATGGTGCAAGACAATTGAAACCAAAAGTAAATACAAAATAGAGTGAGATGCATTTTTTAATTATATCAAGGGTTTTTAAAATTGATGGACTCTGACTGATTTTTAAAATTATTTGATTTGATAGTTGATTAAGACCGCCTCGACCGTCAAATAATCTCGGACAGTCTATAAAGACCGCCTATGACAAAGATGAGGGCATTTGAGGGTCAACTGTGAGAACCTGAAATTCCAGGAGTAGCAGCAGCTAGCAAAATTCCAGCAGCAACTCATATTTCAAAAGATGGTATTTTCCAGCAGACCAAATCCAGCAGCAAAAGAGTTCAGTAGCGAGATTCCAGCAAATAGCTACTGATTCTGCTCATGTTATAACTGAAACATTTAACATGGAATAAAGGCTGTTAATGGCAGATTATGGTATTTAATTTGAAGGCTAACAATCAGATTTTGGCCTATAAATAGCACTCTCAAATTTCTGAATTGGTGTTACACAAATCTTGAGTTATCACTTGAATTTTGAGATAAGAGAGTGCTTATTTTCGGACAGTAGAAACCAGTATCGAGAGCAAGCCTATTTCCAGACTTCAACCAAAACTCTCTAGCAAATTACTGTAAGTGGGCTTATGTATAAATATCTTGAATCCAGTTTGATGATTTATGTTTTAAAGCAATGTTCTGTATGTTCGATTTTTGATATCTGATTTTTGAAGCACTGAAACTTAGTGAACTAATGGTAGGAATATATATTCTGAACATTACTGATTACTGATTACTGGCCTCACCACTTAAAGGAGAGAACATATAGGGGACTGATATCAGTTTAGCTATGAAATTCACAAACGTGCTCAGTGCTTACTTGATAAATTTCTGATTATTGATTACCGAATACTGATTTTTTATTACTGATTTCTGAATATTGATTTCTGTTCTGAAATAAAGAGTTTCTGTATATTATTGTCTTACTGTTTCTGTTGAAAACGATTTCGAAATTGTGAGTAATTCCCGCCCCTGCTTACTGAGTGACAACCATATCACCCACCCATTAAACACATCTCAGATAAGAATACTGAAAAATGTTAGACGAAGAGGAGCAGAATCAATTCTGGTGCTGGTGAAGAAGATTGTTGATCTCAGTTCTAGTTTATGTTTCCGATGTATCTATTCAAGTAATGTTATGTTGGTTTTACATTTCCGCTGTAAAACATTGGTGATTCGAGTTTGTATCAGACAATGAATTAATTCGTATTATGAATAAAAGACTGGTTTCTGAATTTTGTACTTCTGAGGCTTGTTGCTTTCGAATGTAAATTCGAGAGCAACGCCGGTGTCAACCAACCCCCAACCCGGGGCGTGACATCAACTACCGCCTAGACAGCCACTTCAACCGCTATTTAAAATATTGATAGTGACTCATATTGTTCTCAGCGTTACCACGACCCTATACTACATATATGTTGATTGAGACGATAATTATTGTGATGCATGTTGACCCATACGATGGGCTCGATCCCTTCCCCTCTGGTCTCAGGAATCAGGATTGCTAATTCCTGAACTGGCTCATTAAGTCACCAAGTCCATTCTATGCCTATGCATATTGTTTACGAATTGTTTCGAATGCAGATGCTATGATGCAAAACCGAATCTTGAAGTGTGGATTTAATTCAACAGATGACAGTACACAGTAGGCCATTTTCATGTTTTCTGACATGATATATTTTAATATTCATGATTGGTTGGGAGTTCAGACTTAAATTTCAAATTATTGTTTTTTAGAAATATGTTATACTTAGTATTTATTAAATTTGAGACATCAATATAGACTTTTGGTAGGGATGTAATTGAGTCTAATCGAGTTGAACTGAACTATTGAATGTTTGAATTTGATTTGTTTATAATAAAATTGAGCTCGAACTTTATTTAACGAATATATTCATGGATCACGATTTTATTTGAGGGGTCTTTTTATCAATAATTTAAAAAATTATTTAAAAAAAACAAATTTACTTTAGAGTGTGTCTCATGTGAGACCGTCTCACGGATCTTAATATGTGAGACGGGTCAACCCTATCCATATTCACAATAAAAAGTAATACTCTTAGCTTAAAAGATAATACTTTTTCATGGATAATCCATTTAAGAGACCCGTCTCACAAATATGACCCGTGAGATCATCTCACACAAGTTTTTGCCTTTACTTTAAATTGCAAAACTCCGATAATTGCAGCGTCCTACGACCTTTTTTTGTTTTTTTGTTTTTTATGTAATATAATGTTTTTTTGTGTAATTAAATAGGATTTGAGTCGCATATTAAACATGTGAATTTCACTAATTAATTTGAAAGACAAATAATTTTCAAATGGTAGGTATCTTGCGAGAATCAAATCTTTATCCGTAAGACGGGTCGAACCGGTCTATATCTACTGTGAAAACTTATACTTTTAACAAAAAAAAGTAATAATTTTTATGGGTTGGATCGAATCGGAAGATCGGCTTACGAAAATTGATCTGTAAGATTGTTTCATTGGAGCTTTTGATATTTTGGAATTGATGGTGAACCGGACAACCATGTTTTTTAATTTTTTTAAAAAATTTAGGTATTTTATATTTCAAAAATAATTTTTTTTAAATGCTTGTCTAGTTAGCCATTATTTTTAAAAAAAAAAAAAAAAACTGCAATGAGATTATGAAATAACCTCACCAATTATTTTTTCGAGAGTGTACCATGACCTGATCCAACCCATTAAAACATTACTTTTTATGTTAAAAATATTATTTTTCATTATAAATATTGATCGGATCGACCTGTCTTACGGATAATGATCCATAAAAAAATTTCACAAGATATCTACTCTTTGAAAAAATTATTTGTCTTTCAAATTGGTGAAACTCGCCTAATTGATACATGACCTCCGGTCTTGGGGCGTGACATAAAAGCTGACTCGTGAACTTACAAACGAATATATTTACGAGCAAACGAACTGAATATTATAAAGTTTGAGTTTGGTTCGTTTATCTTAACGAACTTCATTAAATAAATGGCTTTGTTATTTACAACCGTAACTTTTGGTTTCAAGTTTCATCATTTTTTCCCCAAAAACTCCCTCAAACTAATTTTAAAAAACCAATCTTAAAGAAAATAAAAAACACGAATAAATGTTACTGAAAATTCAAAATTTTATTCAGATGAATTTTGAATAAAAGAAATTATAAATACACGTATTATATTATATACTAGCAAGTCAAGTCTAATATTTTATTCTGAACAATATATACTGAATAAAAATATATATACAAGATAAGGGCAAGGCATTATTATATTGAATTAGCCTTAATTATTCAATAGCTTGACCGAAACAACATTCATGTATTGCGTGCAGCTTTCACATGTGGAATGAATGCTTCCCAATTTGATCTACTCAGTAGTGTAAATGAATTTCGCCCATTTTCTTTTATGTGTTTTTTTTATAAAAAAAATTGTCATCAATTAATATTGTCTAAAAATAATTACACTTTAATAATTATATAAAAGTAAAATTTTTAAATCAATTAAATTATCTAAATCAAAATAACAAGTTGTGCTAGATTGTTGAAGTTAAATATAAACGCGTGAACTAATTATTATAAGGCAAAAACTTGTGTAAGACGGTCTCACGGGTCGTATTTTGTGAAACGGGTCTCTTATTTGGGTCATCTATCAAAAAATATTACTTTTTATGCTAAAAGTATTACTTTTTATTGTGAATATCGGTAGGGGTATTACTTTTTATTGTGAATATCGGTAGGATAACACGTCTCACAGATAAAGATTCGTGAGACCGTTTCAAAAGAGACGTATTCTTATTATAATTAAAAACATGCAATGCTCATTTAAATCAATATAAATATTTTTTAAAAAACACCAACGAGGCAAAAAAAAATATTATTAATAAAAAGAAATGAATAACGCAAGGAAAAGATCTCCGGAAAATATCAAATCAATATATAAGGTATACCTAGTTTATTAAGTTCAATAAGCACGTGAGCGTGTCTATTTGGAATTATTAGAAGTAGAAATCTGAAGATTTTGGGGCGTATGCATATGTGTCTGCTACCGCGTTACAGTATCGGAGAAATATAGGTGGAGTCGTAGAGGTAACCATTATTCAGCTTTGAACTCGGACCTAACTCGAAACAGGGTTGTGGTCAACAATCGAGAGTCGACAGTTCCAGTCACCGCTCTGATGAAAATGAGATGTTCAAGATAAAAGTGAGAATGTGACCAAACTAATCGCCCAATACATAAACACGAGTATACAAACCATGTGATAAATGTGTATGCAAGTATGCTAGGGTGATCAAAGATCAAGTACTATCATCTAATTTGAGAGACGTCTAACTGTGTAACACTATGCTCTCGGAAGAACCAATGGGTGGATCCCATACTTGCATTTGGAGCTAGATTTGAACGTGATCTTTTAATTAGATTATAAATCTAACTTTCTTCATCCATTCATGATCACATACAACTTTCGAATCAAAACCAACCTCCTATCCCAAAGAAGAAAAGTATCATATCCATGTAGTTCTGGACCCAAATTTTTTTACCAGTTTCCTCTCCTCTTTCGTTTTTAGTTTAGTAACAATTCATCATAAAAAATATTGTCCAAGATTTGTAGATCGAGCCAACGATGCGCGAAGTCTTAAGTCCAAGAGCGGGTTGTATCATCTTCAACATTTCTACTAATAATATTGAAGAATTTGACCATTCTATGGATGTTAAAAACTTAAGATTATAATTGGAAATGATCACATGATTATGAATTAAGACAGTTTGTCTCCGTTGTGTGTTGATGATCTATGCCAAATTTTTTTATTATATATATATTGAGTTGGTGGTCTACTAAATTAAAAAATTTGGCCCAACATTAAATAAAAATAAGACTATTTTGAATATTTTTATAATTGATCGAACTCAATCTTCTATTTAAGTTTTGTTTGACCAAGTTAAACAATATCGATAGAGTTTTGGGTATTTATTGAGTTAATTAACCATATATAGTATTAAGATACTTAAATAATATAACTAGTTAATCTTTAACTAGGCTGATGAACAATTGAATGGAAACTCAGCAATTTTTAAATATGTTACAGCATTTGGCGAAACTGAATTGTTTATTCTCACATATTTATATTGCTTATAAGATTTTGTTATTCATACAAGTAAAAGTTGCATTAGCATAAAGAATTTTATCGAAGTTGAAGTTAATAAATACTTATCTTCGATCAACAATATCAAAAGAAAAATTAAATTAGCTAACTATATTGTCGAATGACAAAGAAATTGTTTGAAACTGGATTATACAGATTTGATAAATATTTTTGTCTCTAAACAGTTAGACAAATATTATTTATGTAATTATTTCAAATATTTTTTTACGTAATAAATTACTTATTATGTATTGTTTATTGTAATTTTTATTTTCTAATTGAACTTTACTGTTATTTATAACAACAAAAGGGTTCATTCTAAATTTTTTATCTCAGGCCTCATCGAACATATGTATGATTTTATTTTCAAACCTTAAAAGTACTCAATGGTTATTTTGGAATCACAAAATCTCAATCCACTGTCGTAGCGAAGAAGTTGAGTTAGATCATACGGTCGATGTAACGATATGAACAATGTATATTAACTCATCGAGCACGATTCAGTCTCGGAGAATTGTGTTGAGCGAAGAACGAGATTGGAAATATGAAGCTTGAGAGATTGCCCTTTGCAACCTCATTCGGGGAAACATAAATATAAGAAGATTGCTTGTGTATATAAACAAAATAAAAATAATATTTATATATGATTTTCTAAAACCCAATTTTACCCTTTTTTTCTAAAGCGTGTTAACGAGAAGTCTGCTAAATGCCAGCACACGATAACAAATAATTTTCCCCACGATCGTCTCGGCCTTTAACGTACGTTAGTCCTAAACACGCTTTTGATTTCTTTTTTGAGTTTTAGTTATTTATACCTTTGAATAATCATGCATAAAATTAATAAAATAAACACAAAAAGTGTTCTGAAACAGATTCACTGATCAATTTTGTGAGACGAAACTTCGATCCGATCCAATTTATGAAAAGTATTACTCTTTATCTCGAAATTATTATTTTTCATTCCGAATATGAATCGAGCTGAGACATCTCACGAACAAAGATTCATTAGAGAAATGCTCTAAACTAAATATGTGAAATCCCAAATTTAGTCATTTTCAAGTCATTATCATATTTATTATTGAAATCAAATTATTTCTTCCACTCTATAAATTTGACTTGGTATTCTTTGCCATTAATTAACCAGATCTTACTAAACTTTGTCTCCTAAAGAAGAATTTTCAATTTGGAAAGGCATTAATTACAAGGAGTACTTACCGTAATTACAAGGAGTACTTACCGTGTGTCCGGGTCTTATAATAACTAAATCTTCAAAAGAAAATATCGATATTTTTTTATTCAATAAATGTATTTTCTGAAGTCCGTGAAGTTTCAAAAACCTCAAAATTTTATATGTTTTTATTTTAATTTTTTTAGAAAAAAACCCTTAACAATGTTCTTTAAAAAAAATTTGTTATCTTTTCAAAAAAAAAAAAAAAAAATTGTTATAACGTTACATAGACACTATAATTATATAAGTATCAATCAATGTAGGAGGATTCAAAAATATGTAGGACAAAATTGATTGATCATAATAACTAAAAACTATAGGGAAATTCAGATTTATAAAAGTCGGATGAGATACGTTTTTTAGTGTTGATTTATTCATGAGATGTGATAAATGAAGAATGTGTAACAAAAGTGATAATAAAATGAAAGACGATTATAAATAAAAAGTGTAATAAATTATATGATGTTCGATATGCTTTTAAAATGATGGATTAATTTTGTTAATTGTATTTTAATGAATAAAATGTCTCATCATGTATTAATTCATAAATATTAGTAAATAATTAAATATTTATAAGAGTGATTTGATATTATTAATTTGATTTAAATGTGTTAAATATATAAGTTTAATAATATTATATTAAGCATTAAATAAAAATAATTGTGAGCTTACAATTATACAACGGAAAGTGTAAATGCATAATTGCACTAACTTTTTGTGACAAGTTTAAATATATAAAACCTTTTAAAAATATTAATAGACTAATGCATTAATCATTTTTTTCAAAATCAAAGATATTTAGAGTGGGTCTTTTGTAAGACGATCTTACGAATTTTTATCTGTGAGACGGGTCAATCCTATCGATATTTTAAATAAAAAGTAATACTCTTAGCATAAAAAATATTATTTTTATGGATGACTCAAATAAGAGATCTGTATCACAAAATACTACATATAAGACCGTCTCATATGAGTTTTTGTCTTATATTTAATCTCTAATTTATAAAAACTCAAGCATATATATCCCGGATTTTATGCTTAATTTTTAAAATTCATGGTGTAAAATGATATTGATTCTAAAAAAGCTGCTTTCTGTTTTATTATTGTTTACGCCGATTAATCATATATCAATAAATCCAATATACTAGACTTTATGTAGCCACTGGCCTAGAAATCTATCGGCTTAGCAGAGTTCACTCTTGCATTAGCTTGACATGGAGTGGATATCGTTTTATCAAAAATTATAACAATAATAATGGTATAATTTTATTCTTTTAAATTGGGCAAAAAATCAAGCGTTACATTTTGATCATTCTCCCATAAAAGACAATTATTGCACTCAAACAATCTCATTTTCAAAATGCACCCATCGCAATTCATGGAAACACATGGCTTTGACTCTAACATCAATTGAAGGACCTAGTATTTGTTGTTTTACTAAAAATTATTTTATATTTGATGGTAAGTGTGCAATTTCAATCTTTGAAATTATACGACCACCCAAGTATTACATTCCGATTGTTCTATCAACATGTACAATTATTGCACGCGGCATGAATTATAAAGTATTACATTCCGATTGTTCTATCAATAGGTACAATTATTGCACGCGGCATAAATTATAGAAAATTTTAATAACTTAAATAAAAGCGATTTTTTTTAAGATTTCGATATTTGAAGCTATATTTGGGATGGCAATGAATCTATGTATAACGGGGATTCTATTCGAGGCCAACCCCTTCTGAGTTCTGAGGTAAGTGGTTTTGAATAAGTTAAATGAGTACGAAATATGTCACGAGTACTTATTTTTTTCTCGGATGAGTTTAGGTAACAAGTTCTATGGAAAACGATCCAAACTCGACTCGATTGGTATGAAGATATTAATATGTGTTCATTGTTGGTTGTAGAATTCTGTAATTGGTAAATAAACTTTTAGGAGTGTGTCTCATGTGAGATCCGTCTCACGGATCTTAATCTGTGAGACGGGTCAACCCTACCCAAATAAAAGATCTGTCTCACAAATATAACTCATGAGACCATCTCACACAAATTTTTGTCACCTTTTAGTTATATTTGTCAAAGAGATTGATGACTTGGCCATGGACCTTTCCTCGTGAGTAGGATATGCGAATCTGGCAAGTAAAAACTGAGGCAAAGACCAGAAGAAAGAAATCAAGGCAATGAAATAATCAAGAAAGCGGGGAACTTTTTACAATCCCCCTTTCTCTCTCCTCTCTGTTTTTTTTTTTATCAATATTTTCTTTGACCATGACCACCTCCACCTCCTCCATCTCCTTCTTCCCCTCTTCCTCCTATCTGCTTTAAGCCTTCCTCTGAATTTAATTATATAACCCATCATTTCACATTTTCTCCTCATATGATTTTCTTTTGTCTATGTATTGTTGATATTAATATGTTTGTTTACATGATCATCATTGGTTGTCCCGCAGGATTCTTGTTTGGATATTGAGAATATTTGATTTGAAAGCCCAAAAGTTGGAATCTTTAGCTTCATATCCTGTTTCTTGAAATGGGTAGCTGTTTTTCCACCTCCAAGGTGAGTGGTTCCAATAGCAACACCCCTTCCAACACCGCAGCCGCCACGAACAACCAGCGCCCCTCCACCGCCGCCGCCAAGCCACAGTCAGCAACCCCTTCGACTGCCACGCTGGGAAAACTAGTGGGTTCTCGTTATAATCATCGTAAGACGAAAGAAAACCATAATAATCAACAACAGAGGCAATCCCAGCAGGTTCATAGGAGTGGGTCTAAAAAACCAGGTGGAGCCATCCCCTATGGGAAAAGAACGGATTTTGGTTATGATAAGGATTTTGATGCGAGGTACACAATTGGGAAATTGTTGGGACATGGTCAATTTGGTTATACGTATGCTGCCATAGATAAATCTAATGGGGATCGTGTTGCTGTCAAGAGAATAGAAAAGAAAAAGGTAATTTTTGTCCAATTCTCTACCCAATTCATGTTTTTGTTCAATTAATTTGACAGGTTCATAGCAATTAGTCAAACGAGGATTGGTTTTTCAATATTAGGTATTGCATTTCTGGTTCAATCCTCTATTTCTTATTTTATAGGAATTGTAAAGTTTAAGGGAATATAAAGATGGTTCAGATGAATGATTTAGTAGGAATGTTGTAAGCTTTTGGCATTTTTACATCCAAAAGGAAGATCTAAGTTATGGGATATTCAGCAACATCTATGTTGGGCTCTCATTTGTTCCTGCCTCATATTTTCTGTTCATTTTAGGTGCTTGTGTAGTCCATAATCGAGTCATTCTTGATGCTCGTTTGTGCGAATAAACTGATATGGCTTAAGCATATCAGTTTATAACGATTTTTTTATAGTTATTTTTGGCTTATCAACAAAACACCCATTTCTTCTCTGAAAGTTGAGCTTTATCTGAATGCAATGTTTAGTTTTGCCAAGTTTGATGGTTAGTTTTACAACTGTGGAGTATTTTCTTTAGAAACATGCTAAGATTTGGCGCAAAATGGGATATTATGAGAGGGGAAGAGTTTACTTTCAGCCAATTAATGAACCCCATTATTATTGAACCATCATCTGATCAATCCTGTTGTAGTCAATTACTTTGTTAGCCGAAATTGTTATTGGAATCCAGTGTGTCACGCCCCGAGACCGGGGTTAGTTGTCACCAGTATTGTTTAACAATCACACAATCGAAAACAACATACATCGTAGCACAGTATAAATCAAAACCAGTTTATATCATAATTTCAAATAGATAGCAATGTCTTTACAAGCCAATAACCGAAAAAAAAAACGGCAGAATCTTATGCGAAGACGTTACAACTGAATAATAAAAACTTAAACTTAAACTAAAATCTTGAAAGTTCACCGGTCCCAAAATTGTTCCGACCCCTCTTCCTCGAGTTATTCCTCGGTTTATCTGAGAAAGGATTATAACGGGTGAGTATTTTGGGAAATACTCAACAAGTGGGGGCCGTATCGAGCACAATATAACAACATGCATAAAATTTCGAAAATCACATGGCTTGCACACATAATTCATAACACACGCATAACATTGACCAGGCACTGAGATTCTTCTACTTTATATGGTTTACTGATATTAGTCTCTAATTTTTACTCCTCTAAGGGGCGAGGCCATATAACGGTTATAATCTCACCGTGTAAGGGTCATAAACATATCATATTGGGATTCCCACCCACATACAGTCGAATCCTCACAGTGCCCAAAAACCATATGACAACTAACATAAGAAAGGAGAATTTGTACTCGACCGAATTTTCGAAAACGAATATATGCATAAACCGAAAGTTTAACTTTAAAACTGGCCCCCTTACTTTGGTTTTTGAATGCTAAAACGTGGGTGCACGGCTGCTTGACTTGGATCACTTCTTGCTCCTTACTCGGGCGGCAGTTCGGCTAACTTTCTAGCCTAACTTTGGACGATTTTCAAGCAAGGTTTTGGCTAGGATATGCTGCTGGAATTTCGAAACTTTGCAGCTAGGGATCTCGAATTTAGGGTGTGTTGAAGAGTGGAGATGATGGCCTATTTATAGGTGAGGGAGGTCGGAGGAGGCTTAATTAGGTATTCCAATCATGCCCAAAATTGTATCAAATCTCACAATATTTGACTCCAACCCTACCCTTCCATGGCTGATGATTTTCTACTTAATTTAAGTTCCTAATTTCCTAATCCAACCCTTGATTGGCTCGAAAATATGGTGCAAGGGAGGGGAGGATTTGCTTCCATTCTTTTACCTCAAGTTGCATACAATTCAATATTCAAGCACACCATATTTAGGCAAAATTATAGTGGAATTTGAATTTTTGCAATATCATGCCTTAATTCCTTGTATGGCATCTCCCAATCTTGCCATAATCCTTAGAAATTTCGAAAATATGCTTGCCTTATTGTAGATATTAATGACTTGGCAACAAAGATTTTCCAAACAAATATTCTTCGATATGTATATCTTATTCTAATACAAGAATCAAATCTCATGCTCTTAAAATTTCCTTACAAATGTTTAATGAAAAAGGTTTGAAAAGAAAAAGAAATCCGGTTCTCACAGAGTGAATATTGGCACATAAGTTGATTAGATCTCTAAGTGATTCATATCTAGCTAAAGGTGAGGCTGATTTCCCAGAGAAGATTTAATTTATTCACCCTTTCTGATGTTTTTATTTATTGTCTAATGATCCACTTTGCCTGCTTTCATTTTTCAGAAAAAAAATGTAAATTTGGCAGAAAAATATGTTAAATTGATGGTTCTGCTAGCAAGGACTTGTACGTTCTAGTACTTTTTCAATATTGATTATAACTCAGTTTCCATTTTCTGTGCTTGCGCTTGCACTCGAAGAAAGAATATAATTGTTACAATTATTACGTCTATTTGTCCTTTCATTGTGAAGTCTCTGTATTGAACAAAACCTTGAATATCTGGCAGATGGTTCTTCCCATTGCGGTGGAGGATGTGAAGCGAGAAGTCAAGATATTGAAAGCATTAACAGGTCATGAAAATGTGGTTCAGTTCTATAATGCTTTTGAAGATGATTCGTATGTATATATAGTGATGGAGTAAGTTTTGACGTACAGATTTCAAAAGTTAGTTTCAAATATTTTCTTGCATTATGCTGTCTTTTTTGAACATTTTGTGAATGAGTTGTTGTCAAATTTTGTGTATTTTAGGCTATGCGAGGGAGGAGAATTGTTAGACCGTATCTTGTCAAAGTAAGCATGTTGATAGATGAAGATTCTTTTCTTGAAGCTTTACAGTGGGACTTAATGGTGATTTATTTTACAGAAAAGATAGCCGTTACACGGAAAAAGATGCAGCAATTATCGTGAGGCAAATGCTAAAAGTTGCCGCAGAATGCCATTTACATGGTATGGTACACCGTGATATGAAGCCAGAGGTACATGTGAAAATTATTATTTTATCTTCAAGTTGGGATCAAACTGCTGCTTAATGTTCTAACGTTTATTTTCCTTCAGAATTTTTTATTTAAGTCACCAAAAGAGGATTCACCCCTGAAGGCTACAGATTTTGGTCTTTCAGACTTCATAAGACCAGGTAATTGGCTTTAGATTTGTTATTGTCCAATTGTTGAGACATTTTTTTATAGCACGACCACATAACTTCGGCACATAAAAGTTTCAATTATTTCTATTTAATTTTCAGGTTTTCTTTATTATTTCTCATCCATGAAAAAATTTCAAATTGTTTTCATAAATCTAGGAAAGAAATTCCAAGACATTGTTGGGAGTGCATATTATGTTGCTCCAGAAGTTCTAAAGCGCAAATCTGGCCCTGAATCGGATGTGTGGAGCATTGGTGTAATAACATATATTTTGCTCTGCGGCAGACGACCCTTCTGGGACAAAACCGAAGATGGCATTTTTAAGGAGGTGGGATATTACAGTTGTAATTATATTGCACTCTGAAATGTGGCAGGATCCTATTTTTGAATAAATTTTTTATGTTAACAGGTTATGAAAAACAAGCCAGACTTTCGGCGCAAACCGTGGCCAACAATAAGCAGTGCTGCTAAAGATTTTGTTAAGAAGATACTTGTTAAAGAACCACGAGCCAGACTTACTGCAGCCCAGGCCTTATGTATGCCGTGCTGACTCTCAGATAACTAATTTATTTCACTTGAATATGTTTTTTTATTTAGTGATTATAATATTATTGACATCCATTAACACATTTTGTTTTGCATCCACGTGATTCTTTTGTATACAAAAACGAATATACTCAAACACCTTTTTTACAATCTTTTTGCAACATATAATCTGGGCTCTAAAACATCATTTTTATATATTAGTTTAAAAACTTGTAATTGAAGGAACTACAGTCTCTCTAATGCATGGCGTTCTGAAAGTGGAACCACTTGCAATTTTTTCCGAAGTTAGTACAGCAGCCTGATACTGCCATTTTATGCTACATTTGAAAATGAATTATACAACTTATGATTGTTAAATTGTTTGTATTCGTTTACTCGGAAAGTTATGCGGCATTGTTTTTCTAACAAAGTATCTGCACACCCATGTTCTTGATGGCGTACTTATCTTGGTAACATGTTACAGCTCATGTATGGGTTCGAGAAGGCGGCGAAGCTTCAGAAATTCCTCTTGACATTTCTGTTCTGTCCAGCATGCGGAAATTTGTGAATTACAGTCGATTAAAACAGTTTGCCCTCCGTGTAATTCTGCCTCTACCATTAAAATTCTGGTGATTCTATAAATATGTGAATAAATTTTGTGCATGCGACTTCATCAGGATCAAATTTAATGTTCTAGGCACTGGCTAACACACTTGACGCGGAGGAAATTGCTGATCTTCGAGACCAATTTGATGCCATTGATGTGGATAAAAGTGGTGCCATTAGCCTTGAAGAAATGAGACAGGTTTGTTTTTTTGTATGATTATCTGGCCATTTATCAAGGTTTTACTTTAGTTTACATAATAGTTAACTAGAGTTTCTGGAAGGACTTCAGGTGGTGGTTGCTTTGCTTGGCGGCAGAACTTTTTGTGGGGAATAATTTTTAGAAATTTTGGTGTTGTCGGGTTGTGGAAATTTGAGATATTGTTTGGATTGTATGTTTTGAAATATGATGTGTGGTTGTGATTTTCTAAAACTGGTAAAACTGCATCAAGTGTATGGAAAATTTCTGAGAGGAGATAGAAGTGTGATTCTGTTGTGAAATGACATGCGGTTTATAATTGTGATTCACCTTTTTTTAATTTTTTATGGCTGGTCGATAAAAATTTGCAATGAGAGCCAAACAGAATCAGTCTAAAAAGTTGTTACAAGTTTCCAGAGCATTCATCTATTTGCTAAGCATCATTTGTCTTGTTCATCACATGTTTGCCTTGAATTGTAGGCACTGGCAAAAGATCTGCCTTGGAAAATGAAAGACTCGCGTGTTCTTGAGATCCTTCAGGCGGTGAGTTTATCTTAAACCAGGATATGAATTTCACCCTTAGTTGGCACATGTATTTTAATTTTTGGCAGCTTTGTAGATGGCTAATATATATAGTGTGAGCAGATTGATAGCAATACCGATGGACTTGTAGATTTCACGGAATTTGTTGCGGCTACTCTACACGTCCATCAGTTGGAGGAGCATAATTCAGAAAAATGGCAGCAAAGATCGAAGGCCGCCTTTGAAAAATTCGATGTGGATGGAGATGGATTTATAACCCCAGATGAACTTAGAATGGTTCGTATTTGTGTTTTATCCCTTTTTAAGTTATGGTACTATGTGCCAAGAACCAAAAAATAGAAAAACAATCACATTAATTAACTATCATACGCTTCGAGATTGGACCAATCTTATGCTTTAAAAAAAGTTGTTTTATAACATTCTTGCAATTTATCATGACATGAAACGGCAGCATGAAGTATCCATTCTCACACCATTTATAAAACAGAAAAATTTTGTGAAATATGATGTATCTTCGTTCAAGCCTCAGCTTGTTCTCATTTGTTGTGTTGCAGCACACGTGCCTGAGGAACTCGGTTGATCCGCTCCTAGAAGAAGCAGATATCGACAAAGATGGGAAAATCAGCTTATCAGAGTTCCGCAGACTTCTAAGAAACGCAAGCATGAATTCACGAGGCGTTACTAGCCCATCTGCCCATCAACATTCACGCCTGTTATAGTTCCCAATCAGGTATTTGGAAGCTCGTGAGTTGTAAAAATGAGTTTCCCGGAATTGCAAAGAACTTTCCTCGAATACCATTCTCATGTACTGTTTCTCATCTGTTTTCACACGATAATGTCTCTGGATGCGTTTCCAAGTGGTGGTAATTAGAATAAGGTTGTAAACATGTCTCGCGCCAAGGTGTGCAGTTTAGACCTAATGTGAAGAGGGGTCGGGTCGTCTGACTGTAAATTATCTGTTGTTTCTGTTAGGCTTCTTGCTATTCGAGTACGAAAATCGTCTCAGGCCGCCTCTTCTCGTGGTCTTTCTTTGGCATACACATGTAACACATTTGTCTCCTTGATGTGTTGTTTCCTTGATGTTCCGTTTCATTGCTACTATGTTGTTCAGTATATGACAAGAACTGGGAAGTTAATACAGTTTTCGCAAAATCATACAGCATATGTAACACTCGTTGTCTCCACATCTTTGATGATGTATGTTTCATATCAATTATTATTTGTTGTGACCCAAATTTGATTACCTTAGTTTTATCATATTAAAGGGAGAGTTGTTGAAAAACTGCTGATTACACTCAATCTTATCTTTTATCTGTTGCATCAAAATATTACCCTCATATAAATAAATAGAGTAGATCTCTTGTAAGACGGTCTAACGAATATTTATCTGTAATATGGGTCAACACTACCGATATTCACAATAAAAAACAACACTCTTAGCATAAAAAGTAATATTTTTTCATAGATGACCCAAATAAGATATCCGTCTAACAAAATACGACTCGTGAGATCGTCTCACACAAGTTTTTGTCATAAATATATCACTTTCTTTGTATTACAAATGTGAAGACCATGCACCAGCCGAAATCACTCCAGCCGAAATCACTCCATTTCAGCATGAAAATCGAGTGAGCACCTTGAACCAAAAAGTGGCCACATTCATCCGGGAAAAGTTAATGCAACCAACCATTGATCAAGCCATCAGCGTCATTCATGGAGCCATCAACGCAGCGTCATTCATGGAGCGACTGGAGCCTACCTTGTAGAAGGTTGTTCGTGCCTATATAAAGGAGGGCTCCTCATTCGAATTGGCACATCCACTCTCGAAATCCTCTCTAGCAACTCTGTAGTCTCGAAGCCCTTCGCCCTCTAGAAGCTCTGCCGCAATCTCGCCGTTCGTGTTTACGTTTCTTTGAGCAATCAAAATACAGTAAGTGGTTTTTGCTACTATTTCGATTGGCATATTATATTTCGAAAATAGCTATGGCTCTGAAAATTATATCGGCATGATATATTCGTTCTGCTTCTTGGAATTTTCGTTTATTGAAAGCATGTTGAGTATTTGTTAAGCACTGTAATGATTCGATTTAGAAATGGTAAAGGAAATTTCGAACTTTGAAATCTTTGTTTAGGCCCTGATGCGGTGGGTTATAATAACCGTTCCTTTGGCCTCGCTCCTTAGAGGAGTAACATATAGGGGACTGATCAGTTAAAAACCATCGAAAATGAGATGATTTCAGTGCTGTTTCCGTTTTTTTTATCTGATTCGACATGCTAAATATTGAAATTGTGACAATCGTTTATATGTATAACCTCGATATTTTTCATGCACGATTGGCCCCCATTTACTGAGTATTTTCCTCCAAAATACTCACCCCTTACCTCCCCCTCCCAGATAAGAATGAGAAGCAAATTGAGGATGAGGAGCAAGAATACTTTTGGGAGATGGTGAAGAGCAGTCTAATTCGTGACCGATTGATTATTCAGTCTTATGATTTCAGTATTATGTATTTACGCTTCCGCATGTTTCTATTTCTTTCTGAGTTGTAAAGACGTTGAACTTTTGGGAAATTTATGATAATAAACTGGTTTGGTATATGCTGTACTACGAGGCTAGTTGTTTTGCAATTATGTGATTGCGAGATAACGCCGGTGTCAACTAACCCCGGTCTTGGGGCGTGACATTTAAGTGGTATCAGAGCCGCCAGGTTCATAATCCGGTTGGGGAAGGAAAATGTTCAAAAATTCTTCGGTGAAATTTTATCAATCGGCCAATGCTATCCCCTCCGAAACGGCCCAACGATCAAGACTCCCCACCCTAATTGGGAGCCCCAGCGAAAACTCGCGAAATTCCTTCGTTTAGGCCTCCGAAACCTCGATTTTGCCGTTTTAGGAAAGTTTCGTAACTCCTATAACTTTTCGTAGGAAACTCCGAATTCGATTCGTCAACTGTTCTGGAATCCTCTCGACATATGCTTCGAATCCATATGTCTATCTCGAAACTTTCCATTTTTGGAAATTTTCGAAAAGTTTCATTTATTTTCCTTTATTTGACTCTATATGACTCTGACATTTTATTCTGGCCTATTTTTGATATTCTGAGCATTTCTCTTTTTTTTTTTCCAGGAAATGGCTCGCACACGTTTGACTGCCCGTAAGAGTGTAGCTTCGATTACTCATAGAAAGACGTTCCAACTAGACAAGCCCCGACCTCGCCCGCGCGCCCAGTCCCTTATACGTTTAGATGTTTTGGCTCCAGCACGCCACGATAGGACGGTTAGGAGGCTGAGAGCTAGCAATCTGCAGAGGAGGAAGCAAGTGGAGGATCTGACTACCAGGCTATTGGCAGCAGAAAAGAGGATCGACCAGGTATATGAGATGTTCCAACTCATTAATGAAGATAACGGCGAACTGCGAGAGTCGTTACAACTGACGAGGGGCCAAACCAAACGAGCTATGGATGAATTGGACCGACGTACCGTAGAATTGGCTGAAGCTCGTCACGCACGGGTAAGAGATAAGGAGAGAATGGAAGAGTCGTGGAAGGTGGTCATGCAATTGTCAGAAAATAACCAAAGGCTATCAAGGGAGATAGACGAAAGGAAGGCAAGGGAGAAGGCACTCATCCAGAAGGATCAAGCAAACTGCGCGCGTGCAAAGAATGAGTTGGACAACGCGATAGGGAAGATTCTGACTCATAAGGAACAGATTGCTGAATTAGAATCGGAGAATCAAAGTCTGCAGATGCAGCTGGCAGAGTTTTTAGACCCGGAGATGCCGGAGGAGGATTCTGAGGAGGAAGAAGCCCCACCTGACGTAGCTGTGGAGAATGGAGAGATATCAGATTAGAATATTTTAGTGAACCATTTTTAGTTTATTTCCGTTGTCGCCATTTTCCATTCCAATAAATTCCCATTCAGTTGTTTATGTTTATTTGAGAAATCAATAAAAGTTGTTATTTCGATTACTTGTTTGCATCAATTTATTTTCGCACAAATTATTCAATGCATTCTATCAAATTTGTGCAACAAATATCTTAGAAACTTGTACACTTGTAGGAAATGGCCGGAAGACCTCCACGAGCCAATCGCAACCCACGGTACGCCAACAACCACAATGAAAATAATGAGAATCCGAATCCTGACGGAAATCCACCGCCACCACCTCCCAGAGTGGGCCTGAGCCAAGCAGATTTGATGGCTATAGCCACCATAGTGGCAACAACTATCCAGGGTTTGGGAAACCCCAATGGTAATCAGCAGCCACAACCACCATCGGCACAGAATGGGATCAAGTATAATTATGAATCCCTTCGTAAGAACCGTTGCCCAGTGTTCAAGGGAGACGCCGACCCTGAGAGTAGCCAGAGTTGGTTGAAAAGCGTGGAAACCCAACTGTGACTGCTAGAAATACCTGAGGCACTTAAAGTAGAGGTGATAGTGCCATTCCTGGAGGATAAGGCAAGCAAGTGGTGGGAAACAGTCTCACCTGCCCTGACAGCCGCCGGAGTAATCACCTGGCAACAATTCAGAGATGTCTTTCTCAAACAGTATTTCCCAACAGAAGTCAGACTACAGAAATTGAGCGAGTTTGAGAACTTCTCGCAAACTCCAGACATGTCAGTGGTAGATTACACCTCCCGATTCAATGACCTTGGAACTTATGCCCCGACAATCATGGCAGATGGAGTTCTGAAAATGCACAGATACAAAAAGGGATTGAGCAGCCGTATTCAGTCATCCTTAGCAGTTTATCAACCTACAAGCTTTGCTGATTTAATGGGAGCAGCAATAAGAGCTGAGACAGACATCAAGCGTCGTGAGGACGAGAACAAGAATAAGCGGCACCTTACTGGACAATCATCTCAAGGGAAACAACCATTCAAGAGACCCAATCAGTCCAATGGGTCGTTCAAAGGCGCTTCGTCCCACCCAACCTACCAAGAACTAAAGACGTGTCCCAAATGTAATAACCGTCATTCTGGAGAATGCCATAGACAGACGGGAGCATGTTTCAATTGTGGGAAATTAGGGCATCGAATCGCTGATTGTCCCGAGCCACTGAAGAGGGGTACCAAGCCTAATGCTGACGCTAACCCCAACAAGCCAAGGGAGAATAAGCACAACGCTCGTGTGTTTGCAATAACCCAAGAAGAAGCAGATGATGCAAACGATGTCGTGGCAGGTACTATTTTTGTCAATGAAATGTCAGCTTATGTGTTGTTTGACAGTGGTGCTACTCATTCATTCATATCTAAAAGATTCACTAAGAAACTAGGGCTTACACCTGAAATACTAGTCGAACCATTTAGAGTAGCAACTCCTACTAGTAAGACAATCGAAACACATAGAGTACACCGGCAGTGTAAGATCTGCATCCATGAGCACCTATTCCAAGCAGAATTGATACAACTGAAAATGGTGGAATTCGACGTCATCTTAGGAATGAATTGGTTAGCAAGAAACAATGCGATGGTAGATTGCAAGGGAAAGAGTGTTAGGCTCCGAACCCCGAGCCAAAAAGAGGTCGTGTATCATGGCAAATCCAAAGGACGGAAGTCACTTCTTTCCGCATCCCAAGCATGGAAAGCCGTGAAATCCGGAGCAGATATCTACCTAGCAATGATTAACGTAGTGAAGGAGGAGATCGAACTTAAACCAGGGGATATCCCTATCGTACGAGAATTCCCAGACGTCTTTCCGGAAGAACTACCAGGGACAATCCCGGATCGTGAAATTGAGTTCGAAATCAACTTAGTGCCCGAAGCGGCACCCATCTCCAAGGCACCGTACAGAATGGCACCAGCTGAACTTAAGGAGCTAAAGGAGCAACTTCAAGAATTGCTAGACAAAAAGCAGATTCGACCAAGTGCGTCTCCATGGGGAGCTCCAGTACTTTTTGTCAAGAAGAAAGATGGGAGCATGAGACTGTGCATTGACTATAGGGAATTGAATAAGATCACTATCAAGAACAAGTACCCTCTTCCAAGGATAGATGACCTGTTTGATCAGCTTAAGGGAGCCACAGTGTTTTCCAAATTGGATTTGAGAACGGGCTACCACCAATTGAAGGTCAGAGCTGAAGACATCCCAAAGACGGCCTTTCGGACAAGGTATGGACACTACGAATTCACGGTGATGTCTTTTGGTCTGACAAACGCACCAGCAGCCTTTATGGACCTAATGAACAGAGTATTCAAGCCGTTTCTGGATCGATTCATAGTGGTATTCATTGATGACATCCTTGTCTACTCTCCTAGCAAGGAAGATCACGAAGAGCATCTCCGCCTCACTCTACAAACCTTAAGGGAGAAAGAACTCTATGCCAAGTTCAAGAAATGCGAATTCTGGCTAAACAGTGTATCCTTTTTAGGGCATGTGATATCGGAAGCAGGAGTATCAGTGGATCCAAAGAAAGTGGAGTCAATTCTAGATTGGCCGAAACCGAGAAACGCCACAGACATTAGAAGCTTTCTGGGATTGGCAGGCTATTACAGAAAATTTGTTGAAGGATTCTCTTCCATAGCCATACCATTAACAAGGCTTACTCAAAAGAATTCTAAATTCATTTGGGATGACAACTGCGAGAAAAGTTTCCAGACATTGAAAGAAAAGCTCGCGTCTACACCAGTGTTAGTCTTGCCCACTGAAGATAAGGATTTCACCATCTACAGTGACGCATCGAAGGAAGGGTTGGGATGCGTACTCATGCAAGAAGGAAGAGTGATTGCCTATGCATCAAGGCAGTTGAAGCCGCACGAACGAAATTATCCCACTCACGACCTCGAACTGGCAGCAGTCGTCTTTGCTTTGAAGATATGGAGACATTATCTCTATGGCTCCAAGTGCGAAATCTTCACGGACCACCAGAGCCTCAAATACTTGTTCACCCAAAAAGAATTAAATATGAGACAAAGGCGATGGATTGAGCTGTTGAAGGATTATGACTTGACTATAAGCTACCATCCAGGCAAGGCAAACAAAGTAGCTGATGCTTTGAGTCGGAGGAATATGAGTAAGGTTACCTTAGCTGCACTCTCCGCTCAACCATGTCTGCGAGAAATCGTTAAGTTGAACCAGGATCGAGACCCAGTTCTAGCAAAACTTAAGGAACAAGCTAAGGAAGCAAAGTCTCAAGATACTCAGATCGACGACAAAGGAGTCCTTTGGATGAAAGGACGATTGTGCGTACCAGACGTAGATAACCTTCGAAAAGAAGTAATGTCAGAAGCACATAAGTCGAAATTTTCAGTCCATCCTGGCAGCACCAAGATGTACAGAGACTTAAAGAAGAATTTCTGGTGGAGTGGAATGAAAAAGGATGTTGCGATATTTGTTTCCAAATGTCTTGTGTGCCAACAGGTCAAAGCAGAGCACCAAAGGCTTGGAGGACTTCTTCAACCTCTAGAAATTCCAGAATGGAAATGGGAATATATCTCCATGGACTTTGTGGTTGGGTTACCAAAGTCTAGACAAAGCCATGATGGCATCTGGGTAATCGTAGACAGACTCACAAAATCTGCGCATTTCTTACCAGTCCGCATGAACTATAATTTGGACAAGCTAGCCACGTTGTACATGAATAATATCGTACGATTACATGGAGCCCCAGTCAGCATATTGTCAGACAGAGACCCGAGGTTTGTATCTCGTTTTTGGAAAAGTTTTCAACAAGCCATGGGAACTAAGGTCACCCTCAGTACGGCCTACCACCCTCAGACCGATGGTCAAACAGAGAGGACAATTCAAACTTTAGAAGACATGCTGAGAGCATGTGCCCTAGACTTTAGCGGTAATTGGAGTGAACATTTGCCTCTAATTGAGTTTGCTTACAATAACAGTTTTCACAGCAGCATCGGAATGGCGCCGTATGAAGCTCTGTATGGGCGAAAATGTCGGTCACCACTATATTGGGATGAAGTAGGAGAAAAGGCCATCACTGGACCCGAATTGATCCAAGAAACAGTGGATAAAATCGCTACAATCAAGGAGAGACTTAAAGTGGCACAAGACCGACAGAAAAGTTTGGCTGACTTGAAAAGAAGACCAGTGAAATTCATAGCGGGAGATAAAGCATACTTGAAAGTATCACCAATGAAAGGTGTGGTTCGATTCAACAAACCCGGGAAACTGAACCCTAGATATGTTAAACCTTTTGAAATTCTAGGGAAAGTGGGGACACTTGCATACAGATTGGCACTCCCACCGAGTATGTCTAGAATCCATAATGTTTTCCATGTGTCACAACTAAGAAGATATGTTTCGGATCCAAGCCACATCCTCGAAGCTGAACCACTCTTAATCGAGGGAGACTTGAATGAAGGCCTTACTTATAAGGAAGTCCCGATCCGAATTGTGGATGCCAAGGACCAAGTGCTAAGACGACGAACGATTCCATACGTCAAAGTACAATGGTCCAATCACACCGAAAGAGAAGCCACTTGGGAACTCGAAGAGAAAATGAGAAACCATTACCCTTACCTTTTCGAAGGACAAGATGATCCAAGTTTCGAGGACGAAACTTACATTAAGGAGGGGAGAATGTGAAGACCATGCACCAGCCGAAATCACTCCAGCCGAAATCACTCCATTTCAGCATGAAAATCGAGTGAGCACCTTGAACCAAAAAGTGGCCACATTCATCCGGGAGAAGTTAATGCAACCAACCATTGATCAAGCCATCAGCGTCATTCATGGAGCCATCAACGCAGCGTCATTCAGGGAGCCATCAACGCAGCGTCATTCATGGAGCGACTGGAGCCTACCTTGTAGAAGGTTGTTCGTGCCTATATAAAGGAGGGATCCTCATTCGAATTGGCACATCCACTCTCGAAATCCTCTCTAGCAACTCTGTAGTCTCGAAGCCCTTCGCCCTCTAGAAGCTCTGCCGCAATCTCGCCGTTCGTGTTTACGTTTCTTTGAGCAATCAAAATACAGTAAGTGGTTTTTGCTACTATTTCGATTGGCATATTATATTTCGAAAATAGCTATGACTCTGAAAATTATATCGGCATGATATATTCGTTCTGCTTCTTGGAATTTTCGTTTATTGAAAGCATGTTGAGTATTTGTTAAGCACTGTAATGATTCGACTTAGAAATGGTAAAAGAAATTCCGAACTTTGAAATCTTTGTTTAGGCCCTGATGCGGTGGGTTATAATAACCGTTCCTTTGGCCTCGCCCCTTAGAGGAGTAACATATAGGGGACTGATCAGTTAAAAACCATCGAAAATGAGATGATTTCAGTGCTGTTTCCGTTTTTTTTTATCTGATTCGACATGCTAAATATTGAAATTGTGACAATTCGTTTATATGTATAACCTCGATATTTTTCATGCACGATTGACCCCCATTTACTGAGTATTTTCCCCCAAAATACTCACCCCTTACCTCCCCCTCCCAGATAAGAATGAGAAGCAAATTGAGGATGAGGAGCAAGAATACTTTTGGGGGATGGTGAAGAGCAGTCTAATTCGTGACCGATTGATTATTCAGTCTTATGATTTCAGTATTATGTATTTACGCTTCCGCATGTTTCTATTTCTTTCTGAGTTGTAAAGACGTTGAACTTTTGGGAAATTTATGATAATAAACTGGTTTGGTATATGCTGTACTACGAGGCTAGTTGTTTTGCAATTATGTGATTGCGAGATAACGCCGGTGTCAACTAACCCCAGTCTCGGGGCGTGACAACAAAGGTGTGTTTAGTTGATGTGATTGTATAGATAAAAAAAATGTTGTGATTATTAAATAATAAGACGTAAAATAATTTTGAATAAATGAATGTTTGGTTTGATTGTTAAAATTTTAAATTATCATTATGTTATTTTTCAATAATTAGTACATATGTTGAGATAGAGATAATATTGTATTTTTAATTCAATGATTTGACAGGTATTTGATAAATATCGACTAAACACAACTTGAGAATTCACCTACATAACTCAATTGGTATTCGTGTGCATGTTAACAATCAAAATATCCATATTCAAACATTTGTCTATTTATCGTATATAAATAAATTTTTTATTTCAGTAACTTTGTTGTGAAAAATCAAAGGCCATGATTAATACATTAAAATGAAATAAGATGGGAATCAAAATAATAATTATTTAAAGTTTATTATTATTATGGCTGCTAGATAATTATTATCAATATTTTATTTATTATTGTCATAATATTATACATTATTATCAAAATTATTATTTTATTTATATAAAAAATTTCATATTATTATTTGTTTCTTGCTACTCACTATGTAATCATCAGATCTTATACTCGTTAAAATATGATGTTTTTCTTTTACGGTTCACTTAACGTATCACAAAGTAACACAAGCAACTTGATACAATTTACTGCTAGAGCTTCACGTAAAGTTATCTATCTCAGTTCTACTCTTCCAAAAACGTTTAACCCAACCATGAAATTTGATTTTTCGAAAAACTTTGGATGGCCGATATGAATATCCAAATTAACTGATCGAATATATATTTGTTTAAACTCGGTTTAAATTTAAATTCAATTCATTTATGTTCATTAATTAAATTTTTTTAAAAAAATTGTTTATGATTTATTGTACATAAAAAGATTTTTATGCTGTTAAAAAAAATTGTATAATATTTAAGAGTATGTCTCTTGTGATACGGTCTCACGAATCTTTATCTGTGAGACGGATCAACCCTACCGATATTCACAATAAAAAATAATACTCTTAGCATAAAAAGTAATATTTTTTCATGGATGATCCAAATAAGATATATGTCTCACAAAATACGACCCGTGAAACCGTCTCACACAAGTTTTTTTCAATATCTAAAACTATTTTCAAAGATCTTACAAGAAATTCTTTTAAAAATAGTGCATAGTTGAGCTGGATATTTCATCAGAGATCCCGAATGCATTGAAGATAGGGTTCAACCTCATTAAATTTGGCAATTAATGGCCATGCAAAGATATTTGAAAAGACTAGGCAGATTCTAGAAACAACCTAGCTAGTGGAATTTAAATTTATTTATGGATATTTATTATAAAAATAATAATTTTCTTCGACTAAAAACGCATAATGCAAATTATTATTGCACAATCCTTACTTCTAGTTAATTGAGCTAGTGAAGTGGGTTATTACGTTTCTTGAGTTTTTGTTTGCATAAGATGGTTTTGGTTTAAAAATTAATTTCTATAAGATAGCATATGTCTTTATTTAATGCATTAATTGTGAATATATTGCCCGGAAATATTTCGGGATAACATATCCACACTGTCGATAAGATTAAGTTTTTTTAATAGTGTAGGAATATGTGGTAGTTACTCTTAGGTGTGCATTGAGTAAACTCACGAACTAACACAATAAGCAGTGAACCACGTTAGTTAGGCGAGTCACATTGGGCAAGCTCTGTGTGATAAGCTCGTCCGAGAAAGTATTAGGAGAAAAAATCGAACTCTTGAACATTGATAAAAAAAACTCACTTACTCCAACCACTCGGACAACTTGTCTATTGATATGTATGTTGGTCCATTTTGAGGTGAACTATTTTACCGAAATAGATTGAAGATCATATCAACAAATATTGGTGCAGATTTTTATCTGAATATTGTCGTGAATACATTATCAATTGCACGAGAAAGAAGACTCCAGTGTTCAGAGAAAAACAAGGTGTTACGATATTCGTGGCAACAAAGTGGCAAGTTTCATCTCAAGTCACCTTATTCGTTTTGCGTTTGCGAGCAACAAAAAGGTGATACGTATCCAGGCTTATTTCTCGAAAGATGAAAGTTCGAGTTAAAAGTCAAATAGTATTCGTCGACTAAAATCTACTAAACATGATTGTCATAAAAGCGTGGTATGATGAAAAGAAGAAAAAATAAAGAGTATTTTATAAATGACACCAAATGTGTCAAATAGTGATAGAGGTCCGAGACTCCCAAGCTTAGGGTCGGATTTTTATGAAGCCAAGAAGGTCATCGCCTCATGGCCCAGTCTTTGGGGGAGTCAAACATATATATTTTGAGTTGATGACCTATTGAAAAAAAATGTGTCTCAATATTAAATAAATATAAGAGTAATTTGAACATTTTTTGTTTATAATTTATCAAATTAGATCTTTTCTTCAAGTTCAGTTTGAATAAAATTTAAAGAACATCAAGAGACTTTGAGGCATTTGTTGAGTTTGAAGAAGTTAATAAGTTAGTCTTTAACTAGTTTGATGAAGTATTGTATAGAGCTTCAATAATTTTTTAAGATGCTAGAGCATTTGGCAAAACTGAATGATTTATTTTCAAATACTTATATTGCTTATAAGATTTTGTTAACCATCCTAGTAAGAGTTGCATACGCAGAAAGAAACTTATCGAAATTGAAATTAATAAACATTTATCTTCGATTAATAATGTCACAACATAGATTAAATGATATGGGTATATTGTTGATTGCCAAAGAAATGATCCAAAAACTGAATTATATAAATTTGACATATTTTTTTCTACTAAAATAGCTAGACGATTAATATTTTTGTATTATTTATTGTATTTATTATTTACTAACTGAATTTTAACATTATTTATAGCAATAAGATAACTAATTTTTAAATTTTTTTTCAGGCTCCATCGAACACAAGTACGATTAGGCCCAAACCCGGTCCCAATTGGCGAATTGTAATTAAAAATTATAAGCTTATCTAAATTCCCCGCAGCGTAGCATCGAAATAGCATCATTTTGCCACGTTACCGATTCTAACTGTTATCGGAATTCGGGCCAATCTGCTACCGTCTTTGGGCCTGTACCCTCTCGTACGACAGATGGGCCCATCCGCCGCCCAATAAAAGCTGAACACAAACCCCCTTCCCACTCTCCCAAAGGCCCGCCACAATTATTGACTAATAATTAATAATCCACTCAATCAGATCCAATTATTTTGGTTTACATCTTATCATAATTTTGTTCCCAATATTTCATTTGGTTTACATGAATATAACGTCATAAATTCGGTCGCATTTGAGCTTAGTGCTTGACCTATATTCAACCAAAATCTTCAATATGTTTAAACTCGAGCTTGATCGAGTAGAACTTCTTGATAGCGAGTTTGAGTAACTTTTGAGCTCAAGAATATCGAGTTTTTCGAACAAGAGTTAAGTTCAAGTTTGATCATATGCATCCAAAAAATGCTTTTTAATTAATTTTTAAAATATGGTTATAATAAAAGTAAGAATTCTATATAAAAAAAATTAGAGGGAAATATTCATCACTTGAATGAGAGCATTTGAATTAGAATTAATATTACTAATCACAACTTGACTTCTGACTCGAGATAATGTTCAAAAAAGTTCCGTAGTAAGAAGTTGTTAAAATAATACGACGAAAACTTGTGTGAAACGATCTCACGGATCGTATTTGTGAGACATATCTCTTATTTGGATCATTTATGAAAAGTATTACATTTTATTGTGAAAATCGGTAGGGTTGACCCGTCTCACATATTAAGATCCGTTAGACGGTCTCACATAAGACTCACTCGAATAATAAAATCTGAACATTCTAAATTTTTGAATTTTTTAATATTACCATAAAATTTTATACTAAAATTCAATAAAACTCGACCGTAAAATGGTCGTTAAGCCTATTTAACTTCGCCACGGCTCTGACAGACCACCCCCACGAATCACCAATAAGCTCTCCTAATCTTAACCAGTTTCCATACTTGCTGACGCAAATGGCGGTTTCATCAACTCTGTCGGCTTAAATGTCTCCTTATATATATGAATCTGCATTCTACGTACACACCTACTTCTTTTCACACATTTTCCCTGCAACATTCTTTGTTCCATAATTTAATGAAAATGACGATAGCACATCGTTTACTCCTGCCCATTCTTGTTTCATGGCTCATCGTATTTGTGTTGATCTCAGGTATTGATTTCATCTGTTTCATGGTTTGATTTTGATCGGTTCTGTTCTTGGATTAATTTGGTTTTGGTTGACTTGTTTGTTGAAATGGGAAATGCAGGCGGGGCGTTTTCAGCGACGTTTACGTTTGTCAACCAGTGTTCTTACACAGTGTGGCCAGGGATACTATCCAACGCCGGTACTCCAGAGCTTTCCACCACCGGATTCGCTCTTGAACCCGGCGGATCAGGTTCCACTTCCCGTGCCTTCCGCCTGGTCCGGCCGAATGTGGGGACGTACTTTCTGTTCCCAGGACCCCACTTCAGGAAAATTCACCTGCGTCACAGGCGACTGCGGCTCCGGAAATATAGACTGCAGCGGCGGGGGAGCCGAGCCTCCAGCTACTCTGGCTGAGTTCACGCTCAACGGGGCTGATGGGCTCGACTTCTACGACGTCAGCCTCGTGGACGGGTACAATCTTCCTATGTTAGTGGTCCCGAAGAACGGCTCCGGCGGGAATTGTACGGTGACGGGTTGCATAGCCGACCTGAACGCCGCCTGCCCTTCTGATTTGAAGGTGACGAACGACGTCGGTACAAGCAGCGGCGTCGGTACGTGCGTGGCATGCAAGAGCGCCTGTGAGGCGTTCGGTGATCCTCAATACTGCTGCAGTGGCGAGTACTCGACGCCGGATACATGCCGTCCGAGCGCCTACTCGGAGCTGTTCAAGAACGCGTGCCCACGAGCTTACAGTTACGCATACGACGATGGGAGCAGCACATTCACGTGTGCTTCTGCGGATTACGTCATCACCTTCTGTCCTACTCCTTCAGCCAGGTGATAATTTTAAGTTCCAAACTATTATTTTATTAATTAATTATTACTAATTTTTCTGCCAAGTTCGCATTTTTTTTTTTTTTTTTTAATAATTGATGATGTTAAGTGATAAACCATATAATTTAAGATTTTCCCGACTCCTAAAATAGTCGATAAACTTGTAGAATTTGATTTGAGAAAGTAATCCATTTTATTTAAATATTATAAATTAATGAATTTGAGCATGCCGTGCGGTGATATCAAAGACTAATTGATCCTTTGACTTGATTTTATTTTTTTCCTCCCAAATTTTTTTAATTTCCCATCTTTACAACATAATGGGAGATGATCTAATCACAAAGAGTAGTGAATTTGGTGGAAGAGAATACAATTAGATCAAGAAATCGTACTACAAAAACTGATCGTGAAAAGATATTGATATATCGATATGATAACATGAACTAGCGTCGATTTTATATTTTCTATCATTTAAATATCAAATAAAGAATGGAAACGTGGATTTAGCACCCAACTTAGAATTATGAGTCATTGAGCTACAAAGCACAAGTTGTTTGTCTACGACATGTTTTTATATAAATCTAAATGCCACCAATTAGCTTTCCACTTTTCACATGATATTTCATTATTTAAACCAAATTTACTTTATAATACATCAATCTGGCATAATTCCCTTCCTATTAATAAAATATATATTTTGTTTTGATTGAATATTACAAAAATATATGTTGGACACGTAATTTGTCCCGACTTCAAGAAAAAGAGGCGCCGACCACGCTGTCTATGCGTTAAGTTCGACTATTAGATATATTCTTTGTACAATAATATGATATTGTATTTTTATTATTACCATCAAACTTCCCTTCTATCTATTAGGTTCCTTTCCTTTCATTTGGATGAAAGGTGATAGATAAGAGAGTATGGCAAAACATCGTATTCGCGATGATTTGAATTTTTTCTATACTACGTTTCGAGTATTTCAGAAAAGACGTAAACGATTATTCTTTATGATTTAGTTAACTTAGATAATGAAGTAGTTCTGGTAATCGGCAGTGAAATAGTGTTTTGTATGATCCCTTGCAGCTAACGCAATATGATATTTAATTTCAATTAAATATAATATTGATAATAATATAATAATTTGTGTGCAGTAATAAGAAATCAAGTGGAGGGCAAGTGAGTGGGCCCGGTGACGCTTCGTCGTTAGCTAGTGCTGCTCCGAATTGGGCCTACGTTTCCATTTTGATCATATTTCTATCAGTTGCTTGGCAGTTGCGATGATGGGCTTGACCCAACCGGCCCAACATGTAAGGCCCATTCGTTTATCTGTGATTAGTGGGCTTGGGTATCTGCCCACTGATGAAGGCCCAATTTTGGATGATTTGAGGATTCGTGGATGAAATGGAAAGACAACGATAGCGTACATCAAGAAGAGACCGATTCTTGCCGATAATCTGTCTTTTTCTGTTATATTTTGTGTTTGTTGAATTCTTGTAAGAATTTATTATAGTTAGTGTATAGAAACAATAACAACGCTATTATTATTAAAAAATAAAAATGAACAAATTGCAACTGATGTCAAATCGAAATGTTGGTTGATAATTGCCCTGGAATTCAGTGTAACTTCGTGTAAATTATAGAAAAAGTCACGAGTGTACAAAACCTCATGTACAAATCTTGTTTCTTTTAACATCTCATGTTTTAAAATAATAAAAAAAAAAAACTCAAGTCTTATCGAAATATAAATGGGGAAAATATGCTTGTAGTTTAATTAGACAAGTTTTAAAAGACTTCTAATATTATATACCGTTTTTCATTATCTGTCTTTTCAAAGAGACGGTGAATGTCATTTATTCAAAAACAGTTATGACATCGTGGTTTTGTCCATGCTATCCATATTGGTAGTGTCTTTATCCACTCAGCACGTAACATGTGTTTTGAATTGATAAATTATGATCATTCATTCAACTATGGCAAAAACTGGTGTGAGACGGTCTCACGGGTCGTACTTGTGAGACGGATATCTTATTTGGGTCATCCATGAAAAAGTATTGTTTTTTATACTAAGGGTACTACTTTTATTGTGAATATGGGTAGGGTTGACCCGTCTCACAGATTAGTATCCGTGAGACGGTCTCACATGAGACTCACTCTTCAACGAGTTGCTCTCATGTGAGACCGTCTCACGGATACTAATCTGTGAGACGGGTCAACCCTACCCATATTCACAATAAAAACTAATACTCTAAGCATAAAAAATTATACCTTTTCATGAATGACCCAAATAAGGGATCCGTCTCACAAATTCGACCCGTGAGACCGTCTCACACAAGTTTTTGCCTTATATGTAATGGCGTTAAATTTGAGTTGACATCCTGATTTGTGATCAAATCAACGTAACACTGAATCAGTTCCTCTCTTACTTTATCTTCTTGTTGAAAAACATAATAAATCCCAGCTTTTGTTATTTTCTTGGAGAAAAATCACTTCTCGCAAGAAAAAAATAGATGTATTTTCAATCATAGCATATTAAAACCTGATACGGTGCTATGGATATGACTAGGTGATAATAAGTTTAGTCAGTTTGCGATTTTTTTTAAATCGATTTAAGTAATATTTGTTTTGTATTTGAAATATTCGAAATTTGATTCTCGCTCGAACACAATTTCTAATTTGATAATTTATCGGAACTTTGAATCAAACTCAATATCGAGCTTGAATATTTTTTATTCGAGTTTTAAAATTTGGAATTAGTTGTTGAGTAATCACTTTTATATCTTCTTGTAGAAAATCGGAATTAAATGTTTAGACTTTAGATCATTAAAAAAAACAAGAAATACGGATGAGAAAAGTGATATAATTTTTAAAAAATATTTAATTTTTCGAAAGTATTAGAAATTCCAAAAAATAAGAATTGGTGAACTCAAGGTGATATGTTTTCCATTATCTATTTTAATTTCAATTTAATTTCAATTTATCAAACACATTATATGGAATATTTGACATATATAGATATAAGTTCTTATCATGTTGGACATAATGTTGGATACATATTTTTTTAAAACATAAACTCTCAAGCGTCAATTTTGTAATATCAGTTTCGGACCTGACCCAACTCTTTAAAAAATATTATTTTTTATGTCAAATATATTATTATTCATGATAGTTGTGGATCAGATCAATTCATCTCATAATTATACTCGTTATACCGTCTCACAAAAAAATTATTTTTTTAAATATATGTGAGTATTCAGTGAGAAGTTAAAGTTAATTTCATCGGACCAAAATATTTTTCTTCTCCTTCTATTTGGGCCTAATCTTATACTCGAGGGTTGTAAATTTTCGGTTTCGATTTCGATTTCAAGGATAAAAAGTTCGAAGTAAGTGAAGAACAAAAATTTAAATTTCTTTACTTTTTTGAATCGTACACCCAAACATGCCTTAAATCCTACACTTAAATAAACAAATATTTAAGGTTTTAGAAGGAAAAAAAATGAACGTTTTACTCTCCTTTTGAAGATT
Source organism: Primulina eburnea (assembly GCF_022965805.1). Classification (NCBI taxonomy): domain Eukaryota; kingdom Viridiplantae; phylum Streptophyta; class Magnoliopsida; order Lamiales; family Gesneriaceae; genus Primulina; species Primulina eburnea. The sequence goes on along the minus strand of NC_133111.1, from coordinate 39,475,047 downwards.
TGTGTTTTATTCATCATACTGAATCTTCCAAATTTATAAAATTTTGATTCTTCTTTAATTTTTTTTAAACAATTCGATATTAATTATAATTTTTTATTCAATCTATACTTTTTCAGGAAAAATTGATACACTCGCCGGATGAGCATAGACTTTGCACTTGTCCTCAATTACACCATTCACTTCTCATGTATCCGAAATGATTTTGAAAATCAGAATAAATAAAAGTGTGCTCGCGGAATAGACTATTTTTGTCCAAAAATTTCTCTAGCTTAACACTAGCAAAAACCCATATAAAGTTGGGTTATATTTAAGTATTGTTCGGTGCAATAATTTCTCCTACTTGAAGAGTCGTCGCAAACGTTTGATCCTACAAGTGGTATTTAAAATAAAAAAAATGTTGATTCTCGTGAATTGCAAGAACTGTGTGCAATATTATTGAGAGAAAGTTCGATGAGGTATCTTAACTTTCCTGTTTGATAGGTAATATTTGAGCTATTTTATGATCTAAACAATTTGAATTATATCAATACCACCACTTATAATTTTTTTATAAAACGACTAACGCTTAATCATACGACTATATAAATTATAATATGCAAAACCATATTTTGAGTAAATAAATGAGTTTATACATTTTAGTTTAATGAAATGAAATTATAGTTCTTTTTTCTTTTAACCCCATACAACTTAATTATGTTATATTCATTCTGCGAAAAACATGTATCTTATGAGACTGCCTCACATATCTTTATTCGTGAAATGACTCAACCATTGTCATATTTACAATAAAAAATAACTTTTGATATAATAATTAATATTTTTTCATGAGTGACTCTAATAGAATATTCTTCTCAAAAAAATGACCCGAAAAGTGTCTCACGTGAATTTTTGTGTACTGCAAATCCGCGAATTTTTGTGTACTGCAAATCCAATAAATAATGTTATTAAAACCAATCAATAATGTATAGATATAATTGTAATTAGCCAATTAAATATATATTTGTATAGAATAATACATTCCTAATAATGGTGGATGGGAATTAAAGGAACTGACAGATATTTAATATATGAACCCCCTAATCAAATATTATAGGCCATTGCATTTACTCCGATTAATCTGAATGCATAAACTGTTTTGAGTAGGTCTCATGTGAGACCGTCTCACGTATCTCAATCTGTAAGACGGGTCAACTCTACCCATATTCACAATAAAAAATAATACTTTTAGCATAAAAAGTAACACTTTTTCCATGGATTACCCAAATAAAAATTTGTCTCACAAAATATGAGTCGTGAGACCATCTCACACAAGTTTTTGTCAATTGTTTTTAGATATATTACTCCATCTTCATGTTAGGTTGCGATTTGCGAACCTCATTACCCAAGTTGAGGACAAAACGAAAATTTGTGGATGAGGAATTTATTAATATTATATTTTCTCGTTATCATCTCTACATGCTATGTGCATGTAAATTAATCAACTTTTTTGTACTAAATAATTTTTTTTAATATTATATTAAACTAAGAATTTTAAAGATGATTTCTTTTAGTATTTTTATGATTAATTAAAATAACCATTTAAGTCGGATAATTTTTTAAAAATAAATGGTCTTGTTCATATAGGACATACATTGCTGGCATTTATGGTTTGATTATGTAAATTGTGGGTGTATCCTTGAGATTAGCTAACTTTTTAAATTTTCAATTTCGATTTTGGAACAATAATTTTATTTTTATGATATTTTGGTACATTAGTTTATATAGTACCAAAAAATATTGATATAACATCGGAAATTAAACTGCTGACTTGTAAATGTTACAAAAGTCAGTGTACCACAATTCAAACTCAAATTTGGACAAATTAATAGACTAAAACACAATATACATGTGATCAATATATTAATTTCTAACAGTGCTCTGAAAAACAAGTTTTTAAAGCAACGATTTAGGCAAATAAAGAGAAATTTATATTTTGTATTAAATATTTTCTGGGACACACTGATAAAGAAATAAAGACATGTCCATTCTTCTTATTGCATCCCTACTATTTGGAGGTTATGCTTCATGTCTCATATTTATAATGAATTACTGTAAAGTTGATGCATGTAGGTAAAATGTAAATATTTTGGTCTGTGGATGAGTACTGGAGCTAAGATCATAATCTGGTAGAGATAAAAGAAAAGAACTATGTTCACTACAAGAAAAATAATTTTTCGTAGCACGTCATCAACAACGTATATTAAAAACACGCTGGAAGATTACTTTTAACAGCGTGCACCCATAGGTACGCTGTTAATATTGTTGCACTTAACAGAAATAACGGCGTGCAGTAAAAGCATGTTGCGGTTACTATCCGCAGCATGCATTTATGTGTGATGTTAATAAATTATATAAACGACAGCGTGCAGTTATATGTGAGCTGTTAATAACCTATGAAATTTTCGCAGTGCACAATAAAGGCAAGCCGTAAATAGTATCATTAACAGTGTGCATGTTAATGTGCGCTGTTAATAGTAAATCATTAAAAAAATCGTTTCTAGAAATTAACGATGTACATTAAATGTATGTCGTAAATATTATTATTCACGACATGCATATATTAGCACGCTGCGAAAATGGCGCTCAAATATTTAGAATAAATTTTAAATTAGCGAGGTTTTCTTGAAACTGTCGCTATATTAGCGACGGTTTTGAACAAAACGTCGTTAAATTTAAATCGGTGACGGTTAATCATCGCTAAGATGTAGCGACAGTCTTTGATAACTGTCGCTAATAGCGACAGTTTAATAAACAATCGTCGCTATTAGCGATGATTTTCTAAAATATTGTCGCTAATAACGACGGTTATACCGTAACCGTCGCAAATTGTCTATAAATATCCATATTTCCGATCCATTTTCCTCCACACCACTTCACAACACTTAAATTTTTTTCTCTCAGACGATTTTAGTTTCGATTTAGGGTACGTTTTTCTGTTTCAATTTTTGGTTAAATTTGAAGTGTTAGTTAAGATAATGAGTTGTAAGTTTTTTTTTATAATTTATTAAATTATAAAAGTATTTTTTATTTATTTTAACAAAAAAAGTAGTGACAGATTATGATATAACGTCGCTAAGTTTAGCGACGGTTGAACGTTGACCTTCGCTAAACTTAGCGACGGATTTGTTAACCGTCGCTAATTTTTGAAGTTTTAGAATTAATATTAACGGCGTACATTACACACTGCGGATAATTGTATTAACGGCGTACATATAAAAATAGTATTAACAGCGTGCACATGTACGCCGCGGATAATATTGAACTTTCAACAGCTTGCAGTTGTGCAGCGTGCAATGTGCGCCGTAGAAAGAGAATTTACGCGATGCGAAAAGCCGTTTTTGCAGTAGTGATTGGAGATTATTTTATGAGTATATATATATACAAAAAACTCATATAAGACGGTTTTATGTGTTAATTATGTGAAACAAATATTTTATTTGGATCATACATGAAAAAATATTATATTTTATGTCAAAAGTATGACTTTTTTTATTGTAAATATAAGCAGAATTGATTCGTCCCACGAATAAAAATATGTGAGATTGTCTTACAAGAAACCTACTTATATAAAAACAAATATTATACCAATTTTGACCGTCTAGTTTTGTAACATGTCCGCAAATTACATTGCCTTTTTTTCCGTCACCACAATATTATCAAATTGTAATAGTAGGTCTCATGTGAGACCGTCTCACGGATTTTAATCTGTGAGACGGGTCAATCCTACTCATATTCACAATAAAAAGTGCTAGTCTTAACATAAAAAGTAATACTTTTTCATGGATGACTCAAATAAGAGATCCGTCTCACACATACGACCCGTGAGACCGTCTCACACAAGTTTTTGTCAAATTGTAAATGTCACAAATATTATTATTTAATGGTTTATAATTATTTTTTTTAGCTAAATGTATTTATACATATACTAATATTGTATAATTATTTTTTTAGATTTTCAAAGTTAGATAAAATTTATTTGCATGTATTCCCTCTGATCTAATTATGTAATCCACTTTTTTTTTTACACAGATTAAGAATGTTGTTGGAAAATTAAATTATACACACATTTTTTAATATATCCTTGTTTAACGATATTGAAAAAATTGAAAAAATAAAATATATTATATAATTGAGATGGTGAAAGCGTAAAATATAAAATTTTACTGGACCAACATTTTCGTCAGAGTCTGATCAGGCAGACATGTCCAAGAGCAGGGCCACAATTTTTTTAAACCAAATTTACGTTGTTGGTTGTCTATACAAGTTTCGACCTTATCTACAAGGCCTAGGGGCGGTCACGAGTCAGTTATTATTTGTGATAATTAAGCATATCTACTTTTCGAGAGATGTAATGGGAGTTTGGATCGGGTTTATTAGGATATTGATATCTTGGACAACGTTCAGGTACGCGTCATTTTCAGACTCGTGCGGAATAAGAAAGATTGAGAGTCTAGAGCTGATTACGAGAATCGAGATAAGATTAAGTGACAACTAACTTGAGTAAAGAAAAAATATCTCATCATCTCTGGACGTTCATCAACTTGAGAAGTTGATTAGATCGGTACATATTCATGCAATCCACTCATCCAGAGCTCCTTGCTTTGGTCTCAGGGACCCTGTCATCGGATAGTCCATGAAGTTGAGTTTCCACAGTGTGAACGTGACGAGGGTGAATGTTGTGTATATCAAAATGTAGGTGTTGTTCGTAGGTGTTGTAACACCCACGACAACATGCAGCGGAAATTATACTTTTAACACACTAACATGTAACTGGAACAATAGTAATACGAGAGACGAGTCAGTTAATTATGCACAAGTATGACCTTAGGGCAAAATAATTCACTAGAAAAACTTGTAAGTTTACAAAAACCAATACTAGTGAAAGAATAAAACAACTCCCTTAACACGGTGAGTAACAAATTGCATCCTAAACCTCTAACAAACCGTATAATCAAAACAATATGAGATGCATCAACTGAGAAGTGAAAGATATTCAAAACTCAACACTCTAATCAAAACAGTGATTAGGTGTTGTCTTCAGATGTTGTCAGCACTTCACAGCAACAAGCTTTCAACGACATGAGATTTGCTATTCTCGGAAACCGTCTTTGCGTATCAATTCGTCTCTGACTCCCAAAAATCACCAGCCCGAGTTCAATATCGTCTCCTCTTATTTATACCCACTTCATCCTTTTTCCTATTAAACATGGAAAACCAATTTCATTAGGAAACAAACTCTATTGAAAATAAGCATAATATATCTTATAGATAATATCTTGAGTCTTTTGAATCCACACGAAATCATACTCCAGAAAGGCAAAAATACTACGGATATTATCAAAAGGAAAGTAATTGATAAGGAAAATATATCAAGGAATAAATCAAGGAATAAAATTCCTTTCAGTCCAGATGCCAGGGTCCTCGTTGCATCCTCACATCATAACCAATGACCTAGTTTCTAGGGACAGATATTGATTATAGGCCCACAAGCATGGGACATCACACATCGAAATCATTAGCTTGTCAGTTAGCGAATGTAAAGACGATGTAACAAGACTGGAAACAATATGAGTTGTCAGTAGTGACAATGTCAAATGTACGGGGCATGGGCAGCCGTTTGATCACAAAGAGTAGCCCAACACTGAAAACAAAGTCATCATTAACTTTCTCTTAGAATTACTCAGGTTTACTCGATCATTTACGACATTCACTTAACATTTTTTTACAAGCACTCAATATACTCTTTATGTCGCACTTTCATATATACAAATATTTCACTAACTTGAGCACCAGAGTAGCTATGCGGAAAATCTTTCGACTCTCAACAAACGTTATTTGCTTTCCAAGTGTACAAAACACTTAGTTTGGGATCCCTATGCCCGGTTTCCAGCACTCTCAGGAAAAGAACGTAACAAATCAGGCAAATTGTCCATCAAACTCATCCAATTTATCTAGACATATAGATATGAAATCCGACTCGTTAAAATTTTGAATTACTTATATTTGTTCCAATCATTTTAAATTTAAACTCGATCATCAAATTAATTAACTACAGTGTTCTTCGTCATCAAATGTTTTTCGCTAAACGGATAGTGTTTCTAGTCAAGTCCTAATAAACCCATTACCCGACCCAATGTAATCTTTGTGGTAAAATCAAGATTCCTATCTTAATTTTATATCTATATGCTTGGGTGAGTTGTGTGGATTTTCGAAACTGTTATGTAAGAGAAATGTTACATATATGAGGATCACTTTTGAAATTGCGGGACAAAGTGTTAAATAAATAAAATTCGTCATTTGAATTTGTAGGATGCACATCTAAATTCATAATATTGGTATCCGAGTCGATTCCATGATTATGAGTTCATTCTATACCAGACCAGACTGCAATAAGGTCGATCAGTTAAGTCACGACAAGAATGTCGCTTTTCTGAAGAAGTACTGATTGCAATATATATCGCACGTGTTTTTTCGGATAATATTTTTTTGAATTAAACAGATATTTATATAAAATAGATTTAAGTTTTTACTTTCTTTTTTATTTCTTTGAAGAGTAGGTCTCATGTGAGACCGTCTCACGGATCATAATCTGTGAGACGGGTCAACCCTACCCATATTCATAATAAAAAGTAATACTTTTAGCATAAAAAGTAATGCTTTTGTATGGGTGACCCAAATAAGAGATCCGTCTCACAGATACGACCCGTGAGACCGTCTCACACAAGTTTTTGCCTTCTTTGAATTATAAAATAAATTTATGCCGGAATAGTTTTTTTTTAATATATATGGTAATAGATTACATATAATGATTTAATAAAATATAAGTTCCCCATTCAGTATGAGATTATATACGAACAAGTGATATATATTTTTGTACTTTAACCTACAATAGGAAATAAAACTGAAAGAAACACAGATATCATCCACTATGTGACTATGATATCATCATTTCCTCGTATTATTCCATTTTTGGATGTCTCTAAGGTATTATTTTATATTACAAAATATGTTGTTAAACAATATTTAATCATAATTATATTTTAATATATCCTTATAAGGCTACGTCTTTGTGGTGAATCTTTTGTAATTAACAGATGACAAAAACTTGTGTGAGACGGTCTCACTGATCATATTTTGTTAGACGGATTTCTTATTTGGTCATCCATGAAAAAGTGCAACTTTTTATGCTAAGAGTATTACTTTTTATTGTGAATATCGGTAGGGGTGACTCGTCTCACAGATAAAGATTCGTGAAACTGTCTCACAAGAGACCTACTCTTAACAAGTATATAATTAGGAGCATATTGAAGCTAATCAAGATTATTATCTAAGAATGTAAATGAACCTAACATAGCAATTCGTGAATTATTCGAAGATCGATTAGATAAAATTCGTTTAATGAAAATCGTTAAGATAAATGAATTAAATTCAAGTCTTATAATATTTGACTTGTTAGATCGTAAATAAGTTCGTTAGTAGGCCTTTAAGTCCATTCTTAAATTAAAAAGATAATATTTTTAATATTGAATTTATAAATTTCGCACTTTATTTATGGAAAAAAACAAAAAAAACTCTATTAATAAAATTACAAATTTTATTAGGAATATTATATTGTTTTTCTAAATATATATTTTATTTCTAAATAAATTTATTAAATATTTAGTTTTATAATTTATATGCTTCAAGTTCATCACACTTAGGCTACGTTTGGTTGGAAGGATATGATAAACTAATGATTAGTATGTAAATGATAAAAAAAATGATTGTGATAGAAATATAATATATGACGTAAAATAGTATTATGTTTGGTATGATTTTTAAGTATGAGATAATTTTGAATTTTTTGATGAAATATCGAAATTGTCCTTTTCTTTAATTTTTTTTCTTTACTCCGGCAACGGAGGTACTCCGACGGCCGGCGGCATCCGACGTCGGCCGGAAGCGGCAGCCGGAGGTGACCGGCCGGAATCGACGGCGGTTGTCGGCGTTAGCGGCGTCGGTCGACGGTCGGCGGCGGCAGTGGCGGCGGCGGTCGGCGGCGGCAATGGCGGCGGCGGCGGCGGCCGGCGGGTGGTCGGTGGAGGGAAGTGGTGGTGAGTTTGAATTTAGGAGAAGGGTAAAATTGGAAAAATAGGATGGATTAAGAGTAGGATAAATAATCCTTGAGGTGAGGAGGTATTATTTTAACCTACCTAATATAACCTAATCATTCATAGGAGAGATTGACTTGGTTAAATAATCACGCGTACCAAACAGGATGATTAGGTGGGTTAAAAAAATAAACCCACCTAATCCTACCAACCAAACACTGTCTTAATATAAAAATTTGAATAAAATCGTGGATCATAAATATATTATTAAATAAAATCTAAAATTAATTCGATTATAAACAAATCGAACTCAAATTGTTCGACTACACTGGATAACACTCTGTCTCCGCCGCCAAAACACCCCATTCTATAGGCTCGTTCTTATTTGCCAAAACTAGTCTTTCATGGATTCTTCTACTAGTACTACTTTATTTACCATCTTTCTGCTCTACATCTTCCGACAAAAAGGTACACATGATATATATGATTCTAAACTAATTTTTGGTGAAGATTTTGGGACGAAATTGATTCGGTAAAATTGGATATTTGATGATGATGTTAGCTTCCATGCAGGAGTGGTTGATGCTGCAACTTTTACATTAGTAAACAAGTGTTCTCAGACTGTTTGGCCTGCGATTCTTGGCCATCCGGCCATGGACACTACCGGATTCGAGCTACCCAAGGGAGGCTCTCGGGCATTCCAGTCTCCGACCGGGTGGTCGGGTCGGTTTTGGGGCAGAACCGGTTGCACTTTCGCAGGCTCGGGCCGTGGATCCTGCGCCACTGGCGACTGCGGCTCCGGCCAGGTGGAGTGCAACGGGGCTGGCTCCACCGCCGCCACACTGGCCGAATTCACCATCGGGTCGGGTTCTATGGATTTCTACGACGTCAGCCTCGTGGACGGATACAATTTACCCGTGATGGTGGACGTCAGCGGCGGCTCCGGACAATGCCAATCCACGGGCTGCGTGGAGGACCTGAACAAGCTGTGCCCGGCTGAGCTGAGGACCGACGACGGAGGCGCGTGCCGGAGTGCTTGTGATGCGTACGGCAAACCAGAATACTGTTGTAGGGGGGAGTTCGGGTCTCCTTCGACGTGCAAACCGTCGGCGTACTCGCAGATGTTCAAGAATGCGTGCCCGAAATCTTACAGCTACGCGTACGATGATGCCACCAGCACTTTCACTTGCACCGCCGCCGACTATTTGATAACCTTTTGTCCCACCCACCCAAGGTACAACTCTTTAATGCACAATGTCCAACTTATTCATACTCATTTACCATTATATTGTTATTTATTATCATAATTATAAAGAATGACAGCTTTTAGGGGTAAATATTTATGCTTTATTATTTTATTAAATATTCAAAATATAATGATTTTATATATTCCATAAAGTATAATGAAAATAATATGACTCTTATTGTGTTTGTAAGGCAAAAACTTGTGTGAGACGGTCTCATGGATCGTATTTTGTGAGACGGATCTCTTATTTGAGTCATTCAGGAAAAATTATTACTTTTTATTTTAAGAGATTACTTTTTATTGTAAATATCGGTATGGTTGACCCGTCTCACAGATAAAGATTCGTGAGACTGTCTCACAAGAGACTTACTCTATCTCACGCACAATTTAAATCCTTTTTTTCAAATCAGAATTATTAAATATGTCAAAACATGGTTTTAGGCATCGGAAATTAATTGCTGTAAATTGGTGAAAGTTCATGTTCATGCATACGATCACATGTAATCATACATTTAATTTCTAAAATACCTTCAAAGTTATTCTCCCGATTTTCAAACTAAATTTATTCATCGCAGCCAAAAATCAAGCAATGGAACAGGAAACGACTCCGGGCCTGAGGATGGTTCCGGTGTTGGATCGGGGTCCGGGTCAATGCCGGAAGCTATGTTGGCGGACGGGTCATGGTTGGCAAATTTGGCGATTGGGGGCTCGTCTAGAACACGTTCTTTGGGTGCCACCCTTCGAATAGTAGCAGCCGTTGTACATCTGCCTTCCACAGTAGTACTTCTGGTGTAATCTTGATTTTTTATTGGTTCATTTTACCAAATTTGCATGGATAAATCACAATTCATTAGCCAAAGATTTAATTAATTGTTGTCGTCAAGAAGAAATGGATGGAATATTGGGGTTTTACTCTAACATTGGGATTTCTTGGGGGTGCTTGTGAGATAGATATTGAGAATTTTTAGGGGGAGAGTAATGGAAAATATAGGAATATATGTCCTCAAGTCTATTCTAGTGAGATACTGAGCTAGTACTCCAATTAGTCCAACATTCTAAGAATATAGATATTTAAGTTTGTAGGTTATGGATTAGAGTATTCACGAAGGTGAAAGAAACCACTTTTTAGATTTCAGATATTCTATGAGTAACGGTGTATGAGTATGAACAACGACTCATGATTGACCAACCTACGACCCATGACCTATAGTAGTGCATGAGTATGTGCTGATACTTATGTTGGGTCAGCTTACGATACATGATTGTTACATGTTATATATATATATATATTTAATAAAGAAATCAACATTAATTTTATTTTGTTTTTTTATTTAAGATGTATCCTTCAACTGTGTACGTTAGATTATTGAAATGTTTATCAACATTACGAGAATATTATGTATAATTTCATTCCCCAATTAATTTAGTGAAAGTATAGGGGATGCGACTACAAATAACCAATAATTCTATGGCACCGATTTTTTCTTTAAAAATTAACCTCTTATTGACAAAAACTTGTGTGAGACGGTCTCACGGGTCGTAGTTTGTGAGACGGGTCTCTATTTGGGTCATCCATGAAAAAGTATTATTTTTTATGCTAAGAGTATTACTTTTTATTGTGAATATGGATAGGGTTGACCCGTCTCACAGATTAAGATCCGTGAGATGGTCTCACATAAGACCCACTCCCTTTTATTATGTAGATAAGTACATTTGAGTTTTATGTACATTTTAGTAATTTTAAGCATTTCTCATCAGACTTTCCATTTTTTTCTCAACTAATTATGATAGACAAGATAAATAATTTTTAATTTATTTATATATTATTTTAGATGTAAAAATATAACTAAATCAAGTATTTGAATTTTTTTTTATATAAAAATCATAACTGAACCAATTATTTTTTAAAAAATATTATTTATATATAACATATAATATCATTTTTTATACCTAAATTATTAATTTTCATAGTAGATATACGTCGATCGGATCAGATCGATCTTACAATAGAGTACTCATATATTTTTATGGCAAAAGTTCACCACCTTCCAAATATTTATGCTACTAGAAAAATGTATTAATGAAATAATGTACGTGATCTCTTGCTCTACATATGTTGCATGTTTTCATTAATATTATATATAACAATAGCACGATTAAGTAATTCTTCCATACGTGAAATATTTTAACAATTAATTTATAAGTGTCAAAAGTAAGCTTGCTTAATGCTCGGAAAAACGTACGTAGTATATCGAGATAATTGCATTATAAATTAACAAATTAAATTAATTTTTTTTAATATAGTTTCCAGTTAATTAAAATATGATATCACTATTTTACACTTAGATGTATCATTAACATAAAATAAAATCGGTTTTATTCAATTTCTAGTTAATTAAATATTCAATTAATTAGTACAGTCTCTATTTTACACTTAATAATTAAAAATCACAGTTTTAATAAGTATGAAAATTAACAAATCCGGATTTTCCAAACATCAAAATTAACTCACAAAGTTCCAGAGTGTTGGGCCGAAAATTTTCTAAACCAACCCAGTTTGAAACTCGCCAGTTTATCCAGTTTTTTTTTTTTTTTTTTAATTAAAATTTTTTGGGCTTTGGCGCAATTGAATCCTCAAATTTTTTTTTAAAAATAATTATATATATATATAGAGGTTTCTAATAGGAGAGGAATATAATAATTTGAAATCCAAGATGTACAAAATTGAGGCAAAAACTTGTGTTAGACGGTCTCACGGGTTATATTTGTGAGACGGATCTCTTATTTAGGTAATCCATGAAAAAATATTACTTATTATGCTAAGAGTATTACTTTTTATTGTGAATATGGGTAGGGTTGACCCGTCTCACGGATTAAGATCCGTGAGACGGTCTCACATGAGACCTACTCCAAAATTGATGACAAGTGAATTAATTAGTGCTGTCACATTTTTTTCATTTTAATGATTTTTTTTCTTTCTGATTTTATGTGATGGATCCCAATTAGTTTAATTTCCAGATTGTACACAGACAACTTGTCATTAAGTATTTGATTCGTACCGCACAATGAGTCGTCATTCCCAAATATTTATGCCTAAAATTTTCAGAAAACCATGAAATCTGTCAACATTTAATCTAAGCATATGAATATGAATCACTAATAATAAAGAAAAGACACATCGCAATTCGATCTAAATTTACTATTATTGCAATGCAAAATGGGAGGCTGGGGAGCAACACAAATAGAAAAGGGAGAAGAACGTGACAAGCTTGGGTGTGTGTGTTTTCATTTGTTTTATAAATCCATTTCACATTTTCATATGTTCGTATATTATTTAATGACTTTAAAGCATTATGACTTTTAAATTCATAAGAATTTTATTCGATATTTCGGGTATCAGCCAAATATTGAAAATTTTCAAATCTGATATTGATATCGAACATTTCGGTATATCTAATTCATATGGGTATGTTTTACCCACGGCAAGCAGACAAGTTGTTTCTTGGCCAGGTTGCTGTATCGATATGCAATGGTGATGTATCAACTTTCTCCGACGAAATCGTTTGAGGAATCACTTGGCAAAACGGTAGCCTCCTCGCGTAGGCCGTGAGAGAGCAGGCTGTGCACGCTAATGGAGGGTAAAAACCTTCACCGCATACGCCACCACTCAGCGCAAGCTTTCATATAGCACAGTCGTCAGACGATAAGCGGGTAGTAGGAATCGAACATGCATCGTTAGCTTGGAAGGCTAGGGGTTATAGTCGAAGTCGATTCAGTATTTTGAACATCTCTAATTCAAAACCGAACATGATACTTTGGTTTTCACTCGACTCCTTTATGGAAGATAAGTTAATTAGTAGATATAAGATTTGTTTAGAATGAACAAAATTCTACTCATAAAATTTATGGGGAAAATTTGTAAAATAACTTCGGACAACTATTTAATTAAGAAAATGACCTCTTCATGTCTATTTACCCCACATTTATGTCAGTTTTTTGTTTAAATATAAACAAAACGAATCGCTTTGGTAAGATTACACGCACCAATTTCCACAATGTTTGAGTTAAAACTCCTTTAAATCCATTTTATATGTTTTCCCGGAGTAATATAATTTTTAAAAAACTATATATCACGATTAGGAATAATCTAATAAATTTAATTATCATCCAAAAAAAGAAACTACATTTCATATATCTGTTGGGGCTTCAGAGATATTAATAGATAACGAACATAATCTAAAATTTTTATCGAGTTTAATCTTCTACTCTTCTATGTCACTTCTCTGAAAAAACTACATTTCTAAAAACAAACACATTTTTTAATTAAAATAATAAAAATAATATAAACAAAATTCTTTAGATATCCAACAAATTAACGCAAAAATAATCCAATATTTAATGTCGTTTTATGTAAGCAGGTTATAATTTTTTATTAAATAAAAATAGATAAGTTTTGTAAATTGAGAGGGATATTTTCAATAATTGAAAATTACACCATCACTTTAAATTAGTTAATCTGGAACTTCAATGGTAATAATAATTTTCCAATTTTCTTTCTATGGTGATAAGAAAATCAAATACCATTTTGTCCTATTTTGTCTTATCATGAAAAGGACTCCAAGAATAGAAACGTAATGATTGAAGCCTTCACGTTGCCGCTCTATTGACAATGAAAGTAATATTTTATTTTGTATTTTGAGATTAATTTAAATTGACTTGTTCATTCAAAAGATCCTAAACCTAGATAATCTTGTTTTTGAGAATTATTCAAGATAATTTGTTAACTCATATATAAGAGATAATATGCATTGAATAGAGTGACATTCTTATTAAAACTCTGGTTGTGGGAAGGATATATGGAAATATCGATTAAGAAGGTGGGGGAGGATATATGGAAATATTGATTAAGAAGAGTTTTATATATTGTGAAAGTCAGGTCGAGAAAAAGAGAGAAGACAACGGGAGAAGAGTTGCTTACGGCTACTGGAGTTTTGTTGAACCTGATCAAACTCAGTATTGAAGATTCGCGTAAAGAGTTTGGGTGATTGACTCACATCGTGATTGTCTTGATGTCTAGTGTTGACAATACTCGAAGAACAATACTGACGCAGAGTGTTGATCGAATAGTGATTGTGTTTGGTTTTGTGTAATACGTTTCGTTTTATGCGTCTAGTTTTTAGTATTGATTTATTTTGATGTATTTGGGTTTCCTTGAGTGTCAAAGAATTTAGGTTTGTTAGCCTCAATAGTATTGATTTGTTAAAACGATTTACATAATATTCTAGCGAATTTTCGTGTCACGAGTCACAAGTGTTCGTACTTGTGTATGATTTAAATAACTTGTGTTCATTTATTAAAGTTTATGTGTGTTAATATTAATTTTCGCTGCAGTTGACAATACCGAGCACAACATTGATATACTCGTTTACAATTATTTCTTGTACATTTAGATGCAACAACTTTTTAGATAAGACCAAACATTTCCAGCGGAGATTTGCAAGAAAAAATGGTCCCTCCTCACATGCCCAATTTACGTGGGTTTTTAATGTTTTTAAGGAAAGGGCCCTCCTTTTGGCAAGATTGCGAAAAAGCTATAAATTATTGTACCATGTTAGTGTAATGTTGATTAAAATATTTGCCGGCTTCTACAGTCCCAAAGGAGAAACCGATGTGTATTTGTCAGTTTACCTTACTTAAATGCTGACATCTGCGTTGTTTTCTTGGTATAGAGACATATACAGCTATATGTGCTGTCGAAACCCGTCAAGGGAAATCCTCTTTGGGACTCGGAATGGGAAAATTGGTGTCAGTTGTTTCAGCTGTGCTATTGGTTGCATCTGTGTTTTGTTCGTGTGGAATTGTTGGTGTTGCAGGGCGCAGTAAGTATGATACTGGGAGTGGGATTGTGGATGGGAAGCTGAACGTTCATTTGGTCGCTCACTCGCATGATGATGTGGGTTGGCTCAAGACAATTGACCAGTACTATGTTGGATCAAATAACAGTATTCAGGTAGGTTAACGTATGAATGTGGAGCTATTTAGTCTTAGTGAAAACATCTTTATTACCTGTCGTTTGACACTTTTCTATGCAGGGTGCATGTGTGGAAAATGTTCTGGACTCAGTTGTGGTGTCGTTGCGCCGTAATCCGAATAGAAAGTTCATCTTTGCTGAAATGGTAGCAAAACTTTTATTTTTGCTTTTGTGGTTTGTTTTGATAAAGTCGCTAAACACATGGTTTCCTTGTTTCAAAGGATCATTTTCTAGCTGAAAATACATTGAATGCACAGAAGTTGTTGTTGCAACGTTTCTCTTCTTTGTATCTATATTCTATGTATATCTGTGGGAACTCTAAGTTCACTATAGAGTCCGTCGTCGGCACCCTGTTCAAATGAAGACAGTACTTGCATAAATGCATTTTTCATGAGTAAGAATACCATGAGCACTAACTAGTCTTAACTTGCTTAAGTAGAGGATCCATTGCAAAATGTAGGATACATTTCTTTCCCTACTGTGCACAACACTGTGGACTCTTTCCTCTCTCATTTGTTGGATTTTTAATGGTTTATCCTAGAGCACATAAGTACCCTTTTCACTTGTCTGTGATGTGCACATCCATGTAGGCATTTTTCTATAGATGGTGGAAAGAGCAAAGTTCAGAAATTCAAGCAGAAGTGAGACAGCTAGTCGATGCAGGACAGTTGGAATTCGTGTATGGTGATGCTTGTAACATTTTATCTGTGATTTTCTTGGAGAAATCTCGCATAAGGTTGTTCAACTGACTTGTCTGTGCAGAAATGGTGGCTGGTGTATGCATGATGAAGCAGCTACCCATTATATAGATATGATTGACCAAACAACCCTTGGTCATCAATTGATAAAAAGTCAATTTAATAAGACTCCTCGTGCTGGATGGCAGATTGATCCATTTGGGCACTCTGCAGTGCAAGCTTACCTGCTAGGCGCCGAGGTACACAATCACTTCCCTCGGTGAAAATAAATGATATAATTAGTTTCCTTTGAGTTTAGCTCATATCTCATGTATTAATTTAGATTTCTGCTGTTTATCTAGCTAGGATTTGATTCTATTCATTTTGCACGGATAGATTACCAAGACAGGGCAAAACGCAAGGGAGATAAATCGCTTGAAGTCATATGGCAGGGTTCTAGGACATTTGGTTCATCTTCTCAGGTTAGAAATGCAGATATTCCCAGTTGCTCCAAATTAAATGTTTAATCGACTTCATTTTGTCACTTTTGAGGCCTGTGTTCTTGCAGATTTTTGCCAATGCATTTCCTGTTCATTATAGCCCACCAAATGGGTTTCATTTTGAAGTAAACGATGACTTCAATCCAGTCCAGGTTCTTTGACAGAGGAGTGTCAATCCCAAAGTTGAAGCAATGCTTGTTTAATGCTTTTCTGAATAGTTCTTTAATTCCCAAAATGCAGGATGATCCTTACCTTTTTGACTTCAATGTTGAAGCACGGATTAATGATTTTATTCTTGCTGCAATGACTCAGGTGAAGTAAACGAACCAATTTTTACCTGTAACATTGACTAGAAAGCACACACGCTGAGTATTCCAGAGGCTGCTGTTCATTTGTCTTTGATTCACAGGCAAATGTCACAAGAACTAATCATATCATGTGGACGATGGGAGATGACTTCCAATATCAATATGCTGAGTCCTGGTTCAAGCAAATGGACAAACTTATTCATTATGTCAACAAGGTATCATATTTCGAGTGAGAAGAAAATGAAAAAATGAGAGACTAATCTAATCTAATCTAATCTAACATATATACATATAAATATATGACCTCTGATTGTGATGTTTTTATATAGCCTTGTTCATATAAGTTAACAAATTAAATCAATAATTTTTTTTAATGAGTTCTTTTGTAATTCATTGTTTATCTTAAATGACTTTGTACTTTAATACATATTGAATTCGTCAATTTACCAATGGTTTTTCTTTGTTGCTACTAAAATTAGTTACTAAAATGAGTGGATTTCTTCATGGTTGCTAATGCATATTAAATGTTTTTATCTTATCTTTTCTTTTATTTTACATATAAATACATCACTTTTATACAAGTTAACGCTTTTACAAGATTTTAGTTAATGTTGCATCATTACCACATATTATAATTTTTGGTAAAACGGTAAATGCATGATCCTAAAATTGGTATATATCAGAGCCAAAGTCATGAGATCGATTGTCATAGACTGCAACAAGTCTAATAATTGTCCTTGCTGGATATATTGATTGAACAATGATGATTGAGCTACTATACTGTTTAAAATATTTGAGTTCCATCGTTACATCAGATATAGCTTTGGTAAAGCGACAAATGTCTGGTCCTACAATTGATATTAGAGCCAATGTATCGAGTTCGATTCTCATTGATTGCAAATAGTGCAATTGTTGGGGTACAATTATTGTCCTTGCTGGATAGATGAATCGAAACGTGACGCTTTAGCTGTTGTACGGTTTTAAAAGATTTGAGCTAACGTTTAAACATTGTTAGCAGAAGTTATAATTTTTAGTAAAATGACAAACACTCTGTCCTACAAGATTTATTTATGCCATTACTCAATTAATATTACATTAATTTAACTAAATAATAAAGTTTGAATTTGAAAATTTTCAAATACATTAAGTTAAACAATTTATAGAAATTATTCAAGAAAATTTTATTGACAAAAAGTTTCAGTAAACAAATAAATTATTTAATTTTATTTTTTTCAAATCCTGAATCATGAATTCTAAATTATAATTGAAAATTTTGAATTCTCTCGTCATTTTTCTCCATCAATTCTTAATTGTTTTTGTAATATTTGACATTATTAATTACTTTAAAAGTGTTTTTATGTTTCTTAGGATAATTTTAACTATTATATTGACTTATAAATGCAGCAAAATTAATTAAAATGTAGGACAATAACCTAAATTGTTTTTTTCATATTTGATATTATTCAAAATATTGTTTTACTGTATATTATTTTTAATGATTACATATATTTTGTGTGTGTGTAATAAATTAGTTTTTTTAATTATGTGAATATATGCATTGTTTTTTTTAAATATTTTTATGATGTTATGACTTAAATCTAAAAAACATTTAGTAACTTTTGGAATATTAATATTCATACATAAAGATTGTGAGGTGTCTCATTAATATTTTTAAAGAAAGAAAACTAATGATGAATTATCTTAAATTTTTGTTGCCTCCCTAATCTTTATATCAAATAATTATATCATAATTTTAAAATTAATATATACATAATATCTATTTTAATCACTCCATTTTTTCTTAGTTTTTTCTATTCATCATACTTCAAAGTTCAGGTATACATTTTTTCTCATAAACAATTAATTCATACACTTAATTGTATTCTCAATGCAAAATAGATATAATGTATATATAATATAATATGTGGAGAAACCGAGCGAGACTTCAAAAATAAAGAAAAATAAATGGAGTTAGACTCAAGCTTGAACGACTCAAATAAAAAAAAATAAGAAGATCATAGGAGAAAACACGCAAGCATCAAAGAGATTAATCAAAATCAAATTCGACAACGAAAAAATCATGAAAGTTAGATATGATGATATGATTGCTGAATTTAATCGAAGAAAGAATCATGAAAAATAAAATAAAAAATGAAAAAGACACTTAAAGATTCGAAAATCATACAAGATAAAGATCAAAAAAACTAAACCATGGTTTTTTAATATGATAGATAAACAGTTAAATAATATTTGATATTGAATAATTTGTGAAAAATTATGTTTCATTTGCAAATTTAAAATCAATATTCATAGTATACTTAAATTTGTTACCCACGTGCGATGCACATGCTTTGCTACTAGTTCAACTTAAATAAGCATGATATATGATCATATGTGTCCGCATGTTTTGTACAAGGCCATTACACCTTACTTGCATTTTTGTGCACTCTAATTATGATTAATTTTAAGTCTTAGGGGTTTCTACTGCGAAATTCAAATGACGATTGAGTGTTCTAACTCCATAATCAGTCATCGGTGCAGAAGTTGTACAGTTTGTGTCTCAGATTTCTGGAAAACTAAATTTGTGAACTCATGATAGCATGATGTGTCCGTTTTACTTCATCAAATGAGTCTGAGAGAGCTTACTGAAACAGGATGGCCGGATGAATGCACTATATTCAACACCATCTATATACACAGATGCAAAACATGCTGCAAGTGAATCTTGGCCCCTGAAAATTGATGATTATTTCCCGTGAGCACTAAATAACTATTAGTCCTAATTTTGTTATTTTGATAATTATATTTAACTTGATCCAAGATAGAATTAATTTCTGTTGATTTGGAATAGATATGCAGATAGTGCTAATGCTTACTGGACTGGATTTTATACGAGTCGCCCGGCACTGAAAAGATACGTTCGTTTGCTGAGTGGATATTATCTGGTATTCTCAGACATATTTGTAAATTAATTACACAATTCCTCGTCAACTAATTTTTTTTTGCTTAGGATTCAGCACCTGATTATGTACTTGCATGATTTAGTTATGGAACTTTATTATTTTAATGGTTTAATTTTGCAATTGTATTATGACTGGTTATTGATAACCATCATGAACTATAAGAACACAATATGACAACCATGACAAGTGACTGGAACCCCAATTGCTATTCCAGCCCCATTCTGCATGCTGATAGTAATCTTCTCATTTTTAGGGATATACTGTTGACCACTGGGTGTTGATAATATTTGAGAAGGTATTGGAATACACTCATTTTGTGAATGTGTAGGCAGGCTCGGCAACTTGAATTTCTGAGGGGAAGAACAACTAGCCCCAGTACTGATGAGTTAGGTAACGCGTTGGGCATTGCACAGCACCACGATGCTGTCAGTGGTACAGCTAAACAACACACTACAGATGACTATGCAAAACGACTGGCCATTGGAATCGCAGAGGTGCATTTCTATGATATTTTTCACCGTAATTACATAACGATGTCTTGCCTTGTGCTTATATATGGACTTAAATGTTTAAAATACTATGGTTATTAACCAATTGTTCTATATTTTTCAGGCAGAAACTGTGGTGAATTCAGCTTTGTCATGTCTCGTTAGTTCTAATATGGAAGGGCAGTGTGCTGAATCTACAGTGAAACTTAGCCAGGTGGCATTTACAACTTGATGAACTTGTTTGAGCTACCAGTGATCCAATTTAGTGACAATGCTCTCTATCTTCTCACTAACAGCAAATCATTCCCATCTAAACTACCTACGCTACCCACGTTTGTGGGATTTGAGCCCAAGACCCCCATTGTATCACAAAAAAGAGCAGAAAATCATTCTTTCCCTTTCACAGGACACAAGCTAAACACTTATCTATGTTTTTAAATAAAATTTTATAAAGCATGCATTCAAATTGTGTTGAAGCAAGTAACTACGTCATGAAAAACCAAATACTGGATCCATGAGCTAATTGGTTGTCACTAAACATGTCTACTCATTGATTGCAAGGAAATACACAGATACTAGTGGCTCAATTTGATATTTTTTTTTCGCGGTTAAGTTATATAGCTTAAAAGCATGAGTAAACACATGATATGCTCATTGTCAAGAGTTACGCTAAATTCAGTTGCAGTGGACAAAAATTCTTGATAAGAGCTTGTTTTTATATGTAAATTTGGGCTTAAACATCTGTGCTTGTTTCTGTTGCAATTTCATTGAAATGTTTTGAGTAAAATTTTTATTTGTTTTGTCCTTCATGGAAGATTATGTTAGTGGAGTAGCAACTGAATATTTTCTTGTCTAACGTTCATGTTTTTCTCTTTTCACCTTTTGATTGGTGAACAGTGTCAGCTGCTCAATATAAGTTTCTGTCCACCAACAGAGGAAGATATTCCCGAAGGAAAGAGTTTGGTCTGAACTTTTTTCTGTGTATGCTCATTTTTCAGCATATGGTATATGGTGTGGTTTACCTAGGTTTAACACTCTTTTTCAGGTTGTTGTGGTGTACAATTCACTGGGATGGACGCGTACTGATATTGTCAGGATTCCCGTGAGTTACAATATTTTTCTCCTTTCCCCTCTTTGTAGTTGATCATAGTGAGGTTTCAGTTGCTATAAAACAAGTTTGAATTGTTTTCTTGAAATGCATAGTTGAGCTTATTGCGTGCGGACATTCCCGCATCTAGTTTTGTATCATCTAAGGTCATAAAACTTCCAGTTTACATAGGATATACCATAACTGCAAACTAGTTCATCCGGTTAGGTCTTCGAATTAAATTTGTATTCGTTGTCCCCCAAAAAATCTTATCCTTCAAAGATGTCATTCTGATTAATCAACCATGACATGACCAAATAGTTCTCAACCTTCCGTGTTTTGAACTTGGCATCGATGGAATCAGGGCGTCTTCTTCGTGGCGGCTGCATATGAACATCATTACAGATTGTGACCAAGGCAGAAAATTATGGTCGTTTAGTTTATGGCGCGTGATGGAGAGTGGAGACACATCGCCCAAGCTCGGGGTCATGGTCACCGGAGAGGAGGTATTGTCGGAAGACGAGGTCATGCCGTACTTCGTCATTGGCCGAACCCAACTTCTGATACCATGTAATTTTATATAAGAGAATATATGCTGAAGAAGATGAATTCTTATTCACTTAACGAACTGAGAAGTACAACCTATACTTCTACAAATCAAATCAGTGGAAACCATGAAGTATAATTCAACCCCACTAAAGGCCAGCTAATTCTAGGAAGTCTTTGGTGCGACAAATGCAAGAAAACCTACTCATATATTGACACTTGCTAGAGGATACATAGGAAGCCCGCAGACTGGAAACCAGTGTGAGAATGTCGAGCAAACACTGTTGTCTATGATCAGCCTTTCTCTGAATCGCAGCCTTTTACCAAGGAGCAGCTTGACATCCTTCACAAGCTATTTGGACAGCAACCCTCTCCGTCGACACCTCCTGTTTTTGGTACGGGCAGTGCTGCCATTCAATGTGATATTCCACTTGCTTTACTTTCACAAAGTGATTTATCACGTTCATGAATCATCGATTCTGATGCTTCATATAACTGGACAATTGCATTTTTTCACCACATACAGCCCATTTTCTGCTCCAAAATCACTCTATGTGGCAGATGGGTCATGCACAAGGGTGTTTGGTTCGGGTTCCATATGGTTATCAACATATTTGTGCTTCAAATTATGTTGTTTGTTCCCGCACTTCTTTGCAATTTGTTATCAGTTTGTATGTTGAATAATGATCTGCATTGCTCAACCGTTTTCTCGCCTGGTTCTTGTGGTTTTAGGACCTGGCATCGGGGAGGACGATTGGCAGTATTGATAGTTCTGCAGGCGTGTACCTCCTTCGGATGACGCCCTTCTCGAAGAATACCCCTTGCGGTACCTCTAGTCCTTACATTTCTGTGTTTCAATATCACCTAGGACATCCGAATTTTTTGTATCTTCAAAATTATTTCCGTTATTATTCAGTAAAAAGGTTTGCATTTTCTTCGTTGTGATGTTTATCAATTGATAAAACATACTCATAACACTTTCAAACCACAGTCATATACGCCATCTAAACTTTTGCCCTCATTCATAGCGATATTTGGGGTCCTTCACGTGTGAAAAACATAACATGTACACGTTAGTTCTTATTATTTGTGGATGATCATACTCGTCTATCTTGGGTGTTTTATGAAAGAAAAGAGTGAGGCTTCAACAATTTTTAAAACCTTCTACACTATGATCTGAACACAATTCTCGACCAATATTCAAATCATATGCACTGATAGGCATGAGATTTCTTTAATTGTGTCTTGGGTGATTACCTAATCACTCAAAGGATTGTTCATCAAAGCTCTTGCGTTGACATCCCTCAAAAAAACGGTGTTGTAGAACAACAAAATTGTCATTTCCTAGAGGTAGCTCGTTCCATGTTATTTACTCGTAATGTCTCTCAGTATTTCTGGGGTAACGCCATCCTAACAGCCACTTATATCATCAATCGGATGCCTTCTTGTGTCCTTAACTTCCAAACACCAGTTCAGACTGTCCTTAAGTTTTACACCAATTCCTAGCTCCTTCGCAACATTCCAATGAGAATATTTTGTCGCTCAGCATTCATGCACATTCATTCGCAACATTGGGGCAGACTTGATCCATGTTCTCTCAAATGTATCTTTCTTGGGTAATACCCTAATCAGAAAGGATACAAGTGTTATTATCCTATAATTTGAAAATTATACTCTTCCATGGATGTCACTTTCAATGAGGCTGGACTTTTCTTTCCACGTTCCTCGGTTCAGGGGAACTTGTTATGAATGAACCTCTGAATCTGGAGCTCATCAACATACTCAATGACTCCCTGACACATCTTACAATCGACCCAATCAACACAATCCCACCAGATAACTCCCAGCCTCTTCCTTATGCTCAATGACTCCCTAACACATCTTACAATCGACCCAATCAACACAATCCCACCAGATAACTCTCAACCTCTTCCTGAACATCTTATTCTACCTTTTGACCATGTTTATCCTTGCATAAGGTCACTTCACCTTGGGAATCATCAGGAACACACGCACGATCAGCCAACATAAAGTATTTCCTCGTCGCCGGGTTCCTTGAAAACAATCAAGGTACGCCGAGTTCTTACTCACCTAGTATTGATGATCTTGATAGGCCCATTGCCTTGAGAAAACGAGTTATATCATGCACCCAACACACTATAAGTAACTTTGTCTCACTTGATCTTTTATTTCCTGCATATCGAGCCTTTGTTGTGAATTTAGACCATGTACATTTTCCATTAAGCATCACTGAGGCTCTCCAAAATCCAAACTGGGGGACTGCTGCCTTTGATGAAATACATGCTCTTGAAAATAACAACACTTGGCAGATCACATAACTTTCACCTGGGAAACAAACTGTTGGTTGCAAGCTGATTTTAATAGTCAAGCATAAAGGTTGATTGAAGCATTGAACGATTTAAAGCACAACTAGTAGCAAAAAGGTATACCCAAACA
The DNA here is from genome assembly GCF_022965805.1 of Primulina eburnea. Lineage (NCBI taxonomy): Eukaryota > Viridiplantae > Streptophyta > Magnoliopsida > Lamiales > Gesneriaceae > Primulina > Primulina eburnea. The sequence goes on along the minus strand of NC_133111.1, from coordinate 39,450,615 downwards.
TATGAGATAGATTATCTATCAAGAAACCTTCGCATATGTAGCCATGCTAAATATTGTCTTTGTACTCCTATCCATTGCTGCAAATTTCGATTGGCCTCTATAACCAGCTCGATGTAAAAAAATGCCTTCTTGAATGAGTTCTAGAAGAAGAAATCTACATGAATATACCACCAGTATTTGAGTCAAAGACTACTGTCAACAGAGTATGTAGGTTGAAGAAATCACTCTATGGTTTGAAGCAATCTAGAGCCTGGTTTCACAGGTTCACTAAAGTCTTGAAAGGAAATGGATACATGCAGTGCCAATCAGTTCACACCATGTTTGTCAAACACTCCAACAAAGACAAGATCTGTGTTATCATCGTATATGTTGACTATATTGTTATCACTGGAAACCATGAGTAGGAGATCACTCAGATAAAATTGTTGATTTCAAAGGAATTTGAGATGAAGGACCTAGGACACTTGAAATATTTATTGGGAATGGAAATTGCCAGATCAAAGCATGGAATCTAGATTTCACAAATGAAATATGTCTTGGACCTCTTGAAAGAAACATGGATGTTGGGGTGCATTCCTGTCAACACTTCTATGGACCTAAATATAAAAATTGGAAGGCAGGAAGATAGTCTACCAGTCAACAAAGGAAGATATCAGAGATTAGTGGGCAAATTGATATATCTTTCTCACACAAGACCCGACATTGGATTTGTAGTGAGCGTCGTAAGCTAGTTCATGAACAATCCTACAGAAGAACACATGAAGGCCGTTCTTCGGGTATTGAAGTGGTACCTAAAGGAGTCCCCTTTGGAAAATGACTATGTTTTTGCAGAACTACCACAAGAGATGTATAGCTATACAATGATGTTGACCAGGCATGATCTTTTACTGACAGACGATTCATATATGGGTACTGCTCGCTTGTATGAGGTAACTTAGTAACATGGCGTGGCAAGAAGCAAAATGTGGTGGCAAGAAGCATTGTAGAAGCATAATTTTTCTACAAAATTTCGGTCCATGGCCTATGGAATTTGCGAAGGTATATGGCTTCAAAGATTGTTGGCTGAATTGAAATTGGAAGGTCATCAGATAGTGGAACTGAAGTGTGACAATCAAGTTGCAATAAGTATTGCCAGGAATCCAGTTCATCTTAATCGAGCCAAGCATGTTGAGGTCGATTGTCATTTCATAAGTGACTCAGTTACGTTCCTAGTCATTCACAAGTTGTAGGGCATTCTAACAAAGACCCAACCTGTTTCGATCTACATTTGAAGACTTGGTGTCCAAGTTGGGCATGATCGACATAGACAACCCAACTTGAGGGGTAATGTTGAATATCTGAAGATTATATAAAGATGTGATTTTGAATTATTAGATAAGCTATCATCTAATGTTTTATATTTTAAACTTGGGATACATTAGATTAAGTTGTTATCCAATGTTTGATTTGTATAAGTATAGGTTGTACTTCTCAGTTCATTAAGTGAATAAGAATTTGTCTTCTTCAACATATATTCTCTTATATAAAACACATAGACATCAACAAGTGTTAAACCATACTACCACAGCAGTACGTCTTAGTTGTTTTCACCGCAACTTAAAGGATCACCCGTAATGAATAATTCAAAATACGGGAATTTTTATCTAAAGGTGAATCATAATGTGGGATGTAATGGTTTTGGAGCAACTGTTTGCCACGGAAGCACCCCTACCAAAGAGCCTTAATATTTGGCTCTAGTCCTGCCAGAATTCGTGTATAATTTCGGTTGCTTTTGAACCATTTTACTTTCTGGATCTGTTATAAACCACAAACCCAAGCTGGAATATCATTTCACACCAGCCAAGTTTGGCTAATGTTTTCTACTTAACAACAAAAGGATTAATTCTCTATTTCGTTGCTGCTAAACAAGTGTTATATTCGAAACTTTTTCTGCTATAATGGGGTTTCAGAATAATGATAAAATATAACCAATAGGCTCATAATCTACAGGTTAACGACTATAATCTTGTCGTCAAAGATTCCATGGGAAGCATTGTTGAGTCTCAATTTGTGGAAGTGGATAATGTGACGAGTAATGTTAGAAAGTTCTACGTGAAAGCATATACTGGAATTTCAGCTGCAGAGACTCCGAAATATTGGCTTGTCTTTTCAGCATCTGTGCCACCTCTGGGTTGGAATACATATTTCATTTCTAAAGCTTCTCAAAAGGGTATTGATTCAAAATGTTATTCTTGGCAATCAATTCCAAAACTTTTTACCAGTTAGGATTTTAAAAATATTACTTTTTAACTCTTGAAACATACTTTTCAGCAATAATAGTCTTCTTAAAATACGATAGAGACTCAGTCACCTTATTCTCTGTAATTTCGGTGCTCATATATGATATTCAATAATGCAGGAAATAGAAGAAGTGGTTCCATGTCCACGATGGCTCTTCCAACGACTGAAACTATAGAAATTGGACCAGGAAACTTGAAATTGTCTTTTTCAGCAGTATCTGGGCAACTTAAACGCATATCGAATTCCAAAACTGGTGTAAGACTCTGTTTTGAAAAGAGGAGTGTTATCTATTGTTCTTGTTATGCAGTTGAGCTGGACAATAGATCTACAGTGGAGAGTGAAAGAAGGAAATTCATAAACTTCCTAAAAATATCGTGCCTTTTTATTTACCCTTGCTTTAGTTAGTTTCCTTTGGTCACCAGTCAAAGAGTTTTTTTTAATGGTCTATGAACTATTTGAAGCGAAATGGATCAGTGACATAATATAACTTCAATTGATCTGTCTCTGCATCCTACTAAATGTGCTGATAATGTCGTGGAAACATTGTTGACAGCGAGAGATTACCTAGAATGTGCATCTACAAGGCAGTTGGAACTTAGGTACCAGATCTTGTGCTGCTTGGAGAATCTAAGTATCATTAGTATTAGAATTGTTCTTCAAAATCCACATCATCAGTTTGATTAATTAGCCAATTTTTTTCTAAGTATCATTAGTATTAGAATTGTTCTTCAAAATCCACATCATCAGTTTGATTAATTAGCCAATTTTTTTTAAAAAAAACTTGAAATAATCACCTTACTGGATTCTCTGTTCTTTATTTACAGTAAATGAAACATTTTTCTTCCGTCGTAGCTCATTATTATTCCATGAATAGCAATTGAGTACAGAAGAGGGGCCGTGGAGGGTTTGCTTTTTATTATCAGAGGAGAATGTGAACTGAACTCCTGTAATTCATGCTATTCCGCTACATCCCATTCTTCAAGATTTTAGTTTGGGCAATATTATAGAGTGATCTTGATGATGTTGTGTGGAATTCTTTATTTGTTTCCGGTGAAATATCATGATTGCTGAAAGAAAATTCCATATCTATCTATTGGTCAAAATCATCTTTTACGTTACCATACATTTTTAACCATAGTTTCAAAATGTTTCATCTTCTCTCAGAACATCCAAACTGGAAAAGTTTGAATCATCCAACTGTGAACCAATATCCATTCATCAACTTTGGTTTTTGAATTGTTGCTGCTATACTTTCAATCTTTGATGTCCTCGGTCTAGAGACTCCTTAATCAAGTTTCTTCATCAATTTCTGATTAATGCTATTATACCAGATTGATGTACCGGTACAACAAAGCTATCTTTGGTATTCTTCTAGCCAGGGAGATGCTGATCCTCAGGTACATACATTTGAGTTTAGTTGTCTATGATTGTCCCACTGTCTATAATTTGAGTGAAAGAACTGCTATAAGTTGATGCATATCACACCTTTCAGTGTTCTGGTGCATATATTTTCCGACCTAATGGAATGCCACCTTCAGTGGTCTCCAGATCAGTAAGTGTTTTTACCCTAACAAGAATATATGTTCTTCAAGTTAGAGGTGAAATGCCTTTCGAACTCAGAATTATTTTGAGAGTTTGAAACTTCAATTAATATTTAATTTCCTTCTAAAAAATGTTTTGGCTTGCTGCTCACAGGTTCCGATTAAGATTGTACGGGGACCACTAGTTGATGAAGTGCACCAACAATTTGCTTCATGGATCTATCAGGTTGAGTATTTAAATTTATTTTATTAATTATGAAAGTTATTATTGTTTCAAAGTTGCACGCATCTTCATCCAACCGACTCATCTAGTATGTTGAAATATTTTGCAATATTTTCAGGTTATTAGAGTTTATAAAGATAAAGATCACGCGGAAGTTGAATACACAGTCAGTAATTATTTGATCATTTCCTTTTTCCATGTGATTGTATTGTTTTTCTACACCTCGAGGAACATATGCCTTTGCTTTTGTTCCTTTGACTTGCTAATCCTGTTATCCTTTTTCTATAACGTGTTTGGATGTATTAATGTTATCTGAAGATTGGTCCAATTCCTACGGACGATAGTGTTGGGAAAGAGGTTATTACAAGAATGACGGCTAATATGGTCACCAACAAAGTGTTCTACACTGATTCCAATGGAAGGGACTTTCTAAAACGGGTACGTTTTGTGTTATTATTCTCCTCACGTATACTTTGACAATGTGTCAGAACCTAAGATCCATAAACTTGTAATACTCTGCTTTCTGTTATCAGAATGTGTTATCAAATTACTAAAAAAATAATTGGCGTAGATGAATAGATGGAATTGAGTTGTTAAACTGATTGAGTTTTCTGCTCTTGCCTTTTTATCTTTTTTCTAGTGGATACATTGTATCGATTGCACTATGGCTTGCCATTCAAGATGGTTATTTTCAAAACAATCGGTAGTCATGTGTTACATAAATGCTGATTTTAGAATGTAAAAAAAATCTAAGTGTCCTAATTTTCCAAAAAATTTGATTAAAAAGTGTGAAACAGTAGTTGTTTTATGATATGTCCAATTCCAAACTACTAAATTAAAACAATGAGATGATTGGAAAAGAATAAAGATTTGGCTCATGATATGATAACAGACTGGCTCTTTTTATAGAAAAAAACCACTAGAGTACGATGTAGAAATGTCTGTTAATATCTCGTAATAAGTTTATGTGAAAACAGGACATGTTCCTTACCTCTAGAGTTACAGGTGAGTGTGTGTGTGTTTGGGGGTCGGGGGATACAAAAGGCATCAACAGCCACATCCAACTTCCTTTCAATATGCCAGAAAATTATCTTCAGACTAGTAGAGTTTATCCTAGGTGTGATTGACTTAGCTGTCACAAGATTTCAGGGTTAATTGAGTTATTTTAATATGAGTATTTGGGCTATTCTTATGTGTAGTCGTAACTTCTAGAAGGGTAAAATTTATAGATTGCATGGGCATTTTTATGGTTAGCTTGAAATGTTGTGAGACAGAAACCTATCCCTTTGTCGGATAAAGAACAACACTTCACAAAGATTTGTGAGCTGCATATTGCCTCATAATACCGCCTTTGGAATCACATTCATTAAGTTACTGGAGGTGATTTGATTTTCATCTTTTGCTTCATTATACATTTACGAGAACCCAACTCGTCTGCATTTTTTGAGTGAGGGAAGCCCAAGTTGCAAGCAATAGATTAAAGACGTATAGGCTATAGCATCATCTGCTTGAGCATTTTGTGCTGTTGAATTGGCATGACTTCACTTTTCACTGATTGCTTCCCGAGGCAGTTGTTGGGTTGTCAGGTGCACTTGATGACTTTTAATCAGTGATTTATTCCTGATGCAACAAGTTCTCCTCCACCTTAGAAAAAAAGTGAATTGTTTATAGATAATGGTAGAAGAGTCAGGCTGCTTTTATTTTAAATTGATAATGTAGTCTAACGTATATTCTCTGAAAGGCATCTTGTCACCGTCTTGTCAGTGATTTTCATTACATTTCATATTCCGACCTGATTTTGACTTCTTCATTTTGCAAATTTTCAGGTTAGAGATTACAGGGCTGACTGGCCTCTCGTAGTTACTCAACCTATTGCAGGGAACTACTATCCGGTAATTGTCCCTTAACTTGCTATTTTCATATTTTTAAAGAGAAGATTACAAATACCTTGTTCACGTGCATTCACTATCACCATTATATGCTCAACAACTGATGCATGTTTGATAAAAAACTTTGTTTCGCTCCATCAGTTGTGACTTCTGTTTACCTTAAAAATGGGAACTGATGGTTATGATCATGGTAAAAAATTGTTCTATCTGTTCAGATCAACCTTGGAATTTTCATGGAGGATCAGAAATCTGAGCTCTCTGTTTTGGTTGATCGGGCCGCTGGAGGATCCAGCATTAATGATGGAGAAATCGAATTGATGCTTCACAGGTCTACAAATGTTTACAAATTTTTTGTTCCAATCTGTTTCGTTGTTGGTAGAATAAGTCCAACATTTTTCAGTGCTATCATCGTCCAGGCGTATTTTAAATGACGATTCCAGAGGAGTGGGTGAACCCCTTGATGAAACTGTATGTGCTAACGATACATGTGAAGGACTCACGGTACGGTCATGAAGTACAAGTTTTGTGTGATTTCATGTTGTTATTAAATGCATAAATTGTGACCCAATTGATAAAAGCTTGAGGCTCCTTACTTTTTCGTTTTTGAGAATAATGAGGCTCCTTACTTTTCATTTAAGTTTCTGTGACTATTAAGCTCTCATGCTATGGTACTTTTTGTCCCATCTTCATTAGAAAAGAGAATTTGAAATAGTTTATATTGGCTTAAAAAGGGACTCATATAGTAACTTGTATTAAATATTTTCGTGAACGAAAAAGGATATGAAGTAGTTGCTATAGGACGCATGGTGCAACTGCGCTTGTGCGGGTGTGGGGCCTATATTTTTAAAAAAGAAAACTATATAAGAAAATATCAGTGTCAAGCATTCGTAAGAATCTATACATGGAGTTGGATTACTACAATTTAGTTGTTCTCTCTGTTTTTATATTCTTGGGGCTGGTTGATAATTCCATGCATTTCACAGGTGTAGCATTAGCTTCAATTTCTCTAGTTCAACGTTGAAATACGGCCTGATGGCTGTAAGTAAGATGTATGACTCACTTTCAGTTACCAAACTCAGAGAATTAGAGTAAAGAAGCAATACAAACTGTAAATTTGAGAGAAAATGTAACTCTACATTTAATTCATGAGCACAATGCATCTTTTATAGGATACAAGAGGTATTACAAAATTCCATAAAATCAGAAAATATGTTTTCCTACCTAATTTAAAAGATTTAAATTATTGCATCGGATTACAAACAATATTTCTAGTTATTTGACAAAGTCCTAAAATTATCCTTTATTTTATCTACACAATCCAACATAAGAGTGGAAATAAGGGTTGAAATATTGACCACAGAAAATGCACCAATTTAGATGCACATTTGGGATCACTATGTACAATATCCTAAAGCAGTAGGAGAGCGAAAAGATTAATGTCTATAACAATGTTGTTTTGTTATATCTCATTAGGTTCGAGGAAATTATTATGTTGGCATCCATGAGCTTGGTTCCGGAGCTCGTTGGAGGCGGACTACTGGTCAAGAAATCTATTCACCTCTTCTTTTAGCCTTTTCACATGAGGTATATTTGGTTGTTTAACATGGATATGAGATAGTAATCCTGCAATCTGACTATTTAGAATGGACTCCTGCAGAACTCTGGATACTGGAAATCTTCTCATTTGGCAACGGCAACTATAATGGATGCAAACTATAGTTTACCTCTTAATGTTGCATTAATAACACTTCAGGTGATTGTTTTTTATTTGCATATGTTCTATGAATAATCTATTTCCACTGATCCTTTGGCTTCCGTTTTTCAGGATTTGGCCGATGGAAGTGTGCTCCTACGTTTGGCCCATTTATATGAGGTGACTCACTCAATTTAATTGCAGTTGTATTTATAAATTCATGATTGTAACTGTGTTTGATATCATTGGAACGAGCGAGAGCAAATTTACACCTAAATATTGCGTACTTCATTTCCTTTTATAGGAATACACCATAAGACAGTAAGAAACATACCTCTCACATGTTATCTAGGTCCTTTCGAAACTTTTCTTTGCCAAAATGCGTGACTTATTCATGAACATTTGTCCTAGGCCGGTGAAGATCCTGATTATTCGACACTTGCCAAAGTTGAACTGAAGAGGATGTTTGCTGGAAAAAAGGTTTGTATGTGTATACAGCACCGAGTATTACCTTTTGTCAAATGCAAGGTTATTTTTATCCAATGTTTAGCTGGAATTCCTTTTGGGCTACTTTCTAACTTTTTTACCCTTCTTTCCGTTTTCTCATCCCCAAATTTTCTCCGGTGTTGATATGAAAGTACTTTTGGCTATTTCTGTATTTCTTAAGATCAATCAATTTCATTCCCCTCTTCATATGATTTTATGTGTATTTCCGATTTGATGTGTATTTATGAAAGCATACACGTCAAATAATCGGTGTTTACTATGGTTTTTGTGTGTTCTCCATTTCAAGTTCTACACTTTTCTGTCATGTCCCTCAACTTCACTCGCTGAAGGGCTCACGTCAAAGGAGCAGAAACTGATGAAAGTAGTACTTTTATGTAAAACACTAAAGAAAATGACACTAGTTTTTAGTGAAAGTTATATAAACCAGTGTAAACGATCACATGAATCTTTTTATGCTTTTGGTATTGACTTGAAATCGTATTTCAGATAAAGACGCTCAAGGAAACAAGCTTATCAGCAAATCAAGAAAAGTCTGAGATAAAGAGAATGACATGGGAAGTTAAGGATGAAGTTGGAGTCGAGGCAGCAGCAGCTCCAATCAGAGGTGGTCCTGTGGATATGTCAAGTCTTACAGTCGAGCTCGGTCCCATGGAGATCCGGACTTTCCTCTTAACCTTTTGAAAAAGGTTCATCATCTCCACCATTTGGTATCCGGATTAATGCTTACTCCTTTCTAATGAATGACAGAACGACGATTTCTTCTTTATACCGGGAATAAGTGATGACTGTCTTTGATCCGCCGGTTTGTGGCCTACAAAAAATGGCCACTGATGCGGTTAAAATAACGAGAGGGGATAGTTGCTATGTGGTGCAACTGTACAGCCGTATAGTTCACATACATATTTTCATCTCGACTTTTTTCTTCCAGTTTTCCACATGAGTATTGAAAAATAAGCGAACAAATGAAATACTAATTGTAGTTACTCCAGATTAATAAAATCACTGTTATTTATAGTGAGAAATACGGGCAAAAAGACGTGTAACTCTTTGGCATTTGTTAATCAATAAAAGCTTTACATAAATTGCTACTTTACTTCGAAGGTGTCGTTGTTTGTTCCAACTAAAATATATCTCTTGTCGAGAAAATATGCACCTAATTAAAATCGATATATATTTCAAATGAACTGTCTAGTTGGCTAAATAAATTGGACAAACAAAAACTAATTCGTGAAAAGTTTTTCATATCATAATTGTTTCTCAATTGTCAGATAGGATGAATGAGAGAAATTAATTGATGTTCGAAAATAGTCGTATCGTCTTCTTCACTGCCCCAGTTCTGGACAACCATTTTGTGGTGCCTAGGCACAATCTCACCAAGAGCCTCGGGTCACTGCATTACCCTTCGGAGCCCGCAACCGTTGGATGAAAATCAAAACTTGCTATTGGATGTGGTGTTGGTAGCGGTGGTGGTGACGGGTTTTGCAGTTGGAAGTAGTCTAGGCGTGAGCCTATCCCTTATCAACAGGGGTGTCAAAATGCGACACCACTCGTCAATCCGACACGATCCAACACGAAAAAAATTGGGGTTTTTCGGGTTCGGGTTCGGTCGCGGGTTGACCCGCGAACTTTTTTTTTGAAAATACTACCTATATTTTTATATATTGTATATTTGAACAAAATTTATTGTATATTTATATGATAAATTTTCATCATTTAATATTTATTTTGCATATTTTTATTTTTTATTTGATTCAGTAAATATACTTTTAATTTTCTGCGATTAAACTTTCAAATTTAAATCGAAAATTTTGTTATTATGTGTTTAAATTAAAATATTATTGGTATCTTTTAATTTTTTGAATTTTTTTCATTAATTTTTTAAAAAAAATGTTAAAAAAGTTAATAAAATTCGGGTTAGGCGGGTTAGATGTGTTGAGTCGGGTTATACGGATTCGTGTTCGGGTTGGGGGTTTTCGGGTTGCTTCGGGTTTGGGTTGGGTTCGGATTGAAAAAAAAAATAAAAGAAATTTCTCGGGTTAACCCGAAACCCGACCCAACCCACCCGATTGACACCTCTGTCTTATCAACCTGACAATATTTATACTATCAATAAAACAATGACTGATGAATACTAATCATCTATAACGAAGCTTTTTGTTTAATTCTAAAATTGTCCTTTCGCACATTTAATTTAATATATATTTAAATTTGATTTTTAAAAAAAAACATCATACTTAATTTTGTTGTATATGTTATATATACACACATAAAATGAGAACGTCCTATAGTCTCTCACGATATACCAAATTTTTTCGCCCTATCATACCATTTTCCCATAGTATCATTATTTTTTTGAATGCATCAAACACAATACGATAAAATACAACCTCAAATATTAAATTTAAAAATTACTCTAATCTCATATGAGAATATAAATATTTGTATTTAAATTTAATTGTTGGGTTAGTATATAATCTATTACTATTATTACGAATCTTTGTAATAGAGATAAAAGGTAAAAAATTGTGTAAGACGTTCTCATGGGGATTTGGATCTTCTACAGTGTTGAAAACACAGCATTTGGTGTTGTGCATTTTTTTACATGAAATGATCACGTGATCATCTTGTAGACATCACATCATATGAGATAAATTTAAAAAGTTGACAGATTAAATGAGATTATCACATGATCATCTCGTGTAACAAGTGCACAGTACCGAGTGTTGTGTTTTCAACACAGCAGAGGATCCAAATCCGTTTCACGGTTCGTATTTATGAGATGGATCTCTTGTTTGGATCACTCATGAAAAAGTATTACTTGTTATGCTAAGAGTATTACTTTTTAATGTGAATATGAGTAAGATTGACCCGTCTTACAGATTATGATTCGTGAGACGATCTCAAATGAGACTCACTCCAGACAAAAATAGTGTCTTGATCTATTTTTTTGTTCTTTCAATTTTGCCCTTATGTTGTACTAATATTACATTTTTTTATTTTTAATTTCAACAAATATTTTTGTTTTTATTTATTTTTTAATTACAACAATTCAAATAAGGCTTAAATTTGTTGATAGTGCGTCAAATTTCACTTTAATTCTTCGATAATTAAAAAAAATTTGTACACACCCTCTGTTTGCAAAGTAGCTAGTATGTTATAATACACCCACAAGGTGTGCGGTGTCGTTTACTTACTTTAATCCAAAGCTCAATAATGACCTTTGCATTACTTTCTGGTGGGGTGATACAAGGATAAACTGCTATATGTGCTGTCAAAACCCTTCAAGGGAAATCTTTTCTGGGACCGGGAATGGAAAAATTTGCGCTAGTTGTCTCAGCTGTGTGCGTTGCATCCGTGTTTTGTTCGTGTGGAATTGTTGGTGTTGAAGGGTACATTAAGTATGATACTGGGAGTGGGATTGTGGATGGGAAGTTGAATGTTCATCTGGTTGCTCACTCGCACGATGATGTGGGCTGGCTTAAGACAATTGATCAGTACTATGTTGGATCAAATAACAGTATTCGGGTAGGCGTAAAGTGTGAGTGGAGTTATATGAGCAGTTTCTTGAGAGGTTTCTTTTAATTTAATCTTGGTGAAAGTATCGTTCTTCTCTGTTTTCGACGCAGGGTGCTTGTGTGGAAAATATTCTGGACTCGGTTGTGTTTTCATTGCGCCGCGATCCAAATAGGAAGTTCATCTATGTTGAAATGGTAGCAGAAGTTTTTCTTTTTCCTTATGCGGTTTCTTTTGATGAAGTCAGTAAACACATGGTTTCTGTGTAAATACAGTGAACGCACATAAATTGTTGTAATGTTTCTCTTATTGGTATCAAACTAAATCTGTGAGAACTTCAGTTCATTATGGTGTCTATTGTCGGCACCCTGTCCAAATAAAGACATTACATACACGAAAGCTTTGTTGAGAACTAAAGATACCAACTAGATTGATTGTGATTCTTAACTTGTTCTAATAAGGGATCCATTAGAGAAATGTAACGTGCATTTCTTTAATTACTATGGACAACATTGTGTACTATTTCCTCTCCTATTGGTTAGATTTATAATGGATTATCTTAGAGTGCATAAGTGTGCATCCTGTTTATTATACCACTTTCTTGAAATTGTGATATGCCGCGTTGATGCAATTGGTCAGTGTTTCATTATCATAATAGTACCCTTTTCACTTGTCTGTGATGTGCGCATCCATGTAGGCATTTTTCTATAGATGGTGGAAAGAGCAAAGTCCAGAAATTCAAGCAGAAGTAAGACAGCTTGTTGATGCCGGACAGTTGGAATTCGTGTATGGTGATGCTTTTAACCCCATATGTGTGATTTTCTTGGAAAACTCTCTCATACGGTTATTCAACTGATTTGTATGTGCAGAAATGGTGGCTGGTGTATGCATGATGAAGCAACTACCCATTATATAGATTTGATTGACCAAACAACTCTTGGTCATCAATTGATAAAAAGTCAATTTAATAAGACCCCTCGTGCCGGATGGCAGATTGATCCATTTGGGCACTCTGCAGTGCAAGCTTACCTACTGGGTGCTGAGGTACAAACATACTTTCTCTGGTGAAATAAATTATATTTGATTAGTTCATATTTCATGTGTTAATTTATGTTTCTGCTGTTATCTAGCTAGGATTTGATTCTATTCATTTTGGACGGATAGATTACCAAGATAGAGCGAAACGCAAGGGAGATAAATCTCTTGAAGTCATATGGCAGGGTTCTAGGACATTGGTTTCATCTTCTCAGGTTAGGAAATGCAAATATCCGACAGTTGCTCGGAAGAAAATTTTTAATCTGCTTCATTTGGTCATTTTTAAATATGTGTTCTTGCAGATTTTTGCCAATGCATTTCCTGTTCACTATAGCCCACCCAATGGGTTTGATTTTGAAGTAAACCGTGACTTCAATCCAGTCCAGGTTCTTTGACAGAGAAGAATATTATCCAAAAGTTGAAGCTATTCTTGGTTAACATTTTGCTCAATAGTTCTTTAAATGGCAAAACGCAGGATGATCCTTACCTTTTTGACTTTAACGTTGAAGCGCGAGTTAACGATTTTATTATTGCTGCAATGACTCAGGTGAGTAAAAGAAGCAGTTCTTAACTGTAAAATGAACTAAAAAGCACACGGTATGAGTGTTGTGCATGTGGTTGTTTATTTGTCTTTGATTCACAGGCAAATGTAACAAAAACTAATCATATTATGTGGACAATGGGAGAAGACTTCCGATATCAATATGCTGAATCCTGGTTCAAGCAAATGGACAAACTTATTCATTATGTCAACAAGGTATCTTTTTTGATTGAGAAGAAAATGCAAGAATAATGCGACTTAAATAAGCATGTTGGATGATCATGTGTGTCAGTGTTTTTTGTGCTCGGCGATAAAAGTCAAAACACATAGGTATGCTGTGTACGTGTCCTATGCATACATAAACAAAATCAATATTTGCTGATATTTTTTCATTTTTGAATTGAGCCGGACAAAAAATTTACTTAATAGATCTGCGTGGCCATTACAACTTGCTTGCATCTTTGTTTTCTTTTATTTTAATTTTGGGGTTTATGGGTTTCCACTAATTAATCAAACTAGAAATGATTGTTCTAAATCCTGAATTAGTCATCAGTGCAGAACTTGTGGAGTTCGTGCCTTAAATTCTGGGAAATTAAATTTCTGATGACTCATGACTGCATGCTGTGTTCATCTTACTTCATCAAATGAGTCAGAGAGCTTACTGAAACAGGATGGCCGGGTGAATGCATTATATTCAACACCATCCATATACACAGATGCAAAACATGCTGCTAATGAATCTTGGCCGCTGAAAATTGATGATTATTTCCCGTGAGCACTATTACTAACACTTGTTCCTATTTTTTTATTCTTATTTTTATATTTAATTCGATCCAAGATACAGTTACTGTTGATTTGGAATAGATATGCAAGCAGTGATAATGCTTACTGGACTGGATTTTATACAAGTCGCCCGGCATTGAAAAGATATGTTCGTTTCCTGAGTGGATATTATCTGGTATTCTCAGCCATATTTGTACATTAATCAACAAAACTCCTCGTTGACTAATTTTTTTGCTCAGGAAACAGCTCCTGATTATGTATTTACACTTATTTAGTCATGAAACTTGTTATTTTAATTGTTCAATTTTGCAATGTATTGTGGTGGATATATCATTAAGTATAAGAACAGAATACTGCAACCATGAGTCCATGACAAGAGACGGACTCCCCAATTTCTGTCCCAGATATATTCTGCATGCTGGCAATAATCTTCTCATGTTATGGGATATATCTTTGGGTGTAGTGCATTAGTAATATTTGTGAAAGAGGTGGAATAGACATATTTTCTGCATGTGTAGGCAGCTAGGCAACTTGAATTTCTGAGGGGAAGAACATCTAGCACTGGTACTGCTGAGTTAGGTGACGCATTGGGTATCGCACAGCACCACGACGCTGTTAGTGGTACAGCTAGACAGCACACTACAGATGACTATGCAAAACGACTGGCAATTGGACTCGCCGAGGTGCATTTCTATGATATGTTCACATGACAACATCTTGCCTTGTGCTTATAAATGGGCGTAAACTTTTAAATCCTATTGAGTATTAAACTTTTAAATCCTATGAGTATTATCCAATGGTTTTATATTTTCAGGCAGAAACTGTGGTAAATTCAGCTTTGTCATGTCTGGTTGGTTCTAATTTGGGGAGGCAATGTGGTGAATCTACAGTGAAACTTAACCAGGTGACTTTTAAATTTTGTGAATTTGTTTGAGTTACCAGTGTTTCGACTGGGAGACAAAAACATTCTCTCCCTTTCATAGCACACAAGCTCAACGCTTTTCTATGTTTTTAAATAAAATTTTATAAACCATGCATTCGAAGTGACTTGATGCAAATAATAACTAACTAAGTCATGAAAAACCAAATGTTGGGTCCTTGGGCTAATTGGTTCGCTACTAAATGCGTCTACTCGTCGATTGCATGGAAACATGGGGATAATATTGGCTCACTTTGAACTATTTTTTCTGGTCACATAATATAGCTTAGAAACAAACATCTTATGTTCATTGTCAAGATTATGCTAAATTCAATTGAAATTCTTATTCAGAGCTTCATGTTTTTCAATGAATTTGGGCTTAAACATGTGGTGGTTTCTGTTGCAACTTCCTTGCACGAGAGTAAAATTTTATTTGTTTTGTCGGTGGAGAAGCAACTGGGTATTTTCTTACCTGATATTTTATTTTTCTCTTAACAACTCTTAATTGGTGAACAGTGTCAGCTACTCAATATAAGTTACTGTCCACAAACAGAAGAAGATATTCCCCAAGGAAAGAGCTTGGTAACCACTTTTTTCTGTGTATGGTCTTTTTTCAGTGTTTACATGCTCTAAGAAGTATGCTCTACATAGGTATAACTCTCTTTTCAGGTTGTTGTTGCATACAATTCATTGGGATGGACACGTACTGATATTGTCAGGATTCCTGTGAGTAACTATATTTTTCTCCTTTCCTCTCTTTGTAGTTGATCATAGCTAGAGGTTTCAGCTATCATATAGAATTTTGAATTGTTTTCTTGAAATGTGTCATTGAGCTTACTGCCTGCCGAAGTTTCCAAACTAGTTTTGTATTATGCAAGGTCATAAACTACCAGTTTACATAGGATATTCGTTTACCGCAAACTAGGTTAAATCTGGTTAGGTCTTTAGATTAAATTTGCATTCACTGTCCAAAAAAAATTTTCTTTCGAAGATATGTCATTCTGATTAAGTTAAACTTAATTGGGAAATTTGAAATTATTTTAAAATTTAGATTGTTTTGTTTTTTTCTTTAATATCCCAACAAAACATCTGGATTACATCAAGACTGAACCCCGCCCCCACCAAAAAAACAGAAAAGTGAAACAAACAAAACAAAATTTCTTCCCTTTTAAATTAGTATCAGAGGCATACGATCCCCAGTAGAGACATCAACAGGTGTTAAATCAGAGTGCCGTTGCACAACGACGTAGTTGCTTCCACGACAGCCAAAAGGATTGCCTATAATGAATACTTCAAAATATGTGATCTTTATCTAAAGGTGAGTCAATAATGTCCAGAGTATTAGTTTCTCTCTAAACAACTGTTTATTATGGGATGCATTGATCCTCCCCCTGGGAGCAAACTCTCTGTGCACCAAATTCTGGTCCCTTTCACGTTAATCTTTTGTCATCCTACCAACATTTGGTTCTACTCCTGTCAGTACTCTTGTATAATTTTGGTTAACTTATTCAAACCATTTTTTCTTAGATCTGTAATAAACCACAAACCCAAGCTGAAAATATCATTCCACACCAGTAAAGTTTGGTTAATTTTTTCTGCTCACAACAAAAGGATGAATTCTTTATTTCATCACTGCTACACAAGTGTTATTTTTTAACCTTTTTCTGCTATAGTGGGCGTTATAGAATAGTAATAATGTAACCATTATGCTCATAATGTACAGGTTAACGACTATAATCTTGTTGTCAAAGATTCCATGGGAAGCATTGTTGAGTCTCAATTTGTGGAAGTGGATAATATAACGAGTAATATTAGGAAGTTCTACGTGAAAGCATATAATGGAATTTCAGCTAAAGATGCTCCGAAATATTGGCTCGTCTTTCCAGCATCTGTTCCACCTCTGGGTTGGAATACATATTTCATTTCTAAAGCATCTCAAAAGGGTATTGCTTCAAAATATTATTCTCGGCCAGCGATTTAAAAGTGTCCGCCAGTTATGATTTTTTTTAATTGGTTTTTTACACTTGATATTTCTCACTCTTCACCGATAAGAGTCTTTGTAAAAACTAAAACATGATAGAGACTCATTCATCTTATTATTTCTGTGTGTATGGCTTACATATGGACTTTAATAATGCAGGAAATAGGAGAAATGATTCCATGTCCTTGGTGGCTCCTCCAAAGAACGAAACTGTAGAAATTGGACGAGGAAACTTGAAATTGTCTTTTTCATCAGTATCTGGGCAACTTAAAAGCATATCCAATTCCAAAACTGGTGTAAGATTCCTTAATCTAAAGGGATTATGTTATTAGAACTTTGGGGATTCATTTGCCCTTGCTTTAGTTAGTTCCCTGCACCCGAACTCCTTTGGTCACCAGTTAAAGAGCTTGCCTCATGAATGGTCTAAGAACTATTTGAAGTGAAATGGATAAGGGACAAAATATAGCTTCAATTGATGCATCTCTACATCTTACTACATGTGTTGCCAATGTTGCAGAAACATCTTTAATATCGGTTGATATTTAGTTTAATGACATATTACTTGCAAACTCCGTGCAGAAATAAACAAGACTTTTGGAGATTTCTGTTGTGTATTATTTCGTAGATACAATTACATCTTATTTAGAGTACAATGAGCTAATCTAATTCCACAAAATTGGAAGACTAAATATTATCCCACAAAAATCAGACTATTATCCTACCACGTTTACAAAATTTGACAATCCTATCAAATCACAACTAATTGATAAAATATTTACACAACTTATTATTCTGTGCACTCAATCTTAAGTCCCTTCAGCAATCTTCGAATCCAGATGAGCTCACATACTCCATGGGCCATTGACCTGTACTCAGCTTATGCGCTACTTTTGGCAACAAATGGTTGTTTCTTGCTTCGCCATGTTACCCGATTACCCCATACTTGAGTACAATATCCCAATGTCGACTTTCGATCAGTTATAGATCATGCGCAATCTGCATCAGAGAATGCACTCAGTCCTTGGTCATCACTTTTTGCGAAGAATAGACTTCTTCCAGGAATCTGCTTTAAATACGTCAATATTATGTAAACCGCGTCATGGTGACCCTGACTAGGTGAATGCATGTAATAATTAACAATTCTAACGGCAAATGCAATATCAAGACGTGTATGAGAGAGAAGATGAGCTTCCCAATGGGTCACTGATAGCTTCTTTTATGTACAGGTATCCCCTCAACATTTATCTTTTATTTCCCAACTCAACTGGTGTTTGCATCCTAACATACCAGTTTCATCCAATAGGTCCAATGTGTACTTTCAGAAATGGAAATCCCTTTCTTGCTCTTAGCGATTTTCATTTCCAAGAAATATCTCAAGGTACCGAGGTCTTTAACTTTGAACTCCTTAGCCATCATCAGCTTAACATTCTCCATTTCTTGACCGTTGTCTCCTGTGACAATTATATCATCGACGTACACTATGAAAAACTATTATCATCCATTTCTCCGAGTTTTTAACTAATAGTGTATCTTCTGTTTGCCCCTGACTGGATCTGAACTCTTGACTACTTTGGAAAATCTGTCAAACTAGGCACGTGGGGATTGTTTAAGCCCATAAAGAGGCTTGTTGAGTTTGCATACAATCTGCCTTCCTAATTTCTCCAAACTAAGGGGTTGACTCATGTAAATTTATTCTTCTAGATCGATATTAAGAAAAGCATTTTTAATGTCCAGTTGATGTAGTGGCCGATCAAGATTGGCTGCTAAGGACAAAAGTATTCTTACGGTGTTAAGTTGCGGAACAAGTGTGAATGTTTCAGTGTAATATATACCCAAGGTTGTAAATGGCGGGAGGCGGCGGCGGGGCGGTCGGTGACCGCCTACCGCCTCGGCCGCCTAGGCAGTGCCCAGGCGGTGCCTAGGCGGTTGAAATTTTTTAAGTAATTTTTTATAGATAATCATGCAATATAATCATTTTTATGTAAAATGTGCAATTAAATAATGTTTAAGCACAAAATATAATATCATCTAGATAATGTTCCAACTCCGGTTGTTTATCTTTTTCTGCCATTAATCTTCAACAATAAATCAATAATAAAATAATAAATTAATAATAGTAAAAAAATTGATTTTTGAAATCACAAAATCTGAAATCTTATAAAAAAGTATGATAAATAATAAATATGCAATGCTTAACCTAAAATCTAAATATTCTGACTTCCGGCGGCGGCGGCGAGCGGCGGGAAGTGGCAGATTGTGTGTGGACTGTGGTGGTTGAGAGTTGTGAGTTGAGAGATGAAGTGAAAATAAAAAATAAAATAAAGAAAGAGGTGTGTTAGGGTTTTAATATTTAAAATTAGTTGACTTTGACTTGGTTTTAAAATTGTTGACTAAGTTTTAAAAATTGTTGACTAGGTTTTTTAAAATTGTTAACTACTGCCTCGCCCGCCTGCTGGCCGCCTCGCCCGCCTCGACCGACTGATGGCCGCCTCGACCGCCTGATGGCCGCCTCGACCCGCCTACTCGCCGCCTCAACCCGCCTCGACACCCTCGACCCGCCTCGACAGCCGCCTCATGCATAGGCGGTGCGGTCGAGGGCCGCCTACCGCCTAGGCACCGCCTAGGCGGCCGCCTCGACCGCCATTTAGAACACTGTATATACCTTTACTTTGTGTGAATCCCTTGGAAACCAGTCGTGCTTTATGTCTCTTGATCGAATCATTAGCTTTATACTTGACTGTAAACACCCATTTTGCACCTTACAATGTTGTGGCAATTCTACCAAGCTCCATTTGTTATTCTGTTGTAGGGCACACATTTCTTCTAGCATTGCAGATTTCCATTCGGGAAAATTTAAAGCTTTTTGATTTGACCTAGGAATAGAGACACTAGACAATTTTGAAGTAAAGGCACAAAATGAAGAGAAAAGATCCGAGTAAGAGACAAAATTAGAAATATGGTGTTGAGTGCAAGATCGTACACCTTTTCTAATTGCTATAGATACATTAAGATCATGAGTGATACCTGATGATGGGGAATCTACTACCGGTTTGTGTTATTGACTGTGGTTAGGATTCACGACATCTTTAGTTATCTGAGACTTGTCCCGTCCTGAGTTGACGTGTCCCACATCGGTTAGCAAGAGTTTTCTTGGGAGTTGGCACGAGGACGTACAGTCTAAAGGGGTCTGGAATGCCTGGAAGTGCCCTGGAGTGCGGGTTAACGAAGGAGTTGGCACGAGGACGTACAGTCTAAAGGGGTCGGGAATGCCTGGAAGTGCCCTGAAGTGCGGGATAACGAAGGGCACGAAGACGTGCAGTCTAAAGGGGTCGGGAATGATGTGTCCCACATCGGTTAGCAAGAGTTGTTTTGGGCAAAATATATATGAATTCACAATCTTCCTCTCATGAGCTAGCTTTTGAGGTGGAGTTGGGTGGATTCATATCATGAGTAGATATAGATTTTTTTGTGGTGTTGGTTCTGTTCCTGCTTTGACACATGAGTGCTGGTTTTTTGTATGGAAGGGTTGGTCAGGTATAAGTCAGGGCAAGAGGCCAGTGTAAGGTCGAAGGGTATACCAAAAAGAAGAGGAGTGTCCCAACCAGCTTCATCAGATGTCTCCCTCTGAAGCAAAGATTGAGAGAAAAAAAGTGTCTTCGAAGAAGGTGGCATCATACGAGATATGCATCTTTCGAGTGTTGGGACAATAACATCGGTAACCTTTTTGGGAAAGAAAATAACCCACAAATATAGTTCTAATGGCTCGAGTATCAAGTTTACCGCGATTGTGATTCTTTGACATGCACAGATGCTAGGCACCCAAATGTAGGTGAGTGGAGAGATGGACATAGGGTAATTGTTTAGGGAGGAAAGACAATGAAGTCTGGAAGTTAAGTGGATGGCTAGGCGATTAACGAGAAAGGCAAACATTCCCCTATAGGTTTTTGGGAACATTCATGGTGAACATAAGAGCACGAGCAATTTCTAGAAGATGGTGATTCTTGTGTTTTGATAACCCGTTTTGTGGGGGAGTATCTACGCAAGAACTCTCGGAATAATACCATGGGCTTTCAGATAGTAACCGTGGGTGGTATTGAAGTATTTTGTACCATACTTTCAGTATGTTGTGTAGCTAAGAAATCTGTTATTACGGACATACTTTTTTCCTTACTTTTAATATCCTTCTTACCATACTAAGTGTAAGGATTTTCTCCACTAACTTGTCAAGTCAATCAATTTAGATTCTAGCATAATTTATAGCTCTATGTATTTATGTAATTTTCGAATATTTTAGGAAATAAAGGCTCAATTAAATTTTTTTAGAAGAAGAAATATACGACTTTTCTTAGGTGTGCTTATTTTTTTTAGGGTTTGGTAGGCTTTTCTTCTATTTTTCTTTTTTATTTTAAAGATTTTAAAAGAATGGACCAAAAAAACCTCACTCTAGAGGGATCGCTTGGTGGCGCCTCTCGCCTAATAAAATAAATTTAAAACAATGGACGAAAAAAACCTCACTCTAGAGGGCTCGCCTGGTGGTGCATGTCGCCTTTAGGCGAGAGGAACTCAAGACTACCCTTAACTAAGTCAAGAAAGGGGACAAAGTGGGTTTTACCAGATTGGGTGACCGAGCATGACCCAACAGGTGGACTTGGAGATGGGTTGAGTGAGGAATGACTCAGAAGACGACAATATTTTTCAGTTTGTTCTATATGTTCCTTTGTGAAAGGTGCATTGATGTATGAGGAAAAACATGCTGTTCTTGGGCTGTTTGGTCTTGGAAACCACGACCATTGGGTCTTTTGTGGCTTCCATTCTGCTGGTTTGTCGTGGATTTCCCAATGCTTGTCTTTGGTATGTCTGGAACGCTGACAATGTTCGCATCAAGGCGTTTGGCCTGACGCGGCCCCTGGCTATTGGGTTGATTGGAGATCAAGGCAGAAGCCTCAGATGCAGCAGGTGTGGCTAGTAAAGGAAGCATGACTTTGCGATGCTTTTCTTCTCGTCGAACTTCTGCAAACGCATCCTTGGGAGATAGAAATGGGTTTCGCGCAACCACACATCCCCGAACATCATCGAGTTCCCGATTTAGTCCTGCCAAGTAATCGAAGGCACGTTTTTTCTCAAGATTTTGACGAATTTTGACACTGCATTCAGTACATGTTTGAGTGTTGTCGAGAAAAAGATCCAACTCTTGCCACAGGTTTTGAAGGTCCTTGCAGTATTGTATCACGGAATTAGAACCTTGCTGCATGTCCTTAGTTTTGATCGAAGCTCGAAAATCTTGTGAGGCATTTCCAAGGTCGGAATACATCCGACGAGTAACATTCCAGACTTCTTTTGCTGTTTGAAACCACAAGTAGAGACGGTTAATGTGTTGTTCTCCATGGAATTGATAAGCCATGTGAGGGCAATTGAATTCTCAGCAACCCAAGTTTGGTATGAGTGTATGACGGGTTTGACTTATTTGGTGATGCCAGTTCTCCTGGTGAGATAACCTATTTTTCCACTGCCACATATCGCAATCTTGACTGATTATGCCCGCCATAAATAATTATGGCCATTGAGTTTGTGGGCAGCAATTTGGAGAGACGACATCTCTCTCCGAAAAGCGGAGCAAAGGTAGCCGGCGATTTCTCGATAGTGGACGCATCGGAGGAGGACGAAAATTTGGATGAGTCCGATGACATTGTTCAAAGATGAGGAGGCAAACAAGCTGTTAGATGGCGAATTGACTTTCAAACCCTAGGCTCGTGATACCATGCAGAAATAAACAAGACTTTTGGAGATAAATGTTGTGTATTATTTCATAGATACAATTACATCTTATATAGAGTGCAATGAGCTAATCGAATGCCACAAAATCATAAGACTAAATATTATCCTACCAAAATCAGAATATTTTCGTACCATGTTTACAATTTTGACAATCCTATCAAATCACAACTAATTGATAAGATATTTACACAATCTTTTTCATATTATTCCACACTCCGTCTACCAAAGGCGGTTGAAACTTAGGTACCAGATCTTGTGCTTCTTGGAGAATCTAACATAGCATTAATCTTAGGATAGTTCATCAAAATACACTTCATCTGTGTGATTCATTGGACAAATTCAAAAAAAAAAAAAAGTCATCTGGAAATCATTCACTTTGCTAAATTATGTGTTATTTATTACAGTAATTGAAACATTTTGTCCATCCCGACTCATAATTTTTCCACAAATAGCAATTGAGGAAAGAAAAGGATTCATGGACGATCATAGGTAATCTGGATTTGCTTATGGGTTTAGATTACAAAAAAAAATATTAAAATTTATGACCTTACTTAACTCATAAACATAAAGAGGTCATTTTAAAATAGATATATATATATATATATATATATATATATATATACACACACACACACATACATACATACTGAGTGAAGCTCAATTAACAAATTTTCCCTTTCGTTATCAGAGGAAAATGTGAACTGAACTGCTGTAATTCATATGAATTCATCTGCATTCCTGGAAAATTCTTCAAGCCAATACTCTGGGCAATGTTATGGAGGAATCTTGATGATGCTTTATAGAATTCTTTATTTGTTTCCGGCCAACTTTCTTGATTGCTGACAGAAAGTGTCATATCTATATATTGCTCAAAATGCTGGAGCCATGTTAACCATCTATTGCATTATTATGCATTTTAGCCACAACTTTCAAAATGTTTCAGCTTTTCTCAGAACTTCCAAATGAAAAAATTTAATGCGTCCAACTGTGAACGAAAAGCCATTCATCAATTTTGTTTCTTGAAGCTTTGCTGCTATACTTTCTATCTTCGATGTACTCACTCTAGGAGACTCCTTGATCAAATGTCTTCATCAGTTTCCGATTAATGCTGTTATACCAGATTGATGTACCAATACAACAAAGCTATCTTTGGTATTCTTCTAGCGAGGGAGATGCAGATGCCCAGGTACATACGTTTGAAATTAGTTATTTAGGATTGTTCGGACAGTCTATCATTTGAGTGAAAGAAGTAACTGCAATAAGTTGATGCATATCACACTTTGCAGAGTTCCGGTGCTTATATTTTCCGACCCAATGGAATGCCTACTTCGGTGGTATCTGGATCAGTAAGTATTTTCCCTTGGACAAGAGTATGTGTTCTTCATGTTAGAGGTGAAATGCCTCTCGAACTCAGAGTTATTTCGAGCTTGAAACTATAGTGGATATTTAACTTCCTCCTCAAAAAGGTTATAAATTTGATGCTTACAGGTTCCTCTGAAGATTGTACGGGGACCACTAGTTGATGAAGTACACCAGCAATTTGCTTCCTGGATCTACCAGGTTAAGCATTTAAATTTAGTTTATTAATGGTGAAAGCTCTTATTGTTTCAAAGTTCCATGCATCTTCATCCAGTTGGCTCACTTAGAATGACGAACTATATTCTTTCATTTTCAGGTTATTAGAGTTTATAAAGATAAAGATCATGCTGAAGTTGAATACACGGTGAGTGATTCTTGGATCATTACCATTTTCCATGTGATTGTATTGCTTTTCTACACCTCAAGGAACATATGACTTGCTAATCTTGTCATCCTTTATTTGTGACTTGTTCGGATGTGTTAATTTTATTTGAAGATTGGTCCAATTCCTATAGACGATAGTGTTGGAAAAGAGGTTATTACAAGAATGGTGACTAATATGGTCACTGACAAAGTGTTCTACACTGATTCCAACGGAAGGGACTTTCTAAAACGGGTATGTTTTGTCTTATTATTCTCCTCACATGTACTTTGACTATGTGTCAGAACCTAGATTTGTCAACTAAAAAAAAAAGAACCTAGATTTGTGAGCTAATGTACTTTGCATTCTGTTATCAGATTTTGTTTTCCAACTACTCAAGAACAACTGATGTAGGTGTTTGGATGGAAGTGAGTAGTTAAAGCGATTGAGTTTTGTGTTCTCATCTTTATATCTTTTTTCTAGTGTACAGCATTATAGCAATTTAGTCTACAACTTGCCACTGAAGATAGTTATTTTGAAAACAAATGATAGTTATTACTTAAAGTTTAAATTTAATATTTCACAACACCAGCGTAATATAAATGCTGATTTTAAATTGTAAAAAATTTTGAGTGTCTTAATTTTCCTAAAACTTTTTGTTAAAAAAGTACAGCACAGTGGTTTTACAGTATGTCCAATTCCAAAATACTAGACTTTTAAAATGAGATAATTGGATAAGAATTGAGATTTAGCTCATGATGTGATAACAAACTCTGGTTCATTTTGTAGAAAAAAAAACCACCAGAGTATGATTGGGAGATATGTTTGTCAATAACTCAAAATAAGTGCATGTACAGAGAAGACATGTTCTTTACCTCTAGAGTTACAAGAGTGAGTGTATGGATGTATTGGGGTGGGAGGATATGGAAAGCATGTATAACCACACTAAACTTCCTTACAAGCGTTGATTTGTGCCAAAAATTATCTTCGGATTGTGAGAGTTTACTCTGTATGATTGACCTTCTATCAGTTGTGACAAAAGTTTGGGGTTAACTGAGGTACTAGGAACGTTCTTATGTGTAGTGCAAGAAAAAATCTTGAAGGGTGCAATCTATCGATTGCATTGGTATTTGCCATTGTCTCTTTGTGGGATAAAGAAAAGCAGCACTTGGTTAATGAGATGCTACCTTTAGGGTATCGAATTAAGTTTGCATCAAATGACCCATATTTATTATCGCATGTGGGGACCATGAAAAGAATCATAGACCCCAATGTAAGAATAAATGTGAATTTGGATACACCCTCGGGGCAATACTCTGATGGCAAGTTGAACTCAACCGCAGCACTTCACGATGGTATGTGAGCTGCATCTTACCTTGTACAGCTACCTTCATAATCCCAGTCATGTGGCGTGGTCTAAGTCTAACCCCTTTTGTGCCAAAGAAAAAGGGAACTGTGTTGCAGTCCCTTAATAATAACCTCTGGAATCTCACATAGTGTGTGATTCTTCTTTACCTGGATTCACCTTAAGTCTGATTAGTTGCTGGAGGTAGATTGTGAGATTCCAACTTGTCTAACACTGTTTGGGCAAGGAAATCCGATTTGCAAGAAATAGGTAAAAGACGTATGAGTTCATCTGTTTGTGCAGTTGATTTGTCAGAATTTGATTTTCACCGCATGATGCATTTGTTGGGTTGAGAGGTCAGTAATTCGCTCCAGCTGCCGCAAGCTCTCCTTCACCTTGGAAAAACCAAATTGTTTACGCATAATGGTTGCGTTGCAGATTTTGCTGGTCTTATAGTAAATTGATAGTAGAGTCTCATGTATATTCTCTGAAAGGAACCTTGTTACTTGTCTTGTTGGTAAATTCCATTACATTAATATTCCGACCTGAATTTGACTTCTTCATCTTGCAATTTTTCAGGTTAGAGATTACAGGGCTGACTGGCCTCTCATTGTTACTCAACCTGTTGCAGGGAACTACTATCCAGTAACTTTCCCCTTCCCTATCTTGTTACTTTCATAATTCTAAATATAAGATTGCAAACACCCTATTCACATGCATTCACTATCACCGGTATATGCCCTGTAGCTGGTTCTTGTTTTATAAGAAAATTTTGGTCCCCTTCATCAGTTGTGACTTTTATTTATTTCCCCCTAAAATGGAACAGCTATATGGTTATGTTCATGGTTAAAAAAAATGGCAATGTGTTTTCAGATCAACCTTGGTATTTTCATGGAGGATAAGCAATCTGAGTTCTCTGTTTTGGTTGATCGGGCCACTGGAGGATCTAGCATTAATGATGGAGAAATCGAATTGATGCTTCACAGGTCTACAAATGATTACAAATTTTTTCTATAATATGTTTCTGTTATTAGTAGAATAAGTCTAACATGTTTCAGTGCTATCATCATCCAGGCGTATCTTAAAGGATGATTCTAAAGGAGTTGGCGAACCCCTTAATGAAACTGTATGTGCCAACAATGCATGTGAAGGACTCACGGTATGATAAGATGAAGTATATGTTTTGAGTGATTACATGTTTTTATTATCTTATGCGTAAACTGTTGTCCCAACTGATAAAGCTCGAGGCTCCTAGCTTTGTATTTAAGGTTCTTTGACCATTAAGCTCTCATTATTTCTCTCAATAGGAATATGGTGCATATCAAATAACCAGTTTAACCACTCTTCCCCATGAGCTACCCAACACAATGATGCTAGTGTGTGTGATTTTCAGACTATTTTGAATTTGCATTTGTTTGCTAGGGAAAATATAAATGGGTGTTAAAGGAAAACAAAAGGTATCCTCCCTGGTCTATTGATTATGAGAAAAGACATCTCAGACTATCTGAGAAATTAAAAGTCAGAATTCAAGCATCTCTTTATAGTATGCAAGGGAAACCTTGAATTGAAATCTGACGTTATCAGTGTCCAGCATTTTTAATAACCTAATATGGTTTTATATTATTGGAATTAATCTTTTTTCTCTGCTTTTTAGATTGTTTGGGCTGGTTAATAAGTCCACACTTTTCTCTTGCACATGGAACATAGAATTAGCTTCAACTCTCTAGCTCACGACACTGAAGCTGTACAGCCTCATGGCCTTGAGTGTGATGTACGACTTACTGTCTGTTACCAAACTCAAGAGCTAAAGGAAGGAAGCATTATGACCCCAAAATAAGAGTGGAGATAAGTTTAAAATATTGACAACAGGAAACTGCATCAATATAAGAATCCATATGTGATGTTATATTGTTCGAATTTTATGTTATTTTTTTTTGAAAAGAAACAATATTAATAATATAAATCGATTGTTTACAACGGCGGATAAGTAATCCGCCAAATATTACAAACACCCAATTACAAATTCAAAAGGAATTATCACGACCAAACATAATTCCAGTCCCTAACTAAATCCGAGATACTGAGATGGTTGAATTCTGGCAAAACCACCAACCAACTTGCAACTCGGAATTTTATGTTATCCCAGATTTCTTCTACCGCCTCCGCTTGATCTTGAAAAATTCTTTTGTTGCGCTCCAACCATAAATTCCAGAATATGCACTGCACTGTCAAATACCAGAAAGTAGTTTGTCTTCTCCCAGCTTGCAGACTTGGCTTTAGCACAAACATGTCTTTTGCTTTCTTTGGAAACGTCCATTGAAATCCCATTGCTTGTATCACCTTGATCCAAATGCTATAAGAGAATGGACAATGTAGTAGCAAATGATCTTGATTTTCTTCATCTGACCTGCAAAGGCAACACCAATTCGGGCGTAGTGCACATGTCGGCCATCTTTTTTGCATGGATTCTCCTGTTTGCAATTTCCCCAAAGCCACTATCCACGAAAACACATGAACCTTTGTAGGTATAGGTACATCCCAGATGTTGCGACCGAATGAGAAGAAACTGGGACTTGGGTTATTAAAAAAAAACTTATAGAATGACCCAACCGAAAACACTCCCGACGAATCCCCCAACCAAACTCTATAATCCCCAACACCCCACTGGACCCTCACCGATTGTAAGATCCCTAACAAGGCCATAAAGTCATGTTCTTCCCTCTCGTTGAACCCTCGTCTAAAAGCTAAGTCCCAGCTAGTTATGTGTGTGCCATTTCTCTGTGATTGATCTACGAAAAACTGAATAGGCTTATTATTAACAGAAGAGATTAGAAACAAAGAAGGAAAACGCTCTTTAAATGGCACCCCCCCAACCCACTCATCCTCCCAGAAGCGAATAATGTTACCCTCTCTGAAAACTCCTCTCACTAACTGTTGAAAAGCCGGGAAAGATCGAGAAATGCACTTCCAAGGACTTCTAAACGTCACATTAACCGCCAACCCCAAGTCCCATCCATTAAAATGAACACCATACAGACTGCTTATAACCTTTTTCCATAGTGTATTTCTTTCCACCGACCCTCTCCACCACCATTTTCCAAGTAAAGCTTTGTTACGTAATGAAACATTTCCCAGTCCCAGACCTCCCCTATCTTTTGGCAAGCACACTTGTTCCCACCCCACCACATGACAATGACTTTCCCCATCAGCTCCATCCCAAAGAAAATTTCTCATTATTTTTTCCATCTTGAGTGCCACTTGATTTGGCACTAAAAATAATGACATAAAATAAGAGGGCATTGCGCACAAAACCGCCTTGATCAAAGTTAGTCGACCCCCCCTTGAGAGAAAAGATTTCTTCCAACTTGCTAGCTTTTTTGTCATCTTGGATATTACCGGTTCCCAAAAATCCATTGCCCTCGGGTTTCCTCCCAAAGGAATCCCCAAATATCTAATTGGCCAATTCCCTTTTTTACAACCAATTACACTTGACAAAGCATCAATATCATCATCCAATCGGTTGAGTCCTAACAACTCACTTTTTTCCCAATTTATCTTCAGTCCAGAATGTTGGCCGAATGTGTTTAGTATATCCACAATTGCCAACAAGTGCTGCTGTGACTTTGCAAAGAATAATGTATCATCCGCAAATTGGATGTGAGAGATTTCAATCTTATGCCTCCCTACCTCCAGTCCTTCAACAACATTATCCACCTTTGCCTTATCAATCATCCTTCCCAACCCATCGACAACGAGGTTGAAGAGGAATGGAGATAGAGGATCTCCCTGTCTAAGTCCTCTCTCGCCTTTAAATTTTCCGCAAGGTTTCCCGTTAATGAATATAGAGAAAGATACGTTTGAAACGCAACACCTGATCCATCTTCTCCATCTCGCACCGAATCCTTTTTTCCTCATCACATACTCCAAAAAATTCCAGTCAACCTTATCATAAGCCTTCTCCAAATCAACTTTGAAAACCCATCCCTCTTTTTTATTTTTCCGATAAGCCTCTACCGTTTCGTTAGCAATTAGGCAACAATCCAAAATCTGTCTTCCCTTGATGAAGGCACTCTAATTTTCCGCAATCGTGGAACTCATGACTTTCTTCAATCTAATTGCCAGTACCTTTGCTAAAATCTTATACAAACTTGTGATCAAGCTAATGGGCCTGAAATTGTTTATCTTGAGGACATTTTTTTTTTCGGGATGAGACAAATATAAGTTTCGCTAGTAATAGCATTAACAACCCCTGTCTCGAAAAATTCAGTGAAAACTTTCATTACATCCTCCTTCACCGTATCCCAATTTTGTTGGAAGAAAGCCTTTCTCTTGCACAAAGGGCGTAGAATTAGCTTCAGTTTCTCTAGCTCAACATTGAAGGACAGCCTCATGGCCCTGAGTGCCATGTATGACTCATTCTCAGTTACCAAACCCAAGAAATTAAATAAAGAAGCATTATGATCCCAAAATAAGAGGGGAAATAAGGGTTAAAATATTGACAACTGAAAATTGCATCAATTTAGATGCCCAAAGCTGTAGGAGAGCAAAGGGATTAATGCGTTTTTTATTAAGAAAGCGGATTTGTTGCATCTCTTTTAGGTTCGAGGAAATTATTATATCGGCATTAATGAACTTGGTGCTGGAGCTCGTTGGAGGCGAACAACTGGTCAAGAAGTCTATTCACCTCTTCTTTTAGCCTTTTCTCATGAGGTATATATGGTCTTTTAACATGGATATGAGACATTAGTCCTGCAATCTAATTATCCAAAATGAATTTCTGCAGAACTCTGAATTCTGGAAGTCTTCTTATTTGACAACGGCAACTACTATGGATGCAAACTATAGTTTACCTCTTAATGTTGCATTAATAACTCTTCAGGTGATTGGTTACATTGGCATATGTTCTATGAACGATTTCTTTCCACTTATACTTTGGCTATTTTGCTTTCCAGGATTTGGTCGATGGAAGTGTGCTCCTTCGTTTGGCCCATCTGTATGAGGTGACACATATAATTTATTTGCAGTTGTGTTTGTTCATTCATCATTTTATCTGTATTTGATGTCATTAGCATGAGTCAATGCACATTTGCAACTAAAAGTTTTGTGCACTTCCTTGAATGGGAATGAACGCCATATTGAAGAAACATATCCTCTGACATGATTGTGATGTCCTTCAAATAATTTCTTTGCCACATTATATTCATGGATATATTGTCCCAGGCTGGTGAAGATCCTGATTACTCAACACTTGCCAAAGTTCAACTGAAGAGGATGTTTGCTGGAGAAAAGGTTTGTGTGTTGTGTACTGCACCGAAGTATTTATATGCAAACAACTACAGAAAATGACACCAGTATTTTGTGAATATTAAATAAACCCGTGACAAGCATCAAGTGGATATTTGTATGCTTCTGGTATTGACTTGAAATTGTATCTCAGATAAAGACGCTCAAGGAAACAAGCTTATCAGCGAATCAAGACAAGTCTGAGATGAAGAGATTGACGTGGGAAGTTAAAGAAGAAGTTGAAGCCGAGGCAGCAGCAGCTCCGGTTAGAGGTGGTCCTGTGGACATGTCAAGTCTTACGGTCGAGCTTGGTCCCATGGAGATCCGGACTTTCCTCCTAACATTTGAAAAAAGCCAAGAATCTCCACCCTCTGATAGCAAGAGCAGTGCTTAATTGCACCTTTCTTGAGTTCTCGATTAACGAATAAATGATAGTATGAAGATCTCTTCTTTGAACCGGGAATAAATGTAGACTGTCTTTGATTCGTTGGTCGTGTCATAAAATAGTTGAATTTGACGCAGTTGAAAAATAATGATTGGGGATGTTTGCGTTGTAGTGCAATTGGCTTGTCAGCAATGTTTCAGACATATTTTTCCCTGAAATTCTGTGGTTCACTTTGTGTATAGTTTCATGCTACACAAATATAGTGTATTTTTGTTATATATGAGAATAGTTTTCAAAAAGGATATTTAAATGACCGGATAACATGTAAAACTTGCCAAATTAAAACTTCTTTAGTAGTAAATCCCCTATCAGTGAGATACCACATTAGGCTATTGCTATAATTGGAGATCTAAAAATTATCATGATGAAAATATGTGAGGTTCATGTTTGATCAACATTGTGTTCCATTTTTCCTTTTCCCTTACTGAAATAATCGACATGTTTTTTTTAATCTTTTAAGATGAGGGCGATTGTGTTCAATTAATCAAAATTCTATTTACCCTATGCTTTCATTAATTGTTGATATCAAAATATGCTGCACGCAAGGATTAGATTTTCTCTTCTACTAAACCTTTGAATGCTTTAATTCGGTTTTTAAAAACTAAGTTTTGGTTAATTCGGTTAGTGACAAAATAACTTTTTAATCATGTTATATTCGACTAAGTTTGATAAAAATTGAATCAATTTCTTTTAATATTCGAAAAATTTACATTATATTAAATCTGGAATAAATACATCAAAATCAATACAAGAATAGATGAAACTCATCCTACCAGATTAGGCATAGAAACAACCTCCTTAGCAAGATCATGAGAAGCTTGATTCGCTAAAACAAAAATAGTGAAATGAACATTCAATACAAGAAGTTTACGATCTTCGACAATCAAACCCAAACTTGAAAATTTTGGCTATGGAGAGTTCATCGTTTCAATTACCTGGAAAGAGTCAGTTTCGATGATAATATTCGACAAACTTAAGTTCTTTAGCCAACTAAGAGCTTCTCTAATATACCCATTTTATGGGGGAATTTTCCATCTCACATCTCCCTGCTGTCTCTAGAAATGTTGGTGATTAACATCAACAGTCTTTGCTACCTGCCATTGAAAATGAAGATTCAAAGCATACTGGAATATCATAGTAACATGTTTACATTTTCCCTTCCAAATCACCTCATTACGGTTCTGCCAAAGGCACCACGTGACTACTGCAATAATTTCAATATCTTTTTATGCTCAAAAGTTTTCATCTTTGCTTAGCTAGAAGGGCTAAACCCATTCTTCCTCCTTTTCTCATTAAGTGAGATGCTATTTATAGACACTGCCCCAGAGTATATTTAAAGGTGGATATTTATCGATATATATGAGGTCTACTATTTTTTCAGTGAGCCTCACAAATATTGATAAATCTTCACACTTAGATGCATTATTGAGATAAAACTTGTAAAAGTGGCATGGAAATTTTCCCTTTTCTCCTACTAAATTTGGTCCAACTTTGACACCAGATACCTCTCCCATTCTGCCTTGAAACACCAAAAGAAATTCATTTGTGTTCCAACTTTGTTAGTTGTCTCACATGGATTGGACAAAATCCCGAGAGTTGCATATATGGAATTGGACAATCCTTCCCCCTTGAGCTAACTTTTAGGATTGAGTTAAATTCAAGTCTCAGTCTTAACAAACTGGTCACACCATAAAGTAGGAAGTGCAAATACACTCGTAACATATGATGGGGAGAGCTTACACTAGAAGCGTTACTTAAATTAAAAAAGAGCGTTTTAAGTAACACGTAGCGATATTTGCGCGGGAATATTAAGATTTTTAGTTTCTTCTCCTACATGAGACTCTTCTGTCTGAACAAGCTTTTCAACAATGGCGTCCCAGGAACCTAACCCTACCCCATTGTTGTTGGATCTCGGTTTTCTCGTACCCAAACGCAGCGGAAGTTTTAAAATTTTTATTTTATTTTGACAATCAAAATATATTTGTTTGAGCACTCGTATGGTTTTATAATTAAACATACATAGGATGTTTAGTTTTTACCTTTAGTGAATTTCACTTGGCTCTAACTACGCCGGTATAAGCGAACGTAGCTCTTGTTGTAATTTTCACGTACGTTCTTCAAATTTTCTTTCTTCAATCTCCTAATCCTGTCTGCGACTGGATTACTTGTTCCTCTTCTAATTTACACTAGAAAGTGTAGAAGGATTTATCGTTGGAGATTAAAAATCGAGAGGTGGCTCAACCCTTAAATTTATTCAAGGTGGCCGAAATATTTTTGAGGGAGAGGAGTTTTCATGGGTTGGATTGTAGCCAAACTCGTTCCATACTCACCTCATTAACATCTCTAAATATAAGCCTCAATTCTTAGGACAAGTTAGATCATGAATCTGAATTTACGATTATGTCCCTTGGAATCATGGGCACTCCCTCCTAATTTGAATAATAATTATTATTGCTCATACATATATTCAGGCCCTTCGAATTCTGTGGTTACAAAATTACCCTCATGAAATTACGATTCTGTTCCTGCTGACGCATAATAGAATCTTGTACCGTAGTACTTGCTTTTTTCCACTTTCCTTAAAATCCAAACGGTAAAATTCTCTGATTTACTCACCAATTAATTTCATTTTTTAAATTATATATTTGAATTGTTACTTATTTTAACACAATTTAATGCTCCAAGAGTAGTCTAGATTTGTTCTTCTTATATGCATTAAATAATTATTATAAAAAATATTTATTATTAATTTAAATAGAGTAGGTCTCTTGTGAGACGGTCTCATGAATCTTTATCTGTATGACGGATCAACCTTACTGATATTTACAATAAAAAATAATACTCCTTACATAAAAAATAATACTTTTTCATGGATGATCAAAATAAGAGATCTGTCTCACAAAATACGACCCGTGAGACTGTCTCACACAGATTTTTGTCTTTTAAATCATATCTAAATGTACAATTTACTTGTTTTTTTAGGAAGTACAATTTTCTTATATTTTAGCAAGAGCAAATAAAGAGGATCATGTAAGAAAGTCACTTCGCTTCGCTCTTTCTTTGACATATATTTTGTATCAATTTTTTTTATCAAAAATTTTAAAATATGATACTATTTTAATTTAGATATTTTAAATCCTACAGTATTTTAATAATAAATTATATTATATGAGTTGTAAAACTATGGGTCATGATTTTTTTACTTTTAATATTAAATTGAACTTTGATAATTAATATAAAATAATAATTAAATAAAATGAAGAATCCAAAATAAATAATAATTAAATAAAATGAAGAATCCAAAATAAATAAATAATATTTGGTAAATAGTAAAATAATATGGAGGGAGAAAAAGGGTTAATTGTGCATAACATTTTAGCACGCTGCCCAACAACTCATTTCTTCTGTAGTACCGAAATATATTGTTGTCTTCTTCTTCCCAGCTTTCTTTTTCTTTCCTTTCTTCTGTCAATGGCGATCCATTAAAGAGAAAGTACAAGTAGATGCACAGCCTGTAACTTGTTTTCTTCTTGAAATTCTGTTAGCTAACGTAATATTCAGTGTTTTTTTGAAATTGGTGTCAAGTTTTTATTTCAAATGTCGAATTTAGTAAAAGGAAATGTGTTTTTTTGCAGGTGCAGATCAGGATTCTCTCTCTTTTACCAGTTGTGGTTTCTCATTTCTTGTACTTTTACTGGCACGGCCTCTTTGCTTTTGACTGTGATGAGATTTGAAAATAAGAAACTGGTAGGAAATATTGGAATGTTGTTGGAATCTTTTAGCGGTAAAGTTTGAGTTTTTCTTTTTTTTTTTGGTTATATCGTGAGAGAACAAAGATTTAAGAGATGGGTTGTTGGTATTCGAGATTGGTAAGTGGAGAAGAAATGGTTTCGAGATGTAAGGCCAGGAAGAGGTACATGAAGCAGTTTGTGAAGGCGAGGCATTCATTTGCCGCCGCCCACAGCATGTATTTAAGGTCTCTCCGCGCCACCGGCGTCGCTTTGCTTCAGTTCGCCTCCGCCGAGACCAATCTTCACCACCACCTCCGACCGCCGGCCACTCCTCTGCGAGTCCCTCCTCCTTTTCCCAACCCACCACCAGCAATGAGCCCAACTTCTTGGACCACCACCAGTGCTTCCACCACCACTTCCTCTGTAGTCCACCCTCCGCCGCCTCCGCCGCCGATGTCTTCTTCATCTGCCTGGGATTTCTGGGACCCTTTTATGCCGGCTTCGGGAAGGCCTGTGGATGAGGAGGAGTGGGAGGAGACCACCATTGATTCTGAGGTAGCCGCCACAGCCACCGCTGCCGCTCGGAGTGTGGCTGCCCCTCCTTCTGTGGTGACGGCGACAGCCACCAGTAGCAGCAGCGAGCTTGCGGTGGTGGTCTCTACGAAGAGTAAAGATCTGGTTGAGATCATCAAAGAACTCAATGACTACTTTGTTAAGGCTGCCAATGCTGGTGATCCACTCTCATCACTGTTGGAAGTCCCCACTGGTCAGTTAAGTTACCAAGAATCGTCAGGTAATTTGATAATCTCATTTCCAGGTCCTGTCATTTTTTCGTTGTCGATTTATGCACTGTGCATGTGTTTGTCTCTTTTGATTTTGCAAGAATTCCGTATTTACATAACATTCGGGTGAAAACATCGACTTCAGACAATTTGATGCCATGTTTGTTGGGAAACAAGAATTGTTTCATCCATCCGGAATTGATTTTGAGAATGTCATAATGAATTTAGAAGCTGTGAATTGCACATTTGCTGACTATAAATTATATGGGCAATATCATATTTGATTCTCAACGATTGCAAACTGAAGTAGTTGTTGGGTCCGCGATTTATGAGTTGCATTGTTGTTACTAGCTTTTAATGCAACGACGAACACTCAGTTGTACAATGTTTTATGTCAGAATTCGTCGTCAACCCTTGTGGATGTATCCTTCTATATTCTTTTGATTGGTATTGGATTTATTGTGCTAAAGGTAAAGATGATGGTAACGTGAAGAGCTTAAGCCCCTATTGTGATGAGTTGCATTGTTGTTACTAGCTTTTAATGCAACGACGAACACTCAGTTGTACAATGTTTTATGTCAGAATTCGTCGTCAACCCTTGTGGATGTATCCTTCTATATTCTTTTGATTGGTATTGGATTTATTGTGCTAAAGGTAAAGATGATGGTAACGTGAAGAGCTTAAGCCCCCTATTGTGGACATGGAGCTCGAGCAGCGCGAAATGGAATGCATTTGGGAAGTTTTGTGAGGATTCGGGTGGAAATAATATTGGCCGTGGCAATGATGGCATAGCAACTCATTGTTCAACAGTCGAGAGGTTGTATGTATGGGAAGTGAAGCTCTACCAGGAGGTTAAGGTATCACAAATTAACTGTGTTGTAGCTGAACTCGATACAAGACAAAATACTGTGTCCTTTTTATTTGTAAAAAGAAATTTTTTCAAAATATATTTTTGTATACTTTCTGGAACCAAATATGATTCTAGTATGTAAAGGTAAATCGTACGACCGTGTTCCATTATTTTAACTGGTTAAAATCTTTTCCTTGATGATGTGGTAGAACGCTGAGTATTTGAAGTTAGAATATGAGAAGAAGGTAGCTGTTCTTAGAAAGCTAGAGATGAAGAGTGCCGATTATTTTAAAACTGAAAAGGCAAAAAAGGATGTTGAGAAATTGGAATCGCAGTTGATGGTTGCTTCGCAGGCTATTGAGGCTACTTCAAGTGAGATTACCAAATTAAGGGAATCAGAGCTTTATCCACAACTTCTTGAGCTTGTAAAGGGGTTAGTTATCTTCCTACATATTCGTCAGCGCAGATTTTTTAATTTATCCTCTATATTTGGAATTTAAGTTTTTGTTGCCATGCATTGAATTGATTCATTGTTCTTGTTAAGTTATCGAAAGAAACTTACTTTTATTATAAACCTTATTTTATATTCTTGTTTTTTTCCTATAGTTCCCACTTCACTTGTAGATAGAAGTCTGGTGTTAATTTAGCTATCACTGATGAAGATTGGACACTTGACACAATATTCGAGTGGGTCACATGCTAACATGTTATCTTCTTTTATTTGTCCGGCTTCTGTGAGACTTCTTTAAATTGGTTAAATCTGGTAAATTATGAGCTGGGGAAGCAGCGTCATTGCAACCCCCCTCCCCTCTTTAAACTTTCATACAGATGTTTACTTTTTTTCTTGAAAACGGATACAAAATATGCTCACCCCTTGAGCTTCAGACAACTTCAAACTTTAAGTTTCCCTATATTTCCCTTCTTTTAGGAAACAGACATCAAGTGGATAAATGTTGATGTCGACCACAAGTCACAAACAATGTTATTATTTAAGCTCGCCTAAATTTATTTGATCCTGCTCTTTCCAGGCTAACGTGCATGTGGAGAAGCATGTATGAGTTCCACCAGGTGCAAACACACATAGTCCAGCAACTCAAGTTCCTTAACTCGATCCCATCTTCCAGTCCCACCTCTGAAATCCATCGACAATCGACACTCCAACTCGAGCTCAAAGCTCAGCAATGGCATCTCTCCTTCTGTAACCTTATGAAGGCTCAACGTGATTATGTTCAGTCGCTCACTGGTTGGCTCCGCCTCAGTCTATTTCAAGTTGGTAACAATCCGCTTCACAAAACAAGACAAGATTCAGCCATTTACTCGCTATGTGAAGAATGGCAGCTTGCCATCAACAATGTCCCCGACAGGGTTGCCTCAGAGGGAATCAAGAGCTTCTTAACTGTCATCCACGCCATTGTAGTGCAACAAACCGAAGAACAGAAACAAAAGAAGAGGTCCGACTCGGCATTCAAAGATCTCGAGAAAAAGGCATCCGAGCTTAGATCACTGGAAAGCAAATACGGCCCATATACACTACCGATTTGTTCCAGTGAAACAAGTAAAAACCCGGTGCGGGAGAAAAGAGTAAAGGTTGAGACTTTACGGGAAAAAGCAGAGGATGAAAAGGCTAAGCACGAAAAATCGGTCAGTGTAACCAGGGCTATGACAATGAACAACCTACAGATGGGGTTGCCACATGTGTTTCAGGCTATGACTGGTTTCTCCAATGTGTGTACACAGGCGTTTGAATCGGTACATAATCAGGCCAAAAGTAACCATGACTTGCAAAACATGAAAATGATTTTGCCTTGAACAGCTGAGAAGGATGGATTTTCATGCTTTCATTTTGACTCTATGTACAGATGTGCATTAACCCCCCAGGTTCGCGCTCTACAGCTTTCAACGAATGCGAGAAATACGGGTGCACGCTAGACGACTAGATTGTGCTTGATCATGAATACTTTTATCACCTAATATAATTTTATGTTCCTCCCTTCTACAGAGTTTTTCAAATTTTAATTTAGTTCCCCAATTTGTTAGCTTATGAAGTAAATTTGATTTTTATGTTGTATACTTGTTGCTTAACGTTCGTATTTTTAAAGACCGAGAAAATTTAGATGTTTAACTTTTGCATGAAAAAGATTTTGTTATATATCTCAGTTTTTTCTTTTGTGACTTTTTTTTTTGTTTTTTCAGAAAAGATTGTTATATTTGAGTTTCGAATTCGAGATTTCACATCATATTTGGACAGTTGGTGTTAAATGTGCTCTGACGGTGATGTTTTCATGGTCTAAAAGAAAGAAATGTGCAAGTAAAACCTGTGGCCAAAAAATTTGGGCCAATGAATCACGTTTTCTTTTTTTATTACAATTCGGGTCGGCGCTTAAGGTTTGAACCCTGTTATCCTCGTCTCTCCACAGTTCAATCTTCTCAAATATGGACATGTCCACATGGTAAAAAAAAATATACATCCACTACGGTGTACAAATCTCAATATCATCTCATATGATCTGTAGAAATTTTTTTTTACAAAGTCTTATAAGTTTATATTCAGGAGACAAACCAATCAATCTATATTTATTATGAATACTCTTTTTCACGAGTTAAATCGGGTCAAAAATCTTTATCATAAAATTGATTCGTGAAACTGTTTCACATGAATTTTTGTGTGACGCTGCCCCAATCATTATTTATTTTCTACTCTTTACAGAAATAATCATATTCTTATTTAATTATGGACAAAAACTTGTGTGAGACGGTTTTACAGGTCATATTTGTGAGACGAATATTTTATTTGAGTCATCTATGAAAAAATATTACTTATTATGCTAAGAATATTATTTTTTATTATAAATATCGATAAGATTGACTCAACCTCACTCCTAATTATTTTTGGTTTGGGTAAAAACAAAACAAGAGTTTGTTTTGTCGGATCGTTACTTAAAACGCGCGTATGGCCGAAAAAATGGTAAGGGGGAAAAGTTAAAATACAATTGAAGCCAAGTCTCCTTTGGTGAGCGTGAGTGTCAGTCACCTACCACAACTCACCAAACCCAAGTCCAACTCACCTAAACAACCACCAAAATCGCCTTCCCCGGACGCTACAAATCTTATTCCTCCTCCCCGTCATCACCACCGCCGCCGTCGCCTCATTTCGCACCACCTCCGATGGCGGCTTCTTCCTCCTTCTGCTCCCAACACACGCTTCCTCTGCCAACCCCTTCTCACAGCCACAACAAACTCACCTCGCGTTATTCGCTTGTCCGGTTGCATGCCTCCAGTTCTTTCAGTTATTCCTCGTCTTGTCTATCTTCAGAATATAATAGTTATTACAGTGGTCTTCGTGCGGGGAAGATTGGATTGAAGGCCTCGGCGACTCCCGCTGCTCCTGTCATGGATCAAACCTCGTCTTCCTCTCCTGGTGTTTCTACAATCGTTGAGGTAGATTTGGGCGATCGGAGCTACCCGATTTACATCGGCTCCGGCCTTCTCGATCAGCCACAGTTACTCCAAAGGTAATTGCTTCTCCTTTCATTCCTTTGATATTATCAGTATGTAATCGCTTGTATTTAATGCTGGTTCACAAGCTTTTGGTTTGTCTATCTCTTTCTTTGCTTCCGTCTATTTGAATTCTGAAATCTTCTCCCTTTTGTTAAGTTTATGCCTGAAAACTCTGCGACAAAAAATAGGAAAAATGGCCCTCGATAGATGACCTAACTGGTATTTTAGTTATTCAAACTCTCTCTGAAGGGCTGTGCTAGTAAATTACCTGGGTAACTTTGCATAACGTGGATTATCTATGGTATTTGAAGCAATTCACCTCAACCCTGTTCGCCGGAGTATTTCCCTGTTTGCGCTTGCATTTAACGGCTGATCCCTTTTTGAAGTTTGATGTGATCATCCTTTATATCAGTTAGCTATGGAATTTTGAAATAAGTGGATTGACATGTTGTCTTCTGAGGATGGCCAACTTGATTGAATTTAAAAAGGTTTCAATATTTTCTTTTTGGTTGATGCCTTTAACGTTGTCTAAGACTGCACCACTGCTTCTAATTTGAGGTTATGTTTGAAATTGTATGCAATCATTTGCATATACTAGAAAGAAGTGTGTGTTTTAGCTTAATTATTTGTTCCAATTCCTTTAAGAATTTTGAAAAAGGAGCATGCATAAGAGTTCTAAAATTATTTTAGTAATTGGTTTAAGGAGAAGTGGATCATGTGAAGTTAAATAAGTTATTTTCAGTCCAAATCCAAATATCATCTGTAAATATTATATTATATGAAACTTGGTAACAAAGGTAACATAGGAGAATATGAACCCATGAAAAATACTTACATATAGTGAATATTTGGATGTAAAAAAGGCCATGTTTGTTTCATATTACAGAATCGTTTTAGAATATTTCAATGTGGAAACTCGGATTTAATTTGTTTTTTGATACTTATTAACAAATTTTTAATATGCGTTCCAATATCATGAACTTTTCAAATTTTATGCAACTAATTGTTTATCATGATATATTATATAGAATTCCTCTTCATTGTGGAATTCTTTTCTTATGTCTTCTTTTTTCTGTATATGTCGATATCTTATCCGTGGAGCATGGGGAAAGAAAAAAAAATTTAAGACCTCAATTACATATCTTCTTCCGATTGATTTTCTTTGTTATGTTAGAGTATCTTGTTTTATTGGCCCTTCACTTTTAAGACCACCTTCTGATTGTTATTCATGTGTCTTTGTTATTTGCCTGTGTTCTTGGGATTCATTATGAACTTCTTAATTAGTTACCTACCATCTAAATAAGTTCCTTTGCTACTGGATTCTTCCATTATGATGAGAGCCCTACACCCACTGGTTAGTGTAATGGCTTCTTCCATGCCTTCACTCACGCCAAAAGACAAAGTGAAAAAATAATATTCCTTGTATTTTATATTTTACTATAATTTATGTTGATGTTTATCTATTCTTATTCTCTCTGTTTTGCTCTCAAATTTGTGATTTTTCACTTTTTTCCAATTTCTTGTACCACATGTTAGGAGGATTGAGTTTGGCTTTTGCTTTGTTCTCTTGTTACAGTAAGATTACTATTAACTCACTATTACATTATAGGCATGTTCATGGAAAGCGAGTCCTGGTGGTCACCAATACCACTATCGCTCCATTGTATCTTGATAAAACAATTTGGGCTTTAACAGACCGAAATCCTAATGTCATAATTGAGAGCGTGATTTTACCAGATGGAGAGCAATATAAGAACATGGTAAGTATCCTTTGTTCTGAGGACATTGCCATCTGGAATCAATCTTCAATGGCAACTTAAGTTCATTGGCTTTATTGTGTGTTTTCATAGGACACTCTCATGAAAGTTTTTGATAAAGCAATTGAATCACGAATGGACCGACGCTGTACATTTGTGGCTCTTGGAGGTGGAGTCATTGGTGACATGTGTGGATATGCTGCGGCTTCTTACCTGCGTGGAGTAAATTTCATTCAGATCCCTACCACTGTCATGGCACAGGTATGACACTGATAGACTGGTTTCATCTCAGATAGTTCGTCATATTTTTACATCATTTAGTTTTCACTGTTATTCTGCTTGTTTTTTACTTCAGGTAGATTCTTCGGTTGGGGGTAAAACTGGAATCAACCACCGGCTTGGTAAAAATATGATTGGAGCATTCTACCAACCACAATGTGTGCTTGTAGACACTGACACTTTGAATACATTACCGGATCGAGAATTAGCATCAGGGCTTGCAGAAGTCATTAAATATGGGCTTATTCGAGATGCCAAATTTTTTGAATGGCAGGAAAACAACATGCAGGCTCTCATGGCAAGGTGTAATTTATTTAGTCACTTGTTGCATATCTCCTTTGACATTTAACAGCGAGATGTGATTTGTTCGTTGGATGTTGAAGTAATAGAAATAGTTGCATGAGACCTTATTAAATTTCTGAGATCTACATAATTCAAAGAGTAGCGGCATAAAATGAGTGCAATAGATGAAAATTTCGCTGCTTTTGTATAAAAGATCTGTTTATCTGTTGTCCATGGGTATATGGTTTCGTTTGGTGATGATTTGACCTGTAATATCTCCTTTGCAGGGATCCCAGAGCATTTACTTATGCTATCAAGCGGTCGTGCGAAAATAAGGCTGAGGTTGTGTCCCTAGATGAGAAGGAAAGTGGATTGAGGGCAACATTGAACTTGGGTCACACTTTTGGTCATGTGAGTGTGATAATTCGATTCTGATGAATGATATTACTTTTAAAAATACAGTCATATCATGTGATTTCCTGTGAAATGCCACACTCCTAAATTGTATATTTATTCATCAAGTCATTTTTTTATGAGCTATCCACTTATATTCACAGGCTATTGAGACTGGTGTTGGATATGGGCAGTGGCTTCACGGGGAAGCAGTTGCTGCTGGCACGGTATGTAGGTTGTTATTTCCTTATTCATATAGACCATGACATTTTCATATTATTGATCTGCACTCTTTTTTTAGCCTCCTGAATGAACGTCCCAATGTGATACAAACCTAGAACCTCCTAAGA
Organism: Primulina eburnea; assembly: GCF_022965805.1. Classification (NCBI taxonomy): domain Eukaryota; kingdom Viridiplantae; phylum Streptophyta; class Magnoliopsida; order Lamiales; family Gesneriaceae; genus Primulina; species Primulina eburnea. Next base: position 39,407,220 of record NC_133111.1, on the reverse strand, counting down.
AACCAAATTTTCTGCCACTGGCTTTAACTGATTGGTTACAATTTTATTTAAGAGGTTATGCTCAAGGATGCCATATTTTACAATTTCAGGTCATGGCAGTTGACATGTCTTGCCGACTCGGCTGGATTGATGATTCATTGGTAAAACGGGTGTATGATATCTTTCAACGAGCCAAGTTACCCACAGCCCCTCCAGAATCCATGACTGTAGACATGTTTAAGTCTGTGATGGCGGTAAGAAAGAACAAAGTCAAACACATATAACGCTCGTTGACATTCGCATTTTGTTCTTGGCGTAATGGTGATTCATGAAATGCAGGTGGATAAGAAGGTAGCTGACGGTCTGTTAAGGCTTATTCTGTTGAAAGGTCCACTTGGCGGCTGTGTCTTCACTGGTGAGTACGATAGGCAGGCCCTTGACGACACGTTGCGTGCTTTTTGTAAGTCTTGATTTAATCTTGCTTGTAGCAATTTAACGATTGTCCGTGTGTTCGTAGTTTTGCTTGCCAACTTCATCTATTCTTTTCATGTGGTTTCATTTTCCTTGTTTTCTTACACGGTGTTTCTTGTGCCATTATCGAGAACGTTGTAAAAAAAAACCTTACATATTGTAATATTATGAGAACTTAGCTGATTATAGCCTTTCTAACACCTCATTTTTCATGTCGGTTTCATGAGGGATTTGGATCTTCTGTTTAGGTTGAAAACAAAGCAGTTGGTAATGTGCACATTTTACACGAGATGATCAACTAATCATCTCGTTTTTTTGACAATTTTTCAATTTTATCGGATATTGTGTGAGGTCCATCAGATGATCATCAAATACCGTGTTTTCAACCACAACAAATGATCTAAATACTTTGATGAGTTATCAGTGTTATTTAAATGGGTTGTGTTATTTACCATTCAATTTTTGTTAAACATACTTCATTTGTACGATAAATTGACAATGTTACCCTTTAATTAATTGTCTCATCAATTCCTAAAATAAGTTATCTAAACCTTTAAGAACTCGAAATATTAAAGTTATAGTTTTCAATATTTTAAAATTTAGAAAAATATATAAAACTAATTATAAAAATATTATTCATTAAAACCATTATTTATTTTATGTTATATTCCCAGTTTTTGAGAAAAAATAATTTCATTCTTATATTTTTCATTATTCTTTCATATTTTCTTATATTTTTTGTGGTAACATAAAAAATTCAAACTTTTAATTTAATCAATATCTTATAAAAGAGGGATGTCTAACAATAATTTTTAAAAATATATATATAATGATTTATGTATAATAAACATTCTTCTAAATAAAAAAGAAAACACCGATAAATTGATTTTAATACTTAGTGTGAATCTATATGAAATTAAAAGATTAATAGATTTCAATTTATGTCATTGTAATTATTTTCTTAATTACTAGAGTATGTGTTATATGCTTTGCAAAAGATATTGTAAAGTAATAATATATATTGTTTTTAAAATTAAGTGTGTTTGTGTGTGTTTATACATACATATATATATAATTAAGTGTGTTTGTGTGTGTTTATACATACATATATATATAATTAAGTGCGTTTGTGTGTGTATATATATATATATATATATATATATATATACAGTTTTGATATCCTGCACACCTACCGTGCACACCTCTGTGAGCACCGATGAGGTGTCACTCACCTATTGGATGTGATGGAATATAGAAAAATTGTGCATCCAATGGGTGAGTGACACCTCATCGGTGCTCACAGAGGTGTGCACGGTGGGTGTGCAGGATAACAAAACTATATATATATATAAATAAATAAATATATATATATATATATTATCCTTAACACTTTAATAAAATTTTGGTAAAGCAACATCCTGTAAAGTGTAAACCCAATTAATTTTATGTATTTTATTAATAAAAAACATTTTTGTATTCCTTTCAAAATCTTGAGATAAAAAATGAATAATATTAAATTCTAAAATTACCAACTGATTTTTAATTTAATAATTTATTTGCATATGAAGAAGAACCACAAAATGTTTTTGAGATATTAAAATTTGTTTTGACGAACAAAAGAATTGCATTTGAGTTTTTTTAAGGTAAATAGAGATTTTATAGTATAAAGAAGGTAATTATTATAGGTAATCTTGTTTATAAGAACACTAAATAGAAAGAATAAGGTTTAATAACACTTTTTGGGGTTCATTTCACCCTACCTTGTGAGGCACTGCCCCTATGAGGTGATCAAAGGCCCAGATTTACACACACATACACCCCATGAAGTGATCAAAAGCCTAAATTTAATCACCATGTAAAATCAATGGCTGAGATCCTGTGAGGGCACTGCCCCCACAGGTAGCATCTACATTACCACTTTTTGGAGTACATGTATATATATATATATATATATATATATATATATATATATATATATATATATATATAGTTTTGATATCCTGCACACCTACCGTGCACACCTTTGTGAACACCGATGAGGTGTCACTCACCCATTGGATGCACAATTTTTCTATATTTCATCACATCCAATAGGTGAGTGACACTTCATTGGTGCTCACATAGGTGTGCACATTAGGTGTGCAGGATATCAAAATTATATATATATATATATATATATATATATATATATATATATATATATATATATATATATATATATATATATAATTTTAATAAGGAAAGTCCAGTATAATATCTACTTTTTTCTTGGTTCCTCCTTAAAACAGCCCCCATAATGAATTATCTATTAATCCATGGGTAAATTTGCATTTTGCTATACCTGAAAATTAAAATAATAATAACAATAAACAGAAACCCCTTAATAAATCAATAGTTTCTCACACGTTTGTTTGTTTTTTTTAAGGTAAACTTGCATTTTATTGATTAAAATCGTTCCTTACAGGTCCGACTAATTACGTTGAAACTTATCATTCATTCAAACAAATGATAAAAAAAAATGAAGAAACAAAATGTATAATATTATGAATTATACTACTAGTCGTTCTAAATTCATGAATATCGTATGATATCAACAGTATCTTCAAATCTTTACTAATTTCTAGTGCGCACTTCCCGACGTGACCAAAGTCTTCCTCTGAGACTGTGACTGCTTGCACTCCAACGAGCAATCTGTTGCTACTTGAACATCCACAAAATTCTTCTCATACAGCAGACTGACCTCTTCCCTGGTGGCTAATAAATCTCCATGGACCACCGATATGGGTTGACTGATTTTCTTCCCAAATGTCAGTAGAAGTCTACCTCTCTTGTATCACAATACTCCACCCACGCTGTAGTGATTCAATCTCTCATTGACACATGCATGATGCATCTACATTTAGCTGGAAAGCGCTTCTGTCTGATTTTTTCCAACTCTTCTCGGCCATGCGCTTATGCACTAAGTTGGCATGCTTCTCTGCCAATCTTGCTGCACGAAAGTCCGAGAGCAGCGCTGAGCTCCCAGCTACGTACACTCCCCGCCGTCGCAGTTCTGCCATTGTACGTCGTGTAGAAGTTTCTGCTTTTCATTCCAGATAGCCCAGGGAAAGAATATGAATTTCACAAACTCTTCCTTCGACATTTGTGCTCGCATCCATTTCACTTAAATCCAAATCGGAACGTGGTGGTTATGCAAGTTTTGACTAGATATCATCCCCGTTAGTTTCTAATACGTTTTTGAAGCACAAGCATAAATGCTTATTTCAGGGGCTAATGAATAGAATTTCCTCGTTAACTAATGCAACCCTTTGTCTTTGGTAATGGTAATACTATATTAATTACTTCCTACACACATTAGTACACAAATTTTTTTTTTTAATGATATGGGCACTTGTGGTCTTTATTTTCCGATGTACACTGAGTAAACCACATGCACTAACGCAGTAGTCTGCAAATCACATTAGTCGTATAAACTACACTAGACAAGTCATGTATGATAAACTCTTTCAGTAAGGTGTTAGTACGGAGAATCGACTATTTATACATATTTGTCTATATGGTGTGTTATCAAAGTGGTCACACTAACATGTTTTTGGCAGCTACATATATATGACCCAAGTATATTATTAATTATTTTGTAACACAAAAAATGGTTTTCAAAGTAATCTAATCGAATTAATAATTATATTTCATCAATATAATTAAAAATAATTAGATAAAGTATTGCAAAAATTTATTATTAGTTTGTGTTTACTTTATGATTGTTTAGATTTATTATAGTTAATTATTGTTTTATATTATTTAAAATAATTATTGAGTGGGTCTCATGTGAGACAGTCTCATAGATTTTAATCTGTGAGACGGGTCAACCCGACTGATATTCACAATAAAAAGTAATACTCTTAGCATAAAGTAATACTTTTTCATAGATTACCCAAATAAGATATATGTCTCACAAATACAATCCGTAGACCGTCTCACACAAGTTTGTACCATAATTATTATAGAAAAAAAAATTATAATCACATTTTTTAAGACCCTATTTTTGTGTTTTTACAGCTCTCTCATATGTATTGAAATACATAGAAAAAAACTACGAATGTTCACAAAGCAACCATAATCATTCACGAGTTCTTACCATTATCTTTAATAATACTGAGGTTGAGTGATTTATAGAGTTTAGTTCTCTGCAAACAAAATACTCTATAGAAGTAGGTGATAAAATGATGTATGATTTTCCTTAGTTTTTCTTTTCAATAAAATATATTTTATTAAATTTATTTATTCTTTTGTCTCTATCACATCTACTTTCCAAAAAATTTAAAACTACTAAAATATTTTCTTTAATCTTTTTTAAACTTTAAATTTTTAAATATTATATCATTCATTATATAAAAATTTATAAAAAAAACATTAATTAAAAATAACACAAAAAATATCACATATATGCATGCAACGGGTGCAAAAAATCATATTAGGTGTTGTCATGAGTGCGGTTAGTGTTTGAAAGATTATTGGATACAATAATTGTTTCTGCTTGATATAAATCAAAACGTGATTTTTGAGCTGATGATCGTTACCATCAGCTATAAATTTTGGTTAAACGAAAAAAATTTGATCCAACAAAATTTAACTTAAAAATTTAAACCACTTCCTAATTCTAGTTCAACAAATTTATTTCACCAAGATCTCATATTTGAGACAAATTACGAATTAAAATCCAATGATAAAAAAACACATCCCCAATTAAAAATAAGAGTGTGTATCATGTGAGACCATCTCACGAATCTTAATTTGTGAGACGGGTCAACCCTACCCATATTCATAATAAAAAGTAATATTTTTAGAATAAAAAATAATACTTTTTCATTGATGACCCAAATAAGAGATCCGTCTCACAAATATGACCCGTGAGACCGTCTCACACAAGTTTTTACCTAAAAATAAATCTAAAATTATTTGACTCCTATCCTGTAGAGACCCAACGATCTGCAGGCCCGTTTATTCCAGGTCCAGCGGCCCCATGATATATTTCTTCTCTGCTAGAAAATCGGATCGGAGAGAGACTGTAGAATTAAAATTAGAAAAATGGAGAACGACTCAATGGCAGCGTTTCCCGGCCAAAGTAAGGTAGGCATTTTGCGTAATGATTTCTCTCCCCATTTTCAATTCTCTCACTTCCATTGAGCCACCATTTTCTCTCTCTCGATCTTGATCCCCCATGTTCTCTTCCTCGCATTCTTGCAATTTTAGGGTTAGGGTTTGGATTTGACTGTTTTCTCGGTGTATTGACAGGTTTTTTCGATTAACGGAGGAGCTTGAGAATTTTTGTGTTCTTTTATTATGTGTGATTGGGCGTAAATATATAATTGTGTGCTACATCAGGTCTTCCGGAGAAGATCTGAGACGTGGATAGTGTGTGTGTGTGTGGTGTATGTGAAAAAAAGTGTTGCGATTTTCTTCATCTGAAGAATGAGTGCCTCGAGATTCATCAAGTGTGTGACGGTGGGCGATGGTGCCGTTGGCAAGACCTGTCTCTTGATTTCCTACACCAGTAATACCTTCCCCACGGTATGTACATCTTTTTCTTGATACTTTCATGTGTGTGCGCGTTTGTGTGCATTCGTTAAATCTTGAGAAGTCGGTGAAATGGGAAGAGAAAAATATGAGCTGCATGGCCATTTCTTGTGTCTATTGATGGAAAGGACAGATATCTGCTTACTCGTGGCGTTGCATCTTGTTGTGTAATTTCTTTGCCAAATCTTCAAAAAAGAACCTCAGATCTGTTTCGATTGAATGCTCAATGTTGGTGTTTTCGTACATAGTTTATTTCAGATAGAGGGTAAAGAACATTTTTTATGTGTGATTTGCGACCTGCATAACATGTTTATTTTATTATTTAAATTTAAATCAAACAGGATTATGTGCCTACGGTATTCGACAATTTCAGTGCAAATGTGGTCGTCAATGGAAGCACCGTTAACCTAGGCCTCTGGGATACTGCAGGTAATTACTAGATATATCTTTCTTGAGAACTATTATTCCAAAATCTTCTTATATACGGGCCTTGTTATGTGTAGATTTAGAAATATGTGCATCTTTGAGTATCCCTTTTATAATTTATGAGCCTACAATTATCAAACAGGACAGGAAGACTATAACAGATTAAGACCTTTGAGTTACCGTGGCGCTGATGTTTTCATTTTAGCATTTTCTCTCATTAGCAAGGCCAGCTATGAAAATGTTTCCAAGAAGGTAATGGATCAAATTTTCTCAGAAGACTTTCTTTTACTCTTACTTTTCTACTTTTTACTTTTACGTGCTTCAGTTTTGTTGGCTTGCTGAGATCATTCATTAATTTTTCTCCAGTGGATTCCCGAATTGAAACATTATGCGCCTGGTGTCCCTATCGTTCTCGTGGGTACAAAACTAGGTGAGGTTTCTTGGTTTATCTATCTTCTCTGCCTTAGTCAGACAATAACAACATTTATAATTATAAATGAATAAAAATGGACAGAGACGCTGTTGTAGACATAATTTGTAGGCGTAATTAGTTGTAGATCTGTTGCTGCGATGCTTTAGCTATAGGACTAAAGGTTATCTCGCATTTCTCGTAAGTACTTTTATTTGTGATAAGTAATATTCATCGGAAATTAATTTACTGAAAACGGGTAAGTGGTTCGGCTCTGTCATTTTCATTACTTCTGTAACTGTTTTTTTTTTATGTTTCAGTTTTGGTCACAGGTTCAAATTTTAGCCTCCTTTTGGTCTTTTAAAAATTTCAAAATATCCGTAGTGTTTAGTTTTTTTTTAAAAACTCTCCCCTCTGATTAAGTTGAATATAGAAGAAAACAGCTTGATTAGAATTATGGGAGGTCTGTCAGTGCTGCCTAGGATGCTGTCTTCATCGTTTTTTGGCAATTTTGTGCTTGGGGTTCCTATTTGTTACCTCTTTCTATGATCTCTACATATGCTTTTGGTTTTGTTTACGATTTCTCGCCTGAATGAGTCTGTAGGAGTTAGGACACTAAGAAGAAGTATCTGTGCTGATAGTTTAGTTGTTGAAATTACAAAAGACTACTTCGACTTCTTTTTCTCATTGAATTGTTTTTCTCATCTTTACATGTCTCTACACATCTAGTTGAAAAGGTTGAGGATGATTAACCTAGATGCAAATGGTGTTTTATGATTTACGTTGTAAGATGATCAATTGTAGAATTCTCTGATGGCACTATTGTTTTACTCGTTCAAAATGGAAATTGCTTGTAATTTAAATGAATATATTTATTTGTTGATTCTTGAGTAATTTTGTCGGATTCAGATCTTCGAGATGACAAGCAGTTCTTCGTTGATCATCCAGGCGCTGTACCCATCACTACAGTACAGGTGAGAGTATACCTATGTAGCTCTCTTTGCCATCTTCTTTCTTGATTTGTTTGAAACAAAAAAGACTCAAATTATGTTTCTTCCCTCCCATTTCTGAACATTATAATGCCATATTTCAAACTTGCAGGGGGAGGAGCTGAGAAAAATGATTGGTTCTCCAGCTTACATCGAATGTAGTTCAAAAACACAACAGGTATACTCAAGATTCAATGCACAACTTTCCAATTTTTATTTTACTGGTACCATCACTCTTTGAACACGCAGCACTCGTTTATCCTATTATGTTTTTCCATCAGAATGTCAAAGCAGTTTTCGATGCTGCTATCAAAGTCGTGCTCCAGCCACCCAAGCAAAAGAAAAAGAAGAGTAAGGCTCAAAAGGCCTGTTCTATATTGTGATCAGCATTAGGTACACAATAAGGACAATAGCCCGCCAATTGTTTCTCCTCCATCAACTTCATTTGCTTTTTCCTCCGTCAAAGGAGGAACCGTTGCCTTCCTCCGCTTGCTCCCAGTTCTAGCAATTCATATCAATCCCAAATTGTTAAGTCATAAAAAAATTAAGTTGGTGGTTAATATTAATTGTTTTTGCATTCGTCCTTCTTCGGTTTAGTCCACCTTTTATTCATTGAAAATTTGTGTGTTGTAGTTTTCAGTATGATCATGCTGACCACTTAATCAGTGCTTGACATGCTATCCACTCAGTATTATCTGACACTATAAATATTTCCTAGGTACTAACTAAGATGCCGGGCTACAATACTTTCTTTATACATTCATTGGCCAACATGTTTCTTTTCTTGAAAAACAGAACAAAGTTTGGCCGGATAAGATTCTTGGTGGATCACAATAATTTATTTTGTAATTTAAAAAAACAAAACAAAACAAACAAGGATATTTATTTCGTCACAATTTCGTCGGTTTCTAAGATGTCAAAATAATATTTGATTAAATGTTCAGGATGATTATACCTAATTCCCAAACACGTGGTCCCTTGTATGTGCCCTTTACATATTTGATCCTTACTTTTCAATTTTTTTTTATATTTTTTTGACTAAATGAAGGCTTGAGGTGTGGTGCGTGTGCTCAATATTTGAAATTGCGAGGAACTATTAACTCATAAGGATTTTTAGAAATCCCGTAATTTCATAATGATTAATTATGTAAAGATCTTCGTGTTGAAAATATAAATTATTCTCCTCTTCACAATTGAATGTTTCTACTCAGTCTACGATATATCGAACTCGTTATTAGATATTAAGTTTTTGTACTCATCAATGTTTTTTGCTGCACAAAAAATTATATAATCACATTCACGTGACTTAAAATTTTAAAATTGCATAAACAATAAGTTTATAATTGTTGTGCTAAATTATTAGGCCCACAAATCTCCCATCAGTTATTCAGTGCTCTTCCTAATAAATACATTTCCACTATATTTCCAACTTCTTTTACATGTTCAAATTAATTCATCCAACCTTTTACTTCTTCCAGCTTTTTTAGGGGAAAATAAACTTTAACTCCTTCAAAATCCGAGAAAAAAAAAATTAATTCATCTCCTCCATCTATCCCTTCTATATTATTAAATTAGACACTCGTAGATAAATTTATGGCAAAAACTTGTGTGAGACGATATCACGAGTCGTATTTTGTGAGACAGATATCTTATTGGCAAAAACTTGTGTGAGACGGTTTCACGGGTCGTGTTTGTGAGACGGATATCTTATTTGGGTCATCCATGAAAAAATATTATTTTTTATGCTAAGAGTATTACTTTTTATTATGAATATGAGTAAGGTTGACTCGTTTCACAAATTAGGATACATGAGTCTCACTCTATCTTAGAGTCCATGAAAAATTATTACTTTTTATGCTAAGAGTATTACTTTTTATTGTGAATATCGATGTGTTTAACCGTCTCACAGATACAAATTCGTGAGACCGTCTCAAAAAATATCTACTCTAAATTGATGGTGAAGCCACGGTGAAATTGCAAGTATATTTCCATATATATATATTAGTGTCCTTTTGCGCGCAACCTTATACAGCCGAACTATTTATTTACATGATATTTATGTTATTTTCATATTAATGGTTTTACATATTTTTAATTAGGAGTGATAGACTATCGAAAAATTTAAATTTTATAGCTAAAGATATAATTGATTTTTATTTTTATTTTTATTTTTACAAAAATTGATAAAGATAAGATTAAAGATTTAAAAAGAAATATTATTTAGGAAAAAAATCACCAATAAATTATATATTGAGATATAATTGTAATTTTAAATAAGAATTCATCAAATTAATTAGAAGTTAATCGGTATGATAGTCTCATCTTTAATTAAAGGCAAAAACTTGTGTGAGACGGTCTCACGGGTCATATTTGTGAGACGGATCTCTTATTTGGGTCACCCATGAAAAGTATTACTTTTTATGCTAAGAGTATTACTTCTTGTTGTGAATATGGGTAGGGTTGACCCGTCTCACGGATTATGACCCGTGAGACGGTCTCACATTAGACTCACTCTTAATTAAATAGAAAGATAATAAGACTTAAGATAGTAATATATACGATTTTGATATATTGTCCAACAACCGTGTATTAGTGTATATCTTTATGTCCACACTTAGGTGAGTTATCATATAATTTTGACGTGCTTCATCGCGTCCGTCCACCAAGTGATTGGCACATCGACGACGAACACAAAATGGGCACATTTTACGAACAATATATATAGTTTTAATATGTTATACATCTATTATGCATATTATGTGAGCACCGACGATGTGATATTCATCTATTAGATGTGATAAGTGAGTCACACATCGTCAATAATCACATAAGTGTGTACAGTAGAATATGGATATTCATCATATCAAAATTAAATTCCTAAATCTCATTTAACCATCTCCACATTTTGATTAACTTTTCATGAAAATTAAATTACCACACATCTTTTTCAATTTTCATCCTGGTTAAAATAACAACGGCCACGTATTTATGTTACAAACGAAAATAAATTATGATTGATATTAAATAGATTTTGGCCTCCGTAATTTCCGGAAATAGAATAATACTAAATAAATAGCAGAGGAGCCCCACACAGACACCCACCAATACAAATATGACACGTGTCTTGTAATGTAGTTATTGCCTCGATTTGGGTAACTGTTCCTCAAAAAAATGGCGGGCATAGATAAATTTCAAAATTTCCCCTCAAAAACGGGAGACAAAACCCTACCTGCTTACGTTTCTCTCATTTCCCTCCACTCTCCTCCTTAAATATTCATTTTATTATTGATTTTTCTTTGGTTTACGCTTATGGCTTTGTTTTCGGAAGGATTAGCGAAGGTTTGTTAACTGAAATCTCAATTTTTCTTGTTTTTTTTTGTTGTTGTTGCGTGATAGAGTTTGTTTGATTGGCCTTTGTTGTGTTTTTAGATATTCAGGGTTTTGGTGATTATTACGTGATGTTGTTGTCTGATTTGTTTGTGTTTGTAATGTGGAGATGAATTTATAGGATGTATAGTTTTTTTTTTCTGCTGATTAATGTCTAATTTGATGAAGAAAATGATTAGCTGAAATGGGTGGGTCTCAGAATTTGCTTTTTGATCGGTTATTTAAGTGATGCTGACTTTGGTTTGCAAATGGTTGTTCGTTGAAAGGTAAGACAGATTTGAGAGTTATCACGTTTCCTCTTGAGAAGTAAGAGATTCAGACAATGGGGAAGGTGTCGCCAAATGAAAGGCAGTCCAGAAGTGGGAGACACAAAAGAAAGTCGAAAAATTCAAACAATAAGTATTTGAAGCCTGGGGCTCTTGCCCAGCTTAGAAATAGCAAGGCATCAGCTTCTAAGTCGTGTATGGACCTTGGGAAGAAAAGAGTCGGGATTGTAGATTCCAAGCATACTGGAAGTTATGATGCTGATATTTTTCTAAATAAGGACATTGATAAAAGCCCTGAAATTTTGTCACCCGAGAGGTTCGAGTTCGCTCCTGGAAATGGGCATAGTGATGTGCTTAATCAGAATAATTTACAGCGAACTCCAAAGACACCTTGTTCTGAAGAACGTGTTTTTGAGTCAAGGCTGGAGTCTCTTCCAATCGATTTACTGGTATCGTATAACTTCACCCTTTAGCTTAACAATGCTATTTGTGCGCATTGTGCAAATATTCAACATTGTAGGTTTCACTGTTCTGGCTGATTCTGACTGGTCTATATGTTGTAGTGACAGTTAGACTCATTGTTTTTGTTTGAACATTGGTCATTGAAACACGAGTCTTCTCATGTTCTTATGAAGGACAAAAGGGGTTTTTTCTATTTATTTGCTGCTAAAGTAGTTGCCAATTTCTTCACCCTTGCACGCAGATATCTTGGACCATTGTTGCTTGTCATGTATTTCCACTTACAAGGCAAAAGTTGCGAACTTGCTGATTCTGTTGGCTCTATTTTATAGAATGCTGCACTTTGAGAAAAATATTATTTTGTATTACATGCTATTTTTTTGTGATTGCTTTTACGACCCTAAATTCTGATGTACATATTTTCTTAAACAGACTTGCAAATGTACCTCCAAATGTGTTAATATTTCATTGATCACAACTAATAAATACTTATGAGTTCTGAATATCATGTTCTGATTGGCGGGTTAATAAAAACATATATTGCCTGTTACCCTGACCTCAGAGGAATTTATGTATTTGTTTAACAAGACATATTTGGAATCTCCTTTCTCTGCTCCAGAACGTTTTCTTATCACCAATAGTGTTTGTTGACTCTATCAAAAATCTGAAATTACAAAGTAAAAGAACACTGCAATACTGAAACTCTTCTCACTAAAGACACGTCGAAGCAAATTGATATCTTTACTCTCATACATTTGGATACATGTTGTAATTTTATTGTTTCTGACATTTGTTTCTTAATTTCCAAGGAGTTATATTTAACTAATATATTATATCATGAAGGTCAAAATACTTTGCAACCTCCACCATGATCAACTCAGGGCAGTTTTCCATGTCTCTGAAAAAATTAGGAAGGCGGTAAGTTCTGTTCCATAACACTTTGTTATTTATCTGCCACTGTATATTTAAAGTAACACGACGCCATCTATTTAATGATTTGACTGGTCCAGGTCGTTATAGCGAGGCAATTCCACTTTAATTACACCACTCCAGATAGAGCAAGGCAAGAGGTGCTAAAAATAACGACTCCACTACCGACTGATCATTGGCCCTTTGTGAGGTTAGTGTTTCTTTTTTCTTTTTATTTAATCAGTCATGGTAAACGGGCAGTGTTTTGATTCCCTTTAAGAAGTCTACTCTAAATATCAAAAGGTTGTAACATATTGGAACCATTTGCAGCAAGGGAGGTGGAAAAGGAATGTGGATTGGCAGCCCTCGCACACCCAAGGCACCTAAGCACGGTCCTCGTCCCCCTTCTCGTCTAAAATGCACGGAGATGCGCCAAATTGCTGCTGTTCTCTTCCAAGGATCCTCATTTTCTTCAAAATGCTTGGTGCCGTCACTTTTGCCGAAACCTGTCTGCAAATCCTTGGCTTCTAATAGAGCCCTCTTTTATGAGGATGAACTGTGTCAAGCCGTTGCACAAAACAATCTTCTTTGATTTTTGCTATGGTTTTTTTTGTAATATCTTTTGTTCCATTTTTGTATAGCAAGAACATTGGCATGCTTCCTTTTGGTATAGTTTCTGGATATTTGGAGCAGTCCTGGCTAAATTTTTGCAGTCAATTTAGGTGCTTGTGAATTTTGGGGCCTAAAGATTCTGTTAGGATTAGACTGATAAGTAGTCTTTGGTTGTTCTCGAAGTGAGTAATGTAATACATAAGTATTAGTAATATGTACAGTGTTTTTGGGTTTTAGTTTTTGATAATTTATTTTGGATTTTCAACTATTTAAGTAGTGCACAATTGAATGTATGTACAAGCAGACGAAGGTTGGTTGGTATGAAAGTAAATGAACTAAGCGAGGTGAGTTCGATAAAAAAATTTATTTGAGATCGTTTGTTTTTTTTTATAGAGTCAAAGTTGAGTTTAAAGATATCCAGTCGCGAGTTTGGAGCTTGGCTTGTTTATATGGGTCGTGTGCGTGAGTGTGAGTTTGGCTCGTTTAGTATTCACGAACATGTTCGTAGACATAGCTCGTATTTGGAAGGATTTGATTATTTGAACATAAGATTTTGTTGAACGAAAAATAAATTACATTACTTAGCTTCAATTGAATTTTTGAATTTAATTTACAGATCATAATATTAAATTATCTTTAAAATATAATAAATAGAATAACATGATAGAAATGAACTAACTTATATTTTTCACCCAAATTTACATAAAGAAGACATGTACGTTGAGTAAATTTATAAAATATGACACCAAAATATTATAAAAAATTAGCATGATAAATAAGTAGAACTTAAATAAAACGTACCCATTAATTCATTTAAAAGGACCGAATTATTAAAATAATATGAATTTGTACTATCAAGTCGATTGCAAATTTGAATAAATTTGTATATATTATGTCGAAACTTCTTTTAAAAAGTAGTGTAATAATGATAATGCCGCATTGACATGTCTTGAAAAATTAATTAAATAATTATATATAATCAAGATAATTTATAGAATACTAATATAATTTCATAATTGTAGAATAATAAAATTAGACTTATCATTAATCAAATAAATTATAAAATGATTTAAGAACCATTTACAGCAAACTATTTGAAATTGATAAATTTGCTACAACAAAGACATTTTAGAATTTAATATTTTAAATACAGTATAATTAATTTATATCCCTAGATGTATTTTGGAACGTTCAATGATTTATTAAGTTTATGTTTTTTAATTGTTAAGTTTGTCGTTTTGGATATTTGTGAATGTATTTACTATTTTATGTCTTAGTTTAGAATTAGTTAATAAAGATACATTATATTATATGCTTCAACTTGATCATATCTTTAACGTGCTTGAATTAAAGTCAAACTTGAACTCAACTGTATGCTTGACAAACTTGCTTAAAGATCCGAATTCGAGTTAAACATGATAAACGAGCTATTAACAAATCAAGCTCGAGCTATTCACGAGTTTAGTATTTTCAAAACGAGTTGGGCTCGAATTTTATGGTTAAAGCTCGGATTGAGCTTGAGCTCTATATATTTATTAAATGAGTCGAGCTTGAGCATTTTGATCGACTTAGTTCATTTATATTCTTACTGTTGGGTATGTGAGTCTCGGGACTGATGGTGATGGGGAATGATTGTCGGTATTAAGATGTAGCATGTATAAACCGTGACTCTTGACACAGCTTTTAGACGAATTAAATATGAATGAACTACTCTAGATCCCACACCAAAATAGAGAAAACTCAAAAGATTTGATATGTAATATTCATAACAACAATGTGTATTTTATTTCGGAAGCCCATAACTTGGGAACTCTAAATTAAGCGTGTTTGACCTGAAACAATTATGAAATGTGTGAACTTTAAGAAGTTTTTCTATGAAGCGTGTGAGTGAAACGATTTTGGTATGAATGAGCGTGTGAGTTAGAACATAAACACAATGTAAATCCTCGTGTTGATATGTGAGGACATTATCAACTCGAAGCCAACCTCTCGACCATTAAAATGTTATCCGGTGATAAAACCAGACGAAAAACGCTCAATCTTACCAACAAAACTCCATCGAAAATTTGATCAATGACAAGCATTTATATGATATATTTATATGTTGCATAAAACCTATGTTTTTTCTGAATTTTTCTGCGGCCGTGTAAGACATAAAACATGTATAAAAAGTGAAATAAAACGAAACGAAATGCAAGTCTAACTTCTAAATGATATTGAATCCCGATTTGAATGCAAGTTATATTGTCCTCGATTTAGTGAAAATAAAACAAACAAATTTGCTAGAAAAACTTGGAAAAACAAAAGGAATTCTTAGAATGGTATGAACAAATTGTTATCCCATTAAGAATGAAAATCAACATTTTTACAAACTTAAAAGAAACAAATAAACACTGGAATCTAGAAATCTAGATTAGAAACTGAGATCGGGAAAAAAAATATAAAAAATTTGCTTAAATTTACGATTGATCGAGTTCTCCTCTGTTTCTTCCTCCCTTTTTGTTTAATAACTCGTCTCCCTATGTTTTTCGGCAAAAACTTGTGTGAGACGGTCTCACGGGTCGTATCTGTGAGACGGATCTCTTATTTGGGTCACCCATGTAAAAGTATTACTTTTTATGCTAAAAGTATTACTTTTTAATGTGAATATGGGTAGGATTGACCCGTCTCATAAATTATGACCCGTGAGACGGTCTCACATGAGACTCACTCATGTTTTCCTACGTTGTTCATTGTGCGTGAATTAGTGGCTGGTTGACTAAAGTAGCCACTTTTGCCCTGATGGGCCAGCCACCCATTGTTGGTTTTTTATTTTTATTATTATTTATTTTTGCCTTGACCGTTCCTATTTCTTTGGGCCCAACAATTTTAATTTTAGGGCCAGAACCTTCGTTTCACTGTGAAATACACGAATTTAAGTAAAGTGTTGCGTGAATCAGAATGTTAAGTCCATGAGTCAGAAAAAGAAAATAAAAATGTCTTATTGTTGATGTTGTTTCATATCATCTAGGTACTATTTGGTACACGGGATAAGGATGAGATTGATAAATAATCTGTCTTATCCCACGTTTGGTACGTTTTTAAAAAGCCCATTATAATATCATGGGCCATTGATAAATACATTTTTAGAAGGATAAAACATCCTTAGTAAGAGGTGTGATAATTTTAATTTAATGATAAAATATACTACAAATTACTTAATTACCCTTATTTATTTAAATGCATTTAAGTTAATGTTAAATGTTTATTAAATACACACATATATACAAATATATAGATACATATATATATACACAAAAATAGTTATTAGGCTCCTTCGATATGAAAAATATTATAAAAAAATAAAGAAAAAGACAAAAATCCAATTTGACCGATGATCACCTTTGAAAAAAGAAAAGAAATTGTTTAAATAATTTTCAAAATATGACAAAAGAAACGAAAATTATTCTTTAGGACCATATATATATATATATATATATATATATATATATATATATATATATATATATATATTATAACGTAATTTAAGAATTGAGATATGCAATTACAAGATCTTGATAACAATGAAATATAAGTTTTTGTGATAGGGTTAATTTTGTCATGAGTAGGTCTTATGTGAGACCGTCTCACGGATCTCAATCCGTGAGACGGGTCAACCCTACCCATATTCACAATAAAAAGTAATATTCTTAGCATAAAAAGTAATACTTTTTCATGGATGACCCAAATAAAAGATCCGTCTCACAAATATGACCCGTGAGACCGTCTCATACAAGTTTTTGCCTTTTGTCATTACATGTCAATATATAAATTTAATCACTCTTGTTAAAATCATACAAAACATTCAACATATTATCTTATCATTATATTTATTATACTGTATATCTCTTACTTATCATATCTTATGTATCAAACTGTATCTTAGAGATCAATATTACTATTTATTGTTAACGCTATCTCCATCCGAGAACATTTTCTTTATTCTGTAACTCACCCATCCGACCAAATCATTGAAATGTAGTGTCAACAATTTGATGTACTTTCTAGGAAGTTTCTCGTCCCGATACACTTAGAACCATGCAGGCTTAACTCTACACATTATTGTGCATGTTTGTAGATTACTTTCTTTAATATTTTTTTTTTTGAAATTGAATCAATCAAATTCATAATTTATTGGGTATAGAAATAAAATATAAGAGTAGGTCTCTTGTGAGACGATCTCACGAATCTCCCTACCGATATCCACATAAAAAATAATACTCTTAGCATAAAAAGTAATATTTTTTCATGGATAACCTAAATAAAATATCTGTCTCATTAAATACGATCCGTGAATGATGAGACCGTTTCACACAAGTTTTTGTCAAAACGTAAAGCTTTTTAGGATTTTGTTTTATAAGATTATTTGAAACTAGTAATAACGACTTTAAAGTATTGTTATAATTGACTTCAATCATTTTAGGTCAATTTACAAAAAGTTCCTTTGTAATTAAATAAAAATCACGATAAGAAATATAATTTAAAATTGATGGATAAACTCCTAATGTTCTTATTCTCAAATTTATTTTCAATCCTTATCTATATATTTAAATTTATATTAATAATGTAGTATTAAGGATGCAAAAATTCGTGTGATACGGTCTCAAAGGTCGTATTTTGTGAGGGATATATCATATTTGAGTCATCCATGAAAAAATATTACTTTTTATGCTAAGATTATTATTTTTTATTATGAATATCGGTAGGGTTGACCCGTCTCACAGATAAAGATTCGTGAGATTTTCTCACAAGATACCTACTCGATTAAGGATTGTTAATTTAAAATGTGGTGAATATTATAAAAATATCTGAAATAAATATAAATTATAATAAGAGTAAAATATATGCAAGATTTTAAAATAAAATACTCGAAGATTTTGAAAAAGTGAACAAACAAACAGTATTTTTAGATAAAAATATATTCTAGATTTTTTTTTTGAAAAAATCTGGTTTTTAGATTTTTACTGAGTTGTAAAATACGATGATAATATATTATATTATTATTATTATAGATAAAAAGAAGGAAATCTGATTTACCTCTTATCTTTACAGTCGATGTCTGTCAAATACGTATCTTCGCAGACTTGTAACATAAGGAACAGATTCATCGCTTCGCTGTATATATTCGCAGAGACGAGAGGAAGACTTTGATTGTGGGAAATTTTTTGGGTTTTATCTAATCGATTCGATCAATCGTTTGTTTCTTTGTATTCGGCGATTGCGTTCTGGGTGTTGTGATTGTTGTCTGACATTTCCGATAAAGAATAAACCTAGTTCTTTTTAATGGCGACTGCTTCTAATTCTGAGCGGGAGCGATTTATAGCTTCTGATATTTTCGTTTATGAAGTAAGTGAGGATGATGGTGTAACCAAGAATCGGGTTTGGAACAAGCCCGCTAATGGTGTCGCTCCGGATGTTGGTGTGGTGATGGGGGCAGAATCTTGGCCCGCTCTCTCCAAATCAGCTCGTGCGGATTCTTCAACCGATTCTCTTAAAGAATTCTCTCATGGATCACTTACTCCGTCTAAGGTTTATTATTTCTGTCATTGTTGTTTCCCTTGTTACTATGTGTTTAAGCCATTTTTAATCTATTTGTTCTGATGTTCTTAGCTGCTTGGGTATTATATGCTTCTAGTGTTATTATGAACTCAATGATTACAGAGTTAGAATGCTTAAGAAGTTTTCTTTTTGTCAATAATAGAAGATGTCTGTTGGTTCTTCGTCTTCACTAGAAGACTCTTCGAACCATGAATCTCCTAGCCACCAGACCTCTATTGAGAGAGGTGGTGGCAGCTTAAGACACAGCAGCAACGTAACAGCTAATGACAGCGATTCTCAAGCACCTAATTCACACAGTTCTGTAGTCGAAGCATCTCTGTTTAATCCAGTGAAATCCAGCAGCTCTGCGGGGGTATCTCCTAGGGGCAACACACATAGGGATGTTGCACAGAGAGGTGGATCTTACAGTGGGAACGAGCCACACCAGCCGCGTGGTCCTTTTAGAAGGAATAACAGTGGACCACAACTTCAAGGGAATGGTTCTTTTAATCATAACCATGGTAGCAAACGAGACCAGGAACGTGGGAAGCAGGATTGGAGCAATAACCATCGATCTTTTGGCAGCAGAGCACCCCAGCAGAGAGTCGCCTCTAGGCCTTTCATACGCGGTCCAATTTCAAATGCTCCTATTATATCTCCTCCACCGCCCCCTGTGGCTGTGCGGCCCTATGGTCCTCCAGTGTTCTACAATGGTGAGGCTTGATTCTTTTAGATTCTCGCTTCTATATATTTTCTTGTGTGCTGATATTTTGATTCAATTGCAGATATGCCATCTTTTATGTATTATGCTCCTGGACCCCACCCAGGTTCACTCGGGCACATGCCTATGGTTCCATTTGCACCAATGTTTTATCACATACCCGATCCTCACTTACCTTCCAAAATTGTGAGCCAGATAGATTATTATTTTAGGTATTCTGTTTTTTGTTATGCGTACTTAATGATACATCCACTCTTTGCTGTCTATTTGTACATGGTATTCACTTCTTTATTTTCACATATATCTTGCAGTGATGAAAATTTGGTGAAGGACACATTTTTGCGCCAGAAAATGGATGTGGATGGATGGGTTCCCATTAACCTAATAGCAAACTTTAAGAAAGTAAGCTGGTCAAATTAATGAAGAAAATTCTGCTATTGCTTATTTGTTTATCCATATAATCTAAAAATAGACTTGCATTTCTTTTTTGATTGTTGGTACATAAAAGAAAAAATTTGAGGCTTTGGATTAGAAGTTGAAAAGATCAAAAGCTTGATTCTTTACTGGAATTTAGTGACCAATATAGAATAAAAAGTAAGATAATTGAATGAGGAAACAACTAGTTCTTTAGTGGGTTTTTTCAAAAATAATTGCGACATTTGACAATCTCCTTTTAGTAAGTAGTCTAAGGTATTGGGCAATTTGATTGGATAGCTTGGGCACATGTAGGCTAAACACTTCTATCATTTTGGTGGGAGCACTACATTTAGGATTTGCCTTGTCTTATTTAAGTTCGCCTCAAAATGGGTATGGACAAAGGTGGTATTGTTGTGATGATATTCCATGTTGAGCTTCTGCCTGAGCCCTGAGGTTATAAGTAAAATAGAAAGCACATGAGATTGTAAAAGAAGTTAAAAAGAATTTAGCATATCACATCTGTAATAGTACTATCAAATGCTTAAACACCAGACAATATATGGGTAACCTGAAGGTATGGAACACAAATGAAAAAATTGTTAACTGGTAAATGGAAAATGCTGCGGTCTGCTGGGTATAATGTACTCCAATCATCATACTTCTTATTATAATTGTTAAATCGAAAACCTTATGTCTTGAGGAACCATCATGACCAGTTTGAAAACTTGAGGATCTTACTCATCTCAACTGAAACAGATTAGAAAATTTGGAAATGTTTTGGTTTCTGACATCATTCTTGGATGAAGTAAAATGACTATCGATTTCCAACCGTAATACATTTTTTTTAAGATTTATCAAAGTATTTATATTGATATGTTAATGGTAAATTTGTATTACCAAGAACGCACATTAGAATCATGTTACACTCTTTATCAGGTAACAATGATAGTATTTTAAGAATTAACTTGCTTGGACTGGTTAGTTATTTTTGTAAGTTATCTTTGGAGTGAATTCAGAGATGCCTGATCATATCAAAATTATCTCTGGCTGAAAATCTTGACTGCCATGATTTGAAACACCAAATCGACTGCATTATTTTATTAGTGCTTCCATTTAACTCTTATCATAGTGACAGTCAGAGGCAGCTGGGTAATATATGGCTGATCATATCGAACATTTTAAATGATTTGCCATCTAGTAAGATGAGTTTCAGACTTAGCTACAATTTTTCAGATTAGGGAGCTGGCAGACAATGTTCAACTTATACTGGATGCTTTACGAGCTTCGAATGTGGTGGAAATACAGGTGAATGATATGTGTGTTTGGTCTTCATGATACCACTTTTCGTACACTAAATCTCTTACTATCAGCGTAGTGCAGAATTTTACTGAAAAAAGAATAGTATGTGTGTGATAAACTATTGAGAAAATTCTGTTAATATATCCTCCTTTCAGCTTTCTCATTCTCACCTAGCGAGTTGTTCTATATATCTGCATGCCTGTTATCCTTTGGCTATTAAATAGACATTTCATCCCACAACGTGCACTTTAGATGACATTGCTGGACTATGACTCATCTAGGCGATATTTTTTCTGTATTCTGCTAATATATCCTCCTTTCAGCTTTCTCATTCTTACCAGCGACTTGTTCTATATGTCCATATACTTGTTATCCTTTGGCTGTTTAATAGACATTTCATCCCACGACATGCAATTTAATTGGTATTGCTGGACTCATCTAGGCTATTTTTTTTTTCTGTTTCTGACTCTTGCAGGGAGAAAAAGTGAGGAGGAAGGGTAATTGGAAGAAATGGGTAATGCCACCCATTCTGTATCATACAGGATCGAGTTCTCACTCGCTCAATAATTCTAGTCTGGATATACTTGAAAAAACAGCCACGTAGTTTCTAGCGATACTATCATCACGGGCCGGGACTTTGAATTATGAACAACTCTGTTATTTAGACTGCTTACCGAGCTTGTGTGGCGAAGGCATCAACGGCTAACATTGGCACATCGGCACTGCTTTTTTGTTTTCTACTTTTTATTCCCCCAATCATGGATTTTTGGATAGAGAAGGTTTACGAGGTTAGTCAGGAAATTGTTTTTTTCCTACAGGTGTTAGTGAATTTTTGACACTGATTTACCATAGAATGATATCTGCGTGAGGCTTCTCTTGCTGAACAGGTTAAGTAGTCAATAAGTAAAAACTGAAAAAAGTCATGGTTAAGAAGACTCTTCTTTCGGGTTTCTCCTGGTTCGCGTTTGGTTTGTCCGAAGGTGTTCCGTTCTACCTTTCTTTAGCCGCTGTCGGAAGATTTTGGATTACTTCCGCCTGCTGCTTCTCTATATTTCATGCATACAGTTCGGTGTCGGTCGTGTGTCGTGGCGACTAATATGAATGAGATGATGAGCTACCGCTGGGTCTTTCTGGCAAGCAATTGAGAATTTAGTTGGATTCGTGATATCCATTTCTTTCTTTGTCCGGTGTCTTGAACTATTTTTTTTTTAAAGTTGCTTTCTATTTTGTTTTCCAGAAACATGTTAAATTGAAATGTTGGATATTAATATGTTTGTGTTTTTCTGGTTTTTGGTTGATAGATGATAGATACTATAGTGTTCCTAGTGTCCGACAGTAGCAATAAGTATAGACAATATTTTACCTTCGTATAAGCGTATTTGTATTTGAATTTATCGTACCAAACTCAAATTCAAACGTTGCTCCAACATTGTTTTATTTTATAACATAGTTTGCGCGATAAAATTTGATAATTAAAACTTGGCCCAAAAAATCCATTTCGAACCCAAGATTTGACTGAAGCCAAACATCAGGTGCAAGTAGACAATTTTTGGACCTTCAAAATTGGAGCTCGAAATCTAATATTAGTAAATAACTATTCTATTCGATTTAATTCATTTACATCCTTAGAACAGTTAAGGAAAGAAAGGCACAGTAAAAAAAAATGTTTTAATAATGAAACAAATTCCGGCTCAATTAAACTTTTTTTCCCAAGTATGTAAACAAATCCATCTGTAAAAATATTTATCACAATATCTTACAACATTTATTCATGCATCGTTTCCTTGAGATAATCATACAACACTTTACATGGAATTAGCTAGAAATAAAAAATATACCATCCATTGAGGCTCATCTTGG
Source organism: Primulina eburnea (assembly GCF_022965805.1). Taxonomy (NCBI): domain Eukaryota; kingdom Viridiplantae; phylum Streptophyta; class Magnoliopsida; order Lamiales; family Gesneriaceae; genus Primulina; species Primulina eburnea. Next base: position 39,383,862 of record NC_133111.1, on the reverse strand, counting down.
ATTAGTTGTTTAGCAGAAGCTTTTGAGCTTGAATAGTGAGGTGCAGCCGGGCAAGTGCGTGCATGCATTGCAGGGCTATGCGTGATTGCCTTCGGACGATTACCCCGCGAACTAGTGCTTGCAACTTCACCAGGCTTTTTAGCGCTCTGAATGCCTTTCTTGCCTGTACAATTGTGTACACACATGCGTTATGCTATCATACTAGTTGTATAGGGTAAAGAGCAATTTTTGTCCATGAATTCGACCCAAATACAAATTTGATTGTCTGATTTTTAAAAAATAGGTACTAGCAATAACTTTGCATCGTTTGCACTTATGATAAAAAAAATAGTTTCATTCTTGCTATGTCACCAAACATATGAACAATATTCAACGTCATATCAGCAGTGATTTGCATCATATTAGTAATATTTGAACTCATGTCAATATTATACTAAAAAAAATTGTCTTTTTTCGTAAAATTTCTAGTTTATATGTGTGTGTGTGTTGCAAGTAAGTAAGAAAGAGGATTAGTAGTATATACAAGATGGCTCCTGAAGCATGTTTGGATTGTAATGGCAGCCATATCCTCTCTTGACAAGAACTCTGTACCCATAGTCTCTTCATATGCACTGCTGTTTAAATCATTGCTGAATCTTCCATCGTTGTTGTGCACAACCAGAATACTAGAATCGCTTTCGTGTTCATGATGATGGGCAGATGATGAGCGTCGGAAAAGTTTTTTCACGACGATTCGAGACCAGACGCCTTTTCCGTTCCAGTCATGAAACCCATTTTGGTGGTTGGCTTGAAATCAAGTCTTTCTTGTTTTCTAGATTTAAGAATTGTGCTAGACTAGAGAGGTGAATGAGTTGAGTGGGTGGCATGTTCTATCAACGTGGATGGATGAATTTTCTTTTGGTCTTGTGCTGTGTAGCTGGAGAAATACCTATATTGCCCTTGCTATTTTGAGTTAAGAAAAGATGATGCTGCTGATGTCCTTAATTACCATGTTTCCGTGAATACTACTTCTGAATATGGAACTGCCTAAAAATAGATATGAACTTGTTCATGTGAGACAAATAATCGCGACGTATCATTTTTGCACTTCAACAAAATAACTAAATATGGAGACATCTTCAAATATGAATAGTTGTTCACATGATTGGTACATAGAACAATATTTACCCAAATGATAATATCTGGGTGAATCGGGTGTGATATACGTGGCAATCCACCGGATAATGATGATAATTTAGTGTTTAGGAAATTGGAGTAAGAATAATGACTTCGATGATACCTACAAACAAGAAAGGAACTCGTGAATGAGCGTCGGAGGGGTGTCCGGTATGACCACTCTGATGCTAAAGTCAGCAGGTTGAAGACAAAGAACACAAGCTATATATGTGAGAATATATGTGTGCTTGAGAGTTCAAAGTTTTTTTCAGAATCTGTAAATGAGAAATATATCTGCTATTTATATGAGAGAAAAGGTGGTAGGTACCTTGTTTCAGTGCATACTTACTAAATATGGCAAGTCGATTACCCATACTTTCCGATGACTTATATGACACGCCAAAGCCATGTTGCTCTGATAGATTAGACATCTCATATCAATCATAGTCGAGTGTGGTCTAATTCTCGAGATAGCCTGGGTGGAAGTTCTCGGACACTTACATGAGAGCCCGGGATCTCGACTGCCCAGGAAGAGGATAAATGCCCGGTTGATGAGGATAATACCCGGCATATTAGCTCTGATTTGGACTATATATCTACTTAATACTTCGGGTCGTCCATGATCGGGGGTACCACCTAACTTTTCAAAAATGATTGAATTCTGGAAGATTTAGAAACAAAAATGAAACAATTTAAGTTTTAAAAAGAAAGGATAATTAATATCAAGTTCTGCAACATATATATATATATATTTTTAACCAGCCTGATAAGGAGGATTTCTAGTAATTCCAAATATTTGTTTGAACAATGAGTTATGTACTGATAATGTACAAATTTACACATGCTTTTGTATGTCCACTGAAACAAGAAATTAAGATACAACAAGGCAAACAACCGCCAACAAATATTTCCCACGAAGCAGATCGATGATTTGGTGTTGGAGAATCCAAGTATTTAGCCAGGACTAGGAGCATGAAATAGCTTATACAGAATGCAACGATCAAACCACGATCTTCAATGGACTTTCTATAACCACTAAGTCTAACGAGATAAAGAGGACGATCCCAAGAATGTCTTCTCCTACTCCTTTTCGGAAAACCATAATATTAACATATGATGAGTCTACAGTCTTCCTTGCCCGATAATGATGCCGCGTTGGCTTTCGATTAGGTGCTCGAAGCCAATATCTAAAAAGCTTGATGAGTACCGATTTGTCTGGATAATCGAAGAATTTCTCGCAGAATTTATCTGTGTGGTCAATAATACCATAAAAAGAAACATAAAGAAGGAAGTTTTTCATGTTTGAAATTCGTCCAGCTCCAAGTTTCCCCCACCTTGTTGATTTTCATCCTACGTTTAAGAGATTTTCGAACGTTCATTGATACTCGAATTCTCATGTATGTGACAAAGAAACAGGACAGAGCGTAAACTTGCCATATAGAGACAATACTACGATTTCTTGTTATCACAGGTGATAGCTTATGAAAATAACTTATTTGGGCAAACTTTACGTAAGTTTTTTCGTTTCTTCAATACATATATATATATATATATATATATATATATATATATATATATATATATATATATATATATATAGTCATATTTAAATAAAATTAATGATTATTTAACATCATCATCACAGATAAAAGAAGAAAAGAAAAGCAAGGGAGGTCAAGAAAACATTAACTAAAGTTATATACCCTGGTAAATTTGCCGTAAACATATGCAATTAATCCAATCATTATAAAACTAGTCAAGAAAAAAAAATATAAAAATGGTCCTCTAAATTGTTTTATTTTGATTTTAGATCATGTCTTAACCTGATAACCTGATTTCTATAATATTAGTAATTACGATACCAATCATTAATTCCAGCATTACCAAATTCTAACTATTTACATAACTAAAAATCGATATAAGCCAAATTTGGGTGGTTGTTTTTTTAAATTTACATTAGTAAAAAGATTGTTGGCAGACCCTTTAAGCCACCCAATAACCGATTAAAGAAAATAATAATAATAATAATTATGACTATTTGAGTCAATAAATCTTTGGCAGTAATGTGTAATATTTCATGTGATTGGAGAGTGCTGGTACCTTGCCACCTTCGTCCACTGAAATGGAGTACTAGTCAGCAGAGCTTTTGATGGCGAGAAAAGAAAACTCCCATTGTCGTACTGTCTGTTTTGACACACTTCGTTCGGACATGACAATTCACCATTAATCGCCCGTGTCCTGTCCTAACCCCTAAATCTGTCTGCATAATCCAATGAGATTTGAGGATGTTTCCATCCTAAAATACCCCAAGCAGCCTCCCAAAATCCCATTTAGACTGCCTCTACAAATGTGGACATCCACTCCTTCGAATCAAAACCCTTTTTCGTCTCCTAACTCCACGTTTGCCGCCATTCTTGATAATGAAGCTCCTAGCAGCTGTAGCTTGAGGTTGCAGAAGAACATGGAGGATATGTGGAAGGATATCGGTCTTTCTTCTCTTCAGTACCACCACCCTTCTTCACGTGGGATGGTTCTTCTTGACTTTTTTTCTAGTGATATGCGGCCTACCGCCCCTCCGCCGCCGCAGCTTCCAATTCCTGCTGTGCTCACCACCTTGAGCTCCGGTCGTGATCAGACTAGGAACTCACTTGCCGATCAGCCAATTATTTCACACGCCGCTCTTCCCAACTCGCAGTTTGATGATCTGGTTCCAGCTGATTACCACAGTGCCGCCGGTGTGGGGAAGAAGAGGTTCCCGGAATCGGAAAGGAACTCCAGCGACCGGCGCCACAAACGTATGATCAAGAACCGTGAGTCTGCTGCTCGTTCAAGGGCTAGAAAACAGGAAAGTGTCTTTCTTTCTGAGTCATCTTCCAAGCATTAAAGTGGTAAATATCCGAACTCAGTTTCTGATCTGGAAATTAAATTAGCTGGATTTAGATTCTTGTTTCCAGACTTTGATATCTGGTCTCCTCGCTACACGTGGGAAGGATGTAAAATACTTCCAACTTTTGAACTAGTATATATCGTTGTTACTTTTGGTCGTCCAACTCAGTAAAATATTTCTCCCTTTTGAGTAAGTTCCAAGTCTTGATTAAGTGAAGACACAGATGCACGAAGAAAGTCTTTTGTTACAAACTTACCAAAACTAGCTAGTCCTCTGCATAAAGGGAAAGAGCCAAGCTCATGTGTTTAAAATAGTAAGTTTAAAGTGGGAAATCTTGATAATTCATGCCACCTAAGTTCTTGCACCCCTTTTTGATGAAAACGTACAGGCTTATACAAATGAGTTGGAACTAGAAGTGGCCCATTTAATGGAAGAAAATGCTAGGCTCAAGAAACAGCAGCAACAGGTTAAATCATGTCTAGATATATATATTTCCTCATTCCCTTTTTGCAGTATACATATTATATGTCTAATTCCGTTTCTGAGCTGCTGATCTCGCAGTGGTATGAAGCCGCGGAGTATCACGGACATTCCAAAAAGAAATCCCTCTACAGGGCGTCAACTGCTCCATTTTGAGAAATGAAACCTCATTTCACCTACTGTATTTGTGCAATTTGACTGTATGGGTTTATTAACAAAAAGGGCTTATGCCCATTTGAAAGTTTAGTGCTTTTTCTTTCTTTTTGTTAGTCCAAGGAAGCAGGATGATGTAGGGTTTGGTGGGGGTCGCCCCCCCCCTCCCCCCTCCCCCCTCTTTTTTTTTCATCTTGCTTTTGTTTTCTACTTATTTTGTTGCTTTATTGGCTGCAGAGGGCAGGTGGGGGAGGGGAACTTTATTTCATTGGCTAAGGAATATAATTGTACAATGTCAGTGTAGGGATTGGAACAACCTTTGTCTCTTCTCCATCAATGCAAAATCTAGTTTCTGATATTCATCTACTTATTCCTCCCCATCTTCATTACATTACGTACGTTCTCCGGTTCTGGTGCCTGAGTTCTAGGAACTGCACGGAACCAGTTGAAAACCGGTTCGGTTCCGGTTCCAATGGAAAGCCTTGGAATCAATTCGAACTGGAAGTCTAAATCGGCTCGGACCTGGACAAAATCAAAGGACAGGCGCTTAGGCGTCGAAATCGTTTTTTGACCGGACTGTCCATGGAAAATGTCCATTTCAAAATTACAGTTAAATTGATTGTATCAGTTAAGTCAAACCAGAACATTATTATATTATATAATTTAATATAGTAAATTTGACATTTCAAATTAGAATAATATTTCAATTTTTACCTAAAAAAATCACATATCAATTTTCATCATAATTCATAAAAAAATATTATAGAATATTTTTCTTCTACTTCATGGTGTTGGTTTGCAAATTAATTGATAGTGATTGTCGCATATTTTTTTTTAGTGTTAAATCAATCTTGTAGTAATAGATGAATGACAAGTGAATCCGAACAAAGATCGTATCTATGATATCTAATTAACCGACTGCATGTTGAGAAGGCCGACTGATGCTACACTTGAGCACGAAGCTGCAAATACGTTTATTGGTATCGATGATGAGATTAAATTGTCTTGAATTTTCTTAACACAATTGTGTAAAACATAGAAGTTATTTCACATTTAAAAATTCTGATTCAAAAAAAAAAAAATTATAGTTCATTTGATGAGCTTGTGGCACTCATGTTATTTAATATTTATGGTGTCCTAAAGTTCGTAGAAAGTTATTTTCGATTGATTTCTCAACCGAACTTGTCACGTCCCGGGACGGGGGTTGGTTGACACCGACGTTGCTCTCAAATTTACATTCGAAAACAACAAGCCTCAGAAGTACAAAATTCAGAAACCAGTCTTTTCATAATAATCATTGTCTGATACAAACTCAAAGATAAATGTTTTACAGCGGAAATGTAAAACCAAATATAATAACTTCTTGACAGATGCAGCGGAAAACATAAACATAAACTAAGAACAACAGTCTTCTTCACCAGCCCCAGAACTGGATCTGCTCTTCCTCTTCTAACATTTCTTCAGTACTCTTATCTGAGATGGGTTTGGTGGGTGAGTGATATGATTGTCACTCAGTAAGCAGGGGCGGGAATAACTCCCAGTTTTCGAAATCATTTTCATACAGAAACAGTAATTCGAAATATACAGAATTCTTATTTTCATAACGGAAATCAGTATTCAGAAATCAGTAATCAGAAATCAGTATTCAGTAATCGGTAATCAGAAGTTTAACAAGTAAGCACTGAGCACATTCGTGAATTTCATGGCTAAACTGATATCAGTCCCCTATATGTTCTCTCCTCTAAGGGGTGAGGCCAGTAATCAGTAATCAGGATTCAGTAATGTTCAGAATATATATTCCTACTATTAGTTCACTAAGTTTCAGTGCTTCGAAATCAGGTAACAGGATTCGAGAACATACTTTGCTTTAAAATAGAAATCATCAAACAGTTTTCAAGATATTTATACATAAGCCCACTTACCGTAATTTGCAAAAAGGTTTCGGTAGAAGTCTGGAATATGCTCGTTCTTGCCACTGGTTTCTACTGCTCGAAAATAAGCACCCTCCTTTAGTTCGAAATTCAAATGATAATCTCAGATTTGTGTAACACCAATTCAGAGATTTGAGAGTGTTAATTATAGGCAAGATTCTGACTGTTAGTCTCCCAAATAAATGGTCATAATCTGCCATTAACAGTCTTTATTTCGAGTTAAATGCTTCAGTTACAACTCAATAGCTGAATCAGTAACTGTCTGCTGGAATTCCCTCTTCTGCTGCTGGATTCGGTCTGCTGGATTTTGATCTGCTGGATTCTGGTCTGCTGGATTCTGGTCTGCTGGGAAATGCCATCTTCTGAAAACATGAGTTGCTGCTGATATTATGCTATCTACTGCTACTGGTGGAATTTCAGGTTCTCACATCCCTCCCTCCTTATAAGAAGTTTCGCCCTCGAAACTTGGCTAAACATGATTTTCAAAGAGATAAGGATATTGTGCTCGCATCTTTTCTTCCAACTCCCAAGTGGCTTCTCTTTCGGTGTGGTTGGACCATTGTACTTTGACATATGGAATAGTTCGTCGTCTCAGTACTTGGTCTTTGAAATCCACAATTCGAATCGGGATTTCTTCATACTTCAGTTCTTCATTTAGATTGCTCCCAACCAGAAGTGGTCCAGCTTCCAGAATGTGACTTGGATCAGGAATATATCTCCTCAGCTGTGAGACGTGGAATACATTGTGAATTATTGACATGTCGGGTGGGAGTGCTAATCTATAAGCAAGCGTTCCCACTTTCTCAAGAATTTCAAATGGTCTGACGTATCTAGGATTCAATTTCCCAGCCTTATTGAATCGGATTACACCCTTCATGGGTGACACTTTCACATATGCCTTCTCTCCAACTTCGAATTCAACAGGTCTTCTTTTCAAGTCAGCCCAACTTTTCTGTCGATCTTGTGCAGCTTTTAGTCGCTCTTTGATCATAGCAACTTTATCCACTGTTTCTTGGATCAGTTCAGGTCCAACGATGGCTTTTTCTCCTACTTCATCCCAATATAGTGGTGATCGACATTTTCGTCCATACAGAGCTTCGTATGGTGCCATTCCAATGCTGCTGTGGTAACTATTATTGTATGCGAACTCGATTAAGGGCAGATGTTCGCTCCAGTTACCACTGAAGTCCAAGGCACATGCTCTCAGCATATCTTCTAGAGTTTGTATTGTCCTCTCAGTTTGGCCATCAGTCTGTGGATGGTAGGTCGTGCTAAGAGTAACCTTAGTCCCTATAGCTTGTTGAAAGCTCTTCCAAAATCGAGATGTAAATCTAGGATCTCTGTCTGACAGTATGCTAGCTGGAACTCCATGCAATCGTACGATCTCATTCGTGTACAATGTGGCTAGCTTATCTAAATTATAGTTCATGCGGACAGGTAAGAAATGCGCAGATTTTGTGAGTCTATCTACGATTACCCATATTCCGTCATGACCTTGTCTCGTCTTTGGTAAACCCACAACGAAATCCATAGAAATATGCTCCCATTTCCATTCTGGAATTTCTAGAGGTTGCAGAAGTCCTCCAGGTCTTTGGTGCTCTGCCTTGACTTGCTGGCACACGTGACATTTAGAAACAAACGTTGCCACGTCCCTCTTCATTCCACTCCACCAGAAACTTTTCTTCAAGTCTCTGTACATCTTGGTACTGCCAGGATGAACTGAAAATTTTGACTTATGTGCTTCAGACATTACTTCTTGTCGAAGGTCATCAATGTCTGGTACGCACAATCGTCCTTTCATCCACAATATTCCTTTGTTGTCTATCTCGAAATCTGGTGATTTCCCTTCTTTGGCTTGCTCTTTCAGTTTCACCAAAGCGGAATCTCTATCTTGACTCATCTTGATTGTCTCTCGAAGACATGGTTGTGCTGAAAGTGAGGTCAGGATCACCTTACTCATATTCTTTTGACTTAAAGCATCTGCTACTTTGTTGGCTTTGCCTGGATGGTAGCTTATTGTCAAGTCGTAATCCTTCATGAGTTCGATCCATCGTCTTTGTCTCATATTTAGTTCTTTTTGAGTGAACAAATACTTGAGACTTTGGTGATCGGTGAAAATCTCACACTTGGCTCCATAAAGATAGTGTCTCCAAATCTTTAGTGCGAACACCACTGCAGCTAATTCAAGGTCATGTGTTGGGTAATTCTGTTCATACGGCTTCAACTGTCTTGACGCGTATGCAATCACCCTTCCCTCTTGCATGAGTACACATCCTAAACCTTCTTTGGATGCATCACTATAGACGGTGTAGTCCTTACCTTCCATAGGTAATACTAGTACTGGTGTGGATGTAAGCTTCTTCTTCAAAGTCTCGAAGCTTTGCTCACATTTTTCACTCCATTGAAACTTAGAGTTCTTCTGTGTGAGCTTGGTGAGAGGTATGGCTATTAAGAAGCTTCGTATCTCTGTCACATTCTTTGGTCTAGGCCAATCCGAAATTGCCTCCACTTTCTTAGGGTCCACAGATACTCCTGCTGCTGATATTATGTGTCCCAAGAATACGACGCTCTCTAGCCAGAATTCGCATTTCTTGAACTTGGCGTATAGTTCCTTTTCTCTCAGCTTCTGGAGGGTGAGACGAAGATGTTCTTTGTGGTCTTCTTCACTTGACGAATATACTAGAATATCGTCGATGAATACCACAACAAATTTGTCAAGAAATGGTTTAAACACTCTGTTCATGAGATCCATGAATACTGCCGGAGCGTTTGTTAATCCGAACGACATCACTGTGAACTCATAGTGTCCGTACCTTGTCCTGAAGACTGTCTTTGGGATGTCGTCTGATTTGACCTTCAGTTGGTGGTATCCTGATCTTAAGTCGAGCTTGGAAAAGACTGAAGCTCCTTTGAGTCGGTCAAACAAGTCATCTATCCTTGGAAGCGGATACTTGTTTTTGATTGTGATCTTGTTCAGCTCTCGGTAGTCGATACACATCCTCATGCTTCCGTCCTTCTTCTTTACAAATAGGACAGGAGCTCCCCATGGAGACGCGCTTGGTCGAATCTGCTTCTTATCCAACAACTCTTGAAGTTGCTCTTTGAGTTCTTTCAACTCTGCTGGAGCCATTCGGTATGGTGCTTTTGAGATTGGTGTAGCATTGGGCACTAGGTTAATCTCAAATTCCACTTCGCGATCGGGAAGTTCGCCAGGGAGTTCTTCTGGAAAGACATCTGGAAATTCTTGTACTACTGGAATCTCTTCAAGCGTGAGTGTGGTTTCTTGTTTTACCTCGCTTAACATGGCTAGGTAAACTTCTTCTCCATTTTTCATGGCTTTCCAAGCTTGAGAAGCAGAAAGAAGAGTCTTTCGTTCTTTGGTCTTGCCATGAAATAAAATTTTCTCTTGGTGTGGAGCTTGGATGGTTACCGTCTTTCCATGACAGTCTACTAAGGCATGATTCTTGGCTAACCAATCCATTCCAAGAATTACATCGAATTCCACCATGTTTAGTTGAATCAGGTTTGCCTTGAATTTCTGATCTTCTATGGGAACACTAATATCCCGATATAGAGTGCGAGTTTCTAAAATTCGATTAGCAGGAGTTGCTACTCTATATGGTTCTTCTAAGTTATCAGGCTTAGCTTCTAGCTTCTTGGCAAATCTCTTAGACATGATTGAATGCGTAGCACCACAATCAAATAACACATAAGCAGGTATATTATTGATCAGAATGGTACCGGCTACGACATCATTTGAGTTGTCCGCCTCTTCTTGAGTGATGGCATAGACTCGAGCATTTGGTTTGTTCTCCTTAGGCTTGTTTGGAGTTGTTCCTCCTGCTGGTCCATTCCTTGGATCTGGAAAAGGGCATTGGACAATGCGGTGGCCCATCTTTCCACAACGAAAACAAGCTCCAGAATTCTTACGGCATTCACCCGTGTGAGTGAATCCACAATTTTGGCACTTGACTCCCTCTTTGCTTGATGGGGAAGAAGTGGTTCCTTTGGCTGGATCATTGGTGAATTGGTTGCTTGAAAACCTAGGCCTTTTGAATTGTTGGCCCGATTGGTACTGGCCTTGCTGAGGACGTTTGAGTTTGTTCTCGCCTTCACGCCTCTTGATGTCATTCTCAGCCCTGATGGCGGCTCCCATCAATTCATCAAAACTATTGGGCTCGATAACTGTGACACCCTGACCCGTAACGATAAAATACACAGTGGAATTTAAAATTTGCTTTAAAATATGGAAGGAGTTTCAAAATACATTTCATAAAAATGTTTACAAAATAATCATATGATCATTTAAATGACATACAAAATACAAAATAATCATTCTTATGATCATGTCCCCAAAACGATACAAAAATAATCTTCCTTCCAACGGTGTATGCATATGACCCCCATCCACGATCACTGCCCTGGTCGGTCACTCTTATCTGCATCACATGAAAATAACTGAAATGAGTATAAAACTCAGCAAGTGGAACTCTACATAGCAATGATACATAGTATACTCTGTAAAACATGGCTTTGAAATCATAAATACCATCAACTCTGAAACATGAATACTGTAGCAATAACTGTAGCAATAGCATAGCAATAGATAGCAATACGATGGTATTCTCTTTTCTATGGTTGGATTGATATCAATAGTATCTATGACTGTGGTTGCCAATATCCCATCGATATAAATCGATAACTGTGAGGGGATAAAAGCCTATGGTCGTTGATCAACTAATTGCATGCAATGCTCTGACTATGATTCAATCAATCCAATAAAACATTTGAACTCTGAATATCATTTAAAGCCGTCGTTTCGCAATCTCTATCTTTTGTATTCCCTTTTAACAATAGTGAGACATCAATTGTCTCCAATAGATAATCAATGAAATCCATACATAACAATGAATCGATTGAAGGGAATATCACTTTAAAATCTTTAAAACACAATACATATAATATCATGCGAGCAAAGGGATGAAATTCCACTTACAAACCAATAGAACACCTCAAACTTAGCTCTTGGTACACCACCTACAACAATAATCCATAAATAACACCAATATCAACTCTAAATCCACAAATACAAGTCAAATATTCCATTAAACCAACAATAACAACACCCTATAACAACTCATTTCCAAAACCATGATAGAATCGCACCAAAAACTTACCTAAGCTTCCTAGCACCAAGGAGAACGTCGATCTCAAGTCGGAAATCGAAACAAAGCCAACAATCAAAGGTAGGAAGCAAAAGAAATGGATGAAAACCCTTGTTCTAGAAAGGAAAATCGAGAATGAAGATAGAAGATAAGGTAGGTATGGCCAACAACTCCCAAAAAGTCACTTAAAAACTCGCCCATACTTACACCGCGGGTGCGGTCACACAAGCACCGCGGGTGCGCTAAGCTCACGGCCAACCAAAATAAATCCCATGCACGATCACCGCGGGTGCGGTGCTACAATTACCGCGGGTGCGGTGCTTACACTGCCGCGGGTGCGGTGTCCTCACGGCCTTCCAAATCCAAAATGATGAATAGTACACCGCGGGGGCACTCCTCTAAGAGCACGGGTGCACTCTACTCACGACAATGAACAGTAATAAATCAACTAAACTCGATCCGAAACGCTGAAACGAACAATCAACACCAACTAATACCTCAACAAAACAATAACCAATAATACTATAGCCCAAAACACAACCAATCATCTAATCACAAAACCCAAATAACAAGTAAAGCTTAAACCGTACCGTACACCGGGCTCGGCTATTACAATCTCCCCTCCTTAGAGGAATTTCGTCCGCGAAATTGACTTCACTGCACGAACAACTCAGGATACTTCTCTCTCATCTCAATCTCTGGTTCCCACGTAGCCTCCCCGATCAAATGGTTCCTCCAAAGGACTTTAACGATGCCGATCTCTTTGTTCCTCAGAACTCTAACTGTGCGATCCAAAATCTGGACCGGAACCTCTTGGTACGTCAAATTCGGCGTCAAGTCCAATGGCTCGTGGCGAAGAACATGGGAAGGATCTGCAATATACTTCTTGAGCATCGATACATGAAACACATTATGGACTCTGTCAATATCGGGCGGTAGGGCTAATCTGTAGGCTCGGTCACCAACTCTGTCCAATATCTCGAATGGACCAATGAATCTCGGACTCAACTTGCCCTTCTTGCCAAATCTCATCACACCCTTGAGAGGTGCTATCTTCAGAAATACATGATCGCCAACCTCAAACTGCAAAGGTCTACGACGAACATCTGCATAGCTCTTCTGCCTCGACTGAGCGGTCTTCATCCTCTCTCTGATAACTGCAACAACATCGGCAGTCTGCTGGACCAACTCGGGACCCAACATCTTCCTCTCGCCAACCTCATCCCAAAACAAAGGAGATCTGCACTTCCTGCCATAAAGTGCCTCATACGGTGCCATGCCAATCGTCGCCTGGTAGCTATTGTTGTACGTGAACTCCACAAGTGGCAATTTAGAATCCCAGCTACCAGAATAATCAATAGTACAAGCTCTGAGCATATCCTCAAGAATCTGAATGACTCTCTCTGACTGACCGTCGCTCTGAGGATGATAAGCTGTACTGAAAGCTAATCGAGAACCCATAGCTCTGTGAAGACTCTTCCAAAACTCGGAGGTAAACCTGGGGTCACGATCAGACACAATCGACACGGGCACACCATGAAGTCTAACAATCTCTGCAATGTAGTCCTCGGCATACTGATTCATGGAGTACGTCGTCTTGACTGGAAGAAAATGAGCTGACTTGGTCAATCTATCAACAATGACCCAAATAGAATTATAACCTTTCGGCACTCTGGGAAGACCAGACACGAAATCCATCGTAATGTGCTCCCACTTCCACTGAGGAATCGGCAAAGATAGCAATGTCCCAGCAGGTCTCTGATGCTCAATCTTCACCTGCTGACAAGTAAGGCACTGAGAAATGAACAAAACAACATCTTTCTTCATACCTGGCCACCAGTAGAGTCGACGAAGATCCTGATACATCTTCGTACTGCCTGGATGAATCGAATAAGGTGCGGTATGAGCCTCTGTCAAGACGTCTCTACGAATATCGTCGCCAAAAGGAACACAAATACGGCCTCTGAAAGTCACCAATCCATCACCATTCGAACCAAACTCTGAATTACCTCTAATCTCTGCTCTGGCTCTCAACTCTGTCAACTGAACATCAGTCGACTGCTCTCTACGGATCCTGTCCGTCAAAGTAGATCGAATGACCAACGCTAAAAAGCGAGAAATGGTACCTGGAATCACCAGATCAATCTCCTCTCTCTGCAAATCCATCAACAATGGCCTCTGAATCAAAGAACTCAAAGAAGCACTCGACTTGCGGCTCAAAGCATCAGCCACAACGTTCGCCTTCCCTGGGTGATAACTGATCGTCACATCATAATCTTTGACCAGCTCTAACCACCTCCTCTGCCTCATGTTGAGCTCTTTCTGAGAAAATAGATACTTCAAGCTCTTGTGGTCTGTGAAGATCTCACACTTTTCGCCATACAAGTAATGTCTCCAAATCTTCAGGGCGAAAACCACAGCTGCTAGCTCCAAATCGTGCGTCGGATAATTCTTCTCATAGTCTTTCAACTGGCGAGAAGCATAGGCAATGACCTTACCTCGCTGCATCAACACTGCACCAAGGCCTCTCTTCGACGCATCGGTATAGACCACAAAATCCTCTGAACCACTAGGCAAAGAAAGAACAGGAGCTGTCGTCAACCTGTCCTTCAACTCTTGAAATGCACGCTGGCAATCGATAGACCATTCGAACTTCACAGTCTTCCTCGTCAGATTGGACAATGGCAGGGCAATCTTGGAAAAATCTAAAATGAAACGACGATAATAACCCGCCAAACCAAGGAAACTGCGTACCTCAGAGACAGTAGTAGGAATAGGCCAATTCTGAATCGCCTCTATCTTCAATGGATCAACAGCAATGCCATCTCTCGAAACGACATGGCCTAGAAAAGAAATCTGATCCAGCCAAAACTCACACTTCTTCAACTTGGCAAACAGTCTCCTCTCTCTCAACAACTGAAGAACAACTCTGAGATGCTCTGCATGAAGCTCTCTGGTCTTGGAATAGATAAGAATATCGTCGATGAAAACAATGACGAAACTATCCAAGAATGGCTTGAACACTCGGTTCATCAGGTCCATGAAGACTGAAGGGGCATTGGTCAAACCAAACGACATCACGAGAAACTCAAAATGACCATACCTGGTCCTGAAAGCCGTCTTAGGGACATCAGACTCCCTAACCTTCAACTGATAGTAGCCAGACCGAAGATCAATCTTCGAGAACACAGTGGCACCATGGAGCTGATCAAACAAATCATCTATCCATGGCAACGGATACTTGTTCTTGACAGTCACTTTGTTGAGCTCCCTGTAGTCGATACACAGCCGCAAAGATCCATCCTTCTTCTTAACAAAAAGAACCGGAGCTCCCCAAGGCGAAGAACTTGGACGAATGAAACCCTTATCTAGAAGATCCTGCAACTGCGTCTTCAACTCCTTCATCTCAGTAGGAGCCATCCGGTACGGAGCCTTAGAGATAGGATGTAATGCCCAAGATTTTATAACATGTTAGTTTGAGATTATCAAGTTGAGTGACATGATTAGAACCAGGTTATCGTAAGATTAAATTGAGATAATAATACTGTGGGGCGAAAGTGACTCGCCCGGGCGGACATTTTTGACCGCCCGAGCGAGAATGCCTCGGAGAAGAGGGCCGAGAGTCACTCGTCCGGACGGATGTTTTTGACCGCCCGAGCGAGGCTGCTGGAATGGGCGAGGGCCGAGCATTACTCGCCCGGGCGGCAACTTTTGACCGCCCGAGCGAGAGCCGTGTACATCCAAGGATTTGCCATGTGTCTTGAATCATGCAAGGTATATATATATAAGTTGGCCTTTCTTTGGCCATTTCATCAGAAGAGACCACCGAGAAAGCTTAGGAGAAGGGGTAAGGTGATTTCATCCTAGAATCAAGATTGTGTCACTTTTATATATCCAAACTAAAATCTAAATATAGATTTGAGCTCCTCTCATTGTTAGCTACAAAGTAATGTAAGTATTGTTCAATTCCAGCATGTTTTGAGAATTACATATTGGGGAAATGCTGATATGCTTATATATATGTGTTCTTGAGAGAATTGTTATCGTAGAAACGCAACCGGATCGAATAACGGATGTTGGATGCGATTACTACTCTTTTCCAGCATGTTTAGAGCTAAGATTATACAAGATCTGAGTATTATCTTATGTTTATGAGAATAATCCTGAGTTTCGAATGATACAATGTTGATTAGGGAGAATTGGATTGACCGGTATCGAGAAATACACTGTTATGCCGTCAATGGTGTTGAAATGTATTAGTGAATTGATAGTATATGTTTTGATTGGGTTAGGAGTTGATGAAACACATATTACATTGCTATTTCAGATTGGTGTCGACGACTTTGACATCGAGAATTTGGCATCGACAGATATTGTACGGCGAAAGGTATAAGTCATGTTTTGTTTGGGGAGATGTAACTCATATAAGATATTATTTGAGTTTCCCAACCAAAATCACATACTAGTATTATTAGATATATTGTAACATGTTTATGAATTGTGTATAGCATTATATTCAATCTTTTAACATGTTTATGCTTTGATTTCAGAATTGTATTCAAGCATGTATGATCAGTGTGATATTCAGATATGAATATGATTATACGTTGTTTACATATTGATATTCATTGCATATAAGATAGGAGAGTCTTTGACAGGCATTGTCAAATAGCTAGATGTTTCGGTGTATCTCAGCATAGGAGTAGGTATTACTCTTATTGCCGCCGTTGATACAGCTCAGACCGAAGTCTAGGAATGAGACGTACATTACCCCGATTGGAGGGTAGGTAGTGACGTCTTATTCACACCGGGATCCCTAGAGTTCTAGTCGAGTCGAGTCCAGACATGGTTTGATTCGCATGGCATTGCATGTGCATATGATGTCATTCATGATAGCATGTTCATGTTTAATTTAT
The DNA here is from genome assembly GCF_022965805.1 of Primulina eburnea. Taxonomy (NCBI): domain Eukaryota; kingdom Viridiplantae; phylum Streptophyta; class Magnoliopsida; order Lamiales; family Gesneriaceae; genus Primulina; species Primulina eburnea. Next base: position 39,367,175 of record NC_133111.1, on the reverse strand, counting down.
TATATGCATGTGTACATGTTTATACTGGGATTTGTTCTCACCGGTTTTCCGGCTGTTGTTATGTCTGTATGTGTGCATAACAACAGGTGGGACAGGATCTGGGTCACGCAGAGGATGAGAGACAGATATGATATAGCGTGGTGATCACGGGCATAGCAGATGGCTAGTAGTTGTACTTTGTTATGTACTGTAGTTGAACACTGGATTGTTGAGTACGTACCAGACAGGATATGTATATGATGTGTTCATGTTGTAATTAAATAAAAAATGTATGCTTGTTTATATACATTAGATTTGATGTTGAAAAGCGAAAAATTTGACCCACTTTTTATATTAATGATCCGTTTTAATCCCAAAGAAAAGAATTAGAGCCCGGGTCCCCACATAGGAACCGTACCAGGAGCTAGATCGATCACAAACTCAACATCCCTATCCGGCGGCAAACCCGGAACATCATCCTCAAACACATCAGCAAACTCCCTCACAACATCGATATCATCTACATTCAACTTAATCAGTCTATCAACATCCACAATAGAAGCCAGAAATACATCACAACCTCTACACATCAACCTCTCAGCCTCAATACAAGAAATAAAAGGAAGGACCAGCGAAGTACCTGAGCTGGCGAGAACTCCTCCCTGGCCATCATCTGCAAAAGCTACTGTCTTAGCAACACAATCGATAACTGCACGGTAAGTCGAAAGCCAATCCATGCCAAGAATAACATCGAAAGCAACCATAGGAATAACAATCAAATCAGCGAAGACAACTCGCTCCTCAATACGAACAGGGCACGCAAATACAATCGATGTCGGGCACAACACGTCCCCCGAAGGCAAAATAACACTAAGCTGAAGGGGAAGAACAGAAGGAACTATACCAAATGATCTCAAAAACAAATCAGACATAAAAGAATGAGTAGCACCAGTATCTACCAAAGTCGTAGCTACTCTGCCTGAAATCAAAATAGTACTAGAGATCAATGAAGAATCATGATTAATACCTTCCTTCGTCATCGCAAAGATACGACCCTGCACCTTCCCTTGGCTACCTCCTCGTGGACAATCTCTAGCAACGTGGCCTGCCATGCCACAACGAAAACAAGTATGAGTGCCCAATCTGCACTCTCCTCGATGATGCTTGCCACACTTTGGACACAGTGGCTTCTCGGGATCAAATGGAACTGGCGGTGGTCTAGGACTCGGCTCCATCTTGCCCTTGCCCTTGAAACGATCCCTGCCCCTCTGATTAGAACCCTGGCCTCTCTGATTAACAGCTTGATGTCTCTCCTGCCTCTCCCTGGCGATGTCCTTCTCATCCTGCTCGGCCAACAATGCTTTGGACACAATCTCCTTGAAAGTAACAGCCTTGGACATGTTGATATCACGACGAATCTCAGCTCTAAGGCCTCGAATGAAATGAGCGCCTTTATCTTTATCATCGGATGCAACATATGGAGCAAATAGGCAACCCTCTTCAAACTTCAGAATATACTGACTAACATCCATGCTCCCCTGTCGAAGCTCCAAGAACTCCGTAACCTTCCTCGCTCGAAGTGCATCGGGAAAATACTTGTCGTAGAACAAGTCAGTGAACTCTGACCACTTCAGTGTCGCAACATCAACTCCAACTTTCGTGGCATTCCACCAGATACGTGCAGCTTTAACCAACATGAACACTGCACAGCTGATTCTGTCTTTGTTCTCATACTGGAGATGATCGAAGATAGCTTCAAGCGCCTTGACCCACTCGACAACAACTAGAGGATCGGTGCTACCTGCGAATTCCGGTGGATCCATTCTCTTGAAAGCAGAAAAGACGGCATCAGTGCCAACAGCCTGAGCAACCTGACCTCTCACTTGGCCTCTACCCTGTCCTGCTCCTTGCAATCGGAGCAACTGCTGAATCTGATCGCTATGCACCTTAGCCTGCTCCTTAAGCAACTTGCCGAACTCGTCGACAACTCTTGAGGAAGAACTATCCTCCCCCTCTGCCGCCTTACGCTTAGGAGGCATACTCTACAATTGCTCACAAGACACCAATCAATATATAACAATGAATAGATGCAAGAAAACATACCCGGACAGTTGAAAGTAGACGAAGTCATATGCATTGGTCCGAAGAACCTGGCTCTGATACCACTAAATGTGACACCCTGACCCGTAACGATAAAATACACAGCGGAATTTAAAATTTGCTTTAAAATATGGAAGGAGTTTCAAAATACATTTCATAAAAATGTTTACAAAATAATCACATGATCATTTAAATGACATACAAAATACAAAATAATCATTCTTATGATCATGTCCCCAAAACGATACAAAAATAATCTTCCTTCCAACGGTGTATGCATATGACCCCCATCCACGATCACTGCCCTGGTCGGTCACTCTTATCTGCATCACATGAAAATAACTGAAATGAGTATAAAACTCAGCAAGTGGAACTCTACATAGCAATGATACATAGTATACTCTGTAAAACATGGCTTTGAAATCATAAATACCATCAACTCTGAAACATGAATACTGTAGCAATAACTGTAGCAATAGCATAGCAATAGATAGCAATACGATGGTATTCTCTTTTCTATGGTTGGATTGATATCAATAGTATCTATGACTGTGGTTGCCAATATCCCATCGATATAAATCGATAACTGTGAGGGGATAAAAGCCTATGGTCGTTGATCAACTAATTGCATGCAATGCTCTGACTATGATTCAATCAATCCAATAAAACATTTGAACTCTGAATATCATTTAAAGTCGTCGTTTCGCAATCTCTATCTTTTGTATTCCCTTTTAACAATAGTGAGACATCAATTGTCTCCAATAGATAATCAATGAAATCCATACATAACAATGAATCGATTGAAGGGAATATCACTTTAAAATCTTTAAAACACAATACATATAATATCATGCGAGCAAAGGGATGAAATTCCACTTACAAACCAATAGAACACCTCAAACTTAGCTCTTGGTACACCACCTACAACAATAATCCATAAATAACACCAATATCAACTCTAAATCCACAAATACAAGTCAAATATTCCATTAAACCAACAATAACAACACCCTATAACAACTCATTTCCAAAACCATGATAGAATCGCACCAAAAACTTACCTAAGCTTCCTAGCACCAAGGAGAACGTCGATCTCAAGTCGGAAATCGAAACAAAGCCAACAATCAAAGGTAGGAAGCAAAAGAAATGGATGAAAACCCTTGTTCTAGAAAGGAAAATCGAGAATGAAGATAGAAGATAAGGTAGGTATGGCCAACAACTCCCAAAAAGTCACTTAAAAACTCGCCCATACTTACACCGCGGGTGCGGTCACACAAGCACCGCGGGTGCGCTAAGCTCACGGCCAACCAAAATAAATCCCATGCACGATCACCGCGGGTGCGGTGCTACAATTACCGCGGGTGCGGTCTCACCGCGGGTGCGGTGCTTACACTGCCGCGGGTGCGGTGTCCTCACAGCCTTCCAAATCCAAAATGATGAATAGTACACCGCGGGGGCACTTCTCTAAGAGCGCGGGTGCACTCTACTCACGACAATGAACAGTAATAAATCAACTAAACTCGATCCGAAACGCTGAAACGAACAATCAACACCAACTAATACCTCAACAAAACAATAATCAATAATACTATAGCCCAAAACACAACCAATCATCTAATCACAAAACCCAAATAACAAGTAAAGCTTAAACCGTACCGTACACCGGGCTCGGCTATTACAATAACGACAAGGGCAGATTGAATACGGCTGTTCAATCCCTTCTTGAAGCGATGCATCTTCAAGGCCTCGTCTCCCATTATGGTTGGGGAGTAAGTTCCCAATGAGTGGAACTTGGATGAATACTCCACCACTGTCATGTTTGGTTCTTGAACCAAGCTTTCAAATTCTGACAGCTTCTGCACTCGAACTGCTGTCGGAAAGTACTGCCTCAGAAATGCTTCTCGGAACCTTTGCCAAATGATAGGTCCCGCCTCTATCATAGCTGGTGAGACTCCTTCCCACCATTTGGCAGCCTTATCCACAAGGAAATGTGTAATCACCTCTACTCTGACCCTTTGGGGAACCTCAAGTAGTCGAAGATGGTTTTCCACCTCTTTTATCCAATTCTGTCCCACTTCTGGATCGGTGCTTCCATCGAAGTTAGGGACTCTTGCTCTTCGGAGAGCCTCATAGTGCTGCTTCGTTCCATTCTGAGCTGGAGGTGGTGGCGGTGGTTGATTAGCATTTGGGTTGACAAACCCTTGCAGCGTAGTTGCCACGATCGTGGCTATGGCCATCAAATCGGCCTGACTGAGGCCAACTGCTGGTGGTGGTTGAGGTGGTTGTTGTTGTTGTGCTTCCTCATCGTTGCGGTTATGTTGCGGTTGCCGTAGCGAGGATTGCGATTGTTTCTAACTGGTCTTCCGTCCATTTCCTACAGTTATGAAAGTTCTAAGATTGATGACAGAATAGAGACTAAACAAAAGAATCACAATGATTGAGTAATTGCTCCAAAAATTAAATATGAACCAATGGATAGAAATAATCTTTTATTGATTCCTCAAGAAAGTGCAATTACAAATGAACTTTGAAAATGAAACAGAAATGTAAATGGGACAAGTGTCACAAGACTACTAATGATGTTCTAATCTATCACTTCTTCCAAATCTAAATCCATATGATCCTCTTCAACTTCCTCTTCTTCTTCTTCGGGATCCTCCTCGGGTTCATCTTCATGGTTGGCTATTACTGCTTCGAGATGTTCAATATGACCATGCAGAACTGCATTCTGGTCACTAAGAACTTCAACAGTATCTTGCAACTCTTGAATCTGAGCATCAGTCTGTGCACTATACTGATTATGTTGGTGCACGAGTTGGTGGTTCTGATCCTTGAGTATTTGGATCTTGTCAACTAGTGTATCACGTAGCTCGATGAATTCTGCCACATCTCTTGGGATATTTCAAACTCCTCTTGAGTCTTCCTACTCCTCTCTTCTGCTTCATGCAGATAGTGAACATAACGTTGAACATCACCCTCTAAGTGCTCTGCTCGACGCTCTAACTCATCTTTGTCCAACTTTAGACAATAGTTATGTTTGCTTGAGTTTCTCTAGCTTCCATTCTAGGCTCTTAATGTAGCTACTTTGTTCAGCCATATCCTACATCCAAAACATGAGGGTAAAGGTTCAGAATTGATATCAAGAATATGGATTAAGTTATAAACAAGTACTGGAATGAATAGAATCAGTAAGCCTATAACATTCAATAGCAGAAAATAGCTCAAAAATTTTCGGTCTCAGAATGGCGTGAAAAATTTATTAAAAATCTTTCACATCAAGAATATGAATGGTACCAAGTTTGGTGCAAAAATACTAAGCCATTTGGAAATGAAAATTCCTCAAAGCTTCAAAATTTTGGAAAATTTTACGGAAATGATGATATACCTATCTAAACGATGGATTTTGGGCTTCGTCGGTTGTGATAGAACAATGAATCGTTCTAGGTTAGGTTCTCCTCGTCGTGAGCTTTCCAACGCCTACTTTTAATAGTAAAAATTCCTCCTGGATCAAAAGTTATGGCCGTTTGAAGTTTGCGCGAAAAACACCTCAACTTCCATGTCATTTTGCGAGGTCTACTGCATTGCCTTGCTGGAATACGCTGTCTACTGCAACTCTGATGCTTCTGCAATCAGTCTGCTGCTTTTCCAGCATTGTCTGCTGCATTCCGAGTCTACTGACTCAGTCTTCTGCATTCAGACCTACTGGTTTCCTAGCACTGGTTCTGGGTTCAGACTACTGGTCTTATCCTACTGTTTTTCGTCTACTGGTTTTGGCCTACTGAATTTTTATTTATTTTTTTTAACTCGTTTCAGTAGTCTATTACAGTAGCTTATTTTCAGTAGTCTATTTCAGTAACCTTCTGAACTTATTCTCAGAAGTCTATAAGAACTTATTATTTCTAGTTCCTCCTCCCCAGATTATGAAACCCGGTTCTGCTCTGATACCACTTCAATGTCACGCCCCGGGACGGGGGTTGGTTGACACCGGCGTTGCTCTCAAATTTACATTCGAAAACAACAAGCCTCAGAAGTACAAAATTCAGAAACCAGTCTTTTATTCATAATAATCATTGTCTGATACAAACTCAAAGATAAATGTTTTACAGCGGAAATGTAAAACCAAATATAATAACTTCTTGACAGATGCAGCGGAAAACATAAACATAAACTAAGAACAACAGTCTTCTTCACCAGCCCCAGAACTGGATCTGCTCTTCCTCTTCTAACATTTCTTCAGTACTCTTATCTGAGATGGGTTTGGTGGGTGAGTGATATGATTGTCACTCAGTAAGCAGGGGCGGGAATAACTCCCAGTTTTCGAAATCATTTTCATACAGAAACAGTAATTCGAAATATACAGAATTCTTATTTTCATAACGGAAATCAGTATTCAGAAATCAGTAATCAGAAATCAGTATTCAGTAATCGGTAATCAGAAGTTTAACAAGTAAGCACTGAGCACATTCGTGAATTTCATGGCTAAACTGATATCAGTCCCCTATATGTTCTCTCCTCTAAGGGGTGATGCCAGTAATCAGTAATCAGGATTCAGTAATGTTCAGAATATATATTCCTACCATTAGTTCACTAAGTTTCAGTGCTTCGAAATCAGGTAACAGGATTCGAGAACATACTTTGCTTTAAAACAGAAATCATCAAACAGTTTTCAAGATATTTATACATAAGCCCACTTACCGTAATTTGCAAAAAGGTTTCGGTAGAAGTCTGGAATATGCTCGTTCTTGCCACTGGTTTCTACTGCTCGAAAATAAGCACCCTCCTTTAGTTCGAAATTCAAATGATAATCTCAGATTTGTGTAACACCAATTCAGAGATTTGAGAGTGTTATTTATAGGCAAGATTCTGACTGTTAGTCTCCCAAATAAATGGCCATAATCTACCATTAACAGCCTTTATTTCGAGTTAAATGCTTCAGTTACAACTCAATAGCTGAATCAGTAACTGTCTGCTGAAATTCGCTCTTCTGCTGCTGGATTCGGTCTGCTGGATTTTGATCTGCTGGATTCTGGTCTGCTGGGAAATGCCATCTTCTGAAAACATGAGTTGCTGCTGATATTATGCTATCTACTGCTACTGGTGGAATTTCAGGTTCTCACAGAACTTTCCTCCAACTCTGGCCTTCTCTGATCCTTCTTTACTAGAATATAACTAAAACATCTTTTTGAAGAGATTGTATCACTGAAATCTTCGATCGTCAACACCTTTCTTCATAAATTCACCATAAAATTCAAAAAATATGTATGATGATCGCTGACTTTGACTTGAGTCTAGTAAAGTTGCTAGACAATGAACAATTGAGATTATCTCTCAATATTTTTTATATTTATCTTCCTTGTTTAATACAAATTATGACAAAGTCTCATAGTCTCTATTTTCAAAAAAAAAAAAAAGAAAACTATAAACATATTGAAAATAAGCGGAATGAAAAAAAGGAGTGATATGATAATGAATGCTAGAAAATATTTTATTTGCATCTTTAAATTTAACAAATATGCACATTTAGTAATGAGTGGGTCTTATGTGAGAGCGTCTCACAGATCTTAATATGTGATACAGGTCAATATTACCCATATTCATAATTAAAAGTATACTCTTAGCATAAAAAGTAATACTTTTTCATAGATGACCCAAATAAGAGATCCGTCTCACAAATACGACCCATGAGACCGTCTCACACAAGTTTTTTCCTTTAGTAATAAGATCCCAATCATTTTCTACAAGATGAAAAGAAGACACATCAATAAAATTATAAAATGGATTGAACAAATCTTTATATAATAATATTGCATTAAGCAAATGATAAAGAAAATTCCAAGAGTTTCAACAATAGTAGGACACATTTTATGTTTAACACCATTACTTTCACATAAATGTTTAAATTTATTATCATATCTTCTTTGACCATATATTTTTTGACGCATCAATCTACCAACAAATTTGATTTTTCTATTGAATTACAGCTATTATCACGGAAACTAGCTTTAACACAAAAATTGATTATATGAATTTGATTGAGCATTTCTTGTACTGTAAAATCCTCAATAAAATAAATATTTTATGTTCAAATAAATCATAAGTGCACGAATCAATTTCTAATATAGTGTACAAAGTACAAATATCATTCCTACTGAGCTTGATCAGACAAATCTACCTTAAACGTAATTCTTTAGTTAACTAAAACAAAAAATGAATTAATTAACACATTAAATGGAAAGTGAAATAAGAATTTAACAAACACAATATAAATAATATAAATTAAAATACTGCGAACAATTGTTAGGATATTGGTTCACCTACCATTTGAGATATTCTCTAGTAATTGAATTTCAATTCATAAGCCATATTTTTCACGTGATTTCCTAATCTATCAATATATTATGTCGACCTATATTATTCTAGTTAACAAAATGCAATAACCAAGTGTGTTCTTGTGTCATTTAAAAATTGAAATTGCAAACAAACAACGTAATAATTATAGCTTTCGATTTATTGGATTATGACTATCAAAATGTATCTGACATCATATGTCCATGTAAGTTGTAGATCCATGAGTTAGGTTACATATCTTGTTATAAAATCTCTAATCGATCTCAATTATAAAATATAAAATCACTTTGAAGTTGATCATGCTCCAAATATGAAACAAAAATCAATGACATAATCAAGTAGACTCAATAATAAAATTCAATCTTAAAAAAGAATAAAAACATATATATTTGGGGATAGGTTCCCCTAAAGCATAACTAAAAGAAAACATAAAAAGAAAAAAACGATGTTAAGTTCTTGTTTTTCGCTCGCTCTCTTGTTGTGCAGCTGTTTCTCTTCCTCCGGCTACGTAGTCAATCCATTTCATGTATCAAGGATTCCATCAGATATAGATGCATCCAAGAGTCCTCAAAAGTTGAAACAAAAAGTGTAGATCTTGTTTCTTTATTGTGTCGCGCTTGGGCGGTCTATTTCTGCCGCCCCAACACGAGCTTCTTGCAGATTCAATTTTTTTCTTCATTTGGACGCGGTGGGGCGGTCAATTTCCCCCGCCCTAGCATTCCCTCCTCATAGTTTAGTTGGTAATTACCTTCTTTTTATCAAGTCCACCTATAAATCAACCGAAATATTCGAGAAATGAAAATAAGCATAAATTATTAATAAAAAAGATAAAATACAAACTCGATACCCTAAACTCATTCTATAATAGATTAAAATAACACAATTAAAATATATAAAAACGACACTTATTAGAAATTCACATCTAATATGTAATAATTCAACATTTAACATGAAATAATTCAACATTTAACATTGGTTTTAGAATGACATTTAATTGTCTTATCATAACATTAATGTTTGATGCATTGTTTAATGTGATTATCGTAATTTTAGTTCAATATGAATCTATAAATATTTATAATATATCTAGGGTGTGTTTGGTTGAGTGGATTAAATAATGATAGATTAATAGTCAAATATTTATCGTTAAAATTTTAAGTTGTTTTAATAATCATTTTGACCCGGTTTAAGATCTAATTTTATTAATCAAATAGTTATCCATAAAATTGGATCTTAAACCGGGTCAAAATGATTATTAAAACAACTTAAAATTTTAACGATAAATATTTGACTATTAATCTATCCTTATTTAATCCACTCAACCAAACACACTCCTAGCATATATATAAACATTCCAGAGCTATTTGTTTCTTTTTGCAAATACCAAATATCATCAATCTAATAACATGTAATGAAAAGATAAGATTCATTGTGAACACTAATCCAAATATTGGTTGTCAAACTAACTCTGCACTTAATTTTAAGAAAATATATTTCACATCTAAGCACGAATATAACAAAAGCTTTACGAGATTTGATCTAGTTAAGATTTATTTGTTGTTGGATTAGTTATCTATCTCGTTGTCGCAAAGTTTGTTCATCAAAATTATATTTCTAACCAAGTGTTTTTTGAATGTTTTGGTGCCACCATCAGAACCACCAATTTTATATGCATAAGAAGTTTTGCATAATTTACAAATTGCAACATAATAATCGGTACCTTGTTTTTGTTGGATTTCGAAATGATCTCAAATTTTGTTTCGCTTTTCACGGCTAGACACTCTACTCTCGATCGTGTTGAATGCCCTAATAAAATCAATTGCATCTCCACCACCGACCATATGTTCTTCGTCTTTTCATCGAAATCGTGACCAACATAATTCTCGAAGTTCAATTTTTTTTCAAACAAGGGAATAATGTTAATATTAGCACCACTTCAACTAGCAACACTACCACCACGATTTGAAAAAGATGTCATCACGAAGTATAGTAAATGTTTTTTTAGTATACAAATTAAATAAATAATATGTATGGTGGAAAAAAGATTAAAACAAAATCGGAGAGAGAATTGAATTGTATAGTTGAAGTAAATTTGATAAAAATTTCAAGAGTTGTTAGAACTTATAATTTAAAATTAAAAGAATTTGGATCGAGAGAATGGTAGAATTTGCAACAAATGAACATCTATTTATAATAATAATAAAAAATAGACTACTATGCAATTAAAATAAATTAGTAATTGACCCTAAAATGGGGGCAATTTGCAATTTAATTACCAAAGGGCAAAGAGTCGTTCGGGATGGTTTCGGTTCCAGTTCTTGATAACCGGTTCCATTCAGGTTTTCCCTCTACATTTTTTTTTTCAATGATTTTATTGTAATTTTGTAATTATATTTTTAGTGCAATTTCTAATTAAGTAATAAAGTATAATATCACAAAAATATATGAAATATTTATGACTATTAGTGCAATAGTAGAATAACTAACACATTTTATGGGTTTTTTAACAAATAATTGAAAGTAAAGAGTTTAATTTTGATTTTAAAAGATATTACGATTTCAAAAAAATATTAAAAAAATCATCTATAATGAATATATATGTTATTGGCAAGGGCATTGTTTTCCAATTGTACAATGACAAAATTAACCTTCTATACACACTTTAAGAATATAATGTAACTCCTAAATTAATTTTATCAAATAACTCATCTTTATACTACATTTAAATTTTTTATCCTTTTAATTTCATCTCTACATTTTTTTCGAATGATTTTATTGTAATTTTGTAATGAGTGGTCTCATGTGAGACCGTCTCACAGATCATAATCTGTGAGACGGGTCAACACTATTCATGTTTACAATAAAAAGTAAACTCTTAGCATAAAAAGTAATACTTTTTCATGGGTGACCCAAATAAAAGATCCATCTTACAAATACGACCCGTGAGACCGTCTCATACAAGTTTTTGCCTTTTGTAATTATATTTTTAGTGAAATTTTTAATTAAGTAACAAATTATAGTATCACAAAAATATATATGAAAAATGTATAACTATTTGTGCAATAGTAAAATAACTAACATATTTTATGGGTTTTTTAACAAATAATTGAAAGTAAAGAGTTTAATTTTGATTTTAAAATATAGTACGTTTTCAAAAAAATATATAAAAAAATTCATCTATAATGAATATATATGTTATTGGCAAGGGCATTGTTTTCCATTTGTGCAATGACAAAATTAACCTTCTATATACACTTCAAGAATAGAATGTAACTCCTATATTAATTTTATCAAATAACTCATCTTTATACTACATTTAAATGTTTTATCTTTTTTAATTTTCTCTTTACATTTTTTTCAATGATTTTATTGTAATTTTGTCATAATATTTTTCGTGCAATTTCTAATTAAGTAATAAATTATAGTATCACAAAAAGATATATGAAAAATTTATAATTATTTGTGCAATAGTAGAATAATTAACATATTTTATTGGTTTTTTTAAAAAAATTGAAAGTAAATAGTTTAATTTTAATTTTAAAATATAGTATGATTTCAAAAAAAATATGAAAAAAATCATCTATAACGAATATATATATGTTATATGGTTAATTATTTTATTAAATTTTATAATTAAAAATTATATGTATTGCTTGTAAAATCAATTATCAATCAAAACTTTGAATACGTAATTCATGAAAAAATATTTAATGAGCAATAAATTACTCTAAGTTATTTTCTGTTGTAAAAATAATATATGATATAATATTTATAATAAATATAATTATAATGATCATTAATTAGCATTTGTCAAACTATTAAATTTTTACATATGTTATTTAATATATTTATCTAATTATTTTGAAATCAAACTAATTAATTCAATAGATACAAAAATAACATTTTTTAATAAGAATTTATTTTTTTTTTGTTATATTTCAAATTTTAATGATGAAAATCCTATCAATAGTTTAAAATCTATATTTAATAATTATTATATGAGTTTATTTGATATTTATCATATAATTAGTATTTGTCAAACTATTAAATTTTTACATATGTTATTTAATATATTTATTTAATTATTTTGAAATCAAACTAATTAATTCAATAGATACAAAAATAACATTTTTTAATAAGAGTTTATTTTTTTGTTATATTTCAAATTTTAATGATGAAAATCCTATCAATAGTTTAAAATCTATATTTAATAATTATTATATGAGTTTATTTGATATTTATCATATAATCTCATTTGAATGTGTATTTTTTTTTTTGACTTATGTTGATTTATTTATTATTTTAAAATTTATTTAACAATAAATTAATAGTCATCAATGTTAGTCTACGAAATATCGATATATAGAATTTATTATCCGTGATATAGAATTGTAAAAATAAAAAGTAAAAAAATTCTTTAAGATGTTAAATTAAATATTATAAGTTATATTTTACTACTAATATTACTATTTCATTTGTTTTAATATTATTTTTATTCGTTAGTCACAATGATTTTAAATGGATAATTATTTATCTTTTGAATACTTCACTTTTGTAGATTATGATTTAGACATTAATCAAATCCATAATTTGGTTGATTTTAAATAATTATGCTTTATACGTTGATGCTTGAATATATATTTTTTTTAAAAAAAATTGTTTCAATGCATTTTATTTTATATATTATGTTAATTACAATTTATTATATATCATAAAATCAACTGATTGAATTTTAATTTGAGAAATAATTTTGAAAGTAAATTATATAAATTTTTATGAATTGTCTAATATGATAATAAATTAAACACATAAATAATAAAATGATTCGAATTGTTTTTTATAAAATCAATTTTTTTAATTTTAATAATATAATTGATATTTAGTGCGTTGAACATGCATCATGCTAGTTTAAAAAAAAATGCATAAAACACTTCAGTACCAAGGGTCCCTTACTTTTACATCCAGATAAACAAACAAACTTATCAAAATAAATATACAAACAACGATTGTAAAATCCACCCTATTTCACACAATATAACCAAGAAAAACTTGGGGAAAAAACAATTTCAAGATGACAACACTGGTCAAATTATACAAATAATGCACAAAGATATAGACAAACATCATGTTGTTAAAACATCAGGAATACCAGCAGAATGAGTTCCAAGAACTCTGCCCCCCACATCTGGGAAATTTTCGTGTTCTGGTAAAGGATTGAGGCCGCCATCATTATCTACCTCCATCGGATACTTGAGTAGATGGCCTTGTAAATGCGTAAACTCATCACGCGTGTATCTATTCCAATTATCTTTAGCGACCCCGTTCACTATCTTTACACACTCTAAGCTCTGTGGTTCTTCAAAACATTTTTCTAGCTTACCAAGGTGTTCGGACCAAAGGGACATTCTATATCCATATATCTGCATATGTATTAGGATAACAATAGTTCATAAACAACAAAAAATGAGCCGAAGATCTATACCACACTTCAAAGTTCAAACACTGTGTCAATATGGTCAGGTAAAAATTACTTATTTGCGAGCATGCATCACATCAAAAACTTATACAGGAACGTTTTATACGACATCCATGTCCAAAAAGGAGCAAAAGGATTCTTGAAGTAATCAAAATTCAAACCTGGCCATGGGGATGCCGTTTCTTCTTTACCCAAGTGTGATGAGGTTGATATGCGCCCATTGCTATCTCCGTGTCTTTTGTGCCTGCCATCGATCTTTGATTGATATTGGCAGATCCTATTATGACATACTCGTCATCGACAATCATTCCCTTGGCATGCACGTAAATCATAAATCTCTGAAACTTGTGTGAGTCTGAAACCTGAGCAGAAGTCGGGGATACCAGATATTTTATTAGATAGCAATAAAAAGCCTCAGCTCAATACCATTTCACACGAAAAAGTAGGTGTACTTATCATATCCCTACGACATGTACCTGCCAAAGATTCCTACTATTAAAGTTAACAATTTAAGAAGCAATATTTTGTGAATTCATAAGCTAATTAAGTTGATGAATGATTAAACTCCAAAAACAATTTAAGTCATAGCTATTTGGTTGCATCAGAAAGGAGAGAATGAGAAATTATATTAAAGAATAGAAGAAAAGTAAACAAACAAAAAAAGCAAATACAAATACGGCAAACAAGAAAGAGATTACCAAAAAAACAAGATAATAAATGTAGATATGTAATGATCTAATCTAATATCTAAACCAATACTCCTATTACATAAATTAAATAATTGATGTTGCTGTTAAGATCGTTGACACACTAATAAATACATGCAACAATATTCTGGTTTCACAAATCCTTGTGCATGTTATCGGATACATCTCCATGGAACTCATCTTTCCTTCAGTTATTAATGCATCTCAGTTACAATCAATATTTCTCACACCAATAGCTTCTATTTCGGCACAATATTGTAATTCAATGCACACATGTGAGAACAGCAAAAATGTTTTATTTTCGACAACTAACCTTATCAGTGCCTCCATTCATCTGAGCAGTAGTATCTGAAATTTGTTCCCTGTTGCCAAGACAGTAGAAATTCAAATAGTCTTCAGGATATGCATCTAATTTCATGGACTTGATCTCCTCTGCAATAACTTTATACATCATCTCCATAGTTTGCGCCTATCAAATAAAAAGGTGTGTAAGTAAAACTTATAACCCACTCAATAAATGTGCCCATCAGATGACACAAGTGAAACAATCAGTATTTATCTCAAGGCATGACGATCTAGTGGATGATGCAGATGATAAAATTACAACCCAGTATCAAAACTAGAAAAGTTTTCTAATTGAATGGCCATACCAATTACGTTTACAGCAATTCTATTGATTAGAGTACAAAGAGTTTGGATAATGCACGAAGTGGGAGTAAAGTCATTGTTAATTTGTCTTTTGATTAGAGAGGGTTACGTTCATTGACTTCTACAAATCTCCATGACCAGGCCCTCCAATGATGAATAATATACAGTATCTTTGTGAAGTAAGTCAGGAAATTTCTGGTGGATTACCTGCCAATAAAGAATTTCTTGCATAACATTATCTTTAGGATTACCCTCTGGCCACATTGGAAGAACAACGTATACTGCAAATCGCTCCTGCGCTCTAATTTTGCTAGCAATTTTCAGTGCTAACTCCAGTGGGATCGGATGATCAGCACCTGCCATTTTTAGGAAAGGTGACTTTAGGTGCTGACATGATGGTCATTAAGCATAAAGGAAGTGGTCAGGAAAAAATGATATTTATCATCCAGATACCAGAAATAGACACCAGATGCGACAAGCAAGAAATTATCATCTTTACCTGCATTTTTGTATGACGGCCAAGCATACGATGAACCAAGAAAGTATTGATTTTCAATATAGATAAAATGCTGAGCAGATCTGATTGCCTGAATATATGCCGTCTGAATACTTTTGTCTATCACCAGACTTTTTGAGCAAACAAGGTTCTGCAAAGTGCCGTCATGGAAGATAAAGTGAAATGATAAAAATAGCAGCCATCTCAAGATGAAAACCAATAATCACTAAGGCAATGGTTATCAATTATAACCTGTTTCTGAGCTTCATCATAGAACTTGGGAAAGCCTCTGACAGACCCCGAATCTATGGATCGAAAGATCTGTACAAGTAAAGAAAGACTAAAATATTTTTCAAGAAATACGCTAAATAAAATAAATATTCCATGTAATGGTTCTGAACCTGTGTGTGCCAGTTTTCTGGTTCTTCTTCTTGGGACACATAAAGATTTGGATCATCATCTGGGAAAGATCTGTGAGTTCCATCTTTGGAAAAAGAAAAGGCAGGCGTGAGTATCCATGATATTCTCTCAATCTTTAACATAGCATCATCATGCCAATGGGTTATCTTTTTCTTAAGTAAACTAAATTCTCTCCACTTTGTTGTTTTTCTCCATCGCTGAGCAAAGTTTATAAGGACATCATATGCAGCAGGCCCATCAATTCTGCAATGCAAATCATGCCATGGCTGCCTTGGAGCCTTTATTCCTGCCTAAAAAATCCAATTTATGAATGAGAACAGAAATTGAAGCAAAATTGGAAGAATCCGTAAAAAGTTCACCACAAATAAATAGTCAGATGATAAGACTGAGGTACAACTAGAAATACTTAATAGACTACTAGAGCACCAATTTCTCAGGGTAAGGTAAACCATTAGAATCATGCCTCGTGATTAGTTGATAACTGATCACAACTTTTATCTCTCTCTCAGTTTTATGATGCCTTAAATAGTATAACAGTGTAGAGAGCCTGAAGAGTTTTCCCAATGTTCCAATAGGTATTAGGTATCATCAACTATAAACTATAACAGGCCATCAAGTGAACAGCTGTCAATAAAATATCATAGGCACTGGGTGGTGATAAAATCATCACACCGCATGAAACCAAGTAAAAGAGACGAATAATAGCTTTACCACGCACTAATCTCCAACCACCACATGCAATGTATTTGAAAAATAAAGAACAAATCATAATTATAAAAATTAATGGCATGCAACCAAAATCATATGATGAAACATTGAAAATTGCAACCAATACGAATTACAAACTCTTGGACACTGTAATAGATAGACTGGCAACCCCAGATGTATAGTGAAAAAGGTCAATAGATAAATGCTTAGTTTTTCTTTTGCTAGCTCAAA